>NC_044004.1:49335223-49960223 GCF_900496995.4 Aquila chrysaetos chrysaetos | reverse complement strand
ATTCAAAGCATATACTGATCAGATGGATATCTTGTCCTTTGAAACATTAGCTATTTAAATATAAATATTATTACTATTTATAATATTTTATAAAACAATTACTTTAGAAATGACCACAACTCTTTTATTCCATTTGATGCTGCAGAAGCCTCTGTTCAGAGGCCACCTTTGCACTGTCAACCTGCAAAAGGGGTTGAGATGTGCTTGGGCTGTAATCAGTGGGTCAAAGCAAGCTAGACTAATCCGTGGCCCAGGATGTCCGTCTGTAACCATATCTCCTCCCAAAACTGTATTTGTGCACAGTATTATGTTCAGTACATAGTAATAGAGCTAAACCAGTTCATTTAGAAAACTCTCTCTATGTATGTATTTCCCAGCAAAGATTTTGTGAAAAAGTGTAGGATCAGGCTAGATAGTATTTCAAGAATCACAAATCAAAATTCCTGAAGAGCTGAGACCCAAACCTTGAAGGAGATCTATACGGGCTCATATTTAGCCCAGATTTCTAAAGGAAAAGAGTGCTTATGCTAATTTTGGGGAAGCCATACTATTAAGAACAATGTTTTCTGTGAGTTAAAACAATCTAGCACCACCACACACTATAAATAATGGTTCTTAAATTTTTTATTCCTGAAGATAGAAAGATTATATTCATGTAATAATACTTATAGCTGTGCGGACTTGTCCTGCTTATTCGAGGTCATCTTTGAAGTTTTAGAAAGCACTGATGAGTGTGCATCAATAAATTTTTATTTGTCTAGGGAAGCAAACCAACTGTGGCAGGTTTAATCGGAACTAAACCTTGTCTGAGTCAAACGGAGGCTACAAAACCGAACATGCTGGACAAGTTACAGCAGAGTTAAGGCCTGTTCTTTCAGCTGTTCCAGGGTGTGGTGTTTGGGGAGGGGGAGAGTGTCTATATACATACTTACACGGACTGTATAAAGTATCCCTAGTGCGTAGGAGGCTGGCAGTCATCCTGTATCTACTTGCCTATGTGACCTTGCTCCCAGGGAGATTTGCTTCTGGGGATGCTCTGTTTAGCAAGGTATACCAGACACCAAAGGAACACGCAACGAGAGCTCAGCAGTGGGCTGTTGTTGAGTTGGGTTGCAAATAGTGGGCTGTGAATTAATCCAAAGATTTTCAAGTGTCACAAAAGGCAAACACTCATTGGTCTTCAGTGCCTGTTGCCCAGTTGCTTGGCAGAAAGCCAGAGAATCTTACTTGGATCATAGTTTGTAAGATAAAATAAGAAGCCTTATTTAATTTAAATTGACATGTTTCTTTCAAAGTGCTATACTTTTCCCTATTATTTACATTCAGTCTAATCCTGTGGCAAAATCAGCTCTAGGGGACATAGCTACAACCACACTGACATTTACATTTCATTTGTTTATACTGGATCTGAGGTTATGTCTGTGCATTTTACCGGTGGCTGCAGAGGATGAGAAGAGCTTTAGGAAAGAGTCTGCACATTGATGAGAGTGGGATATGTGCTTTTCATAACTGTATTCCTGACTCATTATTCACAGCACAAAGAATTCCCTTGTGGCTTTCCACTTCTTATGTGGTGTGTGTACCACTCCCACCTTCCAAAAGTCTCAGCCGCTCAAACACATAATTTTCTAAAGTATAGGCTGTAAAATTAAAGGTTACATTTCAGTTCCAGAAGTGAACCAAGTTACCTGGCAGTTTTAGAAGAATGTATGTGTGCATAATGGTTCAGAAATTAGGCACAGAAAAACCACCTTAAAACAACCTAACAATAAAGTTCAGATTTAAATCCATTAACAATAGAGAATTCAGAAGCTGATACTCTAATCCATAATTCCACTCGCTGTTCTGCAGCACATGTTTTACTGTATATAAGATCAACCAGTGCCCTGAGGGGACTGCCCAGTTAGGGTGGTAGAAGGGTGAAGTACATGTTATCAGGCCTGTTAAAACTTTGAGTTTCTTGACCTTTATACCTTTTACACTGTTTTCAGTGACTGTTTAATTTGAGTAGCCAGGGAGTGCTAAACCAAAACATTTTATTTGCCAAGATTATTTTTTCATTTAGTACTCTAGAGAATGTTTATTATCCTTGTTACCTTGTAAGCAGGATACCTTGCAGTTTTGATTTTCACATTCCTGTGAGTTAGGGAAATACTTTTTATCCTCATTTTATGGCTGAAGAACTGAGGCACAGGGGTTCTGAAGGTTCAAGATGCTAAGCGTGGTCACCTTCTAGGATAGCTACGTTTCAGCCTTTTATGGGCTAATAGGCCTTCAGTATCCTTAAGTTATACTGGAAAAAATATGTAGGCTCAAGAAACTGTCCCTAAGAACTCTTTATTGCTGGTATGAGAAGAGCTCTGTATTACTCATTTTTCAGTAACGTATATACAGGGGATGTGTGAAAGGAATGGGGCCCTGCATCAGGATGGGGCCCTAAATGAAGATCGCTAGTCTGCTCCAATGTCCTGATGACACAGCTGTGGTGCCCACAGCACCTCTGCAGAGGGCCTCCCAGAGCACCCTGCTGTGGTGAAGCTCTTGTTGCAAGCAGCGTGGTGGAGAGAGCAGTCCTGTCCCCCTCCACAGGGAACGGCTGGGTGTCTGGGAAGCTGTTTTCTGCAATTGCAATACAAAACAGAGAGAGCTGATCCGATGACCTGTAAGCAAGAGTTGATGTGGTGCGATCCCATGCTAGTATGTGGGATTTGTTAATGTCTGGATGCCGTTAAGATTTTTTGAATGGTAGCCTGGTGCAAAGCTGATGGTGCGCTACTGATAAAATGTTGGAGGTTATTCATAGGTATTAAGACTGAATCTGATGTGTCATTTTAATGGAACCTCTGTACTTTTTCTCTGATGTTTTAATAGTTTATCATAAACACAGAAATGAAATAATTCAGTAAATGCAACAGAAGTACTTTGAAGAAAAGCTAACAAAATGGAGGAGCCTTGAGATCTGAGTCCAACCAGTAAATCAACAAGGCTACTTTGAAGGTCTCTTCAAAGTGCAGTTTCACTGATTCTGAAATTAGTCCTGTTTTGCTGCAGAGATGATGGGAACATATCAGTGAGGAGCTTGATTAGTCTGGAAGAGGGCAAGTACTGGTGTTTAAGGCCATTTGCACATCAAGACTCTTCAAGTGGCTTGTTAACTGGACTGTATTGGAAATAAAATAGAAGTACATGTGATCAAAACAAATAATCTGTGGCCTGTTATCTGCCATTAGCACCATTCTGCTTCCACTTTGTTGCAAACTGAAAATGCCCGTGATATTATTCTCTCATAGTGGTGTTGTGGGTCTTCCCCTTGTTTAGACTGTGAACATGTGTTTTGGTAACTGGCAGAACATGGACTCTTCTCCCCAGGAGAGGGTACTCGAGCAAGGTGTTTGTGAGTAGGTCAGAAGCCAGGTCCAGATGCTAACAGGGGCATAACAAGACAGTGGTGTCAGAACTGCTGTGCTTGCATCCCTCCACAGTGAAGAGAAGAGAACAGATCCTGCCCAAGGACAGCCACCAGTTGCATGTCAGACTGAAATGCTGTTAGCAGTGGGCCAGGGACATGCCCGTTGTGGACTGTGTGTAGTCTACAGGATGTGAGTTGAAGCTCAGTGGTCACCCTGGCTATTTCAGTAGCCATAAGAGGTTGTGACAGTTCCATACTCTCCTGAAATCCAGACTTGACTGCTTTCCATACTGACAACAAGACTAGAGGGACTGCAGCTCCACCGGAGCCTGTCTTCCTAAGCAGACCAGGCCTTGTATGCTCTAGGAGAGTACAGTAGGCTAACTTACGCTGAAAGTCTAAAGCTGCCTTAACAAAATAGGCTGCGGAAAGGCAAACTGTGCTAACGAGCATGTTCTTTAAATAAAACGGAGACATAACCAACAGACGTTACTGGCAGTTCTGTAATGCACTCTTTGCTTTTCGTCTGATTTCAGGGAGTGCGCTTCAAAATTAGGAGAGTTGAGTTTCATGAAGACCATGTGGCCACAATTTGTCCCATAGTCTTTTCTTGTTCAGTGTCTTTGCCACTGATTCTCTGTCTGGCTGTCACTGTGCTACAGCTGACAAGACTAAGTTTCAGTGGTACCTTTTACTTTTTACTCAATTTTTAGTGAGGAAAAGTTATAAAGTATCTTTTTTAAGGGTAAAAATTCTGTATCAATGAAGAAATAATGAAAGTATGTACAGATGGGACCCATGTATACAAAAATGTTGATATATCTGTACATTTATTTTTGCCTGTAGGGCTTTTAAAAATCTATTTATTTTAATATTAGAATGAAGTAGGAAAATAAATGGTGGTAGAAGCAAAACTTGAATCTACAGAATTTTTTTTTTTTAAGCGGTTGATTTCTGGGCAGTGAATAAACATTTCCTATTAAAGGTGGATTTAAGTAAAATATGAATTATAATCGTTTTGAAATGATGTTTAAATTAGAAGCTTCCATTGATCTTTTATGCACAGAACACGGTATGATGCATCTTATATACAAACAATATAATAAATGTATAACATTCATCAAGTTGTAGGATGTTTAATCTCTGAAAACAGTTGTTATATTTAACATTAATGGGTACTAGGACTATTGCCCAGACTTATTTGTAATTTAGAAGGCAGATAAACTGTGTTATATATACACATAGTTCCATATTTAAAATTAACTTTATATCCTTGAAAGTATGTATTGATTATTACAATTTCATTGCCAATAATGAAAAACAGCTTCAGAACACTTATTTAAAAGAAAAAAAAAAAACACACACAAAACCCCCAAGCTCTTCTGTTTCTGGGTCCTTGCATTTGGAAGAGCTTTATATAGACAAAGAAGGGTGTTAGTGTAATGTGTATTTATGGTCTTCTCTAAGAAACCATGTATGTTGCATTGTTTCCTGATGACAATAATGAAATGGTGCATTTCTGTGGGTAGCCTTCAGTATTAATCTGAGAAAAGGTATATATTATATTCAAGTTGGATAAAAAGGGATGTTTCTATGAAGACCTCTAAATGAAGCTCACTGATTATATCATTCATTCATTCAACCAATTTCTCCCTTTGGTTTCCCCTGATTATTTAGAAAAAGCTGTAGTTTTAGACAGTCTAACCTGGTGTTACTCGGCTGCTTGGCTTCTACTTTGGAAGTCCGTTAACAGACATTTTAGCTACATTTCCAATTTGGTCATTATAATTTGCTTTGGATGAAGCTGTAAATATGGAATTACATAGGGTGTGTATAGAGAGAGACTGTCAACTAATGTAAATCATCATAGCTAAAGTCAACAGAACTATGCCAGCTTGTACTAGCTGAAGAACTGGGCCCTGAAGTCTGTAATACGATTATTAAAAAGCCACTTTACCTGGTCTTGTGCTAATATCATGTAAAAACATATCAAAATGTGAAAAATGTTGCAGATTTCTAGTCCCATTTCTTTCTATCTATCTATCTGTTCGTCTCTCAAAGCCTTTGAGTATTAAATTGCAGAATGAATATCACAGTGGCCCAATTTAACTTCAGAACAAGGAAATATTTTGAATTCTGGAACTGCTCTTGGTCATGTGAGACAGTTGCGACAAGTAATGTCTCTTTAACATTTCAGCATGTACCCTGTTCACAGCTGTTGCAAGGTACAAAATACATTGCATCCAGACTCTGCCACCTGTTGTAGGCAATTTGGAATAGAACAAGTTAATGGAGATACAAGAACACGTTTTGCCTACTTGCAATGATATTATCTGCATTTCATTTAGCAGCCTATTACAGCCTTTCTTTCATGTCACTGTTTTGTGAGATAAACCCTTGTTTTTGTAGCAGTGAGAGTAGGTTAGTAAATGGAAAATTCATAGGTGCTTTTTCCCCAGTCCTTTGTCCCTTTTTCTTTCTCAGCTGCATTAGGCCCAGCCCCAGCTGAACCTCTTTGCTTCTAAACTAAAAGTGAGCCTTGGCAGCATCTAAGCACCATCTCTAGTTTCACCTCCGCAAGCACTCTCTTCTGGGAATGGGAAGGAAAGGGGCACTGATGACTGTCTGCTTTCTATTCAGCTCCGCTCAGTTAGGTGCAAGACAAATAGATCTGTGTCACTCAGAGAGAGTATGTGAGAATTGCTGACATATGAGTAATAACACTCACCTGAACAAAATTCCCTCCCTTGAAATCCTTCCCATTCTTGAAGGTCTTCTGAGTTCTGGCTGGTGTTTTCAGAGAGGCCAGAATGTCCTGCTTCCATTTCTCTTTGCTGAGTCTGTTACCCCTGTAGGTGTCAAGCCCTTTGTCATACAGACTTTCTTGTAAGCCATTTTACATCTTTTTCTTATTTTTCTGAAATTTTGTGGGTTCTGACTCTTGAGGAGAGTGCTGGCAGGTGGTCATTAGGGGTCAGTGACTAAAGCTGGTCATCACCTGTGGCCTGTTACAGTAAGGCCATTTCAGCTGATGGCCCAGCTTTGTCCTCTCCACCATGGCCAAGTTTTCCACCACAAAGTAGTTCTAATCCACACTGGCTTGCTGAGTATCAAAGTACAAAACATATTCAGAGCATCAAATAGAAGCTGTACATTGATGGGCAGATTAATAGACTGTCCCAGTATCCCTAACCTTTTGTCACTGAAGCTTTTGTAGCCTGCAGATTGCCTCCAGCTCTTCCTTTTTCCTGTTCTTGCCATATAGACTAGTTCTAAATCTTAATGTGTCTCCAGCCTGCTACCATGAGAATCAGGCTTTTTCATTCTGTCCAGAGAGCTGCAACTTTTGTTCAAGCCCTTCTCTTTACTCACCGTGATTAATGAAATCCTATTTTCTCTGACCTCCTTGATTTCTTTGTCGTCGTTTTCTGAGCTACAGAAAACACAACTACTAAAATCATCCCTCTCTCACAGTTGGATGTGATGGTGATGGCACTTAGAAAAAGTTGCTTTTCTCTTCTTACCTATCTGATAGAAATCTGTCTTGTATGCAGAAAGAAAACACATTTGTTCATCTCCTCATCCCTTAAGTGTTGCAGTAGACTGGGGGAGGAAGACCAGGGACACTAAACTGATTTCCCCTCCTCAGCCTCTCCAGCTCCCCTTTCATTCTCATTGTATGTTACTCCTCTTTGAATCTGAGTTGTAGCTGACACTAAGGTCTAACCTGTAAAAGCCAGTCTGGGCTTAGAAATTGCTTATAACTCAGGTCGGTGGGTTATCTTTGTGGATTGCAGGTGCTTGAATGAAAGCCTGGATTAACTGTATGGCAGAGACTTGCTTAATAACTGCCAAAAGAGGAACAGTCCTGTCTTCTTGGCGTAAAAAAATTAGTGTTGCCTTTCAGGACCCATATGGTTTTTTGTTGCCTGTACATCCTGTCCTTTAGTGCAAAGGACTGTGATGAATTTGAAGTGAGATCTACTGAACTAATTTAGGGGAGACACCAGATATCCATGAGATGACAACACTTTTAACATGTACCCAGGTAGTCTGGATTTGAACTTGAAACCTACAAAAGAAAAATCTCACTTGGTTGTCTTTTCCCTTTTAAGAGCTAATATTATAATTTCAGGAGTGAGAAGGGTTTTTTTTTTATTTGAAAGATAAATTTGCTAATTCAAGGTTTGACCTTTCTGCAGTTTATACCATCAGAATCTTCTGCATGGTGACCTTAAACAAATTGTAATTGTTGGTTTTGGTGACTTTTTTCCCTCAAAGTTATCATCAGTGTCCTAGCTGATTCTTAAGGGAACAACCTGAATTAAGCAAAAATGCTACAAGTCTAAATGCTAAAAAGACTAAAAATCAATCACTAATGCTAAATCTAAGTCAAAGAATAAATAGCTCTACATTATAAAAATACTTCATAATGATTCATAGTTTTCACACTGCTTTGCACTCCAGTTGAAGTTGAGCTGCGTTCAAATTTTTAATGAAAAACAGTTGGTACAGAAAATGTAATATGGACTCAAAACCCATCTCTCTACATTGGACTGTGTACCACTTCTTTTTTCTCCTCTACGAAAAGGAAAACCTGTCTGCGCTCATGCTGTTATATCTATTATACAATAGCATTACTGTGGACATGTAAATAGTCTTATAATTCATGGGGTGTATGTGTGGGAAGTTTTCCTGTAGAGTCTGATTTATAAGGTGGCTTGCTATTACTTCCTTTACCTTGGACATCTCTGCACTTAGCTGATATGAGTGCTGTACATGTTAAAAACAACAGGCATAAACCAAGAGTGTAAGGAGTTGCAACAGCTCACTTACAGATAACAGCACTGCTCAGAAACTCTGCAGAGCAATGTGGTTTAATACAAGTTGTTCTCAAATACCTTGTACCATGGCACACTCTCAGCTCTGGCATACTGTACAACACAGCTTTGGCTAGGTACTTAGGAGAGGTTTACAGCTGTTTTTCCTATCACCTGTAGCAGGGCATTCACTGTCAATCTACAGAAGTGTTTTGAGATCTCAGAAGTAGATAAACACAAAGATGAGAACACATCCAGGATCTCTTCAAATTCGTTCATGATCCTACAAAGGAATTATGAGTATTTAGCAATTGTGGGGATGAAATTTGCCATCTACAAGAATGTTACTCTGCGTGTGTGTGTGTGTGACATTGGCATCAAGCGTGCTTATGACATGCTTGCCCTTTCTGCTGAGTTCTTATTTAAGATTAGTATACTTAGGATCTTAGCAACTACTGAATAGTGTAATTAATTTCTTGACAGTGAATCCTTTGTTTCTTGATCTTATGTTTAGGAATTTATTTGTCACTAGAAGAAGCATGTTTGAGTCACAGAGGAATGAGTTTGTAGATGGGGTACAGAGCCTATGGAAGGCATAGGGTGATTTGACACCTATCCTGGAGTAAAACCACTGGGCTAAGGGCTGAAATACCTATACCACTCACCCGAGCTATGAGATACAAGGCGTGTTAATAAAGTTGTCCCAGCATCCCAGGGATACTGAGGGGTGAAGGCTGAAGCTGTACAAGTGCACATCTTCAGAGTGCACATGCAGTTACTCCTTATCAGCAGGACATCTTTGACGTACCAAGGTAGAAACTATGAGCACTAGTGCTTTGCAACCTTTGAACTTATGGACCACTGTCAGCCCTCATTCTTATGGACACCAGTGTAACCACATAGAACTGACAAACTGATAAATGTTATTGTTCTATAGGTTTTGTGAATCAGCTGCAGAGCACATGATACGGTCTTACAGATCACAGTTGGGACGTGCTGTTTTAGAAGACTGTCATATACCATGTTGCCTGGCATAACGAAGAGTGTATATAAGCATATGGCACTTGATGTACATATGCATAGATGAGTAGGAATGCAGGACCAGCAGGTAGCATCTGTGGAACTGAATCCTCTCTTTCTTGCTCTGGCAGACAACTATACAGTAGATACTAGTTCAGAAGAATCCATAGATCATCCTATGTCACCAGACATCATAGTGCTCAATATTTAACAGAAACTGAAGATTGCGGTAAAAGTCTGAGAGCTGCCCCTGTAATCTGTCACATGGAGGAAGCAGGAGAATGGAGGATATTACTAGTCTTCCAGGTCTGTGTGCTAGCAAAATATTTATAAAATTAACTCCTGTGTGATCCCAAGAAGCTGATCATGCCCTAAATTACTGTTGGGGCAAATAAAACCCCTCTGATCCTTGCTAATCTGACTTGAAGGACAGATGTCCTTCTGATCCTAAATCTGATGAATGGCTTAATCCTTTGTGTGTGAGCAGGACACCATTCATCTGAGAATTTTACGTCACTAGGAACACAGCTGTACTCTGTTTACATCCTGGTTTTTGTGTCATCCCATTTCCAGAAGCCAAATGATAGACCAAGGAAGGAAAAGAACATTCCTTTCTGATCCACACAAGTTAGAGTCTTCAACCATGAAGTTAATGCAAGTGTAGTGCAGACACCCAGGAATCCAGTTGGCTCTCAAAACTCTTTGCATATGCTTAAGGACTGGATTCCCTAGGAATCACACCACAGAATTAATTTCCTGGGTTTAGGAGTTCTCTTAATTTAATTTACAATCCTTTCTGTACATCCCATCTGTACGATGTATTGCTTCCTACATTTCTTGCTCCCATGACCACATTTACAAGGCTTTTCCAGAATTTCATTCCTGAATAAATAAAACCCTTCCACTTTCTAGTCCAGATTTATTTGTGACCAGTTTATTGCAGCAGATGAATCTGCCAGACCAAATGCTGAGAACTTCTTAGTTGAGATCCTAGGAGGCCAAAATAACCCTTCATCTTTTCCCATATGTACCTGCACCCAAGCTAAATGATTAGTTCAAATACATAAAATTTTTCAAATTTTAAGGTCTCTGTGATATCAAAACACCTGAAATTTTGAGTGGGAAGATTTTGAATGGAAAGCAAGAGAGGGCTTGCAGATCTGGTGTATCTGTTCTCCCAATTCTCAGCAAGTGCTGAGTTCCAGTAGTCTCTGTCACCTCACCATGTTTTCCACAGTGCTGTGTCATGGCTATTTTATATAAATTCCTTAGACAATATCTGCCAGTAAATGCACTTACTTTCTCTTCAATCGTTTTTAACCATTTCTAATGTATTTATTAGTATTTCTCACTGCTGTAATTGTTTCTTTTGTCCCTAAAATTGTCCACTGACTTTAATTAAACCCATGAGCCTAGAGAATTTGACAATTTAATTCTTTTAAATGCAGCCTTATTGCCAAGCAGGTTTTCCCTGCAGCCCTCCCAGCTGTCGTTTATGTAGAGGAAACAGCTTTGGGTGTCATACTGTTAACTGCATTCAGGTACATTTCTTCAATGGGCATGGCATTTAGTGATAATTGAAATGAAGTAATTTAAATGACCAGCCAGGGAGAAACAAATACAAACTAAACCCATTCTAAATAAAAACACATTCTTCAGTGTAATCACTCTTTTAAAAACCCTAATAACTAATCAAGGCCTGTTGTACAAAAAATATAATCTGTACAGATCTGTATGATCTGTAATTGCCACACTTGAAAAGAGAGAGTTCTACAGTCTGAAATTTTTATTTTCTTTTTTCACACAGGATAAATATTATATCTGATGATCCAAATCCTTTATGTTTTCTGTAGAATACTTGAAGTGAAACAATGCATCTTTTACCACTGAAAACAGCATAAATGACTCCCTGAAGGATTTATTGTAAGTCAGATGCATTTGTCATTCTATATTGATAATCTTTGCACTTCATTATCATATTCAACTTGCCATTTATATGCAGATGACACAATCATTTATGGTAATAGATTATACTAGAAGAAAGCTTAATATTGTCTTCAAGCTGATTTAAATGAGCTTTAAGATCATCTGGCACAATCTAAATTACTATTAAATATTAATGAAACAAAGATCATATTATTTGGCTCAAAACAGAAGTTGGGTAAACTGAACAACTGGCAATCAATGCGACCTTGGAGACAGTTAGCAAATGTCAATTGTGAAGAATATGGATACATAATTTTTCATCGTATGACTAAACTATTGATTAGCTGTGAAGATTTGAAAGAAAGCCAAGAACTTTATTTGGGCTCAGAAAATTTGTTGACTTAGGGGAAAAGAAAAGATTTGATTTCTTGCATTTTCAGTTTGTATTATGTACTTTGGGTTTTGCTGATTGCTGCATAATGTTTGTTAGGAAAGATAAAGCATTTTTAACTTGGTTATCTAGGCAAATTTGCTTTGAATTATACATTTCATAAACATCACCCTCATTTTAGCAACAATTGGCAAAAAAATAGAAAACTGTCAACATTTCATTGGTACGTTGTCCTTCTACTCTTTCCTTTCTCCTGTCACCTGTCTTCAGATAAGTTACAATCTTCGGTCTTCCACATTTTCTGAAATAGAAAAATTAATAAGAAAACTACTATCTCTACTTCTTCATCTGGAACCATACAGCTGTGAATTTGATAAAGCGAGTCAGGAGATTCAGGTAGATGCAGTATTTGTATGTGTTTATTTTAACATAGGTATGATCCTGTGATGTCCTGAGCATATTCTAGCAGACACAGATGAACTCAATGGCAGTTTATATCAATTCCCAAGATGACAGATAAGGGACTTAGTACTTCCCAGGAGATGTTCTCATTCTTAGAGACTCAACCTTATAATCCCACAGTGAAAAGGAAAAAAACATGACCTCTGTATTGTTCAGTTTATTAAAAATGCAGAAGACCTCCTGCATTTAAACACTGGAAATCCACCTCCTTTTTTTGTGTAGCAAGCTATGTCACACTAATACATCCATTGTCCCAGAAATGCCAGCTCTTTTGACATTATAATGAATCTCATGGTATGAGATATTGTTTGTTGTTACCCTCTTTCTGTGTTAGACATAATCAAGAGCAATGTGGAAATGTTTTCTGTTCAGGGCATCTACTATTTCCTCTTAATATTTTGCTAGACTGTGCTTCATCAAGCTGATCGTGGTTTCCTTTGAGCATTTGCATTTAGGAAAGGGGTCACAGCCATTTATGTGACACTCATCTGGATCTTTGCTACTCTCCCGCTAAAGAGCTTCCATGTAGTGTCAGGAGATGGAGACCTACTCTGACAGCAAGAAAATACACAGGGAAAGAGGAGGATGCAGACATTTGATTCATGTATTTGGGAATGAGGCAGGTTTAGAAGGGCAGGGACAGCTAGGGAACTGTGGGCTAGGACAGAAAACTGAGTTTAAAAGGACAGCCAAGGCTAGGATAATTTGATGGGTCTGGGAAAGTCATTGTGGGAAAATTTGTACAAGTAGAAGGCAGAAGAGTCTAGATGAGTGGAGGGGTAGGTACCCTCTGGAGGCACAGGAATAAGGGGTAAAGAGGAAAAACAGAGGAGAAAGCAATGAAGTAGAAGATTAGTGTTGGAGGAAATGAGGCACAGGCAAGATAAAGTTTCTTGCCAAGATTACCAGAAATTCAGGTCTAAAGAAAGGATTTATTGGGTGATGAGCTGGGACAGTGAATGCCAAATAGGACAATCTGATGTCCAGTCCATTAGCTTACCTGGAGCAAAAGGTCTGGATAGGAGCTGCTGAAATTATGGGTGGAAGAAAGAGCAGGGGAGAAGGAAGAGTTTATATCTTCCCTGCTTGCGGGCATTTGAGAAAAGTTGCTGGAATCTCTCTGTCAGAACAGTTGCAGGGAGGAGAAGATTTGTGTTTTATTTATCTATGTAACAGTATTTTCTAATTCAAAGTTAGTATGTCATGTGTTTCAAGTACAGATGCCTTCCCTAGGAGATAAAGTAATCAGGCAGACTTCTATCAAAATAACTGGTGAATTGTTTTTAGAATTAGCCTCACAACTAATTTTGAAAACTAATTCAGCAGATTTGATCTTTGAATTTCTTGATTAGGCAACACCATTTTCCCAGTCCACCTAGACCTGCCCTGGCAAGACACTTAAATCAATTTTCTTGTCCCTTTGTACCACCAACTCTCTTTGAAAGGATGGGAGAATCCCAAGAAGGAGCCCTGCTCTGAACAATAAAGCCATACTTTTATATCATCAGTAAAAACCTTGTTCCACGCTGTAATCACATCAGGAGGAGGCCCTTTTAAGCCTGTGCATGTTACCTAGTGATAATGTAAGATTCCTAATGAATACAGATATTCTTCAGTGGATTAATGTTTCTACTAGCCACTTGCTCTGTAGGTAAGAACCAGCCCCATGTTGCAGTCATGGGCACTTGGGAGTGCTGCTGCGAGTTCAGTAACGAATGAGCTCTGACTTTTGCTGCTTGGATTTGCCAGCACCTTTGCTGCCGGATGGGTATGGTTCTTCCTGCCAGAGAGTGATGATGCCGCATTGCATCTCTGGGCTTGTTCTGCATTCCCAGAGCTGCCTTTTCCTTCGGCGTGTGAACCAAAGGCCCTCCTGCAGGCAGGTGCCTTGTCTTGCCCCTGTCTGAGGACAGGAGACCATCTTTTTTTCACTGAGGGGACTCTTCCCCTCCTAAGTCTGTTACTATTCTTTTTTAAAAAGGTGTTCCCTCCACCTACCAGTGAAGCTGAGGTCACCTTCAACCTACCTTTTCTCCTAGTTTGAGAAACCTTTCTCCATTATAGTCCAGTTAGAATTCCATTGCCCTATTAGCCGGGCAGCTGTGCCATCTTACCCACCCCTATCCCACTTCACCCATACTGGCCTTTCCATTATGTGACCCACCCCGACATTCGTGTATTGCTATCTCTAATTATTCCAAACTTTCCTACGTTTAACAATGTATGTGCTTGATTTTCCACTTTTATAACTCTTCCCCAAATGTTGCACTTGACTTACTCACTGGATGTACTCTGGCCAAGGCTTCTTAAAGCACCTACTTGCTATTGGCCTTCACCTATTGCTATTGGGCTACCACCGTAACTACCTCCAGTCATTGTACCAGAAAGAAGCACCCTTTCTTGCATAGGCCAGCTGCTCAGAGAGCAGTCAGATCCTTTCCTTGCTATGTAACTGGGAAGCCTGAGCTTTATGGGAAGGGGCAGCCCATTTCTGACTATAGAGATAGTGAAACCACAAGGCTGCACCCCTGAGCTCAGCCTGGCTCACCATTGTTTATGAAAAGGAGGCAGTCCCTCCACTGCCCGCCTCCTGACCTTTATGTTCTGGACTGTCTTACAGTAAATGTTGAATGCTTTGCATGAGTCTAGAAATCAGAGGAACTTTTGAGGGAGAGGGGAAGATAGAGACAGGGTGAGTGGGCATCTGGATAGAGTTTTACTGGGGCTCACATCCCTACTCAAGCCATACGTTTTGACAGCACACTAATGCTGCTCACACTCCTCTATTATGGAGAAAATGGAAACCTTTTCAGACTGAGATGCTTAAAATAGGCTCCTAAATCAATGCTTAGGCATATAAATAGAAGCAGTTTGATTTTCAGCAATGCTGAGTGTTCTGGTGATGCCGGTATGGAAGAAAATGCTTTGTGTACAAAAGTACATTATTAGAAAATGTGGAGGTTCAAGAATTGTTATTTACAGACAACCAGTTAGAATCGGAGTCATCTTTTTTTGGGTCAGCTGGGCTTGGCTCATCTTTGGCCTCCATCTTTCATGTTTTTATTGATGATTTGATGTAAAAGTAGCATCTGTTATTATTAGATATTTATGTCTACCATCTGGATCTAACTTCATCATGGGATTGGAATGAGAAAGTGAAGGTCTTTGCAAGTTTCATAGTATCACACTTCTGTTGTGTGCTTTGTAGAGATGAAATGTCTGCTGCCATACGGCACTGATACTGTGGCTGATTCCAGCTCTCACAGAAGCTGTGATTCACAAAGCTCCTAGTTTTTACCATAGCAGTCCCTGCAATCCTTTCTAAAGGAGTGTGAGAGTAACGTAAGAGAAACATAGCTCAAGTTGTTGTAACCTTAGCCTCTGCATATCACTATCTACATCCAGAAGGACCTTTTGGTTGGTTGGTTTTGCTTTTCTCACATGGATTCTGGGCAAACCTCACAGTAGAGCAGTTGCCTTCCCTGATTTTCTTCTATCTCCTCCCTGTCAATCTCTGTGAAGATTTTCTGTATAAATTACCCTACTATGAAGTGAGCAGACTGCTGTGAGGAAGCACTTGTTTTTACACACACACTCCACTCCATGCAATAGTGTGGGATGGTGAATGGACCAGGATGTCAGATCTAAGCAGTGATGAATACACCCTCAGATGTACCTGATGTTATATGAGTTATTGGCATATCTGCCTAATACAGGTTTTGGCCCCAAAGGTTAGTCACTGAAATGGATTTTTGAGGTGTCTGGGAATGCTATAGAATTACAACTTTTTTTTAAAGTCAGTGCCACTGAAATTGTGACTATGGAATGCGGTAGAAAAAATCAAACCACTCAACAGAGGACTCTTTGCCCTGTCTGTGTGAAAGATAACCTAGTAAAATGGATATGTCCTATAACAGCAACTAAAAATATGGGTTTTCTTTCATTTCCTTTGGAAAGTTAAAGCAACCTGAGGTAGGTACTGGCAAGTATGAGTCCTAAGTTGTTTCCCTCCGAAACTTCTGTTTGGCTCTGATTAATTCCTCTCTTAGGATCATGAAGATTCCATTTGTTTTTTGTTTCTTCTTAGAACATATAATTTCATACTGCAGCCTTCACTCGCATAAGTAGTTGAATCCATGAGGTTATTTGTATTAGTATGGCCTGCAGATTAGGGTCTTAGAATGTAACCAAATTAATCGTAGTCAAAAAATTACAATTTTCATATGCTTAGCATAATCTTTTATAGAAAAATCCTGTTGTATTCTTTCTATTAGTGGAAAACTTCAGTTAGATACCAATCAGCTAACTCATACTCAGGAGCCTAAGTTATCCTCTAGGTAAAGATTCTCACCAAATACAATGTCACAAGAACTTATTTTCTTGATGACTGTATTGGTTTTGTTGGCAAGGTTTTGGTAGCGGGGGGGGGTTACAGGGGTGGCTTCTGTAAGAAGTTGCTGGAAGCTTCCCCTGTGTTCGAGAGAGAGCCAATACCAGCCGGCTCTAAGACGGACCCGCCGCCGGCCAAGGCCGAGCCAATCAGCGATAGTGGTAACGCCTCTGTGATAACATTTTTAAGAAGAAAAAAAAGTTGGGACAGGCAGATTTCGGCAGCCGGAGAGAGGAGTGAGAACATGTAAGAGAAACAACTCTGCGGACACCAAGGTCAGTGAAGAAGGAGGGGGAGGAGATGCTCCAGGCGCCGGAGCAGAGATTCCCCTGCGGCCCGTGGTGAAGACCATGGTGAGGCAGGCTGTCCCCCTGCAGTCCATGGAGGTCCACGGTGGAGCAGATATCCACCTGTAGCCCGTGGAGGACCCCACGCCGGAGCAGGTAGGTTTCCCGAAGGAGGCTGTGACCCTGTGGGAACCCTGCGCTGGAGCAGGCTCCTGGCAGGACCTGCGGATCTGTGGAGAGAGGAGCCCACGGAGCAGGTTTTCTGGCAGGACTTGTGACCCCGTGGGGGACCCACGCTGGAGCAGTGTGCTCCTGAAGGACTGCACGCCGTGGAAAGGACCCATGCTGGAGCAGTTCGTGAAGAACTGCAGCCCGTGGGAAGGGCCCACGTTGGAGAAGTTCGTGGAGGACTGTCTCCCGTGGGTGGGACCCCACGTTGGAGCAGGGAAGAGTGTGATGAGTCCTCCCCCTGAGGAGGATGAAGCGGCAGAAAACAACGTGTGATGAACTGACCGTAAACCCCATCCCCGTCCCCCTGTGCCGCGGGGGGGGGTTGGTAGAGAAGCCGGGAGTGAAGTTGAGCCCGGGAAGAAGGGAGGGGTGGAGGGAAGGTGTTCTGAGATTCGGTTTTTTTCTCATTACCCTACCCTGGTTGATTTGTAATAAAGCAAGTTAATTTTCCCCAAGTTGAGTCTGTTTTGCCCATGACAGTAAGTGGTGAGTGATCTCTCCTGTCCTTATCTCAACCCACAAGCTCTTTGTTATATTTTCTCTCCCCTGTCCAGTTGAGGAGGGGGAGTGATAGAACGGCTTTGGTGGGCACCTGGCAACCAGCCAGGGTCAACCCATCACAATGACTTATTGTAAGCTGTAAATACATTCTATTCCATGTACTACTAGATATAATGGATAAGAGTTCTTTCATATTTTGTTCATGTGTTTAAAAATGTTCTTATGTGGTAGAATTCTGACAATACTTTGTGTTTTATTTGGAGGGGTTTGTGTTGTTTGTTTCTTAAATTTAATGACAAGTTGAAGATAACTTTTCAATGTTAAAATTTGAAATAGTGACAAGGAAATAACCTTGAAAGTTCACAAAGAGGTTATAAAGAAGATATAAAGAATGTAAAATGTTGTAATAAGATTTAGAGTCATTTGCTGAAAGCATTTAAATGTAGTGACCCTTGTGTTAGTATAGGCCTTTTATTAAGTGAATACATGCTTGATTTTAATTGCTTCTTTCATGTAAGAGTGATTTTATGAACTTGAGCTTATAATGATTAACTTTGAAATCTTACATATCATGGGCAGTTGAGATAAACTTAAATTTAGATGAAAGAAAGGTGAACCATTTGTGATTCAAACAAGGACATAAAACAGATGATACTGATTATATCGGTGTGTATAGAGCTAAGCCATATCCTGGGAGTGACACCACACAGACTGCGGGGCAGGTTTTCTTCTAGCTCAGATCGCTGGGAACCGAAACCAAATATTTACATCACCGAGCTCAGCAAGAATATGCCAGCAGACCAATGGCCTGTATTTACGTAGACTCTTCGAAAGACATAAAGGGGACCATTGCAGGAGTGGTGAGACAGCAAAGTCCAGATCCCTGAACTCTGCTCCTGGCTCTGTATGTGTCACTGAACGTTTCAGTGCTTCTGGTTTCCATTTGTGAAATGAGACTAATATTTATTTACTTTTTCAAACACTCCAGGATCCAAAATTGCTTGATATTAATAAGCTGTTTGCAAGCAAAGCTCTGGCAAATCTCCTTTGTACTTCTGGCATAGGAGTCACTGTGGCGAGGAAGCGAGATTGGGATGACCTGACGTATTTTTGTAGTACTGAGGGAGCTCAGGGCTGCCTTACAGTTGATACATGCTGTCCACCAATACAGACATAGTATTTAGTGCAGAGCAGCCCTGAGGCAGCTGTGCACAAGTGTGAGGGCCTTTTAACACACTAGGGCCAAAGTCATCTGTGTACCCTCCCCATTGCTGCACACCCAGCGGGACTGTAGGTGGGCAGTGGGGACCTTGCCCAGCTGCTCTGCTTGGGAAAGGGCATCTCCCCAATCCAAGGGTTGAAAAGGATGAAAGGGGAGAGACATGGCCAGTTAATGGCCAGTTAAATGAAGGTGAAATGCTGGAGACTGCCAGGCAGACTCTTTTCGAAAAGGCTGTGCTGCATGCAGGGTTTGTTCATAATAAACTGGGCTGCAGCCACACTGTGAAAGTAAATGCCTGTCCCCCCACAAGAGTTTCCTGCTCCCTTTGAGAAGCTTTGCGTAGTACCAGTGGCCCGAGATGCTGAATGGCTCCCCAGAGTTATGAGACTTGTCTTTTAAACCTCATGGCTCTGAAGTGATGTGTTAAGCTCTTTCTTGTCTGGTGGTTTCTTAACCTTTTTTGGGCCCTGACTAGGCCTCTTCATACATATCACCCCTTAAAACCCCGTGAGAGTCTCGGAGGCCCTACATCCCCTTGTACCTTGAGGAAAAATGTGCAGAGATCATGACAGTGGGCAGTATTTGACTTCACGTCCCCGCCCCCAACTACTTCATACTTCTGGGCTGCTTGGACCGTAGCTGCTGCTGAGTTTGAGCTCTCCTTTCCGTTCCAGCGTTGTTCAGTGGAGGCAGAGCAACTCAAGCAGCCACTAATGCAGATCCTCTGATAAAAGGCATTATGGAAATGCAAAAGATGATACTGTTAGTGTACTTAAGTATCAGTACTGTTCAAAGTCTCACATGATAAATGAGGTGATTTGTAATTCTTCTTTCTCTTTGCCACAAAATAAAAATCTTCTGTTAGAGTGGAAGTATTAATTAAATTGCAAGTTAAATTGCTTCTGTTGGATAGCCCCATTTTTTCTAATTCAAAACCTTAAATAGGGACATTAGGTTCATTCTACAATAACAGGCCAATATGATGTCAAAGGGAACATTACTTTTTCTGGCTATTGTTTAGTAGTGAAGAAAAACAGCAAGAACTTGTTTACATGCAAATGTCATCTGTATAAAAAGCAGGGAAATGCTCTAAAGAGACAATATTATTACAAAGGCATAACTTTCTGGAGGCAGAAAAAACAGAGGAAACATTTTATGGTCATCAGCAGTCTCTCCATAAATCCGTACCATCAGGCATGCTCTGAGGTTGGCATGTATACTGGTCAAAAAAAAAAAAACCTGAGACCCTCAGCCTGGAGACTAAGAAGGAGGGGAAATGCAAGCAATGTGTCAAAGAATTTGCCGTCTGTGCTGAGCAGAAACCAGATGTTTTTGCTAGTAATTATTATTATGATAATTCATTTAAGTAGGAATAAAATAGGGCATGATTGTTTACCGCAGCCTGTTTTCCCTAGACAGGCTGGGAAATGAGAAAAAAAATCTCAGAGGTTTTACTCCTGGTTAAATGAATAATTTTTTCATTTAACCAGGAATAAATATGGCAACAAAAATAGTTTTCATACATATTGCACGGTAGCTGTGAGTAGATATCATACACTTTTTTATTCAAGAAAGTCACTAGAGGCTGTAGAGGAATGTTAGGGAAGGTCACTTTGAATTTTTTTTTTTTTACACATTTTGCCTCCTGCTAAACAGTGGAAAAACTGGAATGTCCAAAGACTGGTAAAGAATTAGACTTGGCAAGTCTAGGTGGTCATTTCGGGTGGGAATCATCTGTTGGGAATGGATAGTGCAGGAGAGCCTGTTGTGAGCCAGGCTTCTGTAGGTTATTGCAGGATATCCATTGGATTTTGCTCTAGCATCTCTTACAAATATTGATTTCACATGTGTACAAAAGTTCAGAATTATTAAATCCTTCTCAGTTCCTGGTGTTTGATTAGGAACTCTTAGTAAGCAGAAAGTAATTTTTTTCCTCTTCTTCACTCCCACAGGATATGAATAGCTACCAGTGGTATTTTTTATATAGGTTAGAGAATAGTGTCAAGCAAGTGCTCAGCAAATATAAATCTGGTTGATCTGTTTAGTCTGAGAAGAAAAAGTATAGTTTTCAGCTGCTATGCGTTCTGCAAGCATTAAGTTGGAAGCTTTGAGAGAGTTAAGTAAGTCCTATAGAAAAATTAAAATCTAAACAGAGTCTGGAGGAGCTTAATCGAGCAAGTGCATTATTGGGAGTCTTTCTGATGGTGAGGGTTAATTTATCACCCTGAATCCAATCACTTTATAAAAAGCCAGCGTGGGTTTCATTTACTTTGATGAGGTTTATTGCAAGATTCCAGAAAATCAATTTTACTGTGAGCCATATTAAACCCAGGGGAATATAAACACTATATGTACTACACATAACTTTTTGTTATTGCTTACTGGATCACTGGGGAAATTATATGTTTACCATGAAGAAGGGTTATGGCTACGTTCGTTGTCTTGGGTAACTCCCAGCCTGCCCATCGTAGTGAAATAAAACAAAATGGTAGAGTTCAGAATCAGCACTTAACTTGTCTTCATATAGCCTGAGGTATAGAAACGCTCAGCATTAGTGACTTGATTTTCCAAAGGGCTTTAAATAACTGTTATGTTATATACTATCACTCTGTTCTTTTGCAAACAGATGGTAAATGCAGGCAATACATAATCTGCTGCTGGTTGACCAAGCCCAGGTAATTCTTGCTCCCAGAGCTTCTTGAGATACAAAGGCAGAACTGACACGCAGTTAACTTGGAAATGGTCAAGTTTGATCTGCTGGTTAGGGACTTTGAAGAAAATTTGCAGTTTGCAGGAATTTCTATTGTGTGTTTACTCTCTCTCTCTGTCTTCCTTCCCTATGTTTTACATGCTTGTTGAATCTTATGTGAATTAAAAAATGATAGGAAAGTAATTTTTCAAAGAAGATTATGTTCCCTCTGGCGATAGCAGGTCAGAAACTCATTTGGGTTGTGCTGAATAGATGGTTTCCTGTTTTACCGTTTTGTACATACCAGTAAGGTCATAACATCTTTCAATTATTGGTAATTTTTTTCTCCTTATCAGGCCTTCCAGATTATGACGTACTACTTATGTTGAAGCTGGCATAGTGGGCTGAAATTAGTGTTTTTTACATGAAGAAACTTAGATTACAAATAAACATACAGAAGTCATTTCCCATATAAAAAGGCCTCGGAATTCAAGAAATTCAAAATCAGGTGTGTGTAGCCTGTTTCATGATGATTTTCACGCCTTGTTTTCCCCAGTGTTGGGCTCTGTTGTACTGTGACAGGAAATGAGCAGCTCTCTGTGGCTTCAGTGGCCAAAGTGAAAGAGCAGAGCAATACATCTATCTATCTGTCTGTCTATCTATCTATCTATCTATCTATATTTCTCCATGTGAGTTTCACAAGAACTAAGATGGGATATCTGAAAAGTTCCAAATGTAGTTAAATACTCAGTTTGGTCTAGTTTTTGAGGGAAATGGAGACCCTAACTCCCTTATTAACTTTTGAGACTTCTTCCCTAAGATGTAATGCATGTTAATGTTTGTAGTTTTATTTGCACGTTGTATTTGGTAGTGTTGTAATCCAAAAGCTCTTGCTTTGGCCAAACTCCCAGTGAAGTGTGTTTGGAGTAAGAGAAGAAAGAAGTGACATGTAGCCATTATTTAAAAGAATAAAGTCTATTATGGTTTATAGATGGTTGCAAGAATACTGTAACAATAAATATGGAAAAACAATCTCCCAAAATATTTATCTTAAAATTCCTTCTGATACCTATGTATCTATGTATGTTTATTTAGGTGTTTCCAAGGTATTGCACATGTATGAGTTGGAAGAACAATTAGCAAAATTTGACTCACAGCAATATTGTCAGTAATCTTTTTGTCTCTGCGTATGAAAAAAGTTACTGTTTTTAATGATCTATTCTATTAAAATTTCATATAATGAAATTTTTAAAAAGCAGATGACAGACTGTAAGTATAACACACAAATTCAGTAAAGGAAGAATTATCATGGACTCTCATTATCTTGTTGCCACTCTTCCCCTTCCCTGTCTCTGTTATGTAATATTTTTAAAGTGTGAGCTCTTGAAGTCTTGGCCCTTTCTTTCAAAGCTATCTTGCAATCATTTTTATTAGGCAACTGAGTAAAAGTGTGAAAACAAACGAGAGGTTAAAAAGGAATGAG
Organism: Aquila chrysaetos chrysaetos; assembly: GCF_900496995.4. Taxonomy (NCBI): domain Eukaryota; kingdom Metazoa; phylum Chordata; class Aves; order Accipitriformes; family Accipitridae; genus Aquila; species Aquila chrysaetos. The sequence goes on along the minus strand of NC_044004.1, from coordinate 49,937,392 downwards.
CACGTGCTCTTATTTCGTGTTGTTCTTTTGAATCTAGTCACTGAGAGTTTGGTGCAGAGTGAATGTCAGAAAAATGATGTGGCTTTGTTGGGGGCAACCGTGGATTTGGGGTTGATTTTGCAAATCCAGGGTAGAGTGTGTGGCTTTGTGTTCTGAACTTGCTGAGTTCATTTCAGATTAGGTTTAGCTCAATGGAAGGTAAATCAGGCTGAAATACCAATAGCTTTGAATATCCTATCCACAACATTTCTTGGGTTCTTTATAGTTGTGTTTCTTCTTTGTATACAGAACGTTTGAGCAAGTACAAACTAGCCTAGAGCTGGTGAATACAGCAGAAGATGCTTTCTGAATCTGGAGCTTGACTATGTCCAACTCAGATTATTTCTGAGAGTACAGCATGTGGCTGGGGGGAAGTCAGTATCTTCAGGAAATGAACAAAAGCATAAGAATCTAACACTGAACACATTAAAGATGCTTTGGTATTGATATCTATACATATCTGTAGTATCTAAAGACTAGTTTGTATGCATGTGGATGTCATACACCACACACAACAGAATAGTAAAAAACCTTTAGTTTGGTAAAATATGTTGTTCTTCCCTTCATTCTTTTCTTTGTATTTGTGCACCAAGGAACTAAATTATGCTTCAGTAGCTAAACAAATTATGCAAAATTATACACCATGAATATTTTATATTCCAGAACCCTGAAGCAAGGACTTTGAATAGCTTTATGTCTGCAGCAACCTGTGTCATACCCAGATGAATTCCACAACTGATAAGTCCCCCTTCTTCCTAAAACTTTACTCAGGTCTTTATTTTATGTTTTTCTTTGCATTTGTCAGTGATTATTAATAGGAATGTCTCAAGGGTTTTATTGTATGTAACAAAATGGAAGTTACTGCAGTCAACCTTCTTTCTACTACTTCATGAGGCAGGGAAGTTATTCCCTTTATCATTCTGAATTTATTTAAAATTTCATAGAATCATATAAAGAAAGTAATGTGGCAAAACCAGGACTAAGTTTAAAAAACTAGCTAAACCACACTTCATCTGATGCTGGACTACTACTCTGATATATCTCTGTTTTAATTTTTTTTTTTGTATGCCAAAATATATTTCCCCTTCTTCTATAAAACTTTAATTACAAAATCATGTAGGCTTGTGTAGGAGAGACTGTAGCTGTGGTGCACTGGAAGATGAGAGCAGTTTATAGGAAATATTTGAAATTTTTCATTTTTTAACTAGTTTTAATTAATGATCTTGTCCTGTTTCCATCTAATACTAAAGAGCAGGCATCTTGAGATCACATGCATCTGCCCCTGAAGTGGCTGGCAAAACAGAAATCTTGTAATTATAACTTAACAAGGATTCTTTGGCACTGCTTACTGGTTCCTGGGATGCAGAGCCTGTGAGTTAATGCCATAATTTTGACTCCAAGTGGCACTGAAACAGGGGGGTGGGTACATTTCAGTGTGCTCATTAATCTTGAATGTGTTTCAATAACTACATAATGTATATTGGCAAATGCTGGAGTGGGCTTGTAATTTGGGGGGTTAAAGTGTACTATTTACTAGTCATTTAATACCACTAACTTTTCAAGAACATGACTCCTACAAAGTCTCCACTAACTCATCCAAAGAATCTCAGCTTACTCTTGGAAACAGTTTTGGGGGTAGTGTACCTGTTTTCTGTCCATCTCATCCATTCCATGCCTTCTGTTGATGCCAATATAGTTCAACATAAAGTGAAATTTATCAGTTACGGTAAAAATATTCACTGCCACAGGTAATGCTAACATATTAAAACATTTATGCTTTTATGTCGTGCCTACTGCTGTAGTATTTTAGTATTAATCTATTTGTCCTCTTTTACAGTTGAAATTGAATGTGCAGTTACAGACAATACAGTTGATGACAGAGGTCCCTGTTTTGAAAAGTATTTGACAATTTATTTGATTTAGGTATATACTGAAACACTTTCTTTAGCTGGAGCTGTAAAGAGTAGCTGTATGCTGTGAAGTCTCTGGCTTTTACCTGCTCATACAGGTGTTCACCACAGGTATGGTGCATGCCAGTGAATTAGAAAACACTTCATAGCTGCAGTACTCCTAGATTTGGTCTCCTTATTTTGGCAAAATTTGCAAGGATTTTTACTCGAGTGAAATGTGTATTATTGTTACTGTCTGCTGGCTGTCATGGATAGTACTATTCTAAAATTAGTTAGCCTGTGTTATTAGGTAAACAATAAACAATATATATAACTGTCTCTTACTGCCTGACAGATTGTGTACATGTATCAGTTTAGAACCCAGTATATTTGTAGAAAGGAGGAACAATGTAATTTGTTTTCATTTTACAAAACTAATCTATGTTAATGAAAAAGTGTGTAGCTCAACAGTCTTTCTCTAAAAATGGTCTGATTGTGCATTTTTCTTTGTGCATTTTAGTGATGTTATGCCTTAGGTTTGACTATTCAGTGTTTCAGGGGAACATAAAAAATAGAATTTATATTGTTCATTATTTTTACAGCTCAGTGGAAAGTGCAAATAACATTCATAAAATGTAGATGGCCAGATAAAATTATAAAATATTATTGATGAATAAACCTGAGATCTAGATCATATGAATGCAATGTTTCCTTTTTACTACAGGATGTGAGTTTAGACTGAGAAAACACAATGCTATTATTACAATCTCCTGATGATTTTATAGTATTGCGCCTTTTAGAATGGTTTTTACATGGAAACATGGAATGGTCACTCATGTCGTAACTGATCCTGTATACAGGGTACAAGATTGGAGAAATACTACCTCTAGACCCATATAAAATAAAAAACCTGATGAAGAAAAATACTATTTAAACGTTCTAAATACAGGACCTTTTTGAAGAGAGAAATAAAACACAATGTAGAGCCTCTGGCTTAGCGTGTATAACAAAAGGTGTAAGGATAGCGTATGGTTTTTATTTAAGTGAGAAATATTGGATGTTTAATGTACTTACTTGAAAAAGCAAATTGCAATGTCCTGTCCTTTACATACTTACAAATGCAATATTTATTTTTGTAAATTAAATATTTCAGAGGTAGGAAAAATGTACACAACTTTAGTCAGAAGAATTTTACAACAGGAAAGTGAGATTTTGAACAGCTTTTCATAAAATAGTGTATGTATTGGTTGCTTTTTTGATGGGCTTTTTTAGTAACATTTAAGTGTAAGCCAGTTGGAATAGCACACACAGCTGCAGGAAAATAATGCAAATTTTGACATTTGAGGTTCAATAAGTTGAAGCTTTGTTAACTTTTATACCAAAAAGCTAGTATTTTGTTGTAAGCAAGCAGCAGAATTAAGGAGACTATGCACTGAGCCTTAAAGCGAAGCAAGTCGGGGATGGTTGGTTTTCCTGAAGCCTGAGCATTTAAGTCAACTGACAATTACTTACCCTGCTTCTGAAGAGAACTACTACTCCTACATTTTTCAAAACTTTTTTTTCCTCTGTCTTTCCCACACTGGATCTTTGATATATTAGACCCAAGATATTCAGAGGCATGTGAAACGAATAGAAGCCCAACTCCTGTTGGAATCCGATGCAAGTTCAGTATCTTCCTCCTTCGAAAATCCCAGCCTACATGATCACCATATCTTTTTTTAATCTTTGGCATTGTTATCGATTGTAACATGAAAACTTTAACAAATACACAGTCACGGAGTGTAACTTAGATGAGGAGGAGTTTGGATATTTGAAGGAGGATGATTAAATGGTCTGAATTAGGCTGTGAAACATATTCTGGCTGTGGGAGGATAGAATTTGGCAATAACAGGTTGGCAGGACAGAGGAATGCAAAGCTTAATTCTGACTTCTCCTGTGATTTAACTGTATACCAGAGTGGGGGGAAAAAACTTGAAGAATGCCCGTGAGGATCAGGGAGGAATGAATACCTGCTCAGCGAAGAGGATTTCAGTTTGTCACTGTCACTCACCTTTTTGACCTCATGTGGGAACAGGTGGGAAGATAGGAAGGAAGATTATAATCTAGATGGATTTATTAACAGCTATAATATAGATGTTCTTAAGAGAGAGATTTGCTAAGATATACTTGGGCTACAATTCTTCTGGGAATCCTAAGGGAGTTGAACATGTAATAAAATCCTTTCGAATGTAAATCATTGGAACTTGGGTTCACTGATAAGTTACTAAGTTCAAACCAAAATCAATGTATTCAGTGATAATTATGCATTAATGATGTGTTCCAGGGAGCTCAGGTGCTCAAGTAGTTACTCCAAGCCTCTTTCTTTTGTTCTTGAGATAGCAGTATGGGCTTATTTTTAGACTATATTCTTCATGTTAACTCAAATTTAAATGGATCCAGTCCACCCTAGCATCAAAATAAAGATTTGTATGTATTTGATACATGTAAGATTGTGTCTTGTCTTTTGAGGTGCTAATGTGTAATTCTTTGAATGATCTTTCCTAGCTCTAGGGACAGCACTGTGTAAGGAATTGTAGCATTGGAGATTTACTGCTGGTACCATTTAACACTGATATAGCATTTAAAACTGGCCACCTTCACCATCTTGAGTTTAATATTCTTAAGGAACCATAGCATTTGAGATTTACTACTGGTACCATTTAACACTGATTTAGCATTTAAAACTGGCCAGCTTCACCATCTTGAGTTTAATATTCTTTTTATATGAGGTTTTTATTTGTAGTGAGAAATCAAATAAAGATTTCTTACAGATGTGGAATGCCAAGACAAGTTTCCTCTTCTATCTTTTTCTTCTGAAGCTCTAAGAAGGGATTAGTGAAGAGAGTATGAGGAAGCATAGCAGAACTGGATGCTCCCCTTGGTCAGGCAGACCCCCTTTTAGGAAGTTGCTAACCCATATGGTACACTTGGTATAGCTAAATTCCAGCATCTAAATGTGTGGAAGTATAGGAAGTATCTGATTTCCAGTCTTTAAGTATGGGGCAACTCACAGAAGTCTCTAGATCTGTGACTCCCTTAGGTCATCCATTCCCTATAGCAGCTTGCTATAGAAGGAAAGATCTGAGCTAAAATTGTTGGTAAAGAGACCATAGAATAAGATACCTTCAGGTAATTTTGGAAAGCGTTCTTCCTCCCTAGCTCCCACAGAAATTCAGCTCTGCTACCAAGTTGAATTTGTACTGGTTTTCAGCCAGGAGAGTTGGAATGACTGGGGGTGACTGATCAAGGATGTGTCAGAGAGATGAAGCAGTTGTACTCTGGGAGTTCTTTTAAATTGGGAATCCAGGAATAAGCTTACTGTAGTGAGACTTTGCTGTCCCTCACATGACACATTGAAGGACGAGGTGTGTTCTGAAAGGTAGAAGCACTTGATTTCATTTCCTAATGTGTATATCCATATGTAAATGGCGAAAGAATTTTGCCTTTGAGGCACAAAATTGTAGAGAATATAAATTAACTTCAAACTGAAATTATTCATAGTTCTGAGCAAAAATAACATAATGGTTGTTATAACCATGTTTATGAAATGCTAAACTTTAACACACAGTAATCAGCCAAAGCTATAAGGCAGTGTAAAAGACTGCACACTTAATAATTGTAAATGTTACATGAGTGCGAGTCGCTTGATTAAATTTATTAGAAATGTGTTACGAGCATTTTAAGAAATAAAGCATTTATCACAAAATGATGATTTCTTCACTTAAGCTCATTAGGAAATCACACATCAATTCATGCATAATTACAGGGGAATTTCTGCCACTCACTACAAATCATTACCACATTAGCTAAAGTTGACTTAATTTATCTGTGATTTGGAAAAGGTGGTATCTAAATAGGAAAATTAGCTTATACAGAGGATGAAACTATCAACATCATCACAAAGGACTTAGCCTTCTCTTGCTTGTTAGGCAAAGATGCGCCTTTTAACTCTTTTATATGTAAACCTCGTGCTTTTGAATGAGCTCTAAAGCTTTTCTTTCCATGTCAGAATCCCATATTATGGATCCAGTGCCAGGTACTTAATGAATCATTGATAGTCAAGGCACGTTTACTTGCGCCAGACATACTCATTGTTTTTAATGATCATTGCAGTTTGAGATTGAATTGAAAGGGTTTGGGGGAGGCTGGGAGATGGGGAAGGAACAAGTTTTGCAAGCGCTGGTAAGCTAGTCCCACAGCAGCAGAGCAGAAAATGAGCATTCTGCCCATACCAGCAGCATTTACGCTGCACTGTGTTTACATTCCCACGATGTTTACGGTGGACATAGCTCTCCTGTGGTCTGTTGCACCTTCTCTATTTCCCAAACTTTACATAAGTTTGAGGATGGTGTGTAATTGATAGTGTCCAAGCTAAAGGTGTGACTGGTCACCAGGTGTTTATTTTACAGATAGTTTGCATGTTTTCTGTTTGTTAGTTTGCAAGTACTCCTGTGAAGGGATAAATTAGGCCCAGAATAATTAGGCTGCATGCTCATCCGTCCAGGAGGCATGTAGAAATGTAGTCTTTGAGACTCAGGCCTGTATATTTAGAGAGAAATTGCTCTGTAAGTTTACAGCCTTTCATTATGTGATGCATGACTTAGTTCAAGCATTTCCCGATTCTGTATTCAAATGCTGTATCATTCTTACCATTGGAAAGTATTTATGTCACAGTTACTGAGTCTAATTAGGTTTTTTTGTGTTTTTTAATCTGGGACATTTCTGTGGTACGCCTTACAGTTATACCTCAAGCAGTCGTGTTGGCACCTTGGAGGAAACAACAGGTTTTGCATGGAGAGGTGAAGGAAGTCAGATGAAGAAGGGGTGAAGGAAGTCAGATTCTTTTTAAATTGGCTTCGCTGCTAGAAATAATGTACCTGGAAATACACTCTCAGTTTTTTAGTGAAGTACTGATACTTTGTTTTCAGCAGCCCTCCTGAGGGGTTCTTGTGTGTCCTTTGTTTGGGGTCCTTTGTATAAGCTCGGGATCTGCAAGTTGAAAGTTATGCCCCTCCTTCCACATTAGTACCTCACATTTATAGACTGAAGCATTGTTTCCTGTTTCTTTCTGAATTTATCTCCCTGGCAACATGTGAGACACTTGTGATTCTTTTGCCACTAACATTTTACTTCATTTACGGCCTCAAATACAATTTTAAGGGTTGTTACTTTCTGAGTAAGATGTAATGTTGAATTATACATGGTAAGTTCATGTTTTTTCCATGGCATTAGTACATTTTCACATTGTTTTTCACATCTTTTAGTAAGGTAGGATGTGAGGTTGCATGAGATGACTGTGCCAATGAAATGGCTTGCTACTGCCAAAAGGGGTAGTCCTTCTCCCTCCTCCTTTCCGATTCCTGTCTGACCCTTTGTTGAGCTGACTCGGCATACTAAACTGACAGAGAAATGTTCATGTTTTCAAAAAAAGAAAAAGCTTTCCTACCAGTGTTGCAAGTTGAAAAGCTCCTTGAGAAGTCCACCCATTTCAGTGCCTTTAAATCAATGGATTGGTTCAGGTGTCTTAAGAAACCTCATTAATATAGTCGCAATGTCTCTTGAGTATATTTTAATAATTTTTTTTTACTATTGTTCCTCATTCTATTATGATAAGTAATTTGATATAAGAATTATGATTGCCATTGAAATGGATTAATATGTTATAAAAATAAAGTAAATTTGACAAGAAATCTGAGATAGCTAATGCCACTTCCATTTTTAAGAACTGTAAGGTATCCACCTACATCCTAAATTTATAAGCAAATAATTATATCACAGTATCTTGTTAATACACACACTGTCTATCCATTTAAAAATGAAGATTAGAGAAGGGCTTCTTAATTTGTACAGCTTTTACGCTTTTAGAGAATTTTCTTTCTTTAATCTTGGAACAGTCATTTGTAACCAAATTAGTGATTTGATATACTGAATGAATTACGTTCTTAATCTCATTGCATGTAAAACTCATGCTATACGCAGAATTCGTGTTTTCAGCTTTCATAGCTACTGGAATTTCAAGTTGGTTTTGATTAATCTTGAAGTGAGCATTGCATCCCACGTAGGAGGCAGTATATTTGACAAAGAATGCCAACTTTGGCAATGTATGAAGACATTGTAATGATAAAAAAGAAGAGGGGGGAGAAATCCAAGAAACCAATCTGAGCAGCCATTCTATCTGCGGTGACAGCAGCAGTTTAGTACATTGTATCAAAATGAATGGGCTTTGCATAATTGATTTCAACATACTAGTAGCCTGAGGTCTAAGCTGCTCTAACCCAGAACTTATTAGCCATGCTACAAAGACAGGAGAAAACTGTGCAAACTGCTACAGGGGAGGCAGAGAATAGCATTGCTATTAGAGTAAAAGCTTTAAAAGTAGGACAGAGCTACTAAGAGAAACCCCTTTTGTATATTTATTGGGGTTATTCTGTTCATCTCATTCAAATATCATAAAAAGCTATTTTAAAGTCTTTGTGCAATACCAAATACTGAGAATTAAAATCTTACTACTCAGTAGGTTTTATTACCTAATTTGAATGGCATCCCTGCACAAGTGTAATAGCTGTGTTGTGAGATCCCTTGTAACTGGGATGTATTTTGAATAATCTCAGAAAAAATATAGATGCAAAAATGAGATGCTCTTTTGGGATCCACTTTACTTGCTTTTTGTTGCACATTCACACACTTACGAATACTAGTTTTATTTAATAATGTTCTGCTCTGGCGTGAATCAACAAGTGTGTTTCCTGGAGCATCCTAAAGAGAAGAGGACTATGCGCATCACACAAGCACACACAACTATATTACAGAATGTGAAAATACTAATAGTTGGATGTAAAATTATTATGTTGAACAAATGAGAATATGTAATTTTAATGTCCTGTTTTCTTGCAGCATTGTGAAAGTATGTTACTGCATGATACCTGTTTTGCTTTGCCTCTTCTGGATAGGTACCTGTGAGTGAATGGAGAGTCTGGATTCATGCAACAGGCTCCTGAGAGTAGAGTGATATATCTGATAGAGGAAAAAATAGATTAACTTTTCTGACTAGAATCAAAGATGGGTAGTTGCAGGTGAAGGACTGGGAAACGAGATTTGAATGAATTAACGTGTTCAGTGTCAGGATTCCCAGGCTATTAAGACTTCTTCTTTAGAAGACTATGACAAAGCTCTTCACTAGTGTTTGTTCTGTCCTGGTTTTGGCTGGGATACAGGTAATTTTCTTTCTAGTAGCTGGTATAATGTTATGTTTTGGAGTTAGTATGAGAATGTTGTTGATAACACACTGATGTTTTTAGTAGTGTTTAGACTAAGTCAGGGACTTTTCAGCCTCTCATGCCCAGCCAGCAAGAAGGCTGGAGGGGCACAAGAAGTTGGGAGGGGACACAGCCAGGACAGCTGACCCAAAGTGGCCAAAGGAATATTCCATACCATATGACATCATGCCCAGTATGTAAACTGGGGGGAGTTGGCGAGGGGAGGTGGATCGCTGCTCCCAAACTACCTGGGCATTGGTCGGCGAGTGGTGAACAATTGCATTGTGCATCACTTGTTTTGTACATTCTAATTATTTTGTTATTATTATTGGCATTCTATTAGTAGTATTATTTTCTTCCTTTCTGTCTTATTAAACTGTCTTTATCTCAACCCACGAGTTTGACTTTTTTTCAGTTCTCTCCCCCATCCCACTGGGTGGTGGGGAGTGAGTGAGCAGCTGCGTGGTGCTTAGTTGCTGGCTGGGGTTAAACCATGACAGTTACACTTCATCCAGCAATGTGAAATACTGATAGTGACTCCTTTAAACGTGAGTATTCTGCATAGATCAGCCTCAAGCACCTTAATTATGCCCTTGCTCATATAAGGAGCCAAATGGTATTAAGAAGAATATTGTACATTTATCAGTAGTGGTAGTGTTTATTCTGAGTGGATCCAGTGCTGTGATTGACTGAATGAGGCTCAGTACTCTATAATTAGCAGACTTTATAACCTATTTTTAAAAAGTTTTACTAAGGAAAGTTTGAGTAAAGAGAATTCCATGTTACTGGAAATGTTTTATTCATTTATTTTTTTATTTGCACTACTTTCACAGAATCTTTATAACCTTCACAGAACTGTGGAGATTGCTGAAATATCCTATATTGTTCAAACAGAGACTACCTCAGAAAGACAATGAGGTGACTCTTTGGTGATTTTTGTTTGCTCTTAGGCTACTTAAGCTTGTGACATCCTTCACAACAGAGAGTTATGAATAGGTTCTGGTGATCCATTCTAATGGATGTATTGATCTATAGGACGCATTTTTAAGTATCTTTTCTGTTCTGGTAAAGCCATCAATTTGTTTCAGAGACTAAATCATGATTTTTGAGATTTATGCTGACATTATTGAAGGGGAAGAATATAGGCCAGGTTGCAACAGCTTTAAAAATATTCCAATATTGTTCTTCAGAATGTCTGGCACAGCCCATCAGCAAAAAATTGTGTGGCTGTTCAGCTTTACCTTGCACAGCAGGTTTGACTGATAGTTGGGGGAAATCGCTGTTAATAATAATGGTATGAAGGTCCTAGAGGACCGGTTGGAAGCAGCAGCAAGCCTGCCAACTTTATTTTGCTTTTTTGCAAAGAAATCTAAGATAGATTTAATACTTTTTTACATTAAAATAAACACCAGTGGAAATTTTGGGCTAGTGTAACATGCCTTTTCCATCAAAGAAGCCTTGTCAAATGTTGGTGAAAACCTCACAATTCCAGTAATTCTTGATGTGGAATTCTTACTCTGTGGAGTCCTGGATGATAAAGGTCAGTATGTGACATACATGGATAACTTCTTAAATTGTTTTTACATCTTTTCTCTGAAGTTTGTCCCTCAGAAGAGGAAACAGGCAAAATAATCAGGTTCAGTTTTGAAATGCAGAAGCCAATTGTGCACTGTTTTGAGCACCATCAAATCATACTAACATCAGTGGGGAGCTAAGAATCCTCAAAATGAGTGGTCACAGGAACATCGAAAAAGGAGGAAACACATCCTCGTTTAATTCCTTTCTGTTTCAAGTGGCTTGCAACATTTGCCCACATATAGACACCAGCTTCATCTTGGTGAAGCAGTCTTCTAAATAACCCTTTTCAAATATTTTGAAGAAACGTGGGCTGAGAAATACAGAGAATCTTTGATATGAATCACAGCCTGTGCCTTCTTGCAAAGCTGGTCATCAAATCTGTTTAAAGACCTAGTAGGCTAGCTTGTGCTCCCTCGGCAGAACAAAATAGTGCTGATATAAAACGATGGCTAATTTTTCAAGGGTGATGTTTACAGTAGCTGTAATGGCAAGAATGTGGAAAACACAATTAAAAAGCTGAGTGTGTATGTGCTAATTATGAATGAAGATATTGTGATCTGGTGCTTTCTGTTATAGAGACCTCATTTTAAATTGTATACAACTTTTCAAATTATAAGCATTTGGGGGGAACTTCTTCAAGCCAAGCATCTCCCTCAGGCTGCATTGTGGGAGAGTTTCAAGTAAGTTTGTCCATTTCTGAGAACGAGTGTAAGGAGTAAAGATGTTTTGCCTATCTTGAAATAAATGCATACCTGTTTTGCTTTTGAAGCTCTAGTCTGTTTTCAAGCAGAGACTTGAAATTTGTCAGGGCATCCATCCAAGTCTACATTTAGCTATGTTAAGTTCTCCATTTTTGGTCAATTTGTGAGCCTCTGAAAGTCTAAGCTAGCTTGCACAGCAGGCAGACTTGTCAGAACCTAATGGCTGAGTTCAAGATTCACAAAGGTGTTCAGTCTTCTGACGAGCTGTAGATTTCTGGGGTGGGGAAGTAGACATTTAGGTAAGACCTGTAGGCCATAAGCCTAAATACATTTGTGCATATTGCTGTAGGGCTCTGAAGATTCTGTGTCCACGCAGCATGTTCTGTCCCTTCGGATATTTTTGATGCCTGCTCAACTGAATACGCTTTATCTTAGGGCTTTGGGGTGTGAGTTGGTTGCTCTCCAGGTTTAATCTTTTCCCGTTGCAGCAGTGTGCAGTGCCAGGACTGATTTTCCCCTTGTCTTCTCAGAGCTCTTGCCGTTGCAGCCTGAAGGAAAGCTGGCATGACTGCATGCGGAGCCGGGGAGGTTGGGTGCAGGAACTCCAGGAGGGGCCTGGGGAATTGGGGAGAGCAAGGAGGCAGGGGCAGGAGCTGGAAAGGGGGTTGAGGGGGGGTGTAAGTGGAAGAGAAATAGGTGAGAATCTTTGGAGGAGTAGAGGCAGAGGAGAGGGGACTGGTGACTGGTGCATGGGAGAAGAGATAGCAGGCAGGTTGAGGGCAAGCAGAGCTGAGATTTAACAGGGCCCAAGGGTATGGGAGGGCAGGAACAGGCAAGATGGATGGAATACAAGAAAAGGGGCAGGAGCCAAAGTGGGTGGGTGTGAATGGAAATAGAACAGGAATTGTGGCCTGGGGTACCAGTTTTTTTCTCAGCAAGTAGGAAATTCCAGAATGAAATAAAACCAGAATTAAGCTTGCTTGGGTGACATCTCTCATGTGCAGGTTAAATATTTGGTTTAATGATATATTTGTAAATACATGCTTCTGTTAGAGTGTAGGATCTTTGGGGCTCTGATCCTGCTTGATTGTGATTGCTAAAATATTGTGTATGGTTTTGGCATGCTCATGGTTTTATTCTGTGAGAATAAATACGCAATCGCTACCATTTCGTAGTTGCATTACAATATTACATGTTAGCAGTTTTACTGAATCTCTCTCCTGTTCATTATTTTTGGTTTTTAGGTGTGAGGCTCTTTGTGTAGACCTGCAACAGTGGGCTTTCATAGATGTTTTTGTTTCTACTAAACACAATAGCTGTAATGAAAAGCTCTTTCTTCCGTGAAACCATCGGGTTTTTTTCCTACTCTACCCTAGTTGCAGAGATATTCAGTACACAGAAAATGACTTTAACAAAACATACATGTATACCCATATTAAATCTGTTTTATTCCATGATCAGCAGCAAACTGGTGCATTAGTAATAAAGCATGTCTCTGCCATGGGGCAGAGCTGAACTCAGAGGCAGGCTCATCCTCCACACCAGTGTCAGTGTTGCTAATTAGACAGCTGCCATGGAGGGTTGTTTGGGGAGGGGAAAAATCTTCCTGTTCGCTGAATACAAGAGTAGATTGGGTTCCCCTACCAGCTGGTTCTCCAGCATTTTATATTATTTGTTCTCTTATCATTATTTCCCTCTTATCCACAGCTAACTCCCAGTAAAGGCATCTTGCCTCCAGCTATAAAAGCAAGAGAGAACAGGTATTCTGCCCTGAGAGTGGTCTGATAAGGATTAGTGTAAAAGCTGTGCAACTGGCATTCCCCTTCTCCCCTCCCCAGCCTTCCTGTGCTCACTCATGATTTAACGTTATTTCCTTAGGCAGCAAGTGGTCTGGGACCTGGAATACTGAATTTACATCTAAACAGGAGGAAGATATGTGACTGTGCAAACACAGCTTCCAGAGTGTATCCCCACTCAGTCAACTCTCCTTGGTTTTCTGACTAGTTTCTTATTGACTCATCTCATTTCAGAAGGCAAAGAACCAGCCTTCTTGAGGAATACCTGTGGCCTTCTGTTGTCTTTGGCATGATACAAATGGAATTCTTTTCCCAGAAAATAAAATTACTTACAACTGACATAAACTTATTTTGCTAAGAATGTTGGAGGTGATGTTTCCCTGGATGTTGGATAACTTTGTTTTTCAGGCTTGTTATTAATTAAAGAGAAAGATTCCTCATATGGCTTCTCTCAGCATAACATTGAGTCTGGCTCTGCCATAGAGGATTTTCAACTAGAAATTGTTGGTCTGTTTGTGTACTCATATACATTAATGGCATATAAAAATTAATGATTTTAGTATGCTTACCTTGAGCTGTCTTGCTTTCAGGTATTCATACACAGACCTGGCTTAAGAATTCTCAGAAGTGAAGGCAAAGTTGTGATTCTCTGCTCTGAGGATGAAGGCCAGGACAGGAAAGCCATTGCTGCTGTAGGGAGAGGAGAAGCACTGATGTGAGCTACCCTTCCTTCCCTCTCCAGGTAGCTGCTGCCTACATACTCCAGACCCTTCCTTGCTCAATAGGGCAGGAGCAGTTGCCAGCATAGCTGTCCTTGCCAGAGGTGAGGTGAAGTAGGAGCTGGAGCTATATTGCTCTTCCCAACAGTATGGTAACCTATATGGAACAGCTTGCTTTTCCCATGGGTAGAAACAGCCCTCCATAAGCAAACCTTTACACTGCAGTTATTAGGAAAAAAGGAATTTGTTGTAAAGCAATAGCAAATAAGAATAAGTGACCTGTAATTTTTACTGTAGTGGTTTCGCTTAGTTTTGCCTAAAGTCTCTATAAAGAATCAAGCTACTGGAGTCCTTTAAAGTCCTTGAATTAATGGTTCAAAACAGCTAGTAATTTGTGAGTGGCAGGCAGGATTTCTTTTTTCTACCCAAGCCTCCCCACTCAATGTTTGCTTCTGCCTGTTGTTGTCTGTATGCTGCTTCATCAAGTAGTAGTTGTGGGCTAACTAAACAAGACATGCATCATAGGCTGCTAGTGAGGGTGGTTTCCTTAGAAGCTGTGAAAGTCTCCACATAGTTGAATTGATACCTAAGCTTCGGCTTCCAAACCTGTATGCAAGATCCTGATTTTTCCAGGGTTCTGAGCGGCTGTTGGTCCTTAACAGTTCTGATACCCAGACCAGCTGTATGCATGCCTAAGTAGGACCATATTGACCTTTTGTGGTTAATATTACTGTTGTTTTCAGAGCATACCTTACCTGCATATGTTCTTAGGTGTGCATGTGTTGAGCTTAAGAACTGGAAAAGAAAGTGATTTTATAGCTGCCTTTGGGTTGTACTCTTTGAGCATGGAAGTAGAAGAGCACACAGTCCTGCTTATTTTGCATTTGTTTTTGCTAATTTAAAGGAAGAAAATCTCTGAAGAAGCAGCAGTGAGGGAGGATGAGCGATTTTCTGAACTTCTGCATATTCAGTTACTGGTAGGTAATTCTTCTGAGAATTTCTTGGATATATACCTACTTGTGGATCTTTAACTCCAGATGCTAATTGAGAAGAGTACTAATTAAACAATGACTATCCTTCCAAACTGCCCCTCTAGAGAGATTTCAAATCCAAAGCTGCACAAAGAAAGCACCAAGGTGTTAATTTCCCTAACAAAAATGTTGCACAAATCTGCCCTAAACCTCCAGTCCCAACCTCTCTATAAAACATGGTTTATTTGAAAGAAAATTTTGAATAGGAGACAATATTGAGGATTACATAGTAGTCTGTTACTGATGCTAAGGAATAATCTGTGTAACTTCATAGAGGCTTGCCTTTCGCAGACAATGATTTAACATCTTGAAATCAAGTTTTTATAATTTAGTTTCCTCATATAATGGATGTGGTTTTGGGAAGAGTACTGATAAAAGCTATGCATTGATTGCAATGGAAATTCTAAACCACCTTCAGCAAAAGTGTAGATATAGGATGTAAAACCACCTGGTCCCTGTGGAACACAGTAAAATGCAAGCCAGCCATTAAACCTTTTAGTTCATCTATTCCCTCTGCAGATTTTATGGCTATTAAAAAGACCATCTTTAGGGCTAAGTGCTAAAGAGACTCTTACCCCAAATGCTACTCAATCCCGCATCTTGAATGTGGAGATTATAGGAGGGATGGAGACCATTTATGAACCTTTGGGGAACAGGTGCAGAGTCAGTACTCTCCCCCTCCCTGCCCCGCCCAAGAAATTCTATAAAAATCTTTGTCTAAGTAGAAAAACCATGAAAGAAATGCCATGCTAAAATAGTAAATTTACAGATAGTGACAGCTACCTTGTTTAAAGATATTATTTTTTAAGGACAGATGATACTAAAGGATTATGTGGTTAGCTGCAATCAGCTGGTGATTGGCTAAACTTAAATATCTTCTGCTGTGATAGTTAACTAAGTCTGAACAGTCCATTGCTAAATACTAATAATTTGGAAGGACTTCCTCCTGATCTGGGCAACCATGTTTCTGTAGCTGATGGTCTGCATTCAGCAGGAGCTGCTGCTGGCCAGGAGCAGGGATTCCCGAGTGCAGCAGACAATTGCCTGGGGCAGTCGTGGGAAAAAGTGAGAAGTTTCTGGTCTCAGAAACTGCAGCGGTGGTTCGAGAGTATTGTAATACCCAACTGGAGCCTATAGAAATCATTGTCCTTTGATTTTCCTGAGGACATACAGAAGAAGGTGAATCAGGTAGAAGCATGTGTGAATT
Source organism: Aquila chrysaetos chrysaetos (assembly GCF_900496995.4). Taxonomy (NCBI): domain Eukaryota; kingdom Metazoa; phylum Chordata; class Aves; order Accipitriformes; family Accipitridae; genus Aquila; species Aquila chrysaetos. The sequence continues at coordinate 49,921,137 of NC_044004.1, read as the reverse complement.
AATTTCCCTCGCTTAGCAGGGATCCATGTTTCTGATGACCAGTTTTCTTCCCCACACCTGGATAAAAGTGGGTGTTGGGGAGAACAGCTGTATCATCTCCTTCCCTTACAACATGAGCAGGCCAGTGTGCTTCAGCTGAGAGCCCCTGGGATGCTTTTGCCCAATGGACTGCTTTATTTTCCCTGGAGGAGAAAGGGAGCTGCCTTATCAAGAAATGCAGCTGAGTTCTTCAGTCTTACAAGGAGCATCAGGTGATGACTGGGAAGGCATGAGGAGAGTGATGAGGAAGGGGCTGTTGCTGGAAAGGGAAGTTTCACTGCAGCAGCACCTACTCTCCCTATCAGCAGCAGTAGCAGCACCCTGAATCTCTGGGGTGGCAGCAGCAATCCATTTTGTAGTGTGCTGGGCCAAGAAAAGACTTCCTCACAGGTGACAGTGAACATGCCTGATCAGTCAGAATTATTTCAGACATATTCACAGTGAGTGCACCTGTGTTGTATCTGGTGGGATGGTCTTGTGAGCATTGTGCGTTTCTGGGTTTTGCATCTGGCATGCACTTTATCCCTGAGAAACAGCAGAAGTTTTGGCCTAGTACAGGCAACCTACAAAGCCCACCTAATCTTACAACAGGAATGTCAGAGACTTCTTAAGAAAACCCTGAAGACTGTAAGTACCTGCTTGGTAGAGTGTATAGGATAAGTGGACCTTGCAGAGTGACAGTGCCATTTGCACAGCCTGGGAGGGCACCTATGGAGTGTTCAAAGTACAGAATTCACTTGGCCATGTTGGGGATACCAGAAGCACTCTCCCAGATTTACCCCACCCTCCCCAGACACTCCCACTGGCAGGCAATACAGCCAGGCAACTGTTTTGGCTGCTAGGAAGCCCTCCAGGCTTTTCTACAAACCCTGCCTCCTTATCTGAATCAGCCAAATAAAAAATTAATTTTTGTACCTGTGTGCTAGCATTGGCTGCTGCTAAAATGATCATAAAAGTGCTGAGGAGACAGTCTCAACACCAGCAGTACATTGAGAAAGGACTGGATAGGCTTGTTGGTCAAAAGTCTCTTTGTCATTTTAGCAATGTGTGATATTAATAAGGCTCAGCAATATTTCCAGATGGTGTGCAGGTATGTCCTAGGTCAATGATGTGCGGTGAAGAGAACTTTCTTCTGCCCAGAAAAGGGTGGTCAGGTATCTGCAGGTTTTTTTCTGTATCAGTTTGTTTCTGGACTGACAAGAACCTAAAAGATGTATTTTCATGCGAGGGGGAAACAATTTGACTAAAGTTTGTATCAGGCTAGTTTAGGACTGGGCCTGTAATTGCCAGTTTAGATTTTCCTCATCAGTTAACAGTTTCTGTGTACTGCGAACATTTTGGATGAATTCTTTCAGGTGATTTCTGTTGGTAAGGGCTTACCACCTATGCATAGTAGCTATTTCAATACTTTTTTTTTTTTTTTTTTTTTTTTGGTAACACATAGACTTACTTATTGCCAGTGTCATGTCTTATCTGGAAAGCTCTACCTAGCAAGGGAGCCAGTGGGTAGTCTGGTAGATACTGTAGTAAAAGTAATGTTGCTAATGCAAAAATTGAAGATGTTTTTGTGTAGTTGCTATGGACCTACTGAGTTGCTACATACAGAGCTTGAGCTTTTGCTGTCTTGCATGTTGTTTATACCCTGTAAAGACGGTAGCCTAACTGCTACCAAATCGGAGTGGAAGCATTTTGCACTTGGGTTTGTTCAGGTGTGAAGCAGTGCTGGAGGGAGGATGCTCTGGAGAATATAGCCATCAAATTCAATCATTATCTGTGAGAAGAACAGACGCTGCAGTCTAGAGGCAGGCAGAGTGTGAACTGATGTGGTGCATGTTCATCACAGTATGCTGCTGGTACTACTTAAAATACTGACTTAGAGGCACACTATTCCTTGGTGCTCTGAAACAGTGCAGTGCTGCTCAAACTGTGTGGTGGGCAAATGGCTTCAGGTGTGGACAAGCATACTCATACACTCAGGTCTCACACCTGCAGGTTTTTGAGTGTAGCCCCCCCCCAGAGAGGAAAAATTAGTCTGTTAACTAATTTCACCACAGAGTACCAAACATTTCATAGCTGTTAAAATCCTTGTATACTGTAGCTTTCTGGCTGTGTTCCAGCTTTTACTGGCAAACGCTTCCTTCAAATTACCTGTCTTTTAATATACTACTTGCAAGAACCTGGTGATCCAAAATTTCAGTTTAAAAGAATATATGTTGTTGGATTTTACACTTCTTTGCTATGTATATTGAAAATATGTTTGACAGCCTGATTTAGCTGGAAAGAGTTGGAGGGACTAATCAAACAGAATAAAATGGTTATTCTGATTGTTAAGTACTTTGTGCCAGAAAGGAATGAATCATCGTTCTTATTTTGTACAAAGTTAGATGCTGGTGCTGTGCTACTATGTAGGCAACCATTATGCACCCACAACAGTAGCTTGCACAAACAGCCCTGGGGATTGCAGTTGTCTTTATTAAGAAGAGGAGAGTTGCACTGTGTATTGTGGTTTTGTCTACAAAATCTTGCAGAGATACGCTGGAAAGTTTTGAATGTCTTGTGAGCAGGGTGGTACTTGTGATAGTGATCAGAGCTTATCTATGCTGCCGCTTATTTGGAGAAATTAAGCTCAAGACGTGGTGCAGACTGCTTATGGTACAAATAACTGCATCTTGATGCTGTCTTTCTCACAGAGACCATTGAATCATATGGCAAATTCAAATTGGATCATTAAAGCTGCACAAAAAGGTTAGAGGAATAGATACAGACTATGATCAAAATAATCATCATAGCAGAATGGGAACATGAGTTCACCTTCCTGTTTAGCTGTGTTTTTCAGGAGCTTTGTTAAATACAGGCTTACATTTCAGATGATGTGGATTATCCTCTCTGAAAAATCAAGGCCCTGTAAATTTGCCTCAGGTTAGACATCCCAAATCAAGACTTTCAGATACCAATGTTCCTCTTATTTTTCAAGGCTGGGAAAGACGGGATAAGGTCTCCCCTTACATACTTGTCCTGGACAGGTCTCTTGCTTTCCCTAGTTTAATTGCCCCTTTTTTTCCCCCTTCCTCTCACGAGACCACTGCCTGCCCAGAAACTTCTTTGCAGGGCATAATTTTCAATTCTTCTAATTCTAGTAAGCAAGTTGGGGAAAAAACGTCCTAAGGTAATACTGAATTATAATAGTTAGGTAGAAGGTTTGGATTATGATGGCCTATTTTCCTGTTTGGTAGAAACACATTCTTGACAGTCAAGTGTATTTCACAACGTGGAGTGGTTTGGGGACTGCTGTTTGTACTTGGTATAACTAGACACATGCAAAATTGTCTAATGCTAGAACTGTTCCCTACTTAGCTGAGACTAATGTTATTAAAAGAAATGGTGGATAAATTAGGAAATGAACATCCTGTTGCCAGGTCAACCACATTCCTTATTTGTAAGTATCAGTGTGTGTATGAGAAGGATAATATGTAGTGAGGACAGACAAGAGCTGCAAGCTCTCCATAGCACTGTGGGAGTGGAAGGTTGTAGAAAATAATGCCTTCAGCAACAGTGACCTAAACCCTTCATTCTCTTATTGCTCTCTATACATGTCACTAAGAAAGAGGGAGAATGATTAGAAGGATCAAAAGGCAAAATTCTGTTTCTTAATTAACTGTGTTTCAGTTTCCTGAGGATGCACACAATGTATTTCTGTGTGTTTTCTCAGATTTCACTGGTGGTGAGAGACAGTGGATCAAAGATACTGCCTCGCTTAAACTGCCCTCAATTTCTTTGGGTTTACAGTAGATGATTTACTGCCTTTCCAGGTTTTGACTTTAATCCTGTAAATGTTTTTTTAAGGTTTCATTACTAACTTTCTTGTGAAATCTACTTGCTATGCAAAAAAAAACCCAAACAAACAAACAAACAAAAAAGTTTGAGGTTGTTTTTCTTTTTGCACCATCAAGCAAAAGATTGTGGTGTTATGATGAAAAAGCATAGTGATCAGAGTCTTTCCTCTTTCTAGGCTGATGGTATTGGAAGTGTAAAGAGCAGTGGTTCATCTGTGTGAGAAACAGTCATGTTTTAAATAAAAGGTTTAAAGTCAGTCAGTTGCACCATTAAACCTATAAAGTGCTTGTTTGGGGACTGTGCCCTGTATCCTGATTTCCAGAAAATTAGGTATGATTCTAGCTCTGGTCTCTTGTTCCCCATGTCCAACAATGGCTAGGAATACTGTGGTGGGAAAAATGTACTCATGCTTAAAACAGAGGCAGTGCCTGTCTCTTTTCAGCAGGTATTCTTGCAGCCTATTAAGAGTTGCACAGATGGACTCCAAAGGGAGTCTCTTTCAGTCCTTTAACTGTAATGATACAAACCAAGATAATTCTTTAAAAGTAAGGTTTAAAAGTTAGGCTTCCAAATAAGTACAATCTTTTTTTCTGCTGGATACCCAGCAGTTCTTGTTTTAATCTGCAGAGGACTACTAGGTCCTCAGCATTTAAGAAAATCAGGGCTCTTACATAAGTACCTACATGCAGATATAAGTATGACAGGCACCCAGTTTTGAAAGTCTTGCACACTGGGTGCAGTGTGGGTGGTCGAGAAATTTTAGGTAGGTTCCTTGGGGCGGCGAGATGGAACCGTTGATACAAAACACTTGTTTTCTAGCTGGCAATAATTTTATGAAAAGTGGCTGTTAATCTTTTCTACTCTAGTGTGTTTCCTTTTCCTTCCCTTGTTTCATAAGACATTCTTCATTTGACTGTGGGGAAATCAAGCCTAAAGTATTGTTGTATCATGTGTTACAGCTGCTCCCATAGCATTTTCTGTTCTCTTTGCGTAAGTCAGAACAGAATTGAAGTACTGTTCTTTCCACCAAAGATTTCTGTTTTAGTGAGGAGGAAAAGAAAACCAACAACTTGTCTCATAGGTCTAGAAACCTGTAGTTTCATCTTTACAAAAATGCTTTACAAAACAAAGGGAAACAATGGCTTTTGCAGAGATTGTACAAGACAGAACCCAGGGGGGACCCAGGGTATTGTATTATTTCTGAAATGCAAATTGCAGTGAAGAAGAGACATTTTTCTATACATGAAAGCTCTGCCTCTTTTTTCTTTCACCCAGCTCTGAAGGTAGTAATACAGTATTTGTCTTCTGTTTAGGATAAGCACATGATTGGCATTAAGTGTTCAAGTGTGTGTCTTTCTTTTATCTCCCACAAGTACTGTTTTCCCTCTTTCTGTTCAGTTAAGTCATGTTCTGTATTTTATGCAACCTAGAAAAGGCTCTGTGTTCTTAATCTTGTTATCTGCTTTCTCAGCATTTATTCATTTTTCAATTGCCTATGGAAGTGGAAAGGTTAAGATACAGTAACTGGGCTCTGTGATGGCAGAATCTTTCTTCGTAAAACTGCTGCTTGCATTTTCTTCTCTATTTGCCTTTTGTTCTATATACTTAAGCTTTAGGATAATCACATATTATGTTAGATACTGGTCTTCTGTTCTTCCATAGATGCACATAGTGTGTTCATGGAACCGAATATAATTATGATGTATGTAGGCAATATAACAGATGTGCTAACCTGTAAAATATATGACATAATGTTATTAGGTGGAAAATATGAACTAGCATAAGTTATTCAACACAGAAGGTGTCATGAAATTATCCATATCCTCTTTAGTGAGTTTGTTATAGCAGTGTGTGTACACAACAGCATGTTACTGATGCATCAAGGTCTTTGTTTTGATATCCAGAAGTGTTGTTTGGGCTTTGACTTGCTTCCCTGTGTTCTGTCACACCATATTAGAAAGCTTTGGGTAGAGAATGTTCCCAGTAAAACAAATTAGGGCTGCAGACTGTGTGCTTTTACTAATTATTTTCCATATTCTCTGTTAGATGGATACTTTTCAGGTTGGTCTTACTCTTATGGAAAATTGTCTTGATAGATGAGTAGCTCAGAGCAACATCTGTAATTTATGGATATAGAAAACGCATGCAGTCTCTCACTGTCTTTACAGATGTGCTTTAGGGCAAGTGAGATGTTCAGATAATAGAAAGGGGGAGTGTTAATAAATCTCAGTCAGGAAGACAATACTTACATCTTTTCTTTAAAATAAATTCAAAGCTGAATTCTAAATTACTTTTTTAAACATCATTGGTGTTTTTCTTCATACTATTGCTATTGTTAAATTGAATGCTAGATAATATGCTTGATGTGTAATTTAAAAATACAAGTAATTAGATTGTGAAGTTTGTTTTCCAAAACAGAACTAGTAAATCACTCAGACCCCCCCCCAAATGTTGACTAGTGCTTTTGATTAGTAGTTGGAATCATTTAAGTTGCTATCGGTGTTTGTTTCAGAATTAGAGAAACTATTACTGTATATGGGGAAAATGACTGCTGCAGTATTAATAACATTATTGTAATCTGTAAGTACTGTGAAGAAAATGAACAACATAGAAATTGCTGCTCTGGAACAGACCAGTGATCCGTACAGTCTTGTATCCTGTCTCTGACAGTAACCAATATGTGATGATTCAGAGGAAGAAATACACGCAGCCAATTGTGTTATAGTGTACCACAGAGGGAAATTTCTTTCTGGCCCCAGATGGTGCTCAGTTTATGCCTTAAAGCATGAGGATTGATAGCCATTGTAAATTTTACCTTAGCTAGTGTAACCAAATTGGATTGCTCCTTGTTGTCCATAACCTGCCCTTCACCTGGCCTTCGTAGAATTACAGTCCTGTCCCTTATTGCTAGATTCATAGCTTTTACATTTGCTGTTTTAAGCAGATGCAGTAGTGCAATCCAAGGACTTGTGCCACTATTTTACGTGATGTCACACGCCATTGTATTTTTCATCGATAACAGCCTAGTTCAATGCTTTTGGTTAAACTGAAAATGATACTTTTCTGTGGGGCAGAGCAGACACTGCACTCACCCTGTGTCAATTCTCTGCCAGTTTGGCAGCAGCTGTGTCCTATTCTGAACACAGGAGCCTTGCTCATGAGAAGAGTTGAAGCGTATGCCTAGAACTGACACTCAGAGACTTTTGTGTCATCGCAGTGGCCTGAAAGGATCAAAATTGGGTTTGGAGCATTACCACACCCTGCAAAGCTTGACCTCAGCAGCCTCTGAAGGGAAAGTCAGCATCGGTGCTGGTCATTCTGTTCTTTCACTTTCTATATCCTGCAAAACTGATGTTGTATATCCCCAGCTGAAGACACTGGAGTGCAAGGTGCTGTTAGAGAAATGAATATTGTTTTACTGCAGTGCATATGTGACATTTGGACCAGAACTTATGGAAGGTCACTGGATTCAGCTGTCACAGAAGCAGAGACCAAGGTCTTTGTATTAAGCCTTGGTACATTTCATTTGTTATGTACCCATCTAATAAAACCCTGTAGTCTGAGGGGAGCTTTCTGACATCTGACAGTCTAGTAAAATAGTTGTTCATTGCAGACAAAAACTGACCTGATTTTAGGTTGGCATTCATAATGCAAGGCAGTGCAGGCTTTTGAAACTGCTTGCATTGATGCTGCTGCCCTTCCAGGTCTTCTTGGGTACAGGCTAGTTTGATGCATAACAGCACTGTATGTCTTACTGGTTTGTGCATTGCCTGTTAGCAAGTCCTCCCCTGTGTCCAGGGTAAGGAGAATCTGCAACAGTACTTATGCAATTACTGTCCTTCTTGTTTTTTGCCTCTATGGGTGAAGCAGTCTCTGACTTCACAGATAACGTTCAAAAAACTTCACAGATAACGTTCAAAAAGCAGCAAGCAGTTATCACAGGAAGCAGATTTTGCTCAGCAGCTTACAGACTTGTCATTAGGTGCTGCCTTTCAGCCTTCCAAATGCATGCTCCACTGTCATTTTGCTGCTCCTTGGGAGATAATTAAACAACTCATGTCTCCTTGCCAAATGACTAGTCAAAGCCAGGGAATCTGGGTTTCCTGAATGACAGTGGAACGTCATAGCAATCTTGGGAGAAAAAAGGTCCCTTTCTCACTGAAGGAGGGAGGCCCAGCTTTGTTTTAGATTCCTTCAGTATTACTGCTGATGAATCTTCCAGAGGAATCATCTAGGCTTTAAATCAGCAGGAAGAAATAACGCTTTTGTTGGTTGGTAAGTGGCAATGTGTCATGTGGCCCATCTGTGAACCTCAGCTGATCAAATCCAGCAGAAACTGTCCTTGAGTTGTCAGGCTGTATGAGCTGGCACATTGCCTCCTCCTTTATAGCAGAGTCCAGTTCTACCAGCACTGCAGTAGTTGGATGCTCACTTGAATTCGTGACATTTTGTATGTTAGTGAGGAGGTCTTTCTTTGTCCTGTGAAGAAAGGGACCTGTGATGATATGCTGCTGCCTAAGCTTTGGAAAAGGCTCCTGTTGTCCTGGACTTCCACAGGCAGAGTTGGTCCTCATGGGCTTGCATGGTCATGTCCCTTCACTCCATCTTCATTTTCTCACCTGAGAAACAGGACTGTAGCCAGAGAGGCTACTTCAGGTGAAATTCCTTGTGAAGCAACCTTTAGGTTTTCTCCTCTAATACTCCTCCTTTCTCCTAGCCCATATTGGTTCAGCAATGGGGCAGCTCACTGGGAGCCATCTGGCTGGGCAGCAGGAAATCTGGATGCAGCAGGCTCTGCGATCAACAACTGCAGGGGGACCGCGTTTGTTTGCAGCCATGCTATCTGACAATGGGAAATTGGTGGTTTTTTGCAGAAGGTAAATGAAGTTTTATATACCAGCAGATGAACTGGAAAATTCTGCTGGCTTAATCTCAAATCTGAGATTTCCTTACACTTCTTGGGTCTTGCATATAAGCCTACAAGACATTTTCTAATAGTGTGTAGGTATGATTCCAAGGTAGTTGCAGTCAGTGGACTGCATACCTTGGGGCAAAAAAAAATCAGTTCGGTGCGGTTTAAAGATGAGATGCACCAATTTAAAGACAAGAAATAAGAGGAAACTAGCTCTGTGGTTATTCATATATTAGACTAACATTACATACACACAAGAAAGACATTACACACACTTTTAACCGTTCAGTGTGCAAATTCTTCACTAAGTAAATAAAACATTTCTGTAAAGCTCTTGCTCTTTCACTTGCTCTGTGATACACTTTACCTTGGTCTCAACTGCCTCACATTCCTCCTCAATTACCTTTTCTTATGTTAATTTACAAATTTCAAAATTCAGAGATCCCCAGGCCATAGTTTTAAGAAGAAAGCATCTTTTTATATTGAATAATGTGGATAAGCATGAGGAAGTTAAAGTGAATCTAGGACCTTCTGCAAAGTCTCGCAGTTTAGCTTTGTCCCCCACGCTTGGCTGGGCTTTTGTAACACTGATGAATGAGTGCTCTGACAAAAAAGGCGTGGGGGGTTGTTGAACTCTCAGGCCCTATCATGGGCTGGGGGCCTGTCCTGCAATGGCAGTTATGCAGCTAGAATGAGACATGCATGCCCCTGCCTACCACCTGGCAGTGCTTTGAAGGAGCTGGGGAGAAGCTGCTGTGCCCTGGAGCACCCTGGACTGTGGGAGCTGCCAGCAGTGTCTTCCAGGGACAAGGGAAAAACTTTAAAACTCTGAGCTTCCCTTGGTAAATCCTTGCCTACTTCAGGCAAATGAAGACGAACAAAATCTTCCTTCCCAGTCTCACGCAGTCTTTTAGCCCCTGTTGACCTCAGCATCTGATGAGGGATGCTTTGACCCAACAGCCCCTCCTTCTCATGGAGGCAAATTCTTGCCTCTGAGGTTAGGAAGTCACCCAGTTCCTGTCACCTCAGAGGTCAGCTCTGCCACGGGAGTGAGATGCTGCAAGTCAGCTGTCTGATGGCATCTTCCAGCTGTCCGAAGCAGCGGCCTCTTGGCCCACCTGTTCAGCAGGGCTGCAGGAATCCCAGGGCAACAAACAGCTCCCACTACGTTTCAGAAAGCTGTCTGAGCAATACCCCACATGTCTTAGCTTGCACCCCACATGGCTCTGCTACCTTCAGAATAAAATGGTGGGGTGGCATAATTGCCCGATTCAGGCAGGGTCCAGAAAGGGGGCCTAGTGCGGTGATGCTGAATGAGTTAACATATGCTCATGGAGTGGTTTTGCAAAGCGATGTGGGGAACTTCCCTGCTAGGTAAGGTGAGAGAGCTGCTGTTTTGCATCATGTCTCAGCCAGAGCTGTGAGAAAGAAAAGAATATTCTTTCTCTCACTGATGCATATTAACCTCCCTTTGCAGGGATGGGACTCAGGCGGTGGCAATGTCTGGATGCTGCAGATTACCCAGGAGAGCATGTATTGTGCAGGCGTCAAGTTTCAGCAGTGCTGGATTTTGTTTGGGATTTTTTTTTCTACAGCGTAACAGCCATGTTAAATTGATTTGCATGAGCCATGGAAGCTGTTCAATGGGAAGAAGGCTAATTGTCCCTTCAGTCCGCTCTTTCTGTCCCCTGCATGCATCCAGGGAATCTCAGACCTCCCGGTAATCCCAGAAACACATTCACACAGCGAGGTGTGGTTTGTGTTTGATGCGCAAAATGGTGGTTCATTGTAGTCTTCCCTATATGTATACTCAAGAGGCCAAACCTTATTTTTGTTTGGCTTGTCCCTGGGTGCTATTGAATGGACTTATTGTGCGCAATAACCATGAGTGTCTATCTCTAGTATTTCACCTCAGAAATTAATAGTACTTTCCTGAGACAGTCTCCTTCAACTGTCAAAGCCGTAATACTGCTGAGCGGTCAGGCCTGGAGGGGGTTTGGGGAACGAGCTGCTCTGCATAGGTGCGATGGTGATGTCAGGTCCAGACAAACTGAACTAAACACACGTTGGAATTTGCTGTCAATGTTAAACGTCCTTTCAAGAGAATGACTGACTCCTTTTCTTTTCCTTCAATTTTCCTTCAGCTTTTTTTAACCCTATGTGGCAAAGCTACATCCATGTGAAGAGTTGCTGACTGCCAGAAACTCCCCTTCAGGAGAAACAAAACAAACCCACCCATCCCCAGCACAGTCGCTTGCGTGCTGGTTAAGAGTCAACCTAGATTTGATGCCAGTTGATAGTAAGAGGTGCTGTATGACTCCTAAGTACTTCTTGTTAACACCGAGTACAGGGGAGACACACATGTTAGTGCTATATTTAGTATCAAAGTATGGACAGCATGAAGCCATTTGCTTAATAAAGTTTAACTCATAAAAATATTTAATGTTAATGGCCAGATGTATGTTATTAAGATCATGATAGTTTATTAATTTGTCTGCTGTAATGTTTTTAAACCAGCCATCCTAGCTAGATAGCATTGTGTGTCCCGTGCTTAGTCAACTGTACTGATAGGGGAAGGTCTGTTACATCTGTTCTCATTAGTGCCTTGGATTTTATAGGAATAAACACACTTTGGAAAAAAATCACTTCAGACATTATACACAGAAGTCATTTGTTTTGTCATCCTGGAATGCTTCTAGAGAAGGTCTGCATGTCTTTTGATTCACTACTCCATCTTTATTTATCAGTGTCATTCCCTAAGACACGGAGTCAGTGTTCCTGTGAGAATGTCCCATAATGCAGTGAAAGCATTAGCACCTACTAATCTCTTCTAAATTGCTTTTTACTGCTTTTTATTCCTGAAATGTGATAAAGTGAATAAAATTGCAGGCTTTGCTTGCTTCTCTGGTGTTCCATAGATATTGTTATTATTTACTTTATTTATAAACAAACACAGGCCACCACATTCACATGCAAACAATTGAAAGTGTCAGCTTGAGTCCCTTGCTGTTGCAAGCTATATTCTATCAAGCACCACCATTAATGTAGTGACTGTTTTCTAATGGATAAGACACCTTGAACACTTTCTCCTTTTGCTCGCTGTCACTGCAGCACTGGCAGGCATCATTAGTGCATAAAATGCATTTTAATCTTTGGCTTCCTTGGTCTGCAGTGGCAGGGAGTACTGCATCTTGTACCCAGCAGTGTGGGTTGGGTTTCTTAGCTTCAGATGCTCTGATTGGCTCTTCTGCAACCAAATTGTACTAACACCTGAGAAACTGCTGCTAATTTTCAGCCTAATGGCCAGTTTATACCTCTTTTATTCCTGTGTCTGCTTTTTTCCCTGCCTGCTTACGCCGTTGTAATTACAGATAACATCCCAGTTGTCTATGAAGCTAAACATCTCAGCTTCTCTGTCCTTCTCTTGTAAGATAAGCACTTCTGGATTGTTGTGGCAGTACTTCTCTGCCTTGTTCTGGTTTGTGAATCTCCATCTTGAATGTTGGAAGACGTTATTACGTGCAGTTTTTGAAAGAAAGCCCTTGTACAGTGGCATTAATACTTTTCTATCTACTGAAAATGCCTTGATTGATGCTTCCTAGCATTACATTTGTCTATTTCATAGCTGAATCTTACAGACCATACATTCTCCACCTTAGTGATTTCTTAGTGATGAGCTCTCAGCTTATTGCAGGAGTTTTTGCAGTTAGCTCCCAAGTGCAGAATCACAATATTTTTCTTGTTCATGTGGGACTCCTTTCACATTTCTGTTGTTCTTGTCACCAAAGAAATCCATTTCTTTTGGGGTAGTTATTGCAATCCTCCTTTATGTTGGCTTTGACACCCCAAATCACTGACTCTCATTAGCCCACTTGTTTATGCCAAGGTCATTAAAGAAAATGCTAAACTAGATGTATCCTTGAAAAACTCCAGTAGCCAAGCTCCCTGCTGTCTGACGTTCTTCCCCTTAATACTTCTTGTTGCTGTTTTTCCTTCACGCAGCTGCCTACCCACCAGCTACTACTTTCTAAACTGACAAATGGTTTCCACTGGAAATGCTTTACTGAAGTCCACCTACCTGAGACTGACTGCATTTCTTTTGTCTTTGTCTAAAAAATGGATTATCTTAGCATGTCAGCCTGGAGAACTCTTTGAATTTTAGCCCACTTTGCCTTTATGTCCATGTCACTTGTTAACCTTCCTTTCAAAATTTGTTCTAAATCCTCCCATACTCCTGAGGTCAGACTTACAGAACTGTATTTGTTCATATTACTTTCCTGTTCTTAATGCAGGTATTACATATACTGTTCTCCAGTCAAACAATATCACTTCTAACTGGATAGGCTATTATAAAAATACTTGCTACAAGACCATAGCAGACTATTATTTCTATGAGGTATCATTATTACGGAGCTGTGAAAATGAAAAGTGTAGTTCTGTTTAGCTTTATTTTCTGAAAGGAACTTCCAACCGTGGTGAGAGGAGAGAGCTCAGCTATGTGATATATGGGTGAGAAATCCTGGGCTGGTTTTTTATTTAGCCTTTAGTCTTTTTAATGTATGCATTAGTTTTCATTTCAGTGGCTGTTTACAAAAACAGATCTTCTTGGAATAAGAATGGAAACAAAATGAATAATACAGTGGTTTCCATTAAAAAAGTAAAAAAAACCCCAACCGTTGTCATTATATACGAGAAAGGGAAATGACTTTGGTATCTCACTCCTCACCAGCTGAGTTGGCAATAGAAATTGAGAAGCACTGAAATAATGTTCTTAAAGGGCTGTTTTCATTTTGATAGGGCTGTTTTCATTTTGATAGGCCTGTCTTTTTCTTGCATTTTAACACTTCTTGAGCAGTCATCAACTATCTTGAATGTGACCTGACATGGCATTACATGTTATAATCTTTTAATAACATACAGGGTATGATCAATTATGCCAGCTATGTATTCATTCACAAATTGTGGTCAGCAGAATGTAGTCCTCGTATCAGTCTAACGACTTTGATGGGAAATACTGTTTTTTCTTTTTTTTTTTTTTTTTCTTTCCTTAACTTCTTTGCTTATTGATGACCTTAATTTTAGAAAGGCAGAATGCCATCTTCTGAATTGAGATTTGGACAGTATTTGGAGACCTGTTCTCTTTTTAAGAAAAAAGCTGTGAACTATCTAATAGACCCAAGTGATGGGAGGGAGCACGGCTTTACATTCGTTCATGTCATAGTGCTAGTACCTTGGTGTCCCCTGGTATTAAGTGGGGAATTGCTGTTCACGCACTGATGCGGAGAGGAGAACATGTAGTGTTGAGTCACTGGTAGTCCATCTGTGAAGATGTCTGGTAATAAGCTGACATCAGGGAAGTTGCCAACAGGTGGTCCAACTGCGGACCAAAGGACGTTCTTCGGTTTCACTCGATCTTCCATTTTAGTTTTCAGTTTGCTGCATGTGGATTTCATGGATGATGGGGTCTGTTTAAGAGGCAGTCTGACTCATTTCAGCTGAACTATGCAGATTAATATAGTAAGCAAAATTTGGCCCACTTTGGTTCATCTTCTTGTGCCTTGTATAAACGTCCTTGAGCCAGAGAATTTCCACATCTGAAAAAATGTCCAGATGAGCATTTGGTTGGTTTTCCTTTTTCAGAGCTCTGAAAACAGGGAGGGGAAAAAAAACCCCAATGAAATCTGAAGTATGATTATCACCTGGATTGCACTGTGTGATCAGCTCTGGAACAATAAGCATTTCTAAGAGAAACATATAGGCTTTGTGTAGAAACTCAGTGAAAAAATATGATTTATAATGACTTCTCAGCCCCCAATTTTGCATTGATGGTAGATAACAAATAGTAGAAGAATGTTTCTTGGCTTTGCTGCTACCGTATAATGCAGAGCTCATGCATGTATTTAATACATTTTTAAATAAAAGAGGCAGTTTGATGAATGGGTGACCCGGTATTGCAATCACACACAGAATGGACAGCTGTACTATCATTTCCTCATCAGTAACGCAGGGTTTACATTCACATCAGACGCTAATGTAAATGTCTTTACATTTTCCATTTGTTTAGGTATAAAATGATTTGGGTAATGGATTCTTTATTGCACTATGCCTTGTGGCTGTGCAACTGATTTAATCTGGTACCTTACCTACCATTTTCTATGGTAGGTAAGAAGATTGTATAGTGTAGAAAGCTGTAATTTAATAAAATTTTTGAGACCTTGAAAAGGTGTTTTGCCTTCCAGGGATTTCCAACTCACTTTGAATATTTGCATGGCTTTGCAGCTAAGTGTTGACAGGGATGTGTAGCTTCTCATGCACTGGGGTACTGCACCTGAGGAGGAAAAGAATAAAAAACGATGTAAAACGTTTTTTAAAATTCTTTTTGAAAGATTTCTGATTCTCTTAAGGCAGCACCCAAATATTCACACTTTTATTTCCCCTCAGAGGCGACCAGCCATTGCACGTTTCTTGGCTGGATCCCATACTTCATTTATGGATATTCACAAGTTGTCTAATAATAAGCAAAATGGAGACGAGTTGCCTGTAGAACTTGTAGCCTTTGTGTAGAACTTGAAAAGACTATAAAAGTGCAAGAAAGTGTTAGCACTAAGCATCCCAAAAATGTACTGTATTGTTGCACTCTGGCAAGTACCTAACGGTCCAGATAAGCTTCATATTGTGATGTTAGACTTCTCTTGCATCTCTTAGGACTAAAGAGTTGTCAGTGGGTTGCAATTCCTTTTGGTACTATAATATATTGTTACAAAAAGAAATCTGGTAACTATAACTGAACTATGTTGCATGTAGAGATGAACTTACACTTCTATGTTAATCTTTCTCTGCAGGTGTTTTTTCATACTAGTTATACGAGGGAAGGATTTTTTAAATTACCTAAGTGACATAAGATCACAGATGTCATTCAGAATCAATTAGTAAGTCTGATTTTTTTTTTTTTTTTAAAAAACAAATTCCAGGTGCACTTTCCTAAAACTCATGTGAGTTGGTTCCGTATCTGCTTAGCCTTTTAAAGGCAGTATGGTGAGTTGTCATTTTCCCCAAATCCCAGGTTCTTTGGTTGTGCACCAGCTGGTTGGCAGCTGAAACTTCTGTGTTTCTGACTTGACACCTCATGAGCCTGAATTCCTACAGCTGCTAAGCTTGCAGCTCCTCCATGCTTCAGTTCCCACACTCCTCAGCTATAGAGTAGTCTAGCAGCATTGAGTTACTTGAAAGGAAATCCTGAAATTCCTGTTTGGTAGGAAACACAGATAATTTAAATTTTTATTCCTTTAGGGAACAAATGTTCCCTAGCTATGTTCCAAAGGTTGGTATTGTTTGTGGAGTAGAAACATGAGAATTCCTGCCCAGCTATGCTCTAAAGTCCCTTAGATGACTTTTTGGAAATCCACGCTGAGTCTTTGGCTGCATTCAGACAGGATCACAAGCAGGGAGCAGTTATTGCCAAGTTTTCTGTGGCAAGGAGGAGAATAATGTATTGATGAGTGAAATTTGAACTTTTGCTTCATTTTACCATTTGTGATCATTATTGTTGCCTACACTAGAATAATTCTCAGAGTTTGGCCTATGGCTACAACTATTCTGTTCCATCTGCTGTAGAGATGCAAATTTAAACAGGCAGAAAAATACCATCCCAACTCAATCCATGTCTTACTACATCAAGGCAAAATTTGCCACTTTACAATGTAAGAAAATTTGCTTTGGAAAAAAGGTTTTCTATATCTGCTCATCTCAGGTGATTTCATGGCTCCCAGTCATAATGCACCCATTCAGTGCTTTGGAAGAAACAACAGAGTGGCAGGTAGTGTAGTGCAGAGAAGGCTCTTGTGCCTGCTCATGCATTAGCTGTATCAAATAAACCTCCACTGATTTTACTAATACAGTGGTACAAATGATAGAAACTGCTTAAGGCCCTTTCTGTTCCTTTGGAGTAATGGTAGCATTGGTGGGACCTTGCAACAGCAGAGCAATAGGGGGAAAATGATAGGCAGATAAGGTAGTAGCTGCTGCTTACTAAGTAAAATAGCAAAAGACAGCAAGTGTCTTGTATTCTGTGTTTCCAGTTTGGTAACTGCAGTACTCCAAGTGTTGTGGCTGTGTGAATAAAATGTTAGCATCAATTTGAAGGATGTTTTAGATCATACCCCTTCAACATTCAGTGTAAAAGCTGAAGGGGCATGATCCACATCCTTTCACTTCTGTGTGCCCTTCCTTCTTTGCTGTCCTTACTAATAATTTCTCTAACTCCCCCGCCCTCCCTTTTTAAGCAACCTGTCACACCTCCATTGTTTCTTCTATGCTTTTCTGCTAAGGATGTTGTATTCTCTTCCTACGGCTGTTAAAGTGATGCACCTTAAATCTTCTTTACAATGTTGCTCTGCCTGTTAGAAAGTAAAGCATTGACTGTGGGTATAATGCAGTTTTGTTTGAAGTGGTAATTAAATAAGATGCAGTATATTGGGAGGCAGAGTTGCCAAGTACCTAAGAAGGGAGTGGAAATTTTAATCTTTTCGTGGTCTTCTGCCACCATTCGCTTAGGAAAAGTAGAAGGCATGGGGATATCTACCATCGGGAAAGAAGTTCTAAACAAATTGTTGGCTTTCATCAAAGGTCCTATTTGCAGCCTATTACAAAAAAGTACAAACCTTAAAAGCCACTCTGACTTCAGTTCCCAGTGAAGCTCACATTCAATTATTTCTGTTTTCCAGTTTCTTTGACAGCTCACCATCAGTCCCAGGATCACAATTTTAAGATCCTGTTCAATAAGCAGAAGGAGTATAAACACGGTTCTGTACTCCAGTTATCCGGGGAGGGGAGGAGAGGAGAAAAAAACATGGGAAGGCACAACAGCATGCTCAGTGGAGTTTTTTAACAAGACAGATCACTTTTCTTTAAATTTGGAGTGTTGCCCTAACTTTGATATTCTTCACTCTCTGGTCTGTTCTGGCTAGCCCTGGGTCCTTTCCTTTTGTTTTTCTCTTCCCAGCCTACATTTGCCTCCCTCCACAAGCACTGCTGACTCTGCTCCCTCCTGTTTCTCCCTTGCCTACGCTCTTAGAGTATCATTGGCTCCATGTCTTACTCAGCCAGGATAGTGTCATGAATACTGCATACTGTTCAAATGTGCATGTCTGATGTGCAAAGTTCTAAAGTAAATGCTTCTGTAGATAGAAACTGTGGGGGGAATATCACAAACCAGAGTCAAGAAAATTGCTGTGTTTTCTAAAGAGAGAAAACACATTGAAAATAGTCATTTGTAAATGACACATATGCCTAGTGAGTGAATCATATGCAGTGTTCTAAAAACTAGGGCTTATCATAAAAATCCCATAAAACAGGGACTTCAAGATTATCTGTTTAACCCCCATCTCCAGGGCAGTTCAGCTGTACCTCAAACATTGCTACCAATGTTTATCTAACCTTTTCAAAGAGATTTCCATTATGGAAATTAAGCAATATCCCTAAGCAGCATATTTAATTCACTAGTGGTTTCTTATACCTTTGCACACAGAGGACATTTTACTTCTTCCTCTTTGCAGCAACACTTCATACACATATTATATACATGTTAGCTGACTTCTCTCTCTTCCTCAGATGGAGCACCTCTTATTCTTTCAGTGTTTGCGCAAAAGGGCCTTCTATCCAGACATTGCTCATCCTTGTCTTCTTGCCCCTAAATGCTAAATGGTGTACAGTCAGTGGATTTTTTGAAATGTAGAGTCCTAAACTGAACAAACTACTTTGGAGGAGGCTTTGTTAGCTCTTAGCATTGTAATGGGGGGGGGGGGGGGTATTTTCTTCTCCCAGCAGTGTGACAGTGTTGATAGATGTTTGATTTCTGAGCCATTTTAACCCCGCAGGTCCTCTTCTGTCTCCTAGCCAGTCATTTTGCATCCAATATTTGTGCAGTTGATTGTTGTGACCTTCAGCTTGCTGACAAGATGTGAAGTATAATACTTAGCGTTTGTCTTTACTGAGGTCCATCCTATTCATTTCAGACCACTTTTCCATTTTCTTAGGATTGTTTGGGATTCTAATCCTGTTCTCTAGCAGTTTTTGCCCTTTGCAACTTTACGTGGTCTGCAAATGCAGCAAGTGTATTACATCATCCAAGGCATTGATGAAATGACCATACACTATGAGCCCCAGTAAGACAACAAGCTAGTGATAGCTATCCTTTGAATACAGTTTTTCAACTAGGAATGTGCCTGCTTTCTGTTTTTCATAGTGAACCAAAGTGAATATGAATGTGTTGCATGAAGTAGGTTAGGGCATCATCAGTAAGTTTTCTAGTAATGTCATAGGAGTTTGGATTGATGTCATTTGTGTTGGTTGCTACTGATCACCTTGCTATCTTCTCCATGTCTGTAGATTAAATCTTTGTTGTTCTCTAACCTTGCCAGCAATTAGAGGTAGGTGCACTGAAATCTGATACTCTATATTCTCCTTTTCCTACTCTGTGTATCTGCCTCTTTCCAGTCTTTAAATATCTCTTTGTTTTCCACAAGTTCTTGAAGACTTTTCTTGAAAACTTTTCTTGCCTACAAGGTTGTTGTCATTGCTTACATCAGGCTGACACTTTTTATTTATGCTTCCTTGTAATTATTTGTTTGTAGGTGTCAGTGTGCAAGAAAATGTCAACCTTTCAATTAATATACTCTTTAATTACTATTACTACCCCCCTCTTATTTAGCAAAGCTGTTCTTTGATAGCTTTTTGATATGAAGACTGTTGTTCTTTTCAGCTGTTTGTGAAGTGCCTTTTCTATTTTATTCTGGAGTCTTGGGGCCAGGTTCTGACCTAACCTCAGTGCTTCAGTGTCTTTGGCTGTCAGGAGACGTGCTCTTCAGTCAGAATAAGCCAAGAGCATTTAAACTGTCTTAAGGTAAATCATCCTAACTGTGCCCCAGGCCACATTTAGGAGGTGAAGCCATCTTTGCTTTTTGCCCTTTAAGGCAAGCTCAGCAGATATCTGGCTCATTTGGGAAATGAGCTCACTGAGTTTACATTAAATACTTCATTGACTTAACTTTTCTCTCCTTTGAATGTAGTACTTCTTTAAAGTGCCTTTACAAAGTTATCTTTCTTACCTTTCACCACACATTACGGGGTGAAAACCTTGCCCGACTGAAATCAGTATGAGCTTCAGTTAGGACAGAAATTTCACCCTAGAATTTGAAGTATGGTTATATTGTGCAAGCCTTAAGTAATGTGCTTCATTTTGCTAAGTTCACTTTTTCTCTCTAACCACTCTTTAGTCAAAACTAAATAAAGAATAAGGTCAGCAGTGGATATAATCTTAATTTTTGTACAGACAAAACCAATGTTATAAGAATTTTTATGTTTTCAGAACCAAGGCCAACTTCTCTGCAATCTATTTCATTACATGTTAAATAAATTTGGATAAAGAATGGATTTGTGTCTCAGTGAACAATCCCAGGAAATCTGAGTTGAATTGATGACCCTGACATTGGCATTACCTTATAATGTTTTCACTTTTCCATCTGTAAAATGAGGATAATGATACTGCTATTTCTTTAAAGCCTTTGGAGTTCTTTGGCTGAGAACTTTTGGCTATATTCTGTAAGCGACACTTCTTTACTTTCCAGAAACCTTTTCAGGCTTCCATTAAAAAAATAAATGTGTTCAGCTTTTTGTACTGGCACTTAAAGACTTCAATATTGCTAGACCTGTGAGACTCTTCCAAAAATGAGTCATGAGAGATGGGCTCTTCTTTTTGAGCCCTTGGTCTTCCTGCTGAGCTAGAGAAGGTCAGTATTTTTGCCTCCCAGCAGAAACATCTACCAGTATTGATGCTTCCAGGGAATGAGTGCGACAGTTGTCTTGCACTTACAAAGTGAAGCTTGTATAGGACTCTCCTAATAGAGTGGTTGTTTTGGAGTCCCAGTAGAGAGCTAAGTGCCTTTTAGAATATATTTAAATTAATGAAGGGATTAAAGGATGTTGGTGCTTACAATAGCAGAGAGCTGTTCTTAATGACATAGAATAGTGGTTCAGCAGGGAACAGGTCTGACTACACCATTACATAAGAAACAAGGAGAAAAGAAACCAAGTTTGCTTAAAGATCAAAAATTCTGCGTTTGTAGGAGAGGAAGATAAAGAAACTGAGAAATCTTATTATGTTGTGGCAGTTTCTCGACTATCAGAGGGAAGATTTTCTAATTATCAGGAGGGGTTTGTTTGTTTTGTTTTGTTTTGTTTTTAACAACTGAGGATTTTAAATGAGAAAAGTAGCTGTTACATAATAGTTAGCACTGAAACGTCCCGAGGTTTTTGTGCGACTCCCTTGGCATGGAGTCAAGCAGGGATAAAGTACTTATGTTTCTGTGTTTCTTAAAATGACTTTTTCAACACGCTGAATGGTTCTGTGGTCTCAGGGGAACAGTCTAGGCCAGACTGACAGTGGAGTTGCATCATAGGCTGCCATCCCAATGGAAATGGGAATAGGCAGACAACTTCCATTAGAGGCCACCGTTGAGATTACAGCAGCGTGTCGGAAGTACTGTTTGCGTTCCAAAGAGTAATTGCATATCACTAGAACATGTCCCACTTTGCTGCATAGTAGAAATAGTCGATATTGGCTTGGCGGGGCAAGGAAAGAATATTGCATACTGCCAAGTGGGAAAAGCTTTAGACCCGTATTTCTATCTCATGGCATGTTCTCTGTGAGATACTTCATTGCAGAGGACTTTAAAAGCATGTATGCTTCTATTCTCAATGATTTACAGCCTTATATGTTTTTCAAGTTTTGAATCTAAATTGCTATTCTGATATTTTTTCTGATGCACTTTTAAAGCCATGGTTTTTCAAACTTCAGCTGCTTGCTTTGGGAAACCATTCCATTGCCTATTAAATTTTACTGTAAAGTGTCTTTATCCCAATGGTCTGATTTTCTTAATTTCTTCCTTTTATGCTTAGATCTTTCTCTTTATTTTAACCCACAAAATTTCTAGCTTCACATCTTCAAATATTTGTAGATTTTATGTAAGCTGGTTTTATGTCCTCTTCATTTTAGGTCTCTTGGGGTCTTTGGATGTCTGCCCTGTGAAACCTTGTATTGTTTTCCTGTATTAAGATGATTGGCACCAAATGCATAGTCCTAAAATGATCCTTTCCTTGTATGTATATGTACATCTTCCACTTATGCCTCTGCCTGTGCAGCCTGATCTTTCATTTGGTAATTTGTTGCCAAAGCAATTGGCAAATTTGTGTTTCACAAATATCTTTCGCAGGTCATTTCTCAAGTTTTTTGCCCTGCTCTGTTGCCAAAATGCAAGTTAGCTAATTTAAACTCTTAAGACCCATTAGCACAGAGAAACGATTGGATTGAAACATTTATCGGGTAGTGGAAAGCTTTTAGGTTAACAGTTGTGCATTCAAAGGTGATTGCAAGGAAGGGAAGGTGGGAAGAGAAGAGTATCTGGGTAATCTCTGCACCTGAGGAAAACCTGTGGTAGCCTGTGACTGCTTTAATGAGCCCTAGGGCAACTTGCAGTTGGCATCTTTCAGCTCCTCTGCCTTGTGCTGGAAAGCTGGACCACCACGAAGCAGCTCCAAGGTGGGTAGCAGAGTGCAAAGGCTGATTTAAAACTGCAGCTGCATTTTGCTCCTGGTCTTTGCCAAGTATTCTGTGGTGAGAGCTAATGATTGGCATCGCTGCCTCCCCGAGTGCTCCTTCTTGGGAGGGCGTAGGCCTCAGCTCAAGGGCATGCACCTCATGCAGCCCTTCATAACTGTACAAGCTCTGCTAGCTTTATTACAACTTACATTCATTTTGCTCTTTTTGTACAAGGGTGAATGGTCCTGCAGAAGACAAGATGATAGAGAAATATGTCTGTTTTCTTGATTTCTATCAGATATATTTGCTTAAGTTTTTCAAGATGTATCTTCTCTTTATCTCTAGTTGAGATTGCTGCCTTCCTAAGTCCCGGTGTGGCATTTGTCTTTTCTCTTAGGCATTCAGGATTTTTTCCCAGTCTGCATTTCCTTAGCCTATTTTTCATAGCATTTGCCAGTGAGATCATTAGTGAGACATACAAAGGGGGCTTATAAGAAAGATGGAGAGAGACTTTCTATCAAGGCGTG
Source organism: Aquila chrysaetos chrysaetos (assembly GCF_900496995.4). Lineage (NCBI taxonomy): Eukaryota > Metazoa > Chordata > Aves > Accipitriformes > Accipitridae > Aquila > Aquila chrysaetos. Next base: position 49,898,231 of record NC_044004.1, on the reverse strand, counting down.
TAGTGACAGGACAAGGGGCAATGGTTTTAAACTGAAAGAGAGTAGATTTAGATTGGACATAAGGAAGAAATTTTTTTATGAGTGTCACGACACTGGAACAGGTTGCCCAGCGAAGTTGTGGATGAACTTCATTGGAAGTGTTGAAGGTCAGGTTGGACGGGGCTTTGAGCAACCTGACCTAGTGAAAGATGTCCCTGCCTATCACAGGGGAGTTGGACTAGATACTTAAAGGACCCTTCCAACCCAAACCTTTCTATGATTCAGTCCTGAAAATAATTTGACCTATTTGACAGGTATTTGGATGTTGGAACTGACGTCTGCTCTTTGTTCACTGGTGTAATGTTTAATGTCCTGCTCAAGTTATCCGAATTCAGTTCTTCCTTCTTTTTCTCAGCCCAGCAAGACCTGGGCTGAAACCGTTTTCTTTCTGGGTACTAATGCTTGATTCAGCTGTACAAGTTCTCACTGCCTCTTTTGTCAGCCTAGGAGGACACTTACGGGAAAGTGCTTATTGCACCTTGGGTTTCTGTCATATGCTTCTGGTTCAGATGAATGTTTTGTGCTGTGTTTGCTTAGCTAGAAGAAGAAAGCATTTCGATTTCAAACCATTAGAGAGAGTGTGTTCTGCAAACCAAACTTCTTTTTACCTTGCTGCATTACTCTCCTTGATGGCATATTGATTTGCTTTACTCAGCCAAGTTGGGCCAGGACCAGCTTTCTGCCCAATTATGTGTCTCAGTGTCTTGCAATTTCACATCTTAAGCAGGGCTCAGACTTGTTCCTCCATGCTGGGATCAAGCTCTGTAACTGCAGGCTCTTCCCGTGCATTTCTTTTGGGCTCATAATGAGCAAACACGGTGCAGGTACACCTGGAGGCAAAAGCAGCGGGTGCCACCCCAGACCTTGAACACCTTCTCAGCAGTGCGTGGGATTTCTGCTCCTACAGCAGCCTCCTGCTTTCCCATGCGGCATCATGCAAATGAACAGGACTGGGTACAGAGATGAGTTTGAAAGTTTGCTGTATATGTGCTTGAGTCCTCTTCTCGGCAGAGATTGTGTTGAGGATGTGCAGGCTAAGGTATCTTGAGCATAGAAGGTCTCTCCAACCATGACATTTCCTTCAGAAGGTTTCTTTCTTTATATAACAGCAGCGTGTAGCTTGGCGTTCAGAGTTTGTGCTAATTGTCTAGCCATGGACATTTAAGTTAGGGGAAAATTTCAGATCACTTCTTTAAGAAAAGCAGTTCAGTCTGATCCAGTGTTATGGTGATGTTTGCTGAGATGGTTAAGCTGGTCAGAGGATGTGCTTTGAGCTCCTAAGCTGATCTGACTGATCACTGTTGCCAGAGGGGTTTAACCATCTGAATGGGGTCTGGGTGTCAGATGAGCGTGAGAATAGGTGAGACAGGAGATGTGGGAATGGAAGGAGTTGAGACGAGTGCAGCACCCCCACTTTCCCCAACAGCTTTTGAGATATTAGCCTGACTCGGTGTCTCCTGAGGTTTTAGCATCTCTCTGACGTGGGGAGAGGCAGACCTGCCTTGCTCCTGCCCACTTGCTTCCCGTGTATTGGCAGCTAACTGACCCCCTTGAGCTAGCTCAGCTCACTAAACCTCCAGAAAATTGTTTATAAAAATGTGAGTTCTCAGATTGTCTCGGCAGTTCAGCTCAGCACTAGAGCCATTTCCAGAGGGCAGCAGGGTGTCTCTTTTAGCAGCAAGCCTCAGACTGACTGCTGTCTGTGAAACAACTACCTGTCCTAGCTCCTTCCCCTAGACTGAGGTTTGGTGCTTCGCCAATGCCTTTAGACTGCCTCTAAACCTAAGAAAAAATTAATTCACTGATTTACCTGCACCTAGATCTCTCCTAGTGTAGATGAATCTCCAGTGGAGTATTACAAAAGCTACTTTGACATCCATGCTTCCTCTTTGACAGAATAGTTACTGTATTTTTAAGTAACATCTTATAGTGTACATGGCAAATTGCATATTGCTAGCCCAGAAAACTAAATTTTGTATTCAGATACTGTGATACTTTCCGTACTGCTTTGTTTAGAGCATGAATTTTCATCTGAGAAATAGTGAAGTTTTCCCAATTTCTGTTGCTGGAGGTTGGTCATACAGGACTGTCCTCAGCAGAAGACAACACTGTAGTTCATACCAGCAATTCAGCTTTTATGCAGTAATAATTAAAAGAAAAAAGTTTGTATTTATTTACTGGCCAATTATCCAATTTTTTAAGATTGGTCTTCACTGGAAGATAAAACGAAGAGAAATGCAAAAGGAAAATTAAGTCATTAATGTACTTTTTGCTTCTAGCTTTCACTTCATTTGATTGTGAATTGTTTGCAGTAAAATTGCAAATTAGTAGCTTGGATAAAGCTCTATAAATTCCTTCAGTATCAGATTTAAATGAGGAAGAATTGGGCCTCTAACCTTCATGGAGTATAACTGTAGCTGGATGCGTTCCTAGGGGCTAATTATCCATTCCTCCATATCATTTGCTTGAACTCTCAATTGCTCACTGTTTAATGCACATTGGGCGGATGCTGGAAAATGCCTAAGAAGATTGTGAGATGGAAACTTAGGCAGGGAGATGCTCTCACTGACAAACACGGATCTCAGAAGACATGCTGCATCCCACAGCAGGTTTCTGAATGGGAGCGCCTCTCAAAAACCCGTGTTGCTTTCCAAGAGGAGTGAAAAATTCACATCCTGAGCTGGCAGAAAGAGACACAAGGGTTACACCAGAAGTACGTTTTCTACATTTTGTAAGAAGAGCAGGTTGAAATAGCCATCCCTTCTGGAAAGGAAAAATACCGCATGAACTTCACAGTCAGTTGTCTCCGTACCTCTTACCTAGGTACAGGGGAAGTGTCCTAGAATGTAGGCAAGGTAAATTTTGGTTTAATGTGAGGTGTTACTACTGTCACTTCATTTATTTTATGACTGAGATAATTTCTTCCTGTTTATCACATAGCTAAGAGAACAATTCTTCCATTCTCAGGCCTGTGAAGCAGTGTCTTTTGCCTTGCCTGTATTGCTTTTACCAAAAGCCAAAGTGATAGGAAGAATAATCTTTATGGGCAATATTCTGAATTTTTAGAGAACAGCCACAGAGAGAGAGATACCCTTTATAGAGGTCTGTTGGGTGTGTGGTGGCTGCAGCCAGCCCGGAGGGAAGGGTCGATGGCTGGAGGTGCGTCTTCATGTGCTCATTCTAGCCAGGTGTATGGGAAGAGGGTGATTCTGTGATGCAGAAAATTTAAGCTCTGGTCTGTGTGCATAAATAACTGGATGCAGGTATTAATTAGAGAGCGTAATTTGTTTGGAGAGTCAAAGATTAAAGGAACTCTTGTCTTCCTGTCAGAACAATTTTGTCTGCATTGTGCTGTCTGATAAATCAGATTGCATAATGCGGGGGGTATTGTGTGGATTTTCCAAGAGCAAATCAGAATATGCTGATATTAGACCCGTGCTTTTTTTTTTTTTTTTTCTTCTCTGGTGCAATCCTTTTGTCTATGGCAGAGCTCCTGCTCTCTTTACTGTCAGGTTTAACTGCCTTTGTATGCTACGTGGTGGCTCCTGTTAGCTGTACGGGGTATTAGTTGGGCTGTCGGTGGGGAAGGCTTCTTTACCTCAGGCATTCGAGATACAATTCTAGTCACGTGTCCTGCTTTTTGGACTTTGAACCTCTGTCTAATTCTAACTTACTTTCCCTGATCCAATGATCCTTCAGCCTGGAAAGGATAAGCAGCAACACTCATCTATTGTCAGCTTTGTTCAAGCCGTGGGGAAGTACAGTAGCTGCTGTTCTGTTCTGTTTGTAAAACAATAAGCAAGAGCAAAATGCTTGAATACAACGAGCAAAAATAAAAACAAAGCTGTGAGGCAAATCCTATTTATCTTTCTCACTGGGTAAATGCAGCCATACAGCCTGTGCGCATGGTATACACAGAGCTTGGGCTGCATATGGGTGGGAATGCGTTTGCAAGGAGAGGAGGTCACCTGCAATTGTTAACAGTATCATTAAACTGAAATGAAACAGGGAGATAAGATATGGGGATTTGGGTTTGAGTTTTGTTGGCTTGGGTGGTTGTTGTTGTGCGAGTATTGTTTGGTTTTACTGCTTTTTGTTCTGCAAAGACGAGGATGTCTTATCTGTGGCTTTGTTTCTTTGGACACAGTTTGTGTCCTTCTTAATACTTGCTTATCCTTTTGAATTAAGTTCTGTTGGTTTAACACAATGCAGAAGCCAAGTCTCAGAGAAGTGCTGGATGTCCCTGGCTTTTTTCAATTGGATGTATTGTGTCACTAGAACAGTTAAATTTCACCAGCGCCAGGGTAGTATACCCGGTATGCAGTCATTTCATACACTGGCTCTGGAGCTTTTATTGCTTACGCTGTCACTGCGTATTAAGAATTAGCGAGCAATGTGCACTAGATTGTTTTAGACGTGGTTTATACATTATTCCTAACATACCCTGACAGACCGTGCTATCCCAGCTGCGCTGTGTTGGTAGTACCGGAAGGACTATCAGCCACTGTTGTTAAGTTTGGAATACAGGTTCATTTACAGCCTCAAATTCTTATTCATACAGAGCTTTATGAAACAAGCATCTGTTGGGATGATAGATTCTGTCCAGAGGTGAATCTGTCTAGAGGCTTGTCACCAAAAGTAACATCCAAATTCTGCACAGATTTAGAAAACCATGTATCACCCCTGTTTCATAATGAGGAATATTTTCAAATTTGCCTTTACACACTAGATTTCCTAAGGAGCAAGAAAACATGATTTTTAAAGAAAATACTGTCTTTTGGCAGAAAGCAGAAGAGAGAATGCTTGATGAGTATTGAATTAGGCAATGCTTGTTGCTCAGTTGTTTGTGAAATTGGTGGTAGACCAGTCTGTGCTTAGAGGGCCTGATCCTATTGCTGTTGGACCATTTGAGTCGTTTGTGGACTGTGGATAGACAAACATTGGATCTTTCATGTTGAAGCAGACAAAAGAATTTTTCTGAGTGCTCTGTATTTGCTTCTCATCTGTCTTGCGAATCTCCTATATATCTTGTATTGATTGAGTGGTGTGAAAAAGACATTAGCTCGCCAATTCAGATCTTGGGGTGAAGGAAGACAGAGAAGCTGGCTATGACAGTTTTAAGCGGAGGAGAAGTCCGCAAATGGGGAAAGATGAGGAAGATAAAAAAATGGAAAAATAGGGACATGAATGGTAAAATATGAAAAGAAAAACATAGGGAACAGGACAAAGGAAGAAGTGAAACATAAGGAAACTGAAGTGCGAGTGTCAAAGAAAAGAGAAAATGAGGGAAGCAAATAGAGAAAAACAGAAAGATTATGTAGTCGTCAAGTCTTTTTTAAAATATGTAAAACCAGAAGTGTTTCAAGATGTGAATGTGTATGTATAGAAATGCATATGTAGTTTGAGCCTTTTAAAATATAGGCTGTAATGTTGAATTTTTCAACTCAAATTGGAGACCTGTGGAGCCATATCCCATTTAGTTGTACTAACAGATGGACACATTAGTGATATCTCACATAGAGCATTCCTCCATCTTACGGCTCCTCTACCCTGGGTTGTCTCTGTTCTGCCATATGGCCAACAGTGATAAATGGCGAGGTCTCAAGAGCTGGTTCTGCTGGTAAATGACTGCCTGTGAGCAGGTGAATCCAGACAGATTAGTTATCTGGTTTTGAAATGTAAAAATGTGTGTGAGACTGAAGGGTGGACACAAGGAACATCATGTTACTGTGTTGTTTTGTATGAAATGGGGTATTCGAAGCATGGCAATAGTCAGCAGAACGGTAAAGACAGCAGCCAGTGCGTGCCTAAAGCATGTGCTAAATGGGCAATAGAAACACCAACAGAAAAAATTAAGAAATTTTTCCCCTGGGGACAACAACATAACATGTTTCTATAAAACTTGTTTGTTTGGGAAAATGTGTATGGTAGTTAATTGAAACATTCGCTCCTGTTGCCTGAGAATTGACAGGAGGAACACCAAAGCAGACAAGTAGCAGCAAACTGTCTGAAGGCACGTTTTTGGAGCACTCTCTAGCCTGCAGCTTTTGAGTCCTTCCTTGTTCCAAACTATGTGAAAATTTAAAATCGGCAATGAAATATATCAGGAAACTTAAAAGTAAATGACAGTTTGAAAAGAGAGGGGAATGTAGTACTCAGATCTTCTGTATATCAGGGTAAAGGAAACATGTTTTATATTGTTTGTGTATCTGCAAAGCTGTGGTATTATTAGAAATTAATTTCAAACTGAGGAGCTCAAAATAAAACTCCCATTTAGGAACCGTTGTACTGCTCAGTTTACCACAGTGATATTTACAGCCAACTAATCTGAATCCCTCTATCCCTTAGAAATCGTCAATCCTCTCGAAGGTGTGAGCATCTTCCCACACTGTCAGATTTGAATATTTAATCTAGAGAATGAACTTGAGTTGAAATGCAACTCCTTTGGCAATGGAAACTGCCTTTGAAGTTTTTGGATCTTCTACATTCCATGTTTCCTGTTTTAAATTAAAAGAACAAAGCGCTCTCAAATAGCGCACTGTAAGCACCCTGCGAAACCTACATCTCAGACATCTGGCCGGCTGACGTGAAGAGCCAGACAGAAGGAGGAGGTCCGGGGGCATTTCATTCATCTTCCCATCAAACAACCTGCCCTAGGTAAGAGAAGTTCATGTGAGTCAGAGCTAACTTGGTTGGTCGTATCCTCGATTACAGGGCAGCCAGACTAAAGGCCACATAAAGAAAGCTTACTGCTGTGCTTTGTTGATGAGGATGATGAAATACCCCATGCTAGCTGTTGTAGGAATTGCAATTATTATCTGTTGGACATAAAAAGCCCCAAATTCATTGCACCTGCCTTTCTCTGAAATTTCATAGGTCATTTCTGATCCAGCTCACGTAGATCTTCCATGTTTTTTTGCTGTCCATAGACCATGACCTCTCCCAGCTTCCAGGCAACAAGATTCATGATCCTGCTTAAACTGTGAAGCTTCTTAGGATGTGCCTGTTTTGCAGGCATGAAGAAACCCAGGCCAGATGAGGTCTGTGTCATTAAAAGCTTCATGTCTGGAAAAATAAGGAATTGAAATCAACTTGAAACTTATCTAATAGCACCAGGTCTAGAATACTATTTTCAGTCTAGACTCAGGGTGGAAATCATTTTAGCAATACTGATGATAAATCTCGCTCTGGGCTGAATGATGTCTTCTCACCTTCATGTACTACCTTGGAGCATTCAGTGTTAGACTTGAGGTTGTGTGTCTCCGTGCAGAAAGTGGCAAAAAGTACAGCGTAGATTCCAGCAGCCCAGAGATGCAGAAGACAAATAGCTCAGCTTATCTTTCACCAAAACTATTGCTGCCACGTAGGGTTGGACAAAATCAGCTTGTGAGTAGGGATCAGGTAGTTGAAGTTGGATCTAAGCAAGGCAGAGGTGAGGACAAAGGAGAGCTGGAGGATGCCTTTGGCCAAGTATCAGTTGCCCTGTACAGTGTGGGGTTTAGAAACACTGCTGGATTCTTCTGTGCCGCCAAGCTCTTGAGTGGCGACCTGTGTGATTAATGATTTCTGGCATCTCTAGTGGGTGGGGAGATCCTGTCCTAGGTTAGTTACAATTTTATAGGACTCTAACATCCCATCTGGGCTAGGGCAACACAGTATAAAGCCACTGGTTCTTTGGCAACTGCAGTCACACAGGGTGATGCAGCATTTCCCATCGGCAGCGGGTACTCGTGGTAGCACAATGCACCATTTCTTTTCTCTGAAGTACCGCTACAGCTGCTGGGCCATTTGGCAATCTGAACAGGGAGCAAGAGCCTGTACTGGCTGCCGACTTTTTGGTGACACCTAGTTTGTCAGACCATCTATCTCAGAAGGGACGTGGAACACCTTTTATGTTAAAACATCTGTTGTATTTATAAACCTGCACTGATGCTTGAAGAGGTGTTTGAAAAATTGTATATGCCATTTTTAGATGAAGTTTGAAAAACCTGGTGTATATCATATAGATCATATACTTCATGTATAATCATAAACATCATGTATCATTATAAAATACTAAACATCATCACATAGCATGTGTATCTTTGCACAGCGTCAGAGATCAAGCTTATAGATAAAATGGCAGGAGATGGAAAGAGAATAATATTCCTACTTTATTATTAAAGATTCAGTGGTCAGTATGTTTGGATATTACCCGTTAAGTAATTAACAGTTGTTTGGTCAGAGTGACTCAAGTAACTACTGGCAGGTTTTTCTTTTTTATTGTTATAACCTGGTTCTTTTGCCTATCTAACTACAAAATTTCATAATTTCTTTTTCTGTATGATTCATGTGTTGACTTGCTGGTAGAAAATTTTGTCCAGACTGATAGTGAGAGATTTGTATTTCTTTTAAACTGGATTCCCTAAGCCAATCAGAAGAACCTCTCCATAAGCGTGCTGAAAGACAGTTGAAGGCACGTGAACTTTTTTTTTCTCTGGCAAAAACTCTGTTGCGGTATTGGGCAGATTCTGGTTTTCTGCTGTTTGCATGGGAGCTGTTTGCCGATGACAAAAGAGGAGCTAGGGGTGCTGTGGGAGAGGGCTTGTGGAAGGTTACGCCCACACTAGCAATTGGTGCTGTGCACTAGGAGCAGAGCTGTAGCGCCGATTTGCTGGTCCTGAGGACCTAATGTCCACGTGAATGTATTTTTGAGGTGCTGGACTAGCTCTGGTTTGGTCCCACGTGCTTCACTAGTGGCTCGAGTGTCTGGGGCATGCTTCTGGAGGGCTGCTCCAGAGCCGGTTACACCCTGAACGAATCCTGCGTGTGGGCTCCGAGGCAGCACTGTGCTCTGTTGGGAGAGCTGCTGATCTGAACTACAAATTGGTGTAGACACAGCTGTTGAATGTCTGCTCTTATCTCTTGAGTAAGTAAATTGAGACCATAGGAACAGGCTCTTGGAGGAAGTGGCAATACTAGTTCTGACTTGTTTGCTAAAATCAAGGTCTACTAAGAATAATACCTATTAAAAAAACCCTTTTAATGTTGTTGATTTGGCTTCAGATACAGGAGAAAATGAGGGAGCTCTTTCTGGTGCTAAAACAAAAAGAAAAAAGGGAATCGGCATTAAAACAAGAGGGTAAGATGCCAGAAACACTAGTGCAATTCCCTCTCTAGCATAGCTGTAGGTATTTTGACATAGCCTACGATGACTAAGCCACTAGATTCAAGAAGTGCCTGTGTACTAAGAGCATAAAGCAGTTACAGTCTTATACTACTATTCTTAAATGGTTTTATTTAAAACAAAACCACTCCACCCACCTTAAAATCAAAATTGAATTACACAAAATGAAGATGTTTCCTCAACAGCCTCAGCTGGCGCACGTGCTGCCAAACTGAAGACTCCGTACTAAGTGAACTATGTTACAGTGAGTGTGTCAACATAAAGGGGGTAATAAGGAGACTGTGAAGAAAAACTGCTTGAACAGTTTCTTACACATGATGTGTTTCCTACAGGCCCATTTTTGAAATGCTGTCACTTAAATAAATTAACAGATTTATGTTAATTAATTATGTTGTTCAGATGTCTCATAAGCAACATCAACTCCTACAAGCCTAAACAGACTTTGCACAAAATAGAAGTCTTTAGAGCGCTATCACAATTAACTTTGTAAAGTTGCTTTATTGAAGGGGAAAAGCCTTTTAAAAAAGCAACTTTTAAGTAAGTACTGTGTTGTTTTTTGTTTTTAATGTGACAGTCTATCATATCTTAACTTTGCAGCCAGTCAAATTTTTTTTTGTAACCTGAAGCTGGGATGAAGGAAGCTACAGATGTGGTTTGCTTAACAGGTTCAAGTTATTCTGCATCAATCTGAACAGAAGATAGTGTTGGAACTACACTATCAACTGGAAAACTTCTCAATTCTGGTTCAGCACATTTTGCTCCTGGTCACATTGGCTGCTTGAAGTGTACGTAAACACAGCTTGAACTGATTTGGATTTGTTAGTTTTCCTCTTCTGTCATTTCAGTCTTCTGCCCCGTCAGGCCAGTGCCTTTGCTCTTTGAAAACATGTTGCTGCAATTTCTACAAATTATGGAAGAAAATTACATAATCTTAAAAGCTATTGCTCTGTTCCCTGCATTAAATACTCATATTTCTACCCTTCTATTTCCATCCCCTCTCACAAGTAGTTCAGCCCAGACTGACGCACCTTCTGTCATCAGGGGGCTGAAAGTCCTGGCCTGTGTTCTCAGCAGAACAACCTGAAGTAAGTCCTGGCAATCTTTCACTGTCATTTTAGGAGAGGATTAGCTCTTTAATTGTTTTTACATAAATACCAAGATGATCATAGCTTTTGTATGTCAGTGCTTGCTGCAATTTTTTTTCCCTTAAACACCAACTCACTGAACAGATTTTACAATTTGTAGCTGCTCAGTCATTTTGTATGGCTTTTTAATCTCAAGGCCAGATGGAAGCGTGATCCTTCAGCATCGCTTATTTTGCATAATGTAGGGATTGGAACTACATTTGAATAGCACATAGTCATAGATGTATAAGTATGTAAATATTTTTCTTTTCCTTCCATGTATCTTCTCTTCTGATGTTTTGGTTTGGTTTTCTTTAATGAGAGTTTTCTACAGGGAAAACTGTCACAAACAAGTAAATGCTATGCCCTGACAGAAGAGTCTCACACAGAAGAAAACAATGATTTTGGTCAAGGAGATCTGAGAGAGAAACTGACACTCAAGTGGTAAGTTTCTGAGACAGCTGATGACTTACCTTGTTTTCAGGGCACTGATAAAACTGCTGTTGGACTGATCTGGAATGATGTCGGGTGTTTTTTTTTTTTTCTTCAGAAGCTTTATTTCAAGCTCTCCTACAATCCTAACTTTGATTTTAGTTGTATTTATGGATTTATTCTCTGCTGTCAGACTGCAATCAATTGATTGAAATCCATAAATAATAAACATTGTTTCAATTTAAGATGCAGTAACAAGATGCTATCGGAAGAAGTTTTACGTACTTGAGCAGCTTTTTATAGCTGACTCCCTCCGGAGTCAAATCCTGACACGTTCTTAGCGATAGGAAGCTAATGGCTTTCCTGCATGTTTGCTGAAGCCCATGTGACAAATCCTATATGGCAACTGAAGGAGAGGACACTCGCGCACCTGTTTGTGGAAGGGTTACATAAAAAGTCCTGCGACATATTTTAGCATCTACCAGTAAGCTGAGCAACTTGACCTGCTTTACCCTTCGTAGGATGTATGATATTAAATTAACAACAAGAAATAGGAGGGGGGGGAAAAAAAAAGACATACTAACATGAAAAAACACATTTTATTGCACTTAAGTTATAAGAAAATAAAATTTCTAAGTGAATCAAACCATAGACACAATCCCTTTAAAGGTTGTTTTCCTCCATCATGTCAGGTTGTTACATAACTAAAATTAACCAACTGGAATCTGATTGTTTTAAATCAGACTATAAATAAAACAAAAACAAAAAAAAAGGAGGAAAAAAGATCGCCTAGGATACAGTGTTAAACCACTTTCACAGTTCAGCTTGAGTTGTGGCTCTTGGAGAATGAGGCAAACCATTTGACTCTTTCGTTTCTCATTTTGTTTGCATGTGACATCTTTACAAAAACGTTAAGTTTTTGCTCTGTCAGTTCCTCCCAGCAATAACTGTAACAGTTGTTTTTTTTTCTCAAATACTGTAAAACACTAAGACTGACCAGCAACTTTATTTTAATTTTTGTATTTTATAATATTTTTTAAAAATTTTGTCAGTTTTTTTAATGTATGTTCATTCCATTCACCACAGCCCTCACAAAGAAAAATTTCCCCACAGAACAGGCTGCAATAGCTTTGTTCTAAGGAATGTGTTTTAATTTTTGCCCAGAAAAAAGAAAATAAGCTTTGCACACACACTCAATTCTTTATTTGCAGGCAAACTTCACTCTTAATTGTCTGAAACTCTTCCACTCTCAGCCTCTTAGAGGCACAGTTGGCTCAAGTTTCAGTGGCAAAAAGTCTTTTTCTGTAACCAAACTAGAGCAAATTTGGAATTCAGTCTGGGACTAAAACGTCACAGCAGAAAAAAAAAAATAAAAAAAAATAATTTGCTTTTCTTTCTTTCATTTAGCAGCATAAATAAGTTTGGCCACTGGGAATACAGTACAGGGGTGGGACAACAATCCCGTAATTGAAGACCTACTTCTAGCACCAGCATTGCGAATTAAATCCATCAGAGGACTCTCAAAACCCAGGACAACTTGCCACCTCAGAGCAACTTATGTGTTGAAGAGTGTAGATGGAAGCAACAGTAAATAGATTAAACAGAGGCTAATACTGTGATTGACATTGGCAATGGTTGGCAAAAAAAAAGAGGAATAAAAGAAAAAAAAGAAAAAGCTCTGATAAAACTGTACAAAACAATTCACAGTAATATTTTAGCTTTTCCACACCAGGAATGGACTCTTTGTTTTTGTTCTTTTTTTTTTGTTTTTTTTTCATTGCAGATGCTCTCTAGTTTTTGAAAGTCAACCAGTGACTGCTCGTAGAGGTTGGAAGGGACCTCTGGAGGTTGTCCGGTCCAACCCCCTGCTCAGAGCGGAGCTAAGGGACAGCGCGTTGCTCAGAGGGGCTGCCGGGACCCAGGGTGGCCCAGGGGTGCACGAGCAGGCTCGCCTGTGCAGCTTCTTTCAAGATCTTTGTGGTAAAATAACCTGTTAGCAAGAACTGTAACAATTTTTTTTTCACCTCCAAATTGCTCAAGGAGCAGTTGGAGGAAAGTAAAGAAATAATTGCACCTGGTTTCATTTCAAAAGTCGTATTTTTGCAAAGCTGTCCCGGTCAAAAGTGTAGCCTTTTGATGTGACGAGACAGCAAACGCCTCTCTTGTCAGTTATAGTTTGTCATCTTTGTCTTCTCCTTCGTAGTCTGTAGGTCTTTAGGATCTGTTGCCCCAAGCCAACATCCTGCACCACCAAGGACAAGGGATTTTTTTTCCTTTTTCTTTTTTTTTCTTTTTTCTTTTTTTTTCAGGGGGAGGGAAAGGAGAACATCGTCCACGTTTGGACAAATTCATCTTTCTGCCCTTCACTTCATATCCACGTCAAAGTCCAACACCAGCAGCTTTGTTTCCTCAGTCCCGTTGCGGCTCCCAACCGCACACACTAGCTTTGTGTTAGAAGCTCTGATCCGCCACACGACGCCTCCACTTCCCCCGCTCTCCAATGTGACTAGATTTCGGATAAATTCACCCGTTTTCAAGTCCCAAAGTTTTACAGTCCCATCATCTGAGCTGGTAATTACAAAGTTCTTGTTGAACTGTAAACAGGTCACAGCACTCTGATGCTTGTTGGGACCTGTAACAGTAAACCAAAATGATTTTATTTGTAATTAGAAAGCAATGTCAGACACCACTGCATATAGAATAAATACCTAGCTATTTGCATACAGCCGTTTCTATCCATTAGATGTGTTAACTCAGTTTTTGTACATTAAAAGGTACAGAAGCCTTGCTGTGCTTTCAAAAAGTGAATGCGGGTATAGAAAAATTCCCCAATGTTTCCTTCTGTGTTACAGTGATCTCGTTTTGTTGTATACAAGCAGTAGGGCAAGTGTGCACTTTGATATTCGTGAAAATGAACTTAACCATCCAGAATGAGGTGACCGCTGTAAGCGTTTGTCTCCAAGTCCCTTTGAGGTGTTATTATGAGATTATTCTATCAGTAAATATTGACAGTTATATATTGACGTATAAATATATACTGTTAAAACAGCAGAGTCTGCTTTATAAGGAAATTTAATTTTCTGCTCCAGCCAGTGATGCTGCATATGATATACAGGAATGATGTAAGACCTTTTTTGTGGGGAGAAACAAAGCAATGTGTTTGTGTGCACGATGCCTGAGTGGCAACTGTCAAAATGGAAACAAAAATCATTCTTCTTACTGAAATAAAGAAAACATCTTCCACTCATTGCTCTTGATTTATTGCAACAGACAGTGTACTTTGCCTCCCGATCCAATTAATCAGTAGACTTTGAAACATCCAAGTGACCCCTAAATAAATACGTTGACTGACTGTTTTGAGATGTCATTTCCTACATATTTCTGTGGCTTATTAGGCTAATATACCCGTAGCAAATTGCTATCACTCCAGACCATCTGCCTTTCATAATAGGCAAGTGATTTGAATAGATTAGATTAAATACGTTTTGTTCTTCTAATTCGGAGAAAGATCATACAGATGTCATCAGAAAACTATTTAAGTTGTAAGTGGTCCATGCTTGTTTCTTTGTATGTAATTATTTTAAAGGGTTTTTTTAATGTAGAATCTGCAAGCATAGATTACTGCAGGCAGCTTGATTTATGTGAAGGTAGTTTAGGCTCACCTTGCAATGTCTGTAAACATTGTCCTGTTTTAATGTCCCAGATTTTGACTGTAGAATCGGCATTCCCAGACACAAGTATATTGTCCTTGAGTTCCATTCCACTCGTGAGAGACTGGTGGCCTGTTAGCGTGTGAATGCAGTTGCCTGTCTCCACATCCCAAACTCGGATGGAAGTGTCAAGAGATCCACTCACCACATGGATACCATCAAACTACAAGAAAGGTATGTCTATTACAAACAATTAATTACTATCTTACGAAGAAGGCTGTCAAGCATTTAATTCACTAAATGCAACGTTAAATGCTATATATATTTGGAAACTGCATCACAAAGTAATAATTCAGTCTAAGGAGAGATGGCCACGTTTGATACCAGAGCAGGCGATTCATCGTCAGTCTAATCTCCTGTTGTAGACACGGGCTATGAGGTACGTGGTTCGAGGAGAAAGACTCTGAACCACTGGTCTTTTAAATGTAATACAGCTCCTTTAAAGACAACAGACTCCTGACGCTACTGCAGTGTGCAACAGTAAGAATGAAGTTTTCCTACGACATTAACAAGCTAAACCTGCTTTTCACAAGTCAGAGGGACTTTAAGCTGGAGAAGGGCACAACGTTAATCCAGAATCATCTACACAAAAAGACAAAACATAGGAAAATGGAAGGAATGTAATTGAAAAATGCTGGGTTTATGCATTTTATAATCCTGATTGTGTGCAGTAAGGAACTTTAAATTCTTAGTCACTGTAGGGAAAGGCATACAGGATAACATGTCCAAATTCTTGGATTTTTCTGGGCATATTTTATATATAAAATAAAAATATGTAGAACATGAACATGTAAGAGAAATGAGACACTTTTGACCAAGAGGACTGAACATGTAGAGAATATAAAGGTGGAAAGTAACTTAAGTGATAGTGACAATGACATGAGAGTTCAGAATGCTCAAAAAAGGAAGGGAAAAGAGCAGTAGAATAAAACCAGTGGGCTTCAAGGAGGAATACTTCAATAAATTGAGACTTCCTTCCCATGAGGTTTTTATATATCTATTCTCTGAGGGGAAGAAGAGTTCAGGAGAGCTGGCACTTTCTTAAAGACACAAACTACCCTTGTGTGAAGGAAAGATAGGAAGTGTAGTAAATTACTAAGACCCACTTGGCTAAAGCACAAGGAATTGTACAAAAAGTAGAAACTAGATCAATAGAGGTGTTTAAAAGAGCACACTGGGACAAAATCAGAAAGGCAGGGCACAAAACAAGATAAAACTACCAAGAGCTGTTAAGGATGATAAAACATTTCTGTAAAAAAACGCCAAACAAACAAAACCAAACATGAGGAAGGCCAAAATAAAAAAGCTCATTTACGCTCAGTGGGAAGGAAACACCAAGTGAGGCCAGCTATTTAGCTTTTTTTTTTTTTGCTTCAGTCCTCAGCTGTCTGAGTGTAGGCTCACAGCACTAACACCGCTGACAACTGAGTACAAGCTTTTGCTAGAATGGGGAAAAAAAACCCACATAAGGCAAGTTGTTTTAAGACAACTCAGAGACATCTGCTGCTATCTTTGAGAACCCATGGAAGACAGACAAGTTTCAGATGGCAAATACAATTCCTTTCTTTATTGAAGGAGATGATGGGAGATGGAGAATTATGGATCGGTCAGCCTAACTTCAGTTTCCAGAGGGAACTAACAAATAATCAATCTGGTTGTAAGCCCTTAGCAATGTGTTAAGTAGCAGCAAACATAGATTTGTGGGAAAATTATCTTAACCAATATGATTTTTTTCTGTGACAGAGTAAAAAGCCATGTGAAACAGCAGATGCCTCGGTTGTATATTCTCAAAGAGGGAGGCAAATTTGAGGCAGGGATACTATCCAGTTCAGAACTTTGTTCACAGCATTATTAGAGATATCAGAAAGAGTTCCGGGGAGGGGTCTGGCATTTAGTATTTTCATTAGGCTTTGGGTGACATTTGAAATCGTAGAACTGACCCAAAGCAAAGAGTGTAAAAGTCAAGAGAAAATTGTGAAGGTCTGAGCTTGGCAGGGAATGAATGAAGGTACAGCTGCAGCCTGGGAGAATGCAGGATGGGCAGGAGTCTTTGTTATAGCTAGGACCATCCGACACTGCTTGTCCATGTGGACTGACCGGTACCTAATAATGGCAAAGAATGAACCCAATTAAGGGAACTGAACTATCTGAGACTGCTTCTTTTTATAAAACGTACAGAAAACTAACATAGATCTCTACAGTCAAACATGGTTGAGCGTGGTACCCAGGTCCAAAAGAATGTAGAGAGCGACTGGCTTATACAGACTGCTTATCTGCTGTATGCATTGCATTTCTAGTGAAAATATACTAAAAAAAGATGCTCTGGTATCTGAAATAGGCGTCTGCTGTGTAAGGCATATAACATAACTTTTCACTTGTAGTAAGCATTGGTAAGACTTTGACTGGAATTTTGCATCCTTTTTTGGGCACCCTGCTTTCAAAAGAGGATGTGAACTAATTTGAGTTCAGACAAAAGGACAAGGAGTGCTAAGTAGCCCAGCAGACTTGTTGGGTGGAAACACTACAGAATGTTTTTCTTTCCTAAACAGAACTAAACTGGATTGATGTAACAAATTTTGAATTCTTTCCCCCTTTCCTACAGATTAATTGTATTCCAGGTACATAAGGTATTCAGAAAGAGAGCTTTCAGGCTGGGCATCGAGACAAACTTTACTCTGATATTGCTACAGTCAGACAAGAGTTTGGATCAGTGGTTGAGCTGTTATCCATGAACCCTGAGGATCTGTGGATTACTTCAACAGCAGCTAAGAAAGAGGAAGAAAACTCAACATGGTCAGTAGTCTTCAACTGCTGCATAAGGATCTCTGGAAAATGCTAGGTGGTCTACAAATGGGGAAATACTGGGGTATAATAGAACCTGCCATGGAGTGGGGACAGGGAGGACAGGCTGGTTATTCAGCCTGATTATTGTATTTGTGGGAGTTCTGCTGTTTGGGGCTGTTTCAGGTCAAAGGGCAGGAGCTCACCATGCAATTTTAAAGAATCTTTCTGTCCTAAAACTGTAAGCACCGGTAGCTTCCTGTCCCCCAGAAATTTGTTTCAGAATGCCAGACTCCATTTACAGGGTGTAAATAGTATTGGTGTGTAACATAACCCCAATTTTTTGATCCATTATTACTACAGTATCAGAGCAAGACATGAATGTTCACAAGCCAAAACAAGAGGCAGTGGTGAAGAGAAGGCAGAGTAACATACGCTGTTCCCAAACTGCCCTAGATGAAATACAACATTTGGAATATTTTTAAGAGATAGGTAGGTAGAGTACAGCATTTTCAACTTGCTTGCTGCTTGTCTAGAGAGTACTCCCCAGCATGTGAATGTAAGAGAAGGGCTGGAGATTTTTGATAAATTTTACTACATATTTTGGGAAAGGAAACCAATTAGATATTTTTTTCACATTTAATCTATTATGACAAGATACACCTTATGAAAGATACACTCTATGAAAAATGTCTCTAGCACTGAGCTTCACTTTCTGAGCCACAAACTAGAGTAGTTACATGCTGAATGCAATTTCCCGATTTTGAACTGTCTTTGTTAATTTCTTTTTCAAGTTCTGCCAGATTGTGGTGAGAACAGGCACAAGCATGAAATTAATTTCTTTCGCCTTTCAATGCCTGGAAGTGATGCTTTGACTCTATGAATGAACAAGATGATCTTTTGGGTTAGTAAAGGTAAGAAGAGTCTACATGAAGTCTGTGTGTATCTTTGCTAGCTTAGTTCTGATGAGCAGTTCGCATGACTGGTAGGCAATAGAGCCATGCCACAGAGCAGTACCATAATAACCTGCATCTACAATAACATGTCTCTGCTGACAAAGCCTCACAGTTGTAGATCTGGCCTCTAGTCAGAGAAGAGGAAGCAGAAGGCTGGAGATTTACATCGGAACATTAAAATTTTAGATTCGGCCTTACTGTGAATTACAGTTTGGAACTGGAAGATGGGACTACAAAATAAGGATAAACAGATCTGCATAATTCAGAACATTAATCCAATGGGGGTTTTGGCACATTTTCAATTACTATAGCATCTGATTTATTTAAAACAGTAGGTTTAGAATTTCTTTGGGGAAAGCAAAAACATAGCTCCAAAATACATGCAAGATTTCAAAAAAAAACCCCCAACCAAACAACCCAGCAACCCACAAAACTACTTAACTTGCTGTTATGGAGATTTGGGCTTTATTGTACTGGGTGCTTTAAAAAAAAAAAGCTCCTCTAAAAAATTCTCTGTTTCTAAATTAAGACAACATATAACTAGTGTAACGAAATGAAAGAGGGGACTATCACAGATGCCTTTATATTCTTGTGGCCTGTATAATTCTGGAGTAGGTACCCACAATTTAATAAACAAGGTGAAATAAACTGACTTTAAATGTTACTTAAGGAAACTAAAGTGGCAGATGAAAATCACGTACCTGTAATGAGTAGACTCTGTTAGTATGCCCTTGCAGTGTGTGCAGACAGGTCTCTGTCTCTGGATCCCACACTTTGACCATAAAATCATATGCACCACTTACAACCCTTCTGCCGTCATACTGAACACACCGAACTGCAGCTACGTGGCCCATCAGCACGTGTAAACACTGGCCCGTCTCTATGTCCCAAACTCTCAGTGTAGCATCTCGAGACCCACTGACCACTCTGGAGGAACAAGAAAACCCCTCCTGTACTTAGCATAGGACATAAAAGTATTTATTAAAAACAATTAGACTTGGGTATAAATCAGTTACAAGTTTTAATTTTGGACATTAGATAGCATTAGTCCACTAGCTGCCAAAGATCGAGTTTGGCATGACATTTCATTAGGGTGGCAAATGACTTCAGTGTTTTTCTTCCTTACTCTACTCACCTCCTCAGGATCTGTCTATTTGATATAATTAGCAATCAGTATTTAAAAAGGCACTTCATTCCTGAACAGCAAAACGATGCCATGAGAAATTATGTGGACTGTTGTATCTATCTATGAAAGCTTATGAATATGCTGAGCTTCACCCAGTGCTATGAGCATTCGGTTCTAATGACTGAGTTAACTAATTCTAACAACTAAACAAAGAAGACCTTTAGAAGTTTTACTTTTAGTGAAAGTTATTCTGCTTGATTTTTTTCAGTTTATACTTTTAAAAGCTTTTTTAGGCAAGAACAGAAATGAGAAGGAATTAATATTAATGGCATTGATAAAGAAAAAACCTCGTCATTCTTCAAAAGAGAAGAAATACAACCAACAGGCACTCTGTCAACAGCTCATTACCAGAGCCAAGTAAAACAGCTTTGCCAGTGTTCGTTGAATCGAGACATGGTTTACTATTGCAGAAACTATGATATGATCAGTTAATATTTAAATAAAATACTGCAGTGACGGTACTTAAAAAGTCATTCTGTAAAATGAGTAGAAGTTTGTAGCATTGACAAAAAGGAGAAACTATTCAGAGTGTGGGAGACTGGATCACAGCATAACAAAGAATTAGTTTTGAAATAATGTAGAATGTGACTTTATAAAGTACATGACTCAATTTTCTGTTAATTAGTACTCTTATGCTTTTGCTTCTATTAATCATCTCCTCCCTTGTGTTGATTTATGTAGTTTAGTTTGAATGCTTCGCCTGGTTTGTATTTCACTCAATGTTGGATGAGGTACCCAAGTTTAACAAGCATTTTCTGTGAACACAAGTGTAAATTACAAGCCAAACTGTGGCTGTAGCTTTAGACAAAGCCTTACCTTTTCTCATGGAGATGCATGCAACGCACCGTGGAGGTGTGTCCGTACAAGGTGTGTATGCACTCTCCGGTCTCAGCGTTCCAGACTTTCAACGTTCGGTCTGTAGATCCACTGATGATGATATTGTCCCTCATCTGTGATGACCAGACTCCGCCTGTGTGCCCAACCAGTGTTCTCAAACACTGAAAAGAAATATTTTGCTTAGTTACCCTGTTGACAGAGTTGAATGGAAACTGAAGTAATCTAGGAGGTAACAGTAGTCTCTCATAGCAAGAGCCAGAAGACCCGTGGAGACTGCTTTGTGATTGAACTAAAAAATCCCACCTTTTAGAAAACACTCATCAAATTTCTCTCTGCATTGTCAGTACTTCGACTATAAGGAATTTTCCCTATAATCTTCCCCTTGATAAACTAAACTGTCTTTCCAAATTTCTCAATACATGGCATGTTTTGCAGCCTTGAGTCATTTTCCTGGCATTTTTCTGAGTCACTGCAGGTTTTCCAACAGCTTTTTGAAGCGTGAGTATTAGAACTGGAGAAAGCATTCTCTTAGTAGTTTTACCACCAATCTATAAACCATATACTCTTATTGTATTTTTCTGTTTATCCAAGAAACATTGCATTCTGTGAGCCATAGCTACAGCATCAATACTGCAAAATCACGTTTCAAACCTTTTTCACTTTACTGTTACCCAGGAGAGAATCGCACACTACATAAGCACAACCTACCTTCTTTGATCCCAAATGTACGACATGATTTCTCACCATGTAGAGAAAAGTGATTGCTCACACCTACTTCTATAAAACCTCCGTCACTCTGGAACAATGACTTGTCTCTGTCTCTCAGCCTGTATCCTTTACAAGTAACAACTATATATGCTTTCTCACCAGGCAGCAATAAGTGCTAATTAGCACTGACAAGAAGAGATCCTTGCAAGACCCCTCTAGAAAGATACTCCATGAAGATTCTGCATTTACATTAACAACATGATCTCTATAATTACCCACTTTCTAACCCATTTAAATATATGCCATGTTGGTTTTTGCATTGCTCTATTTTCTTCAGTCGTGTCATGGGGATACAGCCTTGCAGTGCACATAGCCATCTATTTCTGCACGATTATTTTTATCATTCAAACCTGTAACTGCACAAGAAAAGAGGTCAAGACAGTTTGATGATCTCTTCTTCTGTAATCTAATGCTAAGTGGCATTAATTGCCATGGCCTTCCTTTAACTCTTAGTTGACTCCTCTTGTCGTAGTCCAATATTTTTTATCTGAGATAACGTATCCTAAATACCCAGTCTTTCAGTTTACTGCATTTAATTATTGACAAATTTTAGCTTTCTGGCCATCCTTTGGATCTTCTCCTTGTGCTCGTACCTTCTGAAGAAACACCAATTTTACCCCACAGGTTACTTTAGAAAAAAATCATCAAATACAGATTATCTGGATCAGCTGTAATAAGAAAAACCATAACTTTGGTAGTTGTTTTTGAACATCCTTGTGAGCTTCTGCTGAAATGTTCTGTTATTACTGCATGCTGTACCTCCATCACATGAATTTTCTCCCCAAATAAATATTTTTTCTGCATCAGTGATAGTATACTAATTTCTGTTGTTAATATCCTGTTCTTTCTAACATCCTTGAAAATGCCTTTGCTTTTTTGCTGTACATAGATTTCCTGTTCTTTAACATTTTTTACCAGTCTTCTGCAATTCCTGGCTCCTAGCTTAGTTCACTGCTATCAAATCCCATCTTTTTTCAGTTCAGAGCTGTTACTCACTTTTACAGTTCCCTTTTTTTTAAAATTTCAACCGATTTGCTCATATTTTAAGAAATCATCCTTCTAAAGCAGTAAGAACACAGAATCCTTATTTTGGGCTTTACATCTGTCAAGGGAATTATTTAGTCATGTTCATTTGCACAAACCAACCTTTAGGGTTTTTTTATTTTATTAATTCTTCAGCATCAGTAAGCATGAAGGCTGATATAGCACTCTTCCATCTTTCATATATAATTTCTGGCTCTCTTAAAGGTTTGGGGTAAATAGTCACACTAGGATTTGTAATTACTTTCAAAAAATTACTGAACAGGAATTGTTAAGTCATGCTACTATGATCAATTTTATATATTTAAAGGAACATTTTGCTTTTGAGATGGTGGTATGTACAAAGGAAGTATTTTTCATTTGAGTTTAGGCTGCCCTTTTCAATTAAAAAATGTAAATTTCAATATGGGTTCCTTCATTAGACAGTTTGTTGTAGGGAAGCCAACAGAGGCAGAGTGAGGCTGCCTATTGCTTTTAATTTTATTCTTCCCCACAGTAGTATTTACAATCCCATCAAGGATCTTCTAGGCATGCAAAGACAAATGCTTTATCCATTCAGCTTCAACATTATAAAGTGGATACCTTCTACCTCTTAAACACATTATCCTCAATAGCTGTCCTGTTGTTCATGTAACTGTATCATTAAAACAAAGCCAAGTACACACAATGCTAGTCTACAAGGGAAAAGTAGTGTTTCCCTGGGGCCTTTTCTGTATCTTTAGAGCACGGTCAGTCAGTCACCTTAAAACAAAAAATCTGTGTGCTGAGTAGCTGTGATGTTCTAACATGAGTGAAATGTTCAGTACTGTCTTTTTGATTGCACATATTGTTTTGCTTCTCTAAGCCAAAATTAAATTATTGAAGCTTATTAAATTCCTGCCTGAGCTGGATCTAATTTAATAGGAAATATTTAAACCTAAAGCAAGTTACTTTTTTTTTTTTGGTGGCTCAGCAATATAGTAGCTTAGAAAGAAAAACAAACTCTGTATTTGAAATCAGAGCCAGTAAAATGAACAACCCATTTCAATAACTTGAAAACAACAGAAAGAATGCTAGAAGACAAGTGACAAAGGGAGATCCAGAGGGGTAAAAGCAGGCTAAATTAAGCTTTAAGGAAGATAAAGCAAAGTATCTGTCCAAATTCTTTAGAATCCATGTCACAAACGACTACACAAGAATAGCAGAATTGCCAAGAGAACAAGGATATGTGCCAGTGGTAACATGAGCAGCATTGCAATTTCACATCAAGGTGACTTTTTTGAACTAGACTAGTTTCTGTGTGGGAAAAGATGACCCAAATGTTTACCGGTACTTTTTCTGATTTTTGCACCAGACGGCACTAAAGACCACCCTTCAGTGTGGTCTGATGGCACAGCAGCATTTTTGACATACCGGTGCTCTACCTGTAGCTCATTTCCTAAGGAATTCAGCAGAATGACTGACTGACTTACCTTGCCTGTAACCGCTGACCACACTTTCAGTGTGTTGTCGTCAGAGCCGCTCACTATTCGGTTCCCGCAGAACTGAAGGCATGTGATCACGTGGTCATCATGGCCTTTGAGCACCTGACGATAAAGAACATAAAAATGTAGTCACAATTTAACACAGGAGATTAGAGAGAAGCCAGAGAAACAAAGTGCTCTTCTGATTCATAAATTATAAAATGCTGGAGTTGCTTCAATAACAATAAGGCCCCTTAATCCCGTGTGTCAGGTCTAATTTACCACCGGCTGGGACCAAAGAAGGTATTTTCCTTCCTCCGTGGAGTGGCACAGCATTGCTTAGCAAGCACGCTACAGTTACTGCAAGCCTCCTGAAAGTACTAGGAAAAATCACTCATAAAAGTAGGCTAAATTAGTAACTGGACACTGCTCAATTCCTCTGCAGTTATTCCACCTCTCTATTTTTCAGCTGAGTTATGTTTTTACCTTTTAAGAGTTGTTTCAATCTATCTTGAACAAAAAGGATGGTGTTGTATTATTTGCTGCTTATTTGCATTTCAGTGGTCAAGGCTGACTATATCTATTTTTTTTTCCTTACCAGCCAAGCATTGTAATCTGTGAAATGCCAGGCAGCACCAAAGTAAAAAAATAGAAAACCATTAACTCGATTAAATACAAACAAAAGCAATAATTTAATGTGCTGGAAATGTGGATTGGATGGTGCTTTATAGAGGTGGGATTTTCAATGCTTGATTTGGGAAAAACTGCAATTCAGTACACTTTGCTGCAATACAGCAAAGAAATCCTTATCAGAATACATAGGATGAGGAATATTTTATTTAAGATATCTGAACACTTTTCAAGATGTTCATCGAAATGAAATGGGCATTTGGATAATGCCTGAGGCTGTAATTTTAATAATAATTCCCAAGACAAGTTGATGTGGCGTATCAAGGCAAGAAATACAGAGCCGTTGCCAGAGATGTACGTAAGTCACGGCCAAATAAACAGCGGGATATAGCCATAGGTTTTCCATGGGATTTTTTCTTGTTCTTATTTTTATTATTTTGTGGTACAGGAATCAAGAAAACAGGCAAATTGCCTTAAAACCTTAAAAGGCTATGAATATGTGTTTTGTTCATGTTTCTGCTTGTTCAATACCAGGTTTGATTAGACAGTTGCTATTTTATTTTACAAAAGGTTTGAAGTATTGCTTCATATCTTCATATTGGAAAAGACGCAACCGTAACATATCAATGTCATTAAAGAAGTCTGTATTTTAAAAAACAAAAAGAATCTTAACATGGAATGAAGTTATTGTCTTGTGCTGCTCAATTTAGAAGAGTATGTATAAAGCATGAAATGATCACAGAATACTTGTGGAGCATTTTTATGTAGCAACATGGCCCAGCTCTACAAATACATACATACGTATACATATTTACATATATATGTGTGTGTATGTTTAATTTTAAATATAAGTATTTCCAATAAAGTTTCTGAGATTATCTGTCTCAAAGAGATTGGCATATTTATAGGAATTCACGAAATTGCACAGAATTTTTTAGAACAGCAGTGAAAGAATTCTGCTGTATGAAGAATCACATTTTGATTTGTTAATATGGTGCTCAGAAATTAATTTAAACCCAGGGTAAGCCAGAATACAATTTTTATTTTTTTTCCTATAACAATACATTGGTTTTTGTGCAGGGATAGTCTGGCTTGTCCGAACAAAAAAACCAAACCTATGAGTTGATCCCGCTTTGTTCATGGCACCACGCACATAGCTCAGAAACTTACCTTAGGCGATTTAAGTTCTCCTCGCCGCCAGTTGGTATCAATCCTGTGTTGTCTAATGTAGGCGCTTTTCCACGGACTGTGTATAAAGCCTGGTTTTATTACTTTCCTCCTCTTGATATGTAATGGTTCATCAATCCCTAAAATGAATTTTAAAAAAAGGGGGGAGGGGGAGAGATGAGGCGACTCCAAAGAAAACAACTTCTTTCCCTCCCACACCTTTACAGTGACCTCTGACATTAAATACTGCACTGACGTAACAACCTCCCGCATGCCAATATTTGCACTGTGTGTCAGCGACACCGCCCTGCTCCTCAGCTCTTTATACTACATCTTTCCTTGTCGTTTAAGCATAACCATTATGGTAATCGTGGCTGAAAATGCTCTAGTTCATCATTCCTTGCTGGCAACCTACTAGCTTGGTTTTGATCCCTCTTTCTGAGGCAATGTAGCAGATTATTGCCTTTTTCAAATGGGTATTGTCCAACAAACTCCATAACCACTTGTATGCTCATTTTGGAAGCCTTCAAAAAGTAAACCTTTCTGTATGCAGTCCTCCTCTCTGGTCACGCATCTTCATTAAGTTCACTGTGACTCGGTATTAGTGAGCTTTTAAGTCTTTTCTTGATTTGAAAGGCTGTGTGCTTTTGGCATTGTCCTCTCCTGGCTAGAATGTAAGTATAGCTATGCCCTTTCTGAACCAACACTTAAGCGGTAGTGCTTCGTTTTAGCCTCGCTACTAGAGATGTATCTTTTTTTTACAATTCTCTCACCCATCTCCCTTTTCTATGCAGCTCCTCTCTCTACTGCATCTCATTACTAGCAAGAGTCTTGTCTCTTGCCAGTATGTGGATTTCACTCTTCTGCCTTCAGGCCCTTCTCTGGTGTCTCTATCTGCAAGTCTTGAATTAACTGCTCCTTCATATTACTGAGCACCTCACTAAGTCTAACCAGTCTACAATACGGTTTTGTTTGCACTCTCATGCCTGGCCATATTTATTTTTACTTCTAAGCTCACAAATGTAGGCTCGTTCCCCCCTCAACCTTCTCCTTTTTTCTCATTCTGTCCTCTTAATACATTCTCACTGAAATTTGTAAGAGGATAATTGTTAAGAGAAGATTTAAGAGTTTAGACACCTGGTTTCCATTGCAAAAGAAAACTAATTAATTTAGGTGCCTTTACAAATAGCCAGCGATATTCACACTGTCATGTTTGTTAAAGCCTTTGCATCAACCTCTCACAAGTTCTTGTCTCCGTACTCCGAGGCAGCCTGGACAGGTCCCTGGTTTTGCCTGTGTCCAAGAGGAATACTGAGATCACATGCATGTGCTCTGCCCCCCAGAACAGACTCCTTGTTCATGTAATTCTCCTTAAAAACAAAAGCTTACCTTCTCCATGTGCTCAAATATGTGGCTACTTTCCTGGGAGCCTTTTTTTTTGCCCATTCATACTACTGCTGAACCACTGTATCTTCTGGATTTGACATGAGCAGGCGACATCCATGTGGCTTACAGATTGTGTGTCCCTCTCTAAGCAATCAAGTTAGCACCTTCTCCCCCTACCATGTGCCATTTCTCTGTTAAATATTCCTACAAATGACATGAAATTACAGCATCCTTTCTGCCCAACCACTGAAACAGTTTTTTCCTCCATGTTATTTACAAACTGCAAGACTATATACTCCTACCATTTTTATATCTCAGCTCTTATTTGCTTTGGTTGTATTCTGAATAAAAATAATCTTTAAAAAGCAAAACTGATTGTATTTTAAAAACATACACCTAGTATACTTTATAAATGGGATGTTCAAACTTAACTCTAGTTTCATTTCTAGTACTCCATGGATTATTTCTGCTTCCTACTTTCAACAGAGATACATACCACATAACTCAAAGCGTCACTAGTAGTAAATTTAAGTCACATGAATTGCCATGGTAAAACTTTAAGCTTATTATGTAAATGAACTGCACTTTTTACAACAGCAACACTTTGACCATTACATCCATCTTTTTGCTCAGCCTTACCCTCCTCTTTGCATTTCTCTCTCCAGAGAAGATTATCTTCAGCCAGAATTCTCCAGTAACGACATGTCTGGGCTGCCTGCAGAAGGTCCCTGGGTTCCAGGAATGACAGCACATACAGTGCCAGCTGTAAAAAAGAAAAATAAAGTCTATCTTCTGCATTGCTTTTTAAAAAGGAAAAGTGAAGTAACTTGAAGTATTATCACACATCAGGGGCTGAAATACAGAAAATTGAAACAATAAATTATTAAACAATCTCAGAAACTTAACGGAGCTACAGTTTATTCCAGTGGGCATGTGAAAGTATAACAATTATCTGAAGTAACTAAATCCATACAGATCACATCAGAAATGATTCTTGTATTTGCAAGAAAGTAGATGTCAGCTGAATTCACTATTTTCTTTTTTAAAAATGTAATCCACATTACTATGAACCATTAACAGAACTATTACTAAAATAATTACGTCTCTGTTATTTTAGCTAACAAGTATACCGAAAGTTGAGAGTTTAACTAGAAAGTACAACACTCGCCATGTGAGCAAATAGGAAGGTATGTTGTGATAAATAACATCACTCAATAAGCCTAAATACAGAAATGCTACATGCACTTGAGTTCAAAAGCACTCTGCAGCCGTAGAGAATGCAGCATATGTATCGCTCATTTTCTGATTAGAATGCAAACACACTCCTAAAGTGGTGGTACCGGGAGTTTTACAGACTGGGATGCAGAAGGACTGAATATGTAACTTCGATACTGTACACAGTATGTTACCAAAAACATATGGGAAATCCCAATGAGCACCAGAAGATAAACAAGATGAACTTTTCCATGTGACAAAATTAAAGGTTATTGGGAGAACTCAGACCTCAATTGACTAAGCTGAGCCATGTAACGACCATGATAAACCCCCAAAATCTCCACAAACATCTTCAGAGGTATTGAAGTCTTAAACAGGGACAGAGGCATCTAAAACGCAATCCAAAATACAGGGACAGCTACCATTAAGGGTATGATGACCAAGTAGTAGCAACAATGCATCTCCCCAGTCATGGAAAATAAAAGTGTAAGATGCAGGAAAGTCCCTTCCATGGCTAAAAACTGCAGACAGAACGTATTGATAAAAAGCGATGCAGAGAACTACTTACATGCTGAAACAGTGGGGTCTTTGTCAGTAACTAACAGGATGCAGAAGTTGTCAGGGAAATAAAAATCAGATTGTCCACTTTTACTTCTGCTTGACGTACCCTTTTGTGTTTAGGATTTTTTAATTTAATTTTTAGCTGAAGTTATAATGTATATAAATAGAATCTGCCCTTCAAAGCAGCACAGACTGAAATTCAGTAAGGAAGTCATAACCATAGGCTGCTGACCTCAGCAGATTTTTGACCTTATTATGTGAGAAACGTTTACTTTCAGTCATCTAGACCAGCCAGTGACTAGGCAGGAAATAAAAAAATCAGTACACCAGAACTGTTTGCATTTTGACTGCACACACCTTGTTTGCAAGTCATCACCTGCAGCTCACGTTGAGCACGTAGGACTCCACATTTGAGGGACCCGTCTTAAGTTAAGTTATGCATTAGATCCCGTATGCACCCCAGGCCGTAACGCCAAGGAGTCTTCCTTCTGTCTCTACTCAGGGAGTCAGCATTTAGGACCTGGTGTAAGGCTCCTCTCTATTACAAGAGCAACAACTGTACCCGTCCTTTTAGACTTTCTGTCTTAATTCCTGCTATGCAAAATTATTTAAGAAGTGCTGTTTCCTAACAAACACACATCAAATGATAGATAGTCCTGCATGCGGCAAGACTCAAACATGAAAGAGATCCTTTCCATTTTGGCTGGATGTTCCTTAACTGACAGTAGAGTTTGTTTAAATATCACTTGTCCTACCTATACAGATACGGATGGTTGCTAAGATGGTGTTAATTAAAACCTGCGAGCCAACTGATTCTAAACCAGGTTACATATAGATGACATTTATTTTAGACTATATTTATCTAAATAGTCATCGAGGGTCAACAGAGCCCACAGTTGACTTTAAGATTACCAGCGGATAAAAGATGACGTCCCTTTGTCTCAGCTCATGGATCGAGTTAGAAGAAAACTTCAGGTAGCAGAGTTCTGACCTTTGACTCAACTGTATTTAGGACTACTCTCTGCAGTAGTGTTAATAATACCCAATAATAAGCAGTCTCTCACCTTTTTCTTCACTCACGCACACAGCACCAACAACATTTCTGTGGCTGATTTCAGCAAAACTCCTAATCTGTTGGTTTCTAGACCTGGTTTTCACAAACAAGTAATTTCAATAATTATTTCTAAAGTCTCAGCAAGAAAACAGGAGTATTCATTTCAGATTAATTGTTTGACTGCATCTTTCCTCAGGAGGAAAGCAAAGATTTTCTTGGTTATTCAGCTATTAAGTTACTGTCTTTGCATTGCTGAAAACGTTTTTGAAGAAAAGCCCTCCCATCCAAATCATCTTCTTGTTCTGGTTAGGTCATAAAATCACTGCATTGTATCCAACAGCACTGGATGGAGATAACTACAGATGTTAATGCAGAGCGACAACTCACGAGAGCATGTTTTCACAGGATGCTGGCTTTGATAGGGAAGCCTGTTTACAGAATTACTGACCCTAACAACTTGCTCTTGCCCCCACAGCTCAGTTCATCACCCCCTACTGCAGCCAACGTAAGTAGCTGGGGACGGCATCACTTAGGAGATCTGGGTGTAGAATGATCTTCAAAACAGAGAGGAGATGGTGAAGTTAGCTTGATCGGGTTTTTGTGTTTAACTCAGTTCATTTTGGCGACAGTGACTGGGGGTTAGGAAGTGAAAATTATTTAAGCCACTTTCACTGGTGAAGTCAGCCTTTCATAAAGCTAAGCACTTGACAGTATTGTGGTTTCAAGAGGCAAGAAAAAACACTAAAAATAAACAAATTAAACACAAGTAGCTTACAATGGAGTCAAGAAACATATGTGAAAAAGAAAGTTTTACAACTAAATAGCATATCTTTTCTATGAAGAAGTCGCTAAAACTGAAATAATAACATGATCATTAGTTGCAGCGTAAGTAGATCACTGGTTGTACTTGAATTAGTTTTGCCACTAAATCATGCAAAGACAACCAAGCTGTGAGTTACTGTTATCAATTCTGTATTAAATTTCCAGACTTAATACATGCAGAAGTGGCAAAGTATCTTCTGTCTTCTCAAAATATAAAGTCTTGCTGCCTTCCTCCGCCTCTGAACTAGGGCTGGTTTGGGCAGCTTTTCTAGAAACATGGCAACCATGTAGAGGTCTTACTAAACTCTTCTCCTCCCCCAGTATCCTTTCCGTTTATGAAGGCGGCTGCCACAGGAAGTGCTTCTGTGAATACTAATCTCATGACGTGTGTACTAAGTTAATACTCGTTGCATAAATTGCTTCCAACCCCTTACAAATGCTAACCAGCAAGGGAAGGCTGTGACACTTCCTAACTCATGAAGATATGACAGTATATAAAAGGAAAGAAGGGTCTTGTACATCTAAGTATTCAAAAATAGGATATACACCAGAAAAAATGTGAAGAAACAGAGATACAGAACAGTCTTCACATAGTAAGACCATGTCAAACAGAGCAACCACATACTCACACCAGAATACCTCTTAAGAACTTGCTTTGTAATGTGTTAGCATCTGAAGACTTACAAAGACTTCAGCCCTCATGAACATTTTTACATGGAAAACCCAACATGCAGTAGATCTGCCAAAAGAAAACAGACTTCCTCCCCAATCCAAATAACAAAACTACTTCCGATTCCCTAAAATCAATCAAGGTCAGAGGTACCATTTCTAAATTAACTAAAATACATTCATTTAATAATTGTAGCAAACTGGGTTTATAATCTTTCATGTCCACCCTCATGTTCTAGTTGTGAGGACATCAAGAATTACTCTTCTGTGGACAGCGTTTAGTTACACACGCTGAAATCTAAACCTTAGTTTCTCTTTAACCTGACACAACATAATCTGATTTGCAGTAAAGGATTTACTGTAAGATATCTGCTTAATTAGGGTTTGGCTTCATCCTTAGTGAGAAGTGCTTTTCTGGGTTTACTTTTGGGGTTTTTGGTAGAGATTTTAGGGCTCAGTTTGTTTAAAATAAATTCAAAGATAATATTCACAAAACCCCGAACATTTAAAGCATTAAAAAATAATGCTTATACTTACAGAATAATGTGCAGAAAGGCCTTGCATCCAGAGGAAATTTTTGTGTGTGCATGCCTTAACAGAATTAGTTCTCAAAAAAAAAAAGCACAATCAGCCCAATTAAGATACAGAGATATTTTTAAAGACACTGGGATTGTGTTTAAAGGAGTCACCCGTATTTCCAGGTATCTAAAGGAATAAAGGTGTGTTTAATCAGTTGCCATGTTATGGCAGTGTACCTTATTGTGGACCTCTAACATCAGTTTACATCACTGTATTGGCAAAACTGAATGCCATAATTAGCATGGAAGTTTTTAAAAAGTGGCAGCTGATGCATTGCATAGTCCAGTATTAACCTGTATTTCTCACCTCTTTTGGGAGCAAGGAAATGAAGTCTCTTTGAAACTGGGGCTCTATCACTTGCATCATGTGTTTTACTTGTGTTGGTTCACAACTATCAATCAGTTCATCTAAAGCAAGTAATTTCTCTGGTCCACTCCAGCTCTGCAAGAAAAAGAAAGAAACAGTAAGCTTAGTTTAATACTCTAGTTTGGTTTATCTTAGCAGGTGCCATTGCTTTGCCATAAGGCAGGTTAAGTTTCCTTGTTGAGCTATATACAAGCATATAAAGAGCATATAAAAAGCCAGCAAGATAAATGCTCATGTTAATTACACAAAAATGAGAAGTTAATCAACACAAAATATTGAAAATTACTACATTGATTCATAAGCTAAGAAAGGATTTGTTAGACACACACATACAGATTAGCAATTAAAGAGATAATAATATTTAATAATAATAATTAAATTAATTACGCTTCTTTTGGAGTTCATGAAATCTACACACACATTACTGACAACGAAGGGGTTGCAACAGAACACGCTCCCTCTTCGTCTTTCTCTGTTGTGTATTCAAGTGAGATGGTAACTTTTAACCTTTATGTTTCATCTGGTACACCAAAAACTTTAAATGAAACGAGAGGAAAGGAAAGAAAGAAACTTTTTCTAAAAGTACATTAGCTTACTGCCTGCTTATTCTACGGTATGTCCCTAAGTGACCATGCTGTAATTTCAGAATCCTGGCTATAAACCAACGTATATTTTGTAAGTATCAATTTACACTTGAATAAACAGGGAATTTTGACTGGTAATTTTCTTACTTCACATTTTTACTAATGGGCATCATAAAATTTGAAGATTTTAATAAGGCACTCATCTGAGAGCATAGCAGATTAGCAGCATCGTTTGTAGAAAAAAATTAATAACTGAATACACTGCACATCTGAAAAGCATGTCTTAAACTCATCTGTGCTCATCAAAGAGTTTTGATTTGTTATGTGAAAGCAATTTAAAGAAAAAAATAATTTCTACAGGAAAAAACAAAAGCCACCACTAACTGATTTAGCAACAGAATTAGAGCATGAATAAAACCTTAGAGAGGAGAGAAAATGAGACATCACAGTTTTTGAGAGCAGACTCACATTCATATTCTTGAATGTCTTCTAGAGTGACATTTACAAGTAAATTAGCACATACAAATGATATTACTGTTATGGTAAGAGGCTAACTGAAATAAAAAAAAAAGGCAAGATACCTTGCAATTAAAATTTCTGTATTAATCTGCCATGTATCTCAAGACCTTTATTACTCGTGCTCTGAATTTCTGTTCTCTGGATTTGATTCTGACAATTAATTCCGGTCTCCACAATACTACAATTTTTGTATATTGTGAAGTTTCTGCAGAACAATGAGGCAAGTGAAGGAGAAGGTGGAATTTCCGAAAGCGAACGCAAAGCAGATCAATACCCCACTTTACTCGATGTAGAAAGATCATCGTGTTGCATCATTTCTCCCTAATTAAAATGTCAAAATACTCAGAATGTCAAGAAAAGTATCGTTCACCCACATGGTGACCCACCCGACTTTCCGGTGACCCCATTCCATCAGGGCAGCGAAAGCAGCTTCGGGCTGCCTTAAGCGCGGAGCGAGCACCTGCCGGGACGGTTGTGAGAAGGCAGGCAGCGTGTGTAGCAGCTTGTTCGCCCCGGTTACACGCTCTCGCTCTACAGCGAACGCGTGGCAGATACCAGACGGCCTACCCTAACAGAGGAGGGGAAGGAAGTTCCTGTGACCTGAGCCTTTCTACACGCTGTTGGCAACTGGTAAGATGGTCTAAGCTGGCAAGAAAACATTCCCCGTCCCTGTGTGCATGTAGATTGTCACCATATGAGATGAGGGTTTCCGCGTCTCATATCCAAGACCTCAGAATATTAAAAAGAAACAAGAATGTCTCAGCAAAAATTGCAGCAGTGCTGTTACAAACAGCTTTTATTATAAATTTCTTTCAATAGAAACATTTGCATCACAGAGCAGTTCTCCATAAATCATGCACTGAAGAACTGTTTATCTCACCAACTTTCCAACTGCTGTTTGTTTCCTTAACCCAGAGCTTAGCTGGTGTTAGGTACAAACATTTGCAATCTTTAATCTCATCTGTCAGCCATGTTTGAATTTAGGAGAATTTAAAAAAGGGAAAGTAATACCTGTGTGACTTCCTTATAATATAAATTTCCAAGGTCAGCCTACTCTCAATTTATAAGCAGCTACATTTATTAAATTAGAACAACTCAACCTGAAGAGCTGATTTTTTTGCTGTGGCAAACGTTGCTAGCAGTTATGAACATGTTATTGATTAATATTTTCACTGTACACTATCTTAATCTGTAACTCTCTTCACTTAGACATTTCCGTTTAAAAAATATAATACAGATCTGAACAGAAAAGGGAAAAGATCTAAGAATGGGAAAAAGATGCTAATGAATAAAAGCAGTACCCTCTTTCATCTGTCCATTCATCATTAGGGGATGGCTACAGGCAGCTTCCTAAGGCTCTTTTTAAGCAATCAGCTGCTACAAAATGTTTTCTCGAGGACATTGTCCCCTTAGTCTTTCACTTAAGCAAACAAACCTCCAGCTACAGTCAGTAAGGGGTCTCTGAGGGAAATGTTTGGCATGGAAAATTGGGATGAAGCCTTGCCAGATGAACACAACTGTTTGCATTAACAAAGGCAAGACTAGTAAATTACTGTTTCTGGGCCCCATAGCTTGATCCATTTGCAAAAAAACTGCACATAGCACATTGAGCGCAGAGAGTAAGAAATAAGTTTGTGGCTTTGATGAGAAACAACAGTGAACAAACGTCACAGAAGAGGAAAAAAAAAAAAAGTAAATGTGTGCCAAACAGTTTGCAAAGTTTCAAACATTGTAGATGACCAGAGACTCCTGAGACACACGATGTAATGTCCAGATACCTTGGATTTCTACCAAGTGATTCCCTTTCAAACTGAAGATCCTTGTAAAGAATATACTTTATCTTTAAAATGCATTTGTTTAATTGGTTTTCCTTGTCTTCAAAACTTAAGTTTAATTTTAATGTAAAATTAAAATAAAACTTTAATTATGGGCAGGGGTTCCCCAAGAAAAGGTAGCTCCAGGATTCATTCACATATCCCTTAGAAAGCCAGCAGGGACTACCGATACTGCTCTTTGAATGATATGAGATTCCTAAACAAACATCCCCCCTCTTCCCTCAAATTTCCTCAGGGAGGAGTTGATTTGTCAGCCAAGGCCTTTTGGCTTGTTCAGACCATTTCCTCATTCAGCAATGCAGTTGCTGCAACCATGGCACTACCTACCTGAAAACTATCCCTTCTTCTTCCCCATTGCTATTACGTTTAAACGTCCTTCCTTTTTTTTTAGGCATGCAAAACAGCGTTATGATCATGTAAACGACATCTTTGCTGCTTCTACAACTTCCACCTCATCTCTCCTGTCTGACCTGCCAGCTATCCTTTTATCATCTTCTGTTGCCGGACCTCTACTCTTCCGTGATCTGTGCTTTTCTGTCGCACAGCTCTCATCTGCTAGCTCCAATTTGTGCAATTACAGTTTGTAGCAACTGCATCCTTTTTCTATTAGAGGTATATTTAGGACACCTGTTTTAAAGGGTTTAGTTTCAGGGAGCTGTTCTCCGTTACTGAGTTCTGTTAATGGAGGTCTGTCATTATAGAGACCTGCAGGAAGGGCTCTTCTGGAGCCAGCTTCTGTCCAACTCTTGGATCAGTTACCAAGAACTCTGCCACCCTCCACCTCAAAGGTATCTCAGTCTGGATAAAAATAGCACATAATCAAAATCCTGGAAGAAACACTGTCTACATCAGCAAGTAGTTTGTCATACAAGGAGGGGTTTGGGAGCAGCTGGTGCTGAAGCCTCCATGTTAACCCATCTCTAAGACTTAGTCTGGTCCCCTGGGCTGAACATCTGCACCACACGTGACGTGAACCTGCCTAGAGGAGCAGCGACTGGTTCAGACCCTTACGTCTCTGCTATGGGTTGGACAACGTAGAGTCTCTTCTGAAAGGAGTCTAGTTTGTATGTACCAAAACTGCCCTGAGACCCAAGCCAATGGGAAATAAGCAGGGATGATCAGATCTGCTTTAAGTCTGCACTAATCCTCTGAAACACACTGATAATGGTGATAGAGCTGGAAGGGGTATGCAGCTGTAGCATGGATCTCTCCCACTTGTGCATAGGGGTTGTGCAGAAACACCAAACCCTTGACCTAGTCCTACCACAAGACGCAGAGCAGAAAATGCTGCAATGCTGGTTACGATACAATCTTTACCGCCTGCTTCACATAAGAGGTGGACTACTCAGTTGCACATTTATGCATTCATGAGCGTCTTCGGAAGAATAAGAAATGGAGAATGGTAAGTAATTTGAATTTAGGTGACTTAGCCAACTATTTATGTAAAAGCAAGGAACAGTACTCTGGCCAGCCAGAAATAGCAAAAGCATTTTGGACACTATCTAGACTGCTGAGAAAAAAATGCTTCCAATTTTAGGTAAAATAATAGCATTCACTAGTTACTCAAAGTGATTGCCTATACTTACTGTGTATGGAACAACTTTTCAACATCAATATTACAAGAGAACGCAAATTTTTTATCACATTACTTAAATGAAACCCAACACTGCAAGTATGTGAAGTAGGAGGAATGGCAGGGAGAGAGAGAGGGGGAGAGAGAGAGAGAACTTAATTTTTAATGCAGTACCATCTCTGACTGAACTTAGCATGCAGCTGATTTTTTTTTTCCTTATGGCAAGCAATTTGGTGACTTAAAAAATATATCCTGCTTCAAATAAAATAAAATTTCTTGTAGAAGAAAAAATCTTGTAAAGATACACTTGGGCATTGAGTTTTAAAGATCTTATAGTGGATATTAAAAAGACCTGAAGCCAAGAGCCACTGCAAAACAGAAGAAATAAATAGGCCTTTAAGAAATAAAATGGTTTGAACCTATTAAAATGCCTTTCTATTTTTTCTTTCCAGACTAACATTTCATTGAAATCAATATATATCTTCATTTTTAAAGGGAAAGTGCAACTACTCTTCCAACTGTTTCTCCTTTCTGCATTAGTTTTTTGTCACTTCCAAAATAAAAGGCTTAGCTCAACTATAAAACATAACAGCAGCAATAACATATAAAAAATAAATTTAAAAAAACCCTTAAAGGCCATCTTGAGTTTTCTTAGTATTTGAAGAGTGGTCTTGCTTTTCAATTTGAAAAGATAACATAGGAGTGAGAGACCTCAAAATAACTGAGTATCACTTGTTACTGCCAGCTTCTATGCCAAAGGACAGTTCTACCTTGAAACAGTACATATGTCCAGCTAACGTGCCCCTGGAAATTTAGCTTTAAAATTAATTGGAAATATATTTTTGCATAAAATAAGATAGTGTTATTAAGCAGGCTTAGCAGGCATACAGTACATAAAGAAGAAAGCTCTCCCATTTCCATTTCTGTACAGGAGAAACTCTGTATTGCAAGAATGATGCTACATATGGCATTTAATTCTGCCCTTTGGGCAGAGCTAGCTCCCCTTACTTTAAGAATATGGTTTTATCATTTGACTAAGACTTGCCCCATTCATAAAACCCACATGGAAAATAAGCACACAGAAAATGAGGTGGCTCGGCATTAGCCAAGGAGATGTAACATTGAGATACAGCTACGTGACTTTGAAAGCTTTTGGTTCTAAAATAAGGGACTCCCGTTTGTGAATGCAATAAAAACTACCAGTGACAGAAGTGATCAATAACTGCTACTCGATGACCTCCAGTTATGAGAGAGAGGCCTGCCTCTCTCTCTCAAGAGTATAGATCAGCATTTAGGCATTTAGTACTGCAACTAAGTATTCTGGAGTATCAAATTATATATGTATTAAAGCATGGTTTCTACATTACTAACCCCAAATTTGGGACCCTAAAATAATAACAACTTAACTATAGGCAAAATTTCCATGGGCTTACAGACTTCTTTTCCTTATCCTGACCAAACAGCCGATAGCATTGGTTTCACTGTCAAGCATGTTTGCACTTCTGTCTCAAACATTTCAGCCTTTCATAATCTTTTTTTCTAAGTATGTAACTATTGATAACTAGCAATCTTATGTGAGAAAATACACATTGTACATTGTAGATAACAAAATAGCTTTTGTTAATACAAAGGCTTTAACATTACAAAATGTTAAAATACAATGCAGTATTCCATTACCATATATATGAAGTGCCATTCAGATATGATTCTTAGGGGTTAAAAAGACATATTTCTATGAACAGTCTCAAAAAAGATACACCATAATAATTAAATGTGAATATTTTCAAGAAACTGAATGATGTGTACAAGAATATCTTAATTCCAAACTTCCACTGTTTTAAGCAGATTATAAATGTGTAAAAATAAAGAGAGAAGGAGTTCTACATTATTATTTTAATGTTCAGAACTGACAGTGATTGAGATCAATGGTATTATGTGGCAGCATGAATCAAGCCAAAAGCACGCTTCTGCCTGCAAAATTGTATGCTCGCTACTGTATCTACAATATTGCTCTTCTATCTTTGCCTGTTACAGTAATTGAAACAATGACTGTATTAGTTAGTTACTCCTTTTGAAAATGTTTTTAGAAGTAACAGTTTATTAATCAAGATAGGAAGACATAATATTTCCATTTTTCAAATCAATGACTAGGACTCATTCCTGCTTCTTAAAAATATAGAGCAAAATTGTAAAGAGATCTCCACGGTACAGGTTATGGAATAGGAGCAGAGGCCTGCCCCGAACTGTGTTTGTGTTAACGCACACAAAATTGGCTTAGGTGCTACCAGACTGGTGTCCATGTAGATTTCAGTTTCGACGTGTGCAAGTGGTCCACAGCACTGTCCTTCACACCTTTTCTTTTGTCAGATACAAGTTTTAGGCATTGCTGAAGGCTGCTAGAAAGACACAGAAAACCTCTTTCCCCCCTCCGTTCAATTGTCTACACATGTACTGGCTGACAGTGTTCAGTATATGACGATCAGTAAAAATACACATTGAGTTGCCTTTTAATCTATTTTTGCTAAACTTTTCTTTCTATTCTTAGAAGACTCCAGACTTCTGACAAATTTAGTGCTATACCTGCACTGAAGCAAACCATGCACTAAAGCTTACTAGTCTCCAAGCGAAAACATCTGAAGTTAGCTTGAGGCCATGGAGGCAGCCGTTACATGTTGGACAGACTTTGCAGAAAATGTGAAAACATCAAACAGGAAGGGTTATTTTATTAAGAAACCAAAGAAAGCAGTTATTTTTTGTGAATCTCTACA
The DNA here is from genome assembly GCF_900496995.4 of Aquila chrysaetos chrysaetos. Lineage (NCBI taxonomy): Eukaryota > Metazoa > Chordata > Aves > Accipitriformes > Accipitridae > Aquila > Aquila chrysaetos. The sequence continues at coordinate 49,859,021 of NC_044004.1, read as the reverse complement.
GTAACTAGCAGAAACAAGGAAAAACAATTCCTTAAAGTTGATGCCTATTTGTGTTTGCAACAGTACACAAAATCAATGACAGAGATATTCTGGGATGTATAAGGACTGCCTCTATTGAAGCAACCTTCTACTTAAATCATGGAGGTAAGCTGCTTCAGATGTTTATTTCTCTAAGCACTGGTTACCTGAAACATTTTCAGCCATTCCTGAAGGCCCGTTGGTGGCTGCACAGATGTAATGCGGCGACGTTGCTGTCCCTGGCCATTGGCTGCCCTCAGGTCCCCAAAAGTAGTAGGTGTGGCAGAGCATGGCACCAGCCCCGTAGTACTATGATACAAGTAAAAAGTGATAGTCACATGTAAAACATTACGGAAAATTTAGAAGTCTATTGCAGAGCAAAAAAAAATCTAGTATAGAATTTGCAACTATTACTTAAACTCTTTAACTTCATGCAAGAACAGTAACATGAAAAATTGTTCTGCTGGTCACTCAGGAGATCAGTTCCCTCACTTTAATAAATCCACCTGTTTCTACCACTGCAGTACTAATCCTCCAGCTAGGGGGAAAATGGGGATCACCTTTCCAGGCTGAAATATTACCACTCCATTAATTGGCCAGCAGGTTGTCTATAAAGATGCAGGTTCATATATTCCTTTCCCTGCCAGAGTATTTCCCTTCCTTCTGGGCTGTATTTGTGCCTTCTGACTAGAGATGTAAGAAGCCAGAGTTCAGAGTCTCACCTGTATGTGAAATGTGCTAGTGCTGCTTCATCACCAAACAGGAAAAAAATGTATCTATTTTTAGCTTTTAATATATTTTGTTGACAAAGAGCTAGTACTATCAAGCAGTTCTAGTGGCTTAGTGGCTTGGAACTGGGCTTTGAAATACTCTATACAGTCTTTTAAAGTTTGCGTGTTGATGGAGTGACACAGGAATTAAAGGGGGGGGGGTGAGGTGAAGAGGGAAAAGGAGCCAAAGGTGCTCTCTGAATTACAGTTTGATTTTTTCACTCTGACATGTTAAAAACCAGCTCATTCATATGGGATGGAGCTTTTAAAAGAGCTGGGATTAAGCTGCTATTGTAGGAGTCTAAAGAAATACAGCTGACTGGGTTTTCTTTTTTTTTTTTTTTTAACATAATGTAAAGTACTTCGTTCACAGAATATCAAAGTTGTATTCCCTAGCAGGAAATTTGGAACTCCAGTAGTGTTTGCACAAGCATGAAAATTTTAAATACAGCGTGGGACTCCAAAAAATCCTTTGCTTTTGTGTATGATAAATCCAGCTTTTTAGTAGGTATGAGCTTCGGGGTTTTACTGACTTTCAGCAGCTACAGGAATAGCTTCAAATGATGCAAGGCAAGTTCATTTTAATATTTATCTCATCATACTCTACAAATATTTCACTCTACTCTTCCTTGTCCTGAAGGACAATCGTAGCATGTCCTAACATTTACCCAAACTGGTAAAGAAAAGTAAAGATTGGTTTGAACAGGCTTATTTTTAACTGTTAATTTTACCGAATAACAACAGAAACAGAAGCTGATATAAAAATACCATTTCACAGATGAAGGATCCTCTTAATGACATTTGTTTACTGACTTTACCTGTTATATGCAAAGAAAGTTCATCAGGCCTGTCAATTTTAAAGAGTGTCTGATCCTAGGGAAAATGGAAAACAAGGAGGCAAAAGAATTGCATCATTTGCCTAAATACTATTTAAATAAAATATAATCAGTTTAAAAGAGAGAGGATCAGATGTTATTTAAGGATTCTTTTACACCAATAATGACTCAAAATCCAAGCAATGTCAATTGAAAGTATTTTTAAAATAAAATCTGTTTTTACAGCTTACTCATTCTCATCACCTGTACGGAGATCCAGCAGAAGGCCTAACATTTAAGGTCCAAAATAAGGCTCTTAAAATTGGCTTATATTGGATCTGGGCAATACGTAGCCTTGAGCTTGCCCCAGTAGAACAGTTATACTTTTCTTCTGCTGTAAACTGGTTCTCAGTCAAAAACAGTTATTCAAAACAGGATCTAAAAGCCTCTTTCCTTTGACCTGAGATTAAACCACAAGATTTTTGTTCGTGCTTTATTTTTCCTGTATGTTTTCATTCCCCTGAGACAGCCCGTCAGGTTTCTGTGGAAGCTGGAGAAGTCCAGCGGTTTCCTCTGAATCTGACAGATACACTTGACAGAAGGCGTACTTTCTTTGTTGCTGAACTGTTTACTCTGACGGGAGTGCAGAGAACGGTGTGTCACCTGAAGAACTGGTGGCCAACAAGAGTGTTCTTCCATTAGCCTGATTTAGAAACCTGGAGAAGCTACCAACTTGAGACTTGAGGGGGATGTGGAAGCTGCAGCATGGGCTGCTCAGCAACTAGAGATCACCTCTTTCTCTACTGCAGCGTTCCGACATCTGAAAAGCAAACCTGGAACCTGTTTCCCCACACTGTCCTAACTTTTCACTCATCACCTGATAAAGCTCTTAAAGGAAGAGAAATAAAATATAAATTACTTTTGAAAGATCCATCAGTGACTGAACACTACTATAGCATGTTCAAAAGAATTAACATCCCCAGTTAGTTTTAAGAGGCAAGCGCAATGCTTGTAGGAGGGCTGATGCTTATTACAGGGGAAAAACGTAAAATGGTGTAAATTCAAACGGGATGGCAAGCAGTGTGACATCCGAGCACAATTGTTATGGCAACTATTCAGCAAGAGCTGCAGTTGCAAGGTGTGCATCCAGGGCCCTACTCTACCACTGCTTCTGATGTTTACGAGTGCTTTACTCCACAAAGCACCTGACCAGAACAGCAGCAGTTATATGTGCGATCTGGTACCACTTAGGAGTAGTAGGGAAGCAGACAGAACCTGTAATAGTTTCATATTGTGGATAACAAGCACGTGTGTGTTCCTGTTAGGATCAGATGGTCTGCTCTGCCTACATAAATTTCCATTCTCTCATTCCTGTTACCATAGCAAAGTGATACATTTGATCACAGTTTGTAATAGTCTTAGGGTTCATCATTATGTCCTTTTTTAAAAATCTGACTGATTTTATTCCCAGGAATGCTCCAGCCCTCAAAAAGTCTCTTAAGTAAATGGGCATGCTATATTTAGAATGAAACACAAACCTCAACCGAAGAAATGCAAGTCTGGCTACTTCATTAGAACTCATCTTCAGTTCACGTAATTTAAATTAGCTAAGCAATATACGAATACTGATACCACCCCTTCTTTGCTTTACAGCGCTTTAACATTAAGAGGAGCCATGAATCAGGCTTAGCAATTGGAAAGACGGGATATACGCAACAGTCAGGATCCAGTGATCTGTTATTGCATTTAATTACCTTGTGTATTCTGAGACTTTGCAGGGTTTCTTTCCCAGAGAGAAAGAACGGACCTCGGAGCCATGGTCCAACTTTCTCTTCATCTGCAAGGTGAGGGAAAAGAGTAACAACATGGATTTAGTTACATGACCAGCCTTACTTATGTGTACTTCTGTAAAATTAATCCATTTTTACCTTTTACTTTAATATCGAATTTCAACAAAGTTGACAGTCACAAGATGATTTAAAGCAACATTTTAGTTTCTAGCTTCAACAGTATTTGATCCATGTTTTATACAGTGCATGTATATATTATTGCTGGTTTAGGGTCCAAAATCTACCAGAATGACATTCTTAAATTTCCACATTTCAAATGTGAAAAAGTGTTCAGAACTCTGTATTGGTTTATTTACTAAACTGTTCTCTCTCTCTTCTCCTGGGAGGGGAGGTGAAGAACTAAACCAAAGTCCTTCATCCTTTGTGTTCAGGTTCAATGCCAAGTCTCTCATGGAAATGGTTACATTTTAGGTAGCCTGTCTGCACTGTAAACCATTATATTCATTTCAGGGCTTAAAAAAAATAATTCAAATATATTTTTTCTGCTGTTTACCCTTTTATTTTAAAGTTGTACATTGAAAACATTTATAAAACTGCGGTAAAACTGACGGACAGATTAACCGACATTTTTACAAGAAGGGTAAGGATGAAAAACACTAAACCTCAGTCTTGAATGTCACCCGCAATTAGATACGATCAAAACCAAATAATGAGCAGGGCAGCTGCTAAAAGGGGAAGCCATAGAGATGGAAACCAAAGAGATGGAAACCAGTGAAAGCCATATTTATCCAGTCAGACAAATAAAGATTACTTTCTACATATTTGGGTAATCTTTAACCACAGGTTTTTGGACTCAATGAGACATCTGTATGCCAAATACAATTTCTGAGTTTTTTGTTGGTTTTCTTTTTTTAAGATGTGATACAGCAGAACACTTCAGCCAGCAGAAGAATGCTTACTGCTGTTTACAACTGTGAGCTGCAAAATACATAAACCACTTCCATTGCAATTCAGACTTTAGTTCGACCATTTGCTCCCTTTTTTCAAAATTTCATATTTAAGATACAGTTTAAAAGTCAGCATCTTTCTTACAGAACCTATCTGATCTTTTTTAATGTTACATTATAACATAGCTATTTAACCATTTACTGTATCAGTCCACCTACCTACAAACAAAACACCCCAAAACCACCAGAATTCTCTAAACCTTATGGTCCATATACTTTTGTTGTGATTTTGGGTTTTTTTTTCAGTTTTAAAATACCTTTATGGCTTTCTCTAAAAACAGTCACTGAAGATCGTGTGTTTTGCTTCATTAGTGATTACGAAGGAAAGCTAGCTAAGGTTAACTAGTCTCTTGTTTTTACAGTAACAGCTACAATGCAACCAGAAGAGCTTCCCTTGGAGCCGTGTTTCCTTGCCCATGCCTCACATGGGACACTCCACAGCATTTCACCAGACAAGCGATCAGGCAGAACCGCCCCGCGTGCTGCCGAACCACCAACCTCACCCTCGCCGCTTCCCCATGCCCCAGGAGGAGCAGCCCCCAGCGCTTCCCCCAAGAAAACCAGTTGTAAGCATCACCGAAAAATAATGGATACCATCTTTTATCACTGTGCTAGACGAGTGAGCCATCAAAATTGCTGGAAGCGTAAATAAGATGTTTGAGCATGAATTTCAGTATTCGATGATAGACTTTTCAGAAAGGATTTTTCTTGTACAAGGAAAATTTTTATTTCCAGCTTGCCTTTCTGAGGGGTTATCATCACCATACTCCTCTTCTGCTTCTCATAAAAGGGAGATGCAGTTTTCTGAAAGCACACCTTAAAAATAAGTACGAAGCCTGCAGTAGAATAAGCAGCTATAGCGATTTACTCTTTTGCGTTAGCAAAGAAAACATTATGCAGTCCTCTATTCTGTTGCCTAATAATGGTTTCACCCATTTCTTTTGGTTGTTTTGGGGTTTTTTTCAGGTATTTTAGGGAACTTTCTCATGGGGTCCACCACACAGACAGACAGTATCTCAGAAGACGCTAAGTAAATACACGGCCAAAAACGTCGCCTGCTATACGAAGAAGATAAAACTTTCTCTACAGCAGAGAGGTCTAGTGACAAGATTTAGCCATCTACAAGGTATCTGTGTAACCGAAAAAGAGAAACCGCCGAGCAAACGTCCCCGTAAATGTTTAAGCAGTCGCTAGGAAAACACAACTCCTTCAGACAACGTTTATTTATCAAAATAATTGAGATTGCAGTATACTAAAGAAAAAAAGGGGGGGGGGGCAGCAAACTGTATTCCGCATCACCACCCGCCACCAAGCGCTGGCAGCTCTCCCCGGCAGCGCAGCGCAGCACAGCGCAGCACAGCCCAGCACTGCTCAGCTCACACTGCAGCTCCAGAGCAGCGGCAGCCCCGCGCCGCCGCCGGCACGTTTCCGCCCGCGGAGCGGCGGCGCGGAAGACGCGCGGCCCCCGGCCGCCCCTCCCCTCCCCTCCCCGCCTCGCCCGCCCGCCCGCCTGCCTCCGCGGGCGCGTAGCCGGGGTGAGGGCGGCCACTCACTTTGTAGAAGATCATCTTGAGGGTGCCGTAGAATCCCATGGTGTCGGCGCGCTTCCCCTTGCGCGGCTGCGGCGCCCCGCGGGCCCGGCGGCCGGGCAGGCGCTGGCAGTACAGCCCCTTCTCCGGCAGGTAGGTCACCGCCTCCCGCGCCGACATGCTCGGGCACGGCGGGCGGCGGCGGCGCGGCGCGGCTCGGCCTGGCTCGCCTCGGCCCTGCCCTGCCCTGCCTGCGCCGCGCAGAGCCCGGCTCCCCCCTGCCTGCCCGCCCGCCCGCCTGCCCGCCCGCCGGCCGGCCTGCCTGCCTCCTCCCGCCCCCCGCCTCCCTCCTCCCCCCGGCGCCCGCCCCGTCCCTCCCTCCCCGCCCGCCTCCGCAGCGGCGGCGCGGCACTGCGGGCTGCGCGGCCGGGAGGGAGCCCGCGGGCCCCGGCGGCGGGAAACCGCCCCCACCCCGGGAGAAGAGAGCTAAAAAAAAACCCAACCGAAAAAAAAAAAAAATAACCAAACCAACCACCCCAAAACCACCAACCCTCAAAAATAGCGCTGCGTGGGTTGAGGTTATTTCCCCCCTTTTTCCCCTCTTCCCTCAAACGGGCTCGGAGGCCGGGGGCCTGCCCCACAACCCTCGCTCTATTCCCCCAGTGCCACACGCTTCATGGTCTTCCAAGCGGGAGCAAAACAAGCTCATTGCCACCAATTACAATTGCACCGTCGCCCTCGGCGAGCCTGGCTGGACTCGTACGCGACTGCGTTCTGTGGACGGACACAAATCAGTCCTTCAAAAGTGCGGTTAATTTTAGAATAATGTGAAATACACCACAGTTTTGCCAGGCAAAAAGATGCTGAAATACCCTCTATTGGCTAAACAATAGCATAAACGGGGTTTGAGGATTTAAGAGTTGAAAGACCCGAATCCAACAATTATGTAATATACATTAAAATACTAATTCACAGCATAGCAGCGGTGAAGCTGTAAAACGCAGGAGCAGGTCCAGGGTTTCCCCAGAACGCAGGCAGCTTTCCCCACACACCTGGAGCAGCCTGCACGCGCACACACACGCTCCCCTGTCTGTTAAAAGACAGCCCTCAGGCGAGACCAAGCCATCTTAGCTTGGTCTTCAAATCCTATGACGGATTCTCACCTATAGCATAAGGAAAGCCCTAGGTAATTACTTGCTAAAGAACGCTCCTTTTCGGTCGTTTCCTACTCTGTGCACATCAACAAATCTGTTCAATTCACCCTTACGGTTCGATTCAAGGGCAGAAGTTCCTGACATATGGTTCGGCTGTCAGACAGATACCTGCAACCAGCACAGCAGCTAGGCAGCTTTTTTTTTTTAGCTTCTATACAGACAACTCAAATAAGAGACTCCAGCTTCTGCAATTTTTCCTTGGGTTTTTTTTTCCCTCCCTCCAAGTTTCCTGCCCAAGTTCAGAGCAGAGCTGAGCACACCCAGAACATGATATGAAGCTGCAACGCTCCCTTATAATTTTCCCTGGCTGCAGTGGGAACTGGAGACGCTCAGCAGCCCTCCAGACCGACGCATTCAAACAGAAGCAAACACATAGTCAGTTCCTTTTGACCCGAGGGGAAACCATCTTTATCACCCAAAGCAGTACAAAAAAAGTAGAAAAGAGAACACCTATCTAAAGGAGTGGAATTACTTTAAGACCCGTCAGCTTCCTCATTAGTACTTCAAAAAAAATCTCTTAGTACTTCAAAAAAAATCTCATATGTATTGTTACTTTGTAATAGCTCAGTGTGCCAGGTGTTAGCACACTCAGATAAGGCAAAATCACTACCCCCATAGCACGCAAGATCCTGCTTCTACATGGTTTTACGTATCTCCCATCCAACACTGAGTCCTCGTAGTCTTTTTTTGTCTCCCAGTGAAAATGGTTCTGCCCATCAAATCTTGGCATTTATGCCATTATCCATTAAACTGCAGTGCTGTATATTTTATGAGAACAAAATGCTCTTGAGTTGACTTCATACCTCAGATATGAACAGAGCTGTACATATCCTGGGAGACTATTACTGTCTTCCTTTGCTAGCACATCACATGCAAAGGGGAAAGAAAAAAAAAAACCCATAGGCTGCATATACACAGGATAATCACAGGAAGCAAATTAATACCCAAATCATCAGAGTAAGAAAGAATTCGAACATTATCGCTATGGGGATTTAGAAGTACTTCATACACATGCATGCATAATGCCCTGTAACGTTCACAGCTATCTCTGCCCCTTCTCCAGTCCGTGAGTGCCCTCGATGCAGAGAGGGGGGACGACGGCTGTTCTTCCTTCCTCCAGCATTGCAGTGGGCACTGGCAGGAAATCCTCTGGGATCAGCCTCTCCCCCAGCCCAAAGGCAAGTGTAACCTGACAGCGTAACTAGATTTATCTTTTGAACAAAATGTGCTTCGGAGTAAGCAGTCAATGAGTTGAATAATAATTAGAAATTACTATTTTCCTCTTTTTTGGAGTACTGCTATTGCTGATTCCTTCTCTTTTGATAATGATTGGCAGATATTCTCTCATGGTAAAAACCCACCGACTTAACTGCTAATCTCTTTGCCTCAGTCAGGACCACGTAGTAACCCCAACAATCATTTGCTAGTGGTAGAAAACTTGGTTTATCAGGTACTTATTCTGCACAAAAGGTTTGGGGTTTTTCCTAATTTTAGATACAGATACCAGACAGATTTTGACATTTGAACGGTGACCATCTTTCATCTAGCAGTCTGCCTTCCTCAGAGCAAGAGACAAAAATTGCATATGGATATGGCTCTAGTTCTCACTTATTTAGTATTTTTCTCTAGAGTGTTACCACTTTCGATTCTCAACAAATAAAGAATCATCCTCTCTACCTCAAATTAAGTTCGATAGTCTCTGGGTAGTTGCAAGACTACTCTAGTTGGGTGTCTGCTCTTCCCCAAAATGCCTAACCACAGCCTGGGCTCTCTATAGTCAATGGAGAGGAACATGCTCCACCAGAGGCTAAGGGCACCTACTGTTAGGCTCCTGCCCTAAATTACTGTCTAGAAAGGGCTTTCTCTCTCTGCCTTGACTTTGAGAACTCCCCTGTCCTCGGAAAAGTTTAGTATCATGAATATACCACACTCTCAATTGTAAGAAATTAGTTAGGCTTTGCAAAAGTAGCGGGGAACTCCTCAACCCGGCAAGACTGAGCAGTGCTGCAGGTCACACAGCTTCACTCTGCACCTTCCTGGAAAATACAACGGTGGAGGAATATGACCCCAACCCCTCAGATGCTTTGGAGAGCCTAACAGCAAGTAGTAGAGATGATGCATTCATTTACATCTGTACTGACATTTGCAATAATATTTATTGCAGTAACTTAATATGCTCTAAGAATACTTACTTAATGGTATGAAGTAAATGCTCATCACAAATTAAGGTACATTGAGGAAGACTATAAAGCAATGGTAAGAGAAAAAAATCAAAAGTTGCCATGTTTCTTTCCCTATTTGATATATATTCAACTTCAAAGGTTGGTTTTATTTTGTTTAAGCTGAAGATAATTTTTCAAGTTTTTAAAACCACAAATGGCATACAATTCATGACATTTAGAAAAATGTCTACACCAAAATTACATAGTTTCCAGTGGACACAAGTCCAATCTTATTTCCCGTCAGTACTGCCAACTCTTAATTAATAAAAATTCACACCATCCAATTCTTTTCCTGTTGGCAACATTTCTAGCACCTTTACCAGTTTGTCATGTGGCATGCTGTAATTAAGACCGTCTATTACTTCTAATGAAAGACTAGAATGAATTACAGAAATCACCCGCAGAGCTATATAATCCCCAGAAGAACGGAGATTACAGTGCAACAGACCAAAGAAACAACATTTTTGTTTTTTTGGTTGGAGAAACATTTTTGAGTGGAAGGACCACAGGATGGTCTGGCCATGGTAATGGCCAGTCAGCATTTTGGAAGTACAGTGATGCTTAAACCATGGAATGCAAAAACCGTAATTGGCATTTCACATACACATATGTGCATTAGGAGCATAATGTGTGCAGGAGGAACTGTGGAGCAATATGGTTTGGTATCTCCATTAATATTGGTAAATGCATCATTCAAGACGGTGCCAGAAGGGATTCTGTGTACCCTGCACATTTAGCAGACGTTTAGCAGACTGACTCCTTTAGAAACATTTCAGAGGGATTTTTGTGTGTTGTCTAATAGGATTGCGGTTTTTTTTCCACCCAGGAAACCAAACACCCTCATGAAGTGGGGCCAAATCCTTAGCTGCGCAAGATTTACCCTGGAGACAGCAAAGACGACCTGGGAAGGACAGTCACGCTTAGTTATTTTTCCCTTTCTCAAATTTGGACCTGCTTAGGTTTTAAAAACTTCCCTTCTGCTTGGTAATCTAGTTTGGGCAGCTGCAGCAGCCAGCGCTTTGTCTTCTAAGTTCGACCTCTTCATCCGACCACATACTTCATTTAATTTGCCAAATGCTCCCATTCAGGCAAGAATCTGGCCCCACAGAGAGGTACTTCTGCCATCTGCTTTAGACATTTAACTACAGCTTAGCTTAGCACACCTACATTTAAAAGCCTAAGTTCCCCATTCAGTCAATGAGAAAGGCAGATGCTAGAGTCCAATTCCTATACAGTCTTAGAAGAAAAGAAAAAAATCCCATACCATAGCAAGTGTTAAAGATGTTCCAAAGTAATTCAGGGCAGGCCCTTCCTCTACAAAAGGGCACCGCTATTACTGTCAGATCTTTTTCTTTTTGAACGTATTATGAAATGAAACAAGTGACCCACTCGGATCTTGGAAATCCTATGTTCTCATGCTTTCTCCTGCTTCAGCTTGGGCTAGGCAATGCCCTTAAGGCTATCGCTAATTTGAGATTTATTAGCATGCATCCTAGGTGCTGAGCTGGAGCGATTTTATGGGTAAATTCAATACCTGTGGGCAGGGCAAGACAAAGTTTTAGTACATGGACCAATTAAGGAAAAGTGATATTTGGATAATGGGCAAAGTTCAAGGGCACAGCGTCCAATGCACCTTATCACATGGGTGTAATCGTGTGTTCGTGAAGAATATACAATTAGTATTGATGCAACAGAACAGACTTGAAGAAGTGAATTTAAATGCACCAGTTTGTGACCAACAGCTGCTACCCTCCAAGTATGAAGGAAGAACAAGTGCAACTTGGCTCCCTGAAAGCAGTTTAGATGGAGAAATTTCTAGTCAATTTACTTACGATACCTGCAGTAGGCTTAGAGAGGTTAACTCCAGCATGTTTGCCTCAACATAGTTACAAAAAGAAATTTAAGCTTATGATACATGTAGTACAAGTCAAACACAATCCTGCACGTTGCAATGTGCACTGATCAGTACTTACTGATCAATGGCACATATTTGCAGTACTGATGAACTTAAGGTTTGGGAAGAAGTAGCGAAAGCAACAGGAACTCTATTATGGGAGGCAGGACACACAGAGGCACTACAGTAAATTGCACGAAGTCTTCTAAAGCTTACTTAAATGGAGTGGAGAACACATATTACAAAGTACGATAGGTACTACTGAATTGTTTTACTAATTGTATAATGTTTCTTGGCAAAGCATTTTGAAGACTGCTTTCAAATTGAAATTTCCCACACATTATTATTCTTTATTTCCATGCAAAGTAAGGCACTGTGGTTAAAAAAAATTGTAAATAGTCCCTAAGTTTTGTTTTTGCAGGGGAGGAAATGGCATAGATAGCAACTGAAAAATCAGATTAATATTTATTAATAAATCCTTTTTATTAGAATAGTATGAACTTTCATTATAAATACTGTTTTAAAAGGTGTATATTTGTAGCAAAGATTTCCCATAAAACACTTCCTTTTAACATTTGCCTTTTAAAAAATATTAAGTTGCCCTTTACAAAATAATAAGTTTTAAATATATTGTGATAAGATTCAAAAGGTGTGCTAGTTAATGGCTGCAAAAATAGCTTTGAAAAGGATTTATACATGAAGCGTACGTTACAGACTTCAGCGCTGGATATTTAGAATAAACTTCAGATTATGTTTTAAGAGCAGTGAGATTGCAAAGACAGGCTTAATGTAATATGGCATCACTGTGTCTCCAGCAGAGTAGAACTCCCCTCTGAAGGTCATACTTGCTGTCCTCTTTGTTGGTTGCCCGTAGTTGGGCACAGAACTTGCAACATATGCTTGGATGCTTAGGTTACTTTAAAGGAGTACAGCCGAAGCTGTCATACACCCATTTATGAAGGGGACAGTTCCATGCACTGTTTCTTGGTGGCAACACCAGCTTAAAGATGTCCCAGTCTCACCTGCTCATTCCCATCCCTGAATGGCTCTCGCCCTTATTTCTGCAGGAATAAACATCTGTAGAAATGCAGAACCAGATTCATTAACTGATGCAGGGTGAGGAGAAATATTTTTAAGTTTTTTCCTTTGGGCTTGTTTTTTAGAACCAGTTACTAGTTTAATTTTCTGCCATGCCTTCAACAAAAAACTGAGCCAGCAGAAGCAAATGAGCAATTCACAGGCAGGGCACAAACTTCTTGAGCCAGCTACACCACTGAGAAAAAGGTATGATGAACTGTAACCCAAGTGTCCCACGCAGAGAGCATAAGCCTATTATTTACACCTAGAGGCATCACTCTCTCAGCTATATTTTGATGTGCATTTAAGCCAACACAGCCACTGACAAAAAAAAAAAAGGCAGTCCCTGCACCTGTGGCTGCCCTTGGCCATTCATTTCTACATTTGTGTCACCTTCTCAGGTGTGCCATCACAGCCTTCGTTGTATGGCTGTGTGGTCAACCACGGTGGCAACTGACCTAGGGACACTTTTGCTGGGCTGTTTTTCAGCGAGGTCAGATTCCCCATCTCCCTCACTGCATGGCCACACAGATGTCTGTGCCAGCATAGCAAGAGGTACAGCCTGCTCTCCTTTTTAACTTCTCCAAGCCCCCAGAAGAGCTACCTTAAAGGCTTGCCAAACTACAGCCTTAGGTGAAATGGCAAGGAACTGGGGTTTAGCCTTTGTTCTCCCAACCCAGGGGGCTGTATTATTACCATAGAGCGACTTATTTGCATTGAAAAACATACTTAAGTCTCTGTCAACTGGAAATGGACACTCAATATTGAAGTTTTACCATAAAACAAGCACAACAAGGTGAACCACAGGCAGGGGGTATAATGTCAACCTTCCTTAAACATGTCATGTTAAAACTCCAGGGAGCTTGTCTCATTAGAACTGTATATTATTTCAATGAAAAAAAACCCAAAACATTTTCTTCCCAAAGCATTTTTTTTTTCTTGTTAAGGATAAATGAAAACAAAAATATCAGTGGAGCTAGGCTTCACGTTGCTTTTAATTCCCTGTGACAGTAACCATATGCAAGCTTCCTACAGAGAAATCTTGTATGGTTTGTTTTAAAACTAGCAATATTATCATATAATAAACATTTTTCATAATGCATATTCATAAGGAGCAGTTAAGGTTGCTAATGCAGCCTGCACTTTCACGTACTTGACTGCTTTCCGTGCAACAGGAACATTATGAGTTGCTTTTTTGTGTTTTGTTTCTAGACAGTATTGTCACATTATTCATTTTTCAAAGGAATAAGAAGGTATTCCATTTAATGCATCTTGCAAAACATTCACTAATGGCAGCAGATCTTCATAAGAACTGCATCTCCATTCATTGTGCTCCTATTAAAGTTAACTGTAATCTATTTATTATATCATTAAACTTAATATATTGTAAGATGAATTCTATTTATAGATGCAGTAATAGCTGTGCTAATCACTCAAGTTCACATTGAACGGGGCTGTGCTTCTGAGACACAGCAGCAGTTGCTTCAGAGACCAAAGTACATTCCTAAATTTCCCGAAGAGATGACCTTACGTGCTACATCCTGCACAAGCCTGAGCGGCACCGCGCAGGTTGCTGCGGCCAGCCAGCCTGGTGTCCCCTTGCCCCGCTGAACAGCCCCTGCAACCCGCCGGCACTCACGCTTGCTCTGTAGAGGTAGCTGGCACCACGCATCCCATCCAGGTTCCTCCCTTGGCCCGCTCTTCTCCCTGATATCCTTACAGGCCACTGAAGCCAAGGGCAGCGGCTGCCATGCCAGCAGCCAGACGCCACTTGGGCACAGGGTATTGAGTTTGGGGCAATACAAAGACAGCAGTCCACGCCTTACTCTTTGGGCACTTACATAGTCGCTTTCTAAAATACCACCCCTGGGCTCCATTTTTAGTAATTTTATCTTATATTGCCATTATAATCCTTTCACAGATTCTGCCTGTGACGTAGTCCATAAAGTTAGAAAACCAGGCACTTGAGACTGTTCTTAAATCCTACCATAGGCGCACAAAGCACAAGCCTTTCTTGCTGATCAACAGACGACGACCACAATAGCCCCCCCCCCCCCCCCAAACCCCAATAGGGATCAGTTCCTTTTTCAATATTTCAACCATAGAGCTGAGTTGGTTTTGTTTATATTGACAACAATGTTTCCAAATTGGTGAAATGTGCATTTCTGCTTTTGAACACCAGTGGCAGAACTGTTTTCACTCAAATATAAGCAGGTTGGGAAATCACCTTTGTACAGAAAAAGAAAAGTCTGCTTGGACTCAGAAGGCTTTCCAAAAATGTCTGTCCTTTGCACTGAATACAAATAGAGCACTGGTATCTACTGCCCATTTTCTGTTAAGTTTTCCATTTTTATTTTCTTTGGAGATAGCTTAATTTTGATTGCCAAGAGAAGCGCTTATTTTTCTGGCATAATCTATAGAAATCTATTTACAAAATAGTTTCTGTCCCTCATTTGTGGTACATGAGAATGATAAGGGGTTAGTGGTGAGCCTTTAGGCTACAGACAGAAGAATTCCTGGAATTATAGATTATACCAGAAGGATTTAGGAAGAATTTGAAGAAAAAAAACTATTAAAAATATCAAATATCTCTCCTACCTGCATTACCTAAACACAGTATAAAGGTTACAAAACCAAGCAAGCAATCAAAGGAGTTTGAAATGACAGGTGTAAGATGCTTTTACTCCTAAAAAGCTGCTTACTAAGACAGCCCTGTGCGTGGTGCATACTAAATAAGACACAGATTCTGTGGAAAAAACAGTGTCTGAGGTTGCAATTTAAGACACATTGTTACCCACTTGTGCACATGCATCAAGTTTGCAAGGGCAAACTTGCAAACGTTTTATGCATGGCATCCTGGCAGGATTTTATAATGTCAAGAGAATTTAATTCCCCCCCCATCATCTGGCAACACAGTGACTCCCCGTTCGGCATGCCAGTGGCATGGAAGAGCCTGAGCCCCCATCTAATGCCCCACTGCTGCAGGTAACCAGCAGTAAGGAATACAACAGCATGCCACCCTTGGTGCAACAGCACTAGAGGAAGATGAAACACCACGTGCCAGTGAGTCTCAGCGCAGTCTGCTGATTGCAGAAGTACAGGACCCATGAATCTCAGCTTCGGAGAGGAGTTTGTTCTCTTGAACGTGTATGAAGCTCTTGGGCTCTCTCCGTCCGTTCCTCATCCTCGCTTCTCTGTAATCGCCAGCCCCAAGTTCCTCTATTCCCCTGCCCTCTGCTCCCTGTATCAATCTCCTGGCCCAGCAATTCCCCATTAGTTTCCTCCCTCCTGCCCTCTCCACAGCATCTCAGTCTAACAAGACTTACTGTTCCACCTTATTACTCCTTTCCTTTTCCATCCTCTTCCATGTTTTCTCCTTCCCTGGAATTCAGGGGAAGCATTTTTCTATACAATGTCCAAGCATCAACAAGGGGGGTGTCTGGACTGCAGGACACAGAGGATATTTGGCTTTTTCCCCCCCCATACTTGGCCACATCTGTGGAGCAGCTGGAAGCAGCCACTATGGGGAAGATGCAGCTCTGCCTACATTGCCTTTGGCCACAGCATATGCTCGGTGAGTCCAGGGGAAGGGTGCAGGTCAGTCTGGTCAGCGCTATGACCTGGTGGGACACAGACTCCTCGCAGCCCAAACTGTCTCTGGTACGCGCAAATGGTCATTTTTCCACAACGCATGCTCTGCCCTACCTGTAAATGACGGCGGTGGTTATAAAGAGGACAATTTTACATTATACCTGCTTGATGCAGCTTCCTTTTCTCACCACAACCCATGCCTACAGTAGAGCACAGAGAAGGGGATTTACTCATCTTCCACGAACCCTCATGATTTATTGCCATGACAACTCTCCAGAGGCCTGGGGGAACCACGATGTGAGCTGGTTTCTCCCGAGTACATTCTTGCAGCCACAGGGGAACGGATGCCGAACCTTTGCACAGCAGAAAGGAATGCCAGGCATGCCGGGGTCACACCAGATGCTTTGAAGCCTTGCTAACCCACTGTCATTAACCTTATGCTGTGCAATTTCATGTCAAAAGGGGCTACAGGCGGAGTGAGCAGGCCAGCAACCCTGCCCCATGTAAACAAACTCTTCCCCGAACAGGTGCTTCCAGTCTAGAAACCATACAACACGCCTGCCTGCCTGCCTCTACAAGAAACATAGCACTGCATAATTTAGGGTAAGTAGTCCCTCATCCAGACAAGAGTGATAAGAATTGCTAATCAATTTTTTTTACACTGAATCTAGCATTATTTAGGTAAGATTAGGGATAGATACCTCTAATACATTCGAACCCAGAACAGATATTTATAACAGAGATCTCTCAAAGAATGCGAAAAGTATGAAATAAGGTGGCACATTTCACAGTGTTTCAGAGATATTTTCAAACAATGCTACCTGTATGAAACCTAAGAACCACAGCATAAAAAGGAGAATGGCCATACCTGTCCACTGTTGTGTCTAAGCTTCCTTTGGGAAATCACTTTGTTCAGTAAAAGCTTATGCTCCCTTTATTAAGCTATAGTATTTATTATGGAATTTAAAAATTACAAGTAACCCCCCCCCCCCGTTTCTACCCTCAAGGAAAACTGCATATTGCAACCTTTACATAACCTCAGACATCACATATTTAAACATTTCTCTAAAACTTCTGTCAACTTGCCAGTTCACTGATACAACTGATGCGCTCCCTAAACCAATCCATTCACTGTGGGATAAATAGCAAGTCAGTTATCTAAATTCCTGTGTTTTGAAACTTAGAATTTCTTTATTTATAGAGAGACGGAGCAAATTAGAGATCTCAGAAATTTTTGGCTTGCTGTTCCATTCACTTGTAACCACAAAATTAGATGGCAACCATGGTTTTAAAGTTTGTAATGTTATGGAGACTCTCAGTATTTCATAAATCCAATTACTGAAGGAAACGTAGCCCATCTAATGTTACTGATTTACCAAAAAAATGAAGCCAATGAAATACTACAAAGCAAAATGTCTAGGAATAGTCCAAGTCACCAGTGTGGTCGGCTGTATGAGGAAGTTTATTCTTTGCATCTTAAATTATACTATTTTAATATTCTAGAAAGATGCAAAATATTACGAACTATTATTTGAAATTCGTACACGAGAAGAGGGATTAAAGATGCTGCAATAAAGCCCGTGCAAATGTACGTCCTAAGTCCTATTCCTTCTCTTAGCAGAAAGCAACTGCTAAAGCATGTTATTAGCTATAACATTGCCAAAGCGATGCCAGCGATGTTCTGACAAATCTCTAGGGGTTTTTTTTGCCCACTTTCCTTTTATTATCATATTCCATCTCTAATATTCAATCAGTGCCAAACTGGTTTATGTATGCCAATCTTTCTCACAGAAATGGAAAAAGAAATCCTGCTATACGTCGTAGGCTTGCTGATATGACAGGTAGAGAGTGAATGGAAGTGGGAAAGGGAAGCGGGAGGGAGGTGTATGAGAGCACCAGTCTGCAGTCTGCTATTTAGCAGAAGTCTCAGTTTTCTGATCAGAAAGTTGGCAAAAATCAAAGCACAGACTACTGTTAGGTTCCTTGTAATTTAACCTTCAACGCGAGCTTCGCACATCATGTGGTCTCTTCCCTTTAGTCTAATTCCATACGCAGAACAAACTAGCGCCTTGAAAACTGGCCAGATCTGAAAAATCCCCATTTTACTATCTACTTCCAACAAAATGTGCTACAAGCCACTGACCAGATCATTCGCTTATCAACCTAAATTTAAATCTCTATGCAGTTATTTAAATACAGTCCCAGCTGTTAGCTGAATTCCCCCTTGGGACAAGATTTAAAAATGTTCACTTTTGTCCCCTGTAAAATCATAGACAATGTTTACGAATATTTGATTAAAAAGAAGATTCTGGGAAGAACTCATTTGCTGCTTGTACAAATATATTTCCTCATTAAAATTCAATAAAAACAGTTTTAATGGAACACTACAACCTCATTCATGCTTTTGAATAAAGTGATTTAAATTGGCAAGAACAAAGTTTAAATACACTTCTTCCCAGCTAACTGTCGACAGCTTTTTTACGGCCTGCAGGGACAGGTATGACTCATGCCTATGCTGTTCTTCAAAAACTATTTTAAAACGCAGATTTTTTCCACTGCTCTATTGTGCTTTACAAGTAACTGCAAACTGAAAGAGACTAAAATTAGAAGGCAGACCACTATCACCAGAGGGATTAGAAACTCCTACGCTATGTTGATTCAAAAAGCTGAATTGGTTGACCAATACGAGGGACTCTTATGTTGGTTCCTACTAGATTTCTGGCAAACTTCATTCAAAATCTCTCCTAGTTACAAATTATTTGGAATCCCTGTGTTTAGGAACAGTGGGTGGTCTCCGGATTTGCATGCAATGTTACACTGAGCAACCCTCTTACTCTCTGGTATGCAAGACCAAAAAAATGAAGGTGTTCACCGTAACCCAAGTAAGTCGGCACAAGAATGCTACCTGGTCACAAGTCATCTGGAAAAGGTTTGGGGTTTTTTTAAACCAACAACTGCAGCAACAGTCTTTTCATGTGCCTTATGAAAAGTATGCTAATATTTACTGATTCTGATTAACACAAAGTTTCTGATTAACAGTTTGGTACAAAGCTAATTTAAGAAGGAATCCAACAGCCTCAAGTTTAGACTGAGCAATCAAACTGCCAAGGAAAATACAGCAGAAGATACTAACCTTCCCTGTAATTCAGAGTGGCATTTTAGGTACTGCAGACTACTGGGTTAAAAGCTAAAACAATAAGATACATTTCAACTTAAGATAGGGATGTCAGTCTCCTTATCAGTACAGTCCTTCAAAGAGTCCTCTGAAATCCTCTTCCTTTCAGACAGACAAGCCTCAAATCTGTGGCAAGATGTGTGGGCTACTCAGTAGTGAAGAGCACACTAGGTGCTCTCACAGTAGTATCTCGTTAACCAGAAAAACTGAATACACTTTGTGCTTCTTTATGCAAAATACTGAAGGAAAAAATGCTAAGTACTTAATTTGCCATATCACAGAGGAAAGTTAAATGTCTCTCAGTAGGTGAAGATACCAAGAAGCAAAAACATTTATAGTAACTGGGATTCTTTCACTTTCCCATTCATGATAACCAGTTACATTACTATATTACATGCATCTAGTTTAAGAATGGATTTTTTTTTCCTTTTACAACAGATAGACAGCTGGCCGTTTTGTGCTGCACTCTGAAAAGAGCTAGAGAAATGTGAATAGTGAGCTGGGTTAGCTGTTCAGTACTACACACTAAATGTGGGAAAGCAAAAAGAGGAAGACTCAGCCAGAGCCTATATTGATCTAAAGCATGGGTCAACAGTTCCAAGACGCGGAAAATCAAATTAATTTCCCATTTCCAAGTTCCAGGGGACGTCTATTACAATCTAAAAGGTATCTGTTTTGAAGAGCTGTGATCCTAAAGCTGTTCTCTAAGCAGAGGCAGTGTACATCAGGGTTAAAGAGACAACTGTAGCAAAAGAAATCTCATCTCAGAAGAAAAAAAAAAAGGTGAGAAAAACAATAACAATGCCCCCTCCACCCCCACAAAAACTATATTTTGTTGCAATAGGAAGTGGAACTCTAACTTACAAGTTTAGTAGATGCCCAAGTATGAGAGCAGGGGTACCAGCCTGAGGAGCAGTCATAAAGTCTGTGAGAACAACCAGCAGGCCAAAACAAATCCTCTCTATCTTTTGGAAGGCTATTTTCTTTATCTGCATCTTGCAGTTAGTATTTGTCTAGTCTTGATATCTACCTAAATATGCAAATAAGCAAGCAAAGTGTCTTCAACTCCTGAGGAGAATTTGTGCTCAAGGATATGTCATACCTACAGAGATCCCAATGAGTGGTTCAAATACAGTTAATCTTTTCTCTCTACTGAGGTGCTGTCAGAGTTAGCACTTGATGAAACAGAACATGTAACTGGTCTCCAAACAAGACCCCACCATGCAACCAGCTGGCTGATGGTGTCAGGAAGTTTTTTGAGGGTAGTTTGAAATTAGACGGATAAATGCTGCTGCAGCATCAACCAGCTGGGCACGTTATCTAGCTTATGCTCTTTAACGTAAGTTTGAACAGTAACGTCTATATCTGAACAAATCTGGTCCTGCCCAACAAAAATCTCAGCCTGAAAGAAATTATCAACTGATTCCTTCCAGACAACACAAGAATTTCAGGAATGCAAATTAACCACTTCATGGCCCTGACAGGTCTTTCTAAACCTTCTACCAGTTCTTCCAGCTTTTCATCTCCCCAGAACAAAACCACAGTTCTCAGAAATACTCTGGAAGAGGACATGGCTAAGAAAAAATTTCCCAGTGCTCAGATGTTAAGTCCCCCTCCCCCCAACATTAGTGTCTTCAAAATGTTTTTAAATGAAAGGGAAAAGAGGAGCAGCCTGCAGTAGTTTCCATATAATGCAATTATACAACCTTTTATCTGTATGGATGCCAGCACGGAATTGCATTATTCCTTTTGAGGCCTTTGGGAATGAGGTGAGAATATTATCTTGATATGTATTAAACCAGTAACAGAACTGAGTATATTTGCTTCTTCATGTTAAACTCATTTTAAGGAGCTCCTAATACATTTGTTAGCACTTTTTGAGAGTGATCTTGAAGCTGGAAAGGAAGAGAACAGATAGCTCAATGTGTATAACATGGGATTGTCAAATAACATCAATAATCCCTGTAATAAGGTCGCCCTTTCAAAGTAAGAACTACTTAGAGATATGGTAGAGAACCCAGCTCAGTGGGACCAAATGGAGTGAGGGGCCCACAAGCTGAGGGCTTAACTAACCTAAAGGAGGAAAGGACTAAAAACTTGGCTAGGAATCAGACTGTTTCTTCATGTTGCCGTTTCCACCTTTTGGTTGTATAGAAACCCTGGGGCAATGGCTGGGAACAGCAAGTCTGCAAGCACACATTCTCCATATCAATGCCTCTATAACAGACCAGAGAGGGTGACTTTAGATTACATCAGTAGAAAACTGCAGTTGACAAGGAAATAAATCTTTTAGAAGAGGAGGATGCTGTGCCAGTTCAAAACCCATTTTCAAATCTATGGGAAGATGACCACTGACAATCAAACATGTTTTACATCAAGAACAATCTGATGTACTGTCTACACCAGAAACATTCCTCATGCCTACTGCCCTCCTCCTAATGAAATGCCCACACCCCTCTATAGATTTCCTTCACTGTAAGACAGGGACTGAGTGTACCTTTCATAAGCTTTTCTGAAACAAACTAGTCAAAACCAGCTCTCGACATGGAAAGCCATGGGCATATCCTCTTCTGGATATAGCTGTACCAGAAGAAGAGGTTACTCTTCCTTCCTTAACCTATTACAGTCAGTGAGCTAAGCTGGCTTAAACAACTATATATAGTAGCAGATCTTTGGCAATAAATGCACTTTTTTCCCCTTAAACAGGCTAAGAAGTGATGACACGAGCAGCTTAAGTGGCAGATCTGAAACAGCAGAAGTGTCCTGGCAGGATGCATGACAAATACCTGCAAGTAGCCTGAAGGGTGGCAGTTTATTCAGCCAACATAGCTGAGTTGGAAGATGACATGTTCACAGTACCAACTGGTCAGACTCGCAGAAGCCAAAAAACATTGGATTCCCTGTTGGTAGGATAAGTGACCAAATTCATTGGGAACTCATGGTACTGCCAGGATTTGAACCCCGATCTTATAAACCCGTATTACTGCTGCTTTAACCATTAAAACTTCCTGAATCCGATACCTGCAAAGAGTGGCATACCTGACTTTCAAGAGTGGTTTCCTCTGAGAAATTCTAGAGGTAAATCAAGAGGCAAACATCAAGAGATCTGTCGTAAAATTCATTTGTGTTTGCTATCCACTGTTGCAGTTACAGGACCTTCTTCTTCTGTACTGGCAGTCCCAGCTCATTCACACACACCGTGTTGTGTGATGGGGCAGGCCAAGTCATCTGTTCCACAAGTACTTTGAATGGATAGATACACAGATAGCATTGCTAAAACACATTTCATTTATTCAGTTCAAAAGACAATTTAGTTGAGTAAACAAGTCTTTGGTCTGATTTATCTTTTTCTTCTTTTAAAGGAGTCCCGAGTTCTGTTTCTAGTACTGCTACATACAACTTTGTGCAACGTCTCTTCGCTCTCTGAAAACTACAGTAACATACTCACAGGATAGATATACAAGAGGCCTAAGTTCTGTTAAGAATTACATGTTAGTAAATATACATAGGATTGGTTTGTAGACAGCTAACAGCAGCCCGTTGCAATGAACACTTGGATTCATGGTCCCTTGCTTTCTCAGTTTATGAGACAGGTTAGAGAAGCAGTGAGAAACAGCGGCACAAGGTTTAATACATACTAGCATATAAAGTACAAACTTTTCAGAGACCTTGGATACGTGCTCTGAAGCCCACTCCACACTATTGCTCAGGCCAACTAAATGAAAT
Organism: Aquila chrysaetos chrysaetos; assembly: GCF_900496995.4. NCBI lineage: Eukaryota > Metazoa > Chordata > Aves > Accipitriformes > Accipitridae > Aquila > Aquila chrysaetos. Next base: position 49,836,193 of record NC_044004.1, on the reverse strand, counting down.
TGCACTTTCATTCTGCAGCCGTAAAATGATACATCAGAGAAAAACTCTAGTAACTTTGTATTGATGTGTTTTAGAAGTGGCTTTGGTTTCACCAGATGGAAAGGTTTTCCAGTGAAATCAAAGTCATTCTGCTCAGATATCATTCATAACATGCATTTACACCCACATAACAGTTTCAGTTTCAAAACCCAACTAATTTTTATTAAGGAAGATATATACTCCAAACCCACTGATGAAATATCTACAATATCTTTAAATCACACATTTCCTTCACCACCTTCCACAGACCTTGTACTGCCACGCCAATTCACAGGTGATTTTACTACAGAGCCCTCGCTCCTGCTACACCGATGCCAACAGAGCTTCCCTAAGACTGCAACTACCCCCCCCCCACTGACACGGTTACATTACTTCTGCTGTACCAGTGGAGGCTGTACCCACCGTGCCCCAGGTGGTAACAGGTTTGTCTCAGTCATCTGTCACTCACCCTTTCCTCTGCAGCCCCCTGCACCCGCCAGCAAAGCAGCTCTCATGCAAACAGGCCCAACCTAATCCACTCCAATCAAACAAGCCAGGTTGGCAGAGCTTTACTATTTAAAATATCCATTTCATTTTGACAAACAACTTTGCCAGCAGATTTGAGAGGGCATTTCCCTTAAACAGAGGGCTTGTGCTGAGCTGAGCTTACCCAGGCAAACAATCTATGAGACTTAGACACGTGTTTATCAATGACTGCAATGGTGTAAACTAAGCCCCTGGATTTTGCAGAGATGTGGCTGTGGAGCATTGGCATATTCCTTCTACCAGTTGTGCTGTGGGAGCAGAGGGCTCACAAACAGCTGGAAAAAATAGTATCTTAAGCTGCTACAGCTTCTTGTTAAGACTGGATCTGAGCTCTTTGCCAACAGAAGTGCTCTTCACCCAGCTTAGCTGCAACCAGATGAAGGGTTTTGGTTAGCTGAGAAACAGCAGGTAAAAATTGGTACTTTTCAAGGCATAAGACCTTATGGCTACATAGCAAAGCTATTACACAAATGATCATCACTTCTGTGAAAAGTACTGTGGCAGAAGCAACCATACTCACTTTTTTCTTTAAACAGAAAATCTCTGTATGCTATCATGAAGACATATTCACCATCCATGTGATTTGCCTGTAAAAGTATAAGCTGTCACAGATGACCTCTGAATGGATAATGAAAAATAATATGGTAGGCTACAACTTAGACCATACTTTGGCAATAAAGGTACAAAAGGTACAAAAAAAAAAAGACACCAAAAACTTCGACAAAGCCTAATCTGCTTACCAAAGTTTAGGACATCTACTAACTGACTTGAAGGACACCTTCAAAGGTTGTATCTGCGAGCTCTTTAAGAAATCCACTCATGTACAGAAATCTGCAACACGAAAAAAATCCTGGGAGGGAGAGTTCAAATATACAAAAAACTACAAAGCCAAAGACAGTACAAAGAATTTATGACCTTCTCTCTCTGTGTGTCTTTTTTTAAAACTCCTGTTTGAATACCTGATCTTCTTTTTGGGTTTGGGGTTTGGGGTTTTTTTTTTTCCTTTCTTTTTTTAAAATCTGTTCACTGGTAAATAAACAGAACAGGCAATTCCTCTCCCATCTATTTTAGCTAAGTCATAATAATAAACTATTTTTTTTAAAGTTGCAGCAGACATGAGGTAAAAGATCATTACTTACTTGAACACAGTAGATTTATTTGAATAATTCTTTAATCAGTAAAACCACGGATTTCTTTAAACATAGTATACTTTTCTTGAGATGAGAAAACTCCTCTTACCCTATAAACAATTTTCTTTCCATTTTAGCTAGAATCAGTTTCTTGCATGAAGTTGTCTGCAAAAGGCAACTTATACAAACATTTTTATGTAAAATCTTTAAGATAGTAATTACACAAGTAACTTTACAAAAGAAAGTGGCTTTGTTTATAATCAGAGTCCAGAATTTGATGCTAGTATTTAAACAATATATAAGAACTTTACCACAAAGAAATCAAACACAACACCAACCTTAGGTAATGGTCAGAGACAGTTAACTTCTTATTTCTTTTCCAAACATACAAGAAAAGAAAATAGTAGGAAAACATATTAGCTTTGCTTTTGAGAGCTGAGAGTAAAGAATTTCTATTCTTATTGCTAACCTGTGTCATATCTGAATTGAGCCATTATCATTTCTGTCCTTTTAGTTTCCAAAACGAATGCAAACTTTACTCTCAGAACACCAGAAGCCATAAAAAAAATGCACAAAGAACTGAGAATGTGATGGAGCAAGTAACGAGAGCTAAGTCTGAAGTTCAGTACGTGCTTCTCTCCATTATCAGTGCATGATAATTTTCTGCTATTTTCTGCAGAGGCTTCTTTGAACAGAACATTGAAGAGTGATTATAGGTCCAAACCTTAATAAAATGTCAAAATCCACTGCTTCATTGTATCTGCAGTTATGATGGTTTCCTCCTACACATGAGACAGGAAAGGATACAATTTTGTATTTATGGTGTTCCAAGCACTACGTTTTAAGTTATGGCTTGATGTAAATTAGTTATTTGCCAACCAGAAAGGCATGATTATAACCCCACATTTTAATAAAAATGGTGGTTTTTTTCTTAAAAATACTGCTTCAGATCTTGAATACACTTCTAAAAACCGAAGATTTTTAAAGAGTTAGTGGCTCTCACTGTGAAACAAATAGCATGGCCAACAGCTTATGCCACCACTACGACAGGGACAAAAGACAGCAGACTGGGTTCTCCCCTACAGTTTCAACCCTGCTCAAGTTGAAATGAGAGAAAAGGCCTTTAGGGAAAGAAGCTGCAAAATCTCTGTTTTGGCCTCAAAGCTTTAGAGCCCTTTGCCAAGGCCAAAGCTCACGCCTCCGAACTCTGGGGTCCATCCAATGCCAATGGAAAAAGCAGCTGCATCCGACTGGGGTGGTCCTGCCTCCACCTCCCGCCTCAGGTGCTGCTCAATGCCAGATGCTAGATGGAAACTACAGGCAAACCAGACTTGCCAATCACTGCCAAAGCAACGTTTGCCCTGCTCTCTGGAACTCCCACCATGTGACAGTTTTCACAGTCAAGGTGAATTATGTCCTAGCCTGCAGACTGAAATTCCCTCACTTATTTTCCATAGCACAGATAATGTCTTCTGACAAAACAGAACCAAACTTTTAATATTGATTTCTCCCTGTATTTTGGATGGACCCTTTTTTTTCGAATGTGGACTATCACCTGGAAACTTGTTACTCAAAAGAAACAAGCTCCTTGGGTAAGACGAAGTATGCTTCTCTTCCTTTTTTAATCATGCTACTGTCTACAGACCGTTATGATAGTATTTTTTCCTCTCTACTGTAGAAAAAAGAATCACTCTTTGAGCTTCAACAACCAAAAGGATTGTAAAGATTGTACACAATCTATGCAGTTTCCCTCACAGAGGGAACACATCAAACAAAAAACTTCTGTCAAGAATGCACAGCTAAACGTTGATGGCTGATACAACGGTATTTAGTCAGCTTTTGTGCACTAGCTGCTGCATAGCTGAATAGCAAATCTTACCACAACCTTCTTGCCAGGAGATTTAGCCCTCCTAAGAGTTGGGCTTTGATGCGTCAGAGAGGAAAGGATAATTCTTGTATTTTCTTTGGAAACAATGCAATCATGATTGCGAGACATACTTGTCTGAATTAGATGTATAATACCAGGTCTCATAAGAGACGGTGTAAACTTCTAAAGCTTGCCTGACTGTGATAGAAGCTATTAAGGAGTCTGCTTTAATGGATAAGAAATATGACAACTCCCACAGAGAATCAGCTGGTGCTGTGCTGGAAGGACTGAAAGTGCAGTCCTACTGTTGCGCCTGTCCTCACAGAGGGAAAAAGAAAAACATGGTTCATGTTACGATTTCTGCAAGTGTCCATCCTGATTTTTGTTGAGAAATACACAATTGAAGATCTTTGACTTATTATAACCCTTTTGAAAGAATTTACTGCAATTAAATTGAGAACTTTTTGGTGTTCCCCAAGTGTAGGTAAAAGAGCATTTGCAGTACAAATGTTAACCACCATTTTGAATCTCGGGGCACTGAAAAGATCCTTGAAATAACAGATCTTCTTGGTGAGGCAGAAGCATCAAGTAAGTTCACCACCAACTTCATCAGCCTGAGAATCATTGCTCCATCAGCCAGTACAGCATTTGTCTGTGTTAGTCCTGCTCTGAGAATGACATATTGCACCTAGATTATGGCCAGCTTTGTGAGACAGTTTGTTTTCTCTTAAATCCTGACAACTAGGGAGACTGGGGAGACCAAACAATAATAGTTGTATTGCTGCCCCTTGCCCGTTCCCCAAAGGTAAAAAGGTCAACTAGTAGCCTACTGAGTGGATTACCAGGGAGCATGGGTACCCATGAACCGGGTGTCGCACCAAAATTCAATTTCTGCCTGGTAATACATGCTGTCTGATGTACATTTTTCATCTGATTTATAGTACACACTGCAATGGGAAATTTCTGTAACCAAGAGGAAGGTGATTATCTCTCTGCTTTGGAAATAGCTGAACCCATTATGGCTTTTACTTATAAATTCCTCATCAGATGATGTTTTCAGCTAACGAGAATAAATCTATTATCCATAGTTTCAAGACCTCAGTGAATCACTGCATTGCAGCCAATGTAGGCTGTACTCTTACTCTTCCTGGTACACACTGCCTAAATTAATATGGATCAGAATAAGTACTTTCCATTATTTGCAGCTGACATCTGTCATAATAATTTTTCTGTTTCATAAATGGAGGATATCTTTGTATTTCTCACATTGTCTTCAGAGGGGACAGGGTATTTGTTTCTTTGCACTTCCTATTTTGAATTAAGGCCATTTTCAATTCTTTTATCAACATTATTCTCGGAGGACAACTTGCTCCCTGTGGTACTCTCTTTCAGTACAGGCCTTCAGGCTGACTTCTCTGACACTGTGTATCTACCCTGCACTTACTGGAAGTCATGATATGCTGAAAAAATGTATCAATTTGATTCAGCTTTCCCTCCGCACATCTGCAAAACTAACGTGGATTAGGATTGTATTTCCTCCTCTCCTAAAAACAAATGCAGGATGTAGGAACAGAAATGACTGAAACAGTCGCTAGTCATACGCAAAATGAGAGAACAGTAGATAGATTAGGATTATGCTAAAAACCCCTCCTGAAGAGACTTGATAGGAACAGGCTGTATAATTCCATTCTGAATTTTTATAAAAGATCCTTCGTAACCCAAAGGTACTTCCAGAGACTGCTGAAGACCTGAAGCAAGACAAAAATAGAGCACCTACAGAGCTTCACAGAACATATTTACAGGACAACATCTAGGAATTTTATTTAACTAAAGTCATGGACAGCTATTTGGCGACTGAACTAATAAAATTGAAGAGAGTGTCACCAATGTAAAACTAGAGAAGGGCATATGTCAGCAAAGTGGATTATTGCAAGGCTGGTGAATAAGGCTACTAACCACCTTCCTTCAAGACTTTGACGCTGTTGCAGGTATACCTTGCCTAGTGGTACTTCCACCTGCAGTACATCTGGGTATAATTCTGTTTCAACAATACACATGAAGGGCCAACGCTGCAACAATTTCCTAATTATTTTAATTTGCCTCTTATTTTTTTGAGAAGGTTTCCTAATTGAATACTAAGCATCAAAAATGATTCATCACTGAAGCAACACTGAGCTCTTGAGTTTAAAGTACAGCTCTTAACACAGACTCCAGGGATGCAGGACTGATGTCTTTTTTTTTTTTTTTTTTTACTGTGTAACTTCACTGGCTTGGATGATCTGTCCAAACCCCAACAAGCCGAAGGCCCATCAGCAGAGTTCTCCAAAGCAGAAAAATTCCAAACAGGAAAACTGAGCTAAAAGCCTGTCTTTTACTACAGAAGCAGACAATCTTTTCACAGAAGTGAAAAACTTAAAGAGGACATTCTCTGTTGTCAGTAACTGACAACTTTGGTTTTGCCCATGGGTTGCAAACACAATGAACCATCCAGAGCAGGAGATCCAGGACCTCAGCGTAACAAAGACAGAACCACAACATCTCTAAATGCTGTGAAGTTTCAGCAATTTCCATCCTTTCACTGAAAACTGTCTTTGATGTGTTCTCATTGCCAGTCAGTTGCATCAGATGTTGATTACTCATTACATTGATTTCTCCACTGTTTTCAGTTCCCATAGATAACTATGCTATTGTTCTTTCACTGAGGGTTTTATCATGAACTTCTCTGAAACAAGTCAGTATAAAATACCTTTAGAGGAACGAGGTTCTGGATGGAACTTCATTCTAGTTCATCTACAGCAGTGCCTGCTGTCTCTCTGCTTATTAGGAATATTTCTTTTAGTCTTTAATGCAAGATCACCTATTACCTTAAGGGCATTTAAGATCCCACCACAAGCTTCATCACAAAACTCATGTGTAGACAGCATAACAGGCAAAGATAGATAGCCAAAGATCTCTCAATCTGTTCAATTCTGTGCATCTATCAATTCTGAGCATCAAACATTAATTAAGACATTAAGCAAACATTAGCAGTCGCATTATTTTTCAAATAATGTGGAGCAAACAAACTATAGACCTGTAAAAATTATAATAATGCAAAGGAATTCTGTAAATTTTTCCAAATATTTAAGGTAGGAACATGCAAAAGGTGGTTCTTAGACAACTTTAAAGTTCTAATGTACTTCTCATAAGTCTCAGTCATTTGAGATTCCCTACCACAAAACAAAGATGACATCATAGATCTGAAAGATTCTAAGTTGTACCACAAATGCAATCATTTTGTATGTAGTGTGAAAAACTTTCCTAGACATTCTGACTTCTTTTATAGCAAAAGCTTAAATTATTTACCAGCCAAATACTCCCACTGAATTAGTTTTACACATGAAATGCATTCAAATTAACACTGAAATTACACTGTGCTTATAAACATCCAGACTTCAATGATAAAGTTCCCTGTTGCCACCTATCCACAGCCTGCAAAGTTTTCTGCTATGCAAGAACAAACCACCAAGTTAATTTACAGTTGCCCTTCTTAGTTTACCTAAAAGGACTTCTGAAATATGCTTGTAGAGTCTTTTGTTCATCTCTACTCATCAAGTCACTTCACAGGAAGCTTTAACATTTCCTTAACTTTAAGCTACAGGGTCGGGCACAGGGCTGAGCAGGGTCCTTACTCAACATGCCATTTGTCACACCTGGACACTACGCAGCTTTTGTACCACGTCCTCCCCCATGTTTAGCTGTGCTAGCAGAAGATGCTACTGTCCCTACTCCAGAACCAAAGGAACAACCCATAGGAGAGTTTTTAAATCCACTTTAGGCAACATTAGCTGGGTTAGCGCAAACCACCCATTTAAATTGGTTAAGATTTTCTGGCTGATTGCCCCACAGCTGGTGTGGGAGCTCTGCTGGCTCTAGTGAGGCCATAACTGCCACCAAAGGGGCAATAGCAACCCGCTAGGGGGAGAGGAAGGTTTCCAGTGGCATGGATTTTAGCCAAGTGAACGTCTGTCTACAATCTCCAGCATGTGATTTTTAATCAAAGTAGCGATACTAGCACAAGCAGTTGTAGGAGGGCATTTACAGTGACAGAAATGCTTACATCTGCTCTACATGCGACACGGATAGATGTTCACTCTGAACAACTTGGCCAGTTAAAGACGTTTTACCCCCAGGTATTCTACCACCTTTCTCTGCAAGAGGTTACTGACCTTAGAGCTCTGCTGCTCTTTCATCTCCTTCATGCAAAAGATTTTCCAGGTAGCTTAAATCACTTTTGATAACTAACTTTGCCTAAAGCAAATTAGAGCATTTACACGATCCATTTGCCAGCAAAGCTGAAGGGAGGAAACAACTTGTGGCAGAGCAGCAGTACTGGGAAAAGAGGGAGAAAGGTGGAGGGTGGGTGGAGGGCAGAGGTGTGCAAATAAAGCCTCCTGCTAGTAAAGCTGGATCCAGAAGACAGCAGCTGTTCATAACCTCTTTTTGTACTTTTGTATAACTGCATTTTAAGACAGAAGTGCAAAGCAAAGTGCTAGAGTTTATAAACTCAGGGGGTGGAGGGGAGCTACCCCTGGTGCAGCAGCTACCACAACAGGGTGCTACATTGGCCATCTTTTTTTTTTGCTGTACTGCAATACACATCAAGAATTCTAATAAATTATATTTGATTTAAAGAACTTTAACGAGTTGCAGTTAGCAAATTCTGCACTCCACTCTTGCCAAACACAGTGTCAATGTGCTTAAAATGTGAAAACTAACCAGTGAACAGCATTTAACTTGCAACTCAAAACACATACAAAGCCCCACTTTAATCCTCAATTTTATCAATATTGTTTTAAACATGATTGCTCTAACTCATTCAAAGCAAAAGTCTTTGCATCACTTTTTCCATGTGTAGCTCACGCTATAAAGCAGCAATGGTATTTTGCAGCTGAACAGCATTATTCTTGAAAATCTGTGGATGCTTTGTAACTATCCTTGAAATAAAACTCTGGGGAAATAGTTAAGTAGGTAAGAAGCATCTCAACTTGATTTCTTCCCTCCAGAACATAAAAATCTGGCCTATGTTGTACAAACGTCTGTTAGCAAGTCTGGAATCAGAGCTCGTCTTCTGACTTCCAGGCATTGGCTTTAGGAACTACAATAGTTTGCTGTGCTGCAGGGCCAACATCCACAAATACAGCATGCCTCCTTATTATCAGTAAAGCAAGGTTTATGGGTAGAGGCAGTATCTTTCACTACGCCAAGTAATATAGCTGGGGCACAGGGAAGGGGGGGAGAGTGAGAAGTTGAGTTGACAAGGCTTCAGGTATGCTTCTGAGACCACCTGGTCTGCTTTTAGGTATGCATCTGAGACTTTCTGGTTCCCACTGAGCAGAAAGGGTAGTGTTAGTAATGGCGAAGTAAGTAGTTTTTCTCCAATGGGAAAGAAAGGGATGAAACAAGGGAAAAAAACCAAGATTATAACATGCCATAAAAATCAATACCTCCATTGAGTCTATGGTTTTATTGTCCCAGGCTCAATGCTTTGGAAAGCATTCTGTAGCTCTTCCTGGAGAGTTAAGACTGAGAGGGTCAGAGACAGTGTGGTTACTCTGAGAATTGTTAACCCACTGGTGTTTCCATCCTTTGTCAGCTGTCAGAGCACTCCATCTGTGTGAGGTGACTGCTTAGTTGCCCCTGGGTGTCCCAAGGGGCTCAGAGCACTGCACAAACTGCACCAAATTCCAGGAGGAAACCAGGAACTTGATGACCCTGTTACAAGGGCCATGCACTAGACCCATACAGAGCTGTGCTAGCACATACTGATTACCTTGTATTTCAGACAGTAAGTGATTAACATGTATGTCTAAATGCAGAACACCTGTTCTCAGCGTGCACATAGCCTCAAAATTTCCTGCTCCCATTTCAGGCCTGGAAGAGCAGCCCATATGCCCAAAATCTTGTCCCCCCGCCCCTTCCCAGCTATGGTAATACATCCAGTGGAAGACATACCAGCTCCAGACACAAACTTTGTTCAATTATCTCTTCAGATCATCTCAGCCAGTGCAGCACTACCCATATTGCTAGCAAGAGAATCAATTTCCATGTATATGTAAAGGGTTGGCTTCTGGCAAAGGTTTATGTAATTGTACATAACGTGAAGTTCAGTTGCAACATCAAAGGGAAAATTATTTTTCCTTTCATGAGATCTGGGATTTTACTGTTTGTTCACTCATTTGTTTTGGCAACAGCCCTGATCACAAACACAGTATACAATCCTATGTTTTTTTAAAAAAGCCCACAAACCAAATCAGGAGTTGCTAAAGGAAATGAACCATAAAGTGGGGGCAGCAGGATAGTATCTAACATTTCTGCAAACAATCCATTTGTCACTTTCAGGGACCAGGGTTAATTAATATTCTATAAAGGTCTTCCAAAAGCTGAATACCTCTCAAGTTCTGAATTCATGGGGCTGACCTTAGACTTTCTCAGAATGATTTTTAATGCAGTCTGTTATCAGCAAAACCCGTTTAAACACATGTCCCATCTGCCAGTACCCCATTTGCAAAAGAGCTTCTTATACTTGCAGACAGTAAAGCTTCTGCCTGCTTCCCTCTCTCCTCTAAATACCAGCTGTATGGTAATGAGCACAAACAGCTGAAAAATACTGCACAGTAACAAAGCTGGTACGAAGCGGGCAGAACAACGCTTCCACTCAATGAAGCAGTTGTAGCATGAATTTAGCAGATTAGCTATTGAGCAGGGGTGGGGGGAGGTTTGGAAAAAATGTAAAGGGTCTGCACAGATAGCAAGAAAATGAAAAGAGACCAAAGGGGCACAAGCTACCAAAGAAAAGCCCAAATTCTAAAGTACTTTTGTTGAACTGCATGAACCAATTCTTCAAATTTTCTAAGGCTTATTCCTCGTGTACTAATGATATGCCAAATGCTATTCTGATCATTTGCAAGTTCAGTTAGTTTCTAAAGGAGAAAACTTGTTAATGAAAGTTTTCCATTCATTAACAAATCTCTTCATCCGCTGGGGGTGGGGCAAGTCCTTAAGAACAGGAACACGCTCTCCTACTTCAGTTTCTGGTACTTTCAGCATGTGTGACCAACAAGCACCATATTATCTATTAACTTTTTGCGTAATAGCCCTCTCAGCCTATCCATTTTTGTAAAGCCATTTTTTAAAAAGCTGACAACATCCACGCCACCCTCCAGACAATGACAAGCTTTTCAAGCACTGAGCATAAAAGACACTTGCTTTTAAGAAAAATTGTGCATAACTGCATTCAGCTGACGTGTATACATGGCATGCAGTTGGGTATTTGTTTATGCAAGTAGCTAATTAGATATATGCTGTTTGCATAAAGTCTAAAAATTGCACATGCACTTTTGCACTTGAAATTGCATGCATCTATCTACTGGCAGATGGGAAAGATGCATGCAGTTTTGATACATAAAGCTGACGTGAAAATACACGACTTTTTTCTCGGTTGTGATTTCCCAATGGCATCTAAAGTGTTACTGTTGCTTTTGAGGAATTAGAGCCTAACGCTTTCTAAGAAAAACATGGAAAAAGATGGTGTATTGACACTGCCCAAAATAGTGCTCTGTCAAAAGTTTGCTATGTAGGACTCCGGGGTTCTTTAATTCCTAATTTAAAAGCCTTACTGTTTCAATCCCTCAGCATCCTAACATTTGTCTTTTGTGACAAGTAAGGCTACTAAGATATTTTTCAAAAATTCATCTAGTAAGACATACTGCAATAAAAACACTATATTGCTTCTAAATGTAGTGAAAAGTGACCCCCCCCTAATCTGGGGGGAGGGGGGAAATACATTTACCTCTAAGGTCATCATAACATAGCTCCTAAAAAAGCACACATGATCTTTTAACCTTTATACATCACACTTAGAGAGTTAAACAGAACACACATACAAAACTGGCTGTGTTACTCGCTTCTTCTCACTGGTGATCATAGAATAAACAAAAAAAGAGAAAGCAATTTTCTCAGGGCATGAAAGAGCTTGTCATGTGGCTATACCATGGCATTCTCAAATGACATTTTTATTGCTCATGTCTATCATAACCCTGTAATAAATAGAAGAAAAAAAAATCACTATTAAAGTTTACTGGAAGTCTCCACCTACTTTCAATTTTTAATGTAGGTCAAATCTATTGAATTTAAGTTAAAGAACATGTACTTTGATCCTTCCTGGAGAATTCTAGCACACATTTCAAGATATTTTTCATATTTTAAGCACCTTAAGGAATTAATAAAGACTTTATCAAAAGACAAAACAGGTAACAGACATTTTTAACATACAGAGAAGCATAAAATATTAACTAATAATTATTCATAAACCACTTATTGGCTAAAGAAGTGTTAATATTCAGTAATATACTTATTAACATTCATTAAATTATCAGCAGTTCCCATAATTTTCTGTACTTAAAAATTATCATAAATATCACTCTTAGTTCTTATTTTTTAATCTGTTCTCTTAATTGTTTAATATGCACCAGGATGAAAACTGTTTGCTTAAAAACACTAAGTAAATGAAATTATTTTATTATGAGAGAAGGTATGATACTTTATCGATGGAAAAGTTATCTGCCAAAATTACTTTGGTTCTTTCCAGATATATGTATTTCTTCAGCTCATCAGCACTCCAGGAGGAAGGAATATACTACAAAAGTGCTGTACCTAGATGGTATTTGCTATGCTACTAACCCAGGTTTGCCTTGCTTGTTATCTTCAAAGGAGCCTGAGCTTCTCAATATCATTATTTACCTTTTCAGACTATGGTCCTGATATACAGACTGGGGTGCTAAAGCACAGCCAATGAATGAGGAAAGCCCCACTTACTCTGGAAGATTTAAACTTGAAAGGTGCAAGATTTTTGTTCGTTCCATGTTCCATATGATATATTCTAAAATTCAATGTTTTACTACTCGGAAACAAAATTACACATTCAGAGAAACAAAACCAAAGTTGTCTACAAAAAAAAGCCAACGTAAAAAATTCAAAAATATAACACAGTATGCAAGAAAATGCTTGCCACTGAAACTGGCAGAGCTACACTCACTCATTCCTAAAGTTTAACCTCAAAATCTTCATTATATCATTTGGACAGACTACCAACTACACCAATCAGAACACTGTCATAAGAAAAGACTGGAGTGAATGTTGGCTCTGTTGATAAAACAGTGACATCAGAAATAATCACAGAATCACAGAAAGGTTTCGGTTGGAAGGGACCTTGAAAGACCATCTACTCCACCTCCCCTGCCACGGGCAGGGTCACCTTCCACTAGACCAGGTTGCTCAAAGCCCTGTCCAATGTGACCTTGAACACTTCTGATGATGGGGCATCCACAACTTCTCTGGGCAACCTGTTCCAGTGTCTCACCACCTTCACTGTAAAAAATTTCATCCTTATATCTAAGGTTGATATCTATAATCATTGTTTCAGACCATACATCCCAAGATGATGACCCTTCCATTTGCAATGGTGGTTTCAAGACACCCTAACACAGTGCCTGCTTTGGATACCAACTTATTCCACTCAAGAAAAATATATCGGGTATCTCCAGTAGTTCGGTTCTGCAGGGTCTCAAGTAATGCATATGTAATGGTTATCATTAACAAGGAAAATGTACTTGAAATGTACTTTGATATCCAAAGTTAAAAAACCAAATAAAAAAGGAATCAAAGTTGCTTTGTCAATAGCCTTTATATTTCAAGCCTAGCTGTACTTTGCCAACACTTGTCCATACTCTTCACGTGCTTCTAGCAAGCAGAAACCTTTAAACACTAACAGTCTTGAAAAAATACTGAATATTATCTATATTCATGAGTATGAAGAGTATCGAGGAGAAAACAGTGACTCGTTTTAAACAAGACTGATCTTAACTGTATTGACAAGGATTAACATACTTCCCTTACAAGTAAGGCATGCACACACAACAGATAAAATAATCATATTTCAAACCGTGATCTTCCAGAACAGATTGAAAACAGAGGGAGATTTATAGACAGCACTACACTGCCCCTTCACGTCCACTACAGAAACAACACCACAAGCTGCGTGATGTGAAAGAATTCACTGAAAATTAGCATGGTAACTATGTTAAACTATAATTTTCTTAAATTTTTATATTTGACAGCCCCGCCCCCCCAATAAAACATACAGACAATGGAAGAGAATTTGAATAAAATTAAACTTTTACTTTAGTGGGAAAACCACTTTTTTTTTACTTTGATATTCATAGTCCTTTCTCTTAAAAAAAGGTATCAATTTTTTCACCCTGATTACATGGTGGATTACAATTTAAGAACAAACCCAATTCAGTTAAATTTAACATTTCTCTGAAAAAAACCCAAAACCCAAACCATACTGAAATGGATATACTTATCCATGACAGAAAGTTTTAAGTTAAGAACGGAACAATAAAGCTTCCATCAGAATCAACTCTTAATGGCATGAGAAATTGTTTATGAGTATCTAAGCTATTTCAAACTACTTATAAATTCCCTCAGTTTTTTAAATAATATGATTTTCCCCCAAGTGTCCTGTCTCTTCTGATTTAAAATTCAAATTATATTTTGCTTGTAATTTAATGTTAAATTTGTTGTTCTGATTGGTGTATGGGTTTTTGTTTCAGGTAGCATTAAGTAGAACGTCCGTCAGAAACTTTAGATTGGATAAAAAAAGGTGTCTCGTATCTCCACAAGGCACATCCCTCAGAGTAACATCAACACATGCACCAAGCAGACAAGTCCACTGTATATACAAAAACATTATGCAAGACTTTCATCAAGTCAAGAATAATGTTTTCCAAACAGTAATCTAATAGTTTCTTAATTTGTCACTGCTTTGTTGACTTAACCTTCTCGTAAAGACTACACTTTGAGAACAATTTTTAAAAAAAAAGAAAAAAAAATCAGTATATAGTTACACCTTGTGGCCCAGGTATGACTGTGGAGTCATGCATCATTTCTAAGTCTTGGTAGGATCATAATATGTTTTCTGGGAAAACATAACTAGAAAATTGCACAGAAAATGAGGCAGCTGGCATCTTCATTTGGTTTGCAAGTAGATACCTAATAACTATAAGTACACAGTATTTCACAAGTACATTGCACATCCACACAACTTAAAAACCTTTACTATGGGTAAGGTGAACTTTATTCATAAATAATTCAATTTTCTAATGCATAAACTCTCAGCCCCCACTCCCTTTTCTCCCCCTCTCTTCATTACTAATGATATTAGTTTTGGATAACCTTCTTGCTGGCTTAATCTCTCAGCCTTTTCAAAAGTAAGAACTTAAATCAAATACAAAAGCAAGAAATGTATTATAATTTATTTTCTACTGTGAGTAAATCTGTATTTTCTACTTCTTCAATGAAGCAGAGCTATTCAGTTTCGAACTGAATACTAATCTTGAGAAATCTAGGTGCACTAGTCTAATCTTCATACTGTTCTTAAACTACACAGAAGACAAGATTTTGTGATGCCATTCTGAAGAAACAATAAAGGAATAACAGAAGGTATTATTTTTCTGTATGTTCTACAGACATGTGGCAAGACAAAAGTATAGGAACCTATTTTCTATTTCAATAGGCTTGCTTGCATTTGAAAACAGTTAGTAACCAAAAAAATAAGATGAGCGAAGCACAGTATGAGTAAATTTATTACATTAATAAACAAATTTCTTCGGTTTTATTAAAATTAATAGTGTCTGGTTGTGTGTGGGACTATATGTTATAATTAGCTTTTCTATTGAGACCTGCTAGGATAAGTCTTTTGCTATTTTAGAATATATATTACTCGTTCATGTTAATAGGAAAAAATATGTATGTTCATACCATTTGTTCAGATGAACTACCCAATATATTTTCATCTCCAGAAATTCATGGATGACTTTTCTGCAGAAAATCCATGGAATATAGAAATAAATAACAGAAATTAAGTTCTAGCTCTTTTCAGTTCAGATTTTAGTATTAGAAAAGGAAGAAATTCAGCTTTTTTCCTTAAGAAACTGGTCTTTGTAGAAAAGATTACTACAGAACCTTGGGGATTCCCCCAGTATTATGAAATCCCTCTCAAGCCAGGACAAGAATTTGCAGTTCCTCCTAGCCTTTCTTACAACATGATAAATTGGCATAAAAGAGATGGAAGATGACAAGGACCTTACTGAACATCATTGTGATCCAAAATTATATTTTTCATTATGAAAACAAAGCAGGGTACACGAGGCCACAAAACAAACCATTCTATTGCACAGAAGCAAATACTTTTTTTAAAAAAATAGAATGGCAAAATTTGCAAATTTTTCAAATTTATGCTCAAAATATTTCATGTGCTACAAATGTTCATATGGTACGTAGGATAAACATACCCTTAAGTAGAAAATGTGCCTTAGAAATCTCTTTTGCTTATAAAAATGCCTAAATCTATTCTGTCCATTACATCGGTATGGAAACTCTAAATAAATGGTACACCAGGGTTCTTCCTTCTGTGTGCTCTTTATCAAATCCACAGGACATTTTAGACATGCTGTAGTTCACAAGAACATCACAAATGTCTCTGGGTCAGGCTACAAAAAAAAAGTCCATCTAGCTTAGCAGAGTCTGCTGCTAATTTTATTTTCATCATAGACTAAACCCATGTGTACTAGACTATTCAAGTCACCTGCACACAAGCAGAACTTTTTCAAGGAAGAAGAGGAAAAATTAAGTTGGATTATCAACAGTTATGAAAAACGGTGCAAAAGGGTTCTCTAAATGATGTGTTTTGGAAATTTATGCACTGAGAGACTTCAAACTTCAGTGCAATTTGCATTCTTCACAATAATGGTAAAAAGGACACTTAAAGACAATCTCCTGTTTTTTTAATTTACAGCACCCCCCCATCAGATTTCACTGTGTTATTATTACGGTAGCTTTGTGTGTTTACACATATACTACGTATTTAAGAATCCAGCATACAAGGACTTCTTACACAGCTTCCTCACCAAGGTCAGGGTAGGGCATCTCCTCACTAACAAACTCATACAAGAAAGTTTCTAATAAAAAAAGATCATAAATAATGGCACGCTATGTATAGCAAAAATCAATTTTTCCATAACCATAAAGATAATAGACAAAGGATTCTCTACTAACAATGGGAAAATGAAATTCAAGCTTTCTCTTCTGACTTCATGCAAGTAGGAACAAGGAGACTTAAAAGACAAGACAGTTGTTTTATAATAAATCTTGAAAAACAGTTATTACAGTTATTTCAGTGACAGTATCTGGGCCATTATGTATTTTGTTTTCTCCTCTGCCTAATCATATGGTTTTTTTACACAAAAGTGTCAATCACCATACTATATGGGATCCTTCCCTTAAAACATGTATTCTGAGCTTTGAAGTGAAGTTGGCACTCAAGGGAACCACCATGACCACTTCGGGGGTTTCTCTTCTATGAAAGAGGTTGCTACAACTTCAGTATCAGGTTAATGGAAAGGGTTTTGATTAAGAACAGGGGGTTGTATTTCTATCATACTGATGGTACCTAGAGGTCAGATCTCCATAACTACAACCAATCCAGCTTTGACTCTGCAAGCAAGGCATATAACAAGATGAAAAAAGGAACTCTGGCATAGTTTGGCTGTCCAACACTTGGTGTCAGGTCTTCTTTTTATGAAACGAATGGATTCTCAACCAAGTCATGATATATTCTTTCTCAAGAATATATTCTTGTTTGAGAGACTGTATAATCTACAGTGTCCCTTTTTAAAATGATGTAAAGTTCTTGTCAGCTGGGACTGCCACCCCGGGAGTACTAAAAAAACACTTCAATACCTTCTACCACTACAAAAAATTTCTGTTTTGCTGACATGCATACACAGAAACAAGCACATTTTTAGCCATACAGCTCTGGCTGCTTGGTACTATTGCACCTCATTTTTCTGTTCTGTCTTCTGTCAGTCTCACTTTCTGTGTGTCTCATGTCATTCGTAGCCAATGAAGCAATGCTATATCTACGACACAAGCCTGGGGCTGGTGCGGTACTGCCTTGCTTTCTCCACCCTGTGGTAACTACAATATTGCTAAACAGTCTCTGAATTTGAAGCATCCACCAGAGAAGCAGAAAATGCCATCTCCCTTCAAGCAACCGTTGAAAAGAAACTAAATCACTGCATTAAGACCACACAAAGTGCAGCTCAAGTTGCATCTGTAGATAAGCTGAATCTCTCAAATTTTTATTTAGAGTAACCTACCAAATGCTCCTGACCACTTCCAATTTTGCTTTCAGGAGAGAATCAGATTTAGGGATTTTCCTATTTTTATGAAAATAAACACAGCTGTCAATTGGAGCTCAAACATTCATAAATGAAGAAAAAAGCACATTTTACACTTTAACTGTAGTGGTGATTTTTCCACACCTAACGAACTTTGTTTACAAAGTAGTGAACTCATATTCTCTTTTCAGAGAGTCTCTAATGCAGCAGTATTTCATCTTCCTGCCTACACCTTCTGTTACTTCTGTATGGATAAACTGTCTTTCTCTAAATCTTGATTGAATGAATACTAACTATTTGGACCCAATGAGGTAAACACATTTTCAGAAGCAAAATTACACTTTCAGGAAAAATTCATATATCCCAGACAATTTTTCCCCATTCCAAATTAAATGTGTATCACACAAAACAGGTTCATTTCAATTATCTCCAGTTCCATTTATATACTGAAAATTTCTTATCATGCTTCATAAAGAAATCATACAACTTTACTTAAAACAGGACAGCAAAACCTGAGAAAGGTTTCAGTTTGAGACCATGTATTAATAAGCAAGCTACACTAATGCAACAACAGAATTTTACATATACAAAACCAAATGCATTCCTAAGGCCTCACTAGTATGGAAACTTGACAGAAAAGTAGAAAGGATCACAGGACCTTCAAGAGGTCTCCCGTCTCAGTGGAAATTACACTGTTCCAAATGGGATTAGGACAGGATGGAGTTGTCTCATCTGCCTTTGGCTTTGTGCTAGATGCCTTCTAGACCAGGGACTAGTCAGAACACCATGAGTGTCCAGTTCTTGAAACATCTTTTCCATATCATCTCAGAGCCCTCCAACTTTTAACTTGTCACAACCTGACATGTGGCCAGCATTCAATACAAGTATTTTTTCCGTTTCAGTTTTACAGGAAAGAAACCAGTCCTGATTTTCCACGTCAAGCAAGGAAAGACAGGGGTTCTTAGCAGCAGCTGTTTGTAAGTTTGGAGACTATGACAGCAGCCATCCATAAAGGACATAAGGCAAATTACCTTAGTTTCCAGATCTGTTTATAAAGCCACTGCTTACAACTACACCTTGGCTCCTGTCTCCCCTCTTGTGTGTAAAGAATAGAAACTGAGTACTGAAGGTAAGCTGGGAGAATTTTTTATTTCATTATTATGAAACAGGCCAGATATAGCCTTTGTGTTTGGTACGGGTTTTTATATATCTGTGATAGACACACATAATCAAGGGCCGAGTCTTACAAAGCAGCACTGCTGTTACTTATTGGCAAGAAGCTAGAAGGAAATCTTAAAACTCTCCCTGGAAGAACAGCATCTGTGTCTGTGTATGTATTCTCAGGGTTGTTATTAAGTAGTATTAGATAACGAGATGCTATAACTCCCCAATTCTGAATGGAAGAAGAAAGGAAGCAATTACCTACTAGCTTTAATATTGCATGCTACGGAATGAAAATTACATATTGTATTTTAAAAATAGACCATGAAGTTCACAAGCACTGTCAAAGGAATTCAGAAGTTCAGAAAGGTTTTTAGCATATTTATAAGTAGCAACTGACATTCTTTTATAAATACAAAGATGGTTGCATATATTAGGTTTTTAATAGGGCAACAGCTTTGTGATCCGTGTCATTATATGCTTTGGAACGCCACATCCAATATTTAGCACTCTGATTCTTCAAAGACAACATACATTTGTATGTCCTCTCTACTGGAATACATACTGAGTTTTTGTTCTTTGAGAGAAAATTTAAAAAGCTTATTGATAATGCTGAGCTAAGTTAAAGATTGGAATGAAATAGTTGCACAATACTCTCTTAAGGCACACACAATACAGAGGGGGCCACATTTGGGAAAAAAAGGCCATCTATGCAGTTGGTTTCATTTTGTTGGCTACTTCACAGCAGTAATTATTTTTCCCCTTAATTTCACGATTTGTTTTAGAAAATTAAATTGGAAGCATCTATAAAGGAATACAGTCTCTTCAAAGTCTCAATGTTTGCATTTAATTCCCTTTCTCTACCACCTCCTTTCTCTTTACCCCCAAATTTGTCTCCTATTAAGCTAAAAAAAAAAAAAAAAAAAAAAAAAAAAAGGCAGTACTTCAGGTTTTCAACAGTTTAGTCCCAAGACTCCACAGAATATTCATTCCCTGTAAGTCCACATACCATTAAAACATGAACTATTTCTCAAAACTCTGTAAAGAAGTTAAAACTGCTGGCAAAGAGAGATCAAAACTTTAAGTTTGTGCTACATTACAGGACTATAGAAAAAATGGACCAAGAACAAAATGTGCATCCTATGTTGCCTCACAGCAAGGAATTTCTTGCATGAAAATGCACAAATAGGTGTCCTGACTTCATGGTTCTGAAGGCTAAGCAAAAAGGCAGAACAACTCTAAGATACAGGCAATCTGAAATTAAAATTAGAGAAACAGTGGAAAATAGTTTAAGTTATTTAAAACTACTACTTAGTATACTTCTCTATTTTTCAATAATTGTCTTACATTTCACCCCACTGAGGTTTGATTGTGTCAATGCAAGTACCTCTGCAAAAAGGATTCTATTCACTTCTTCCAAATACATAAATATACAAATACTGTACATTATGCACACACTCATTAAACTATGTTAAAAAAATTACATATTTTGGTGTTTATATCATAAAGACTACAGTTATCTCTTCATAGAGAAGACAGTTTGATTTGAAGGTTTTTTTGCTCACTAACATTGTTCATGCTTAAGTAGTGCAAATCTGAATTACAAATCTTAAAATCACCAAGAAAATATGAGGCCTTAGGGCCAATTATTAAATAACATGTCTCAATTTTTATATCAACATACATATGCAAAAGACAGACAATGCTAAAGGCAAATAAACACAGATGTCTCTGGAAAGATTAGTTTTATTAGGTTTGCAGTGCCTATTATGAAGGGGTAACTATGTCTGAATAACCGCAGGGGGCACAAATTGTCTACTGAAACCCAAATATGCTGAAAATTTTCAGCAGTTATGAATCCATATGGTCTATGTGTCCACTGCAAGGAGCTGCCAGTGCTACCTGTTTCTGTAAATTAGGCCCCCAAGTCAGAAAGGCACTCCAAACTAGTGGAGAGAGGTGCAAAGTATGGTTTTTAATATTCCTGCACTTCAGTGACCAGTGAGAATTTTTACTGCAGGTTTCCCCCTGTACCAGGAAGAAAGAGAGAACTTGGGGTGGGTGGTTGGGTGGGTGTGTGGTGAGGGGGTGAAGGTTTCCACACCCACCTCTCCTCACTGCCATGTTTTCAGGAATGAATTAATTCCCTGAGGATGTCTTAGATGTCTTCAAGCATCTACTTTCTCCACACACCAGAAAGAATAGGTCACTTCCAACACAAGCTCTTCCGAAATCTAGAAAAGTAAGGCTGGACCTGCTAAACGTGGCCATAAACAGACAAATATGTGGTATTTCTGGACATTTAAAACATTCACTCATGCTCAAATTAAAATGGGCCAGCACTTCAGAACAGGAAACTGTTTCTTCTTGACCCTCTCAGCGGTTTGGATGCCTTCCCAGAAATCTCAAGACTGGTGCAGGGCTTAGTACTGTGCCTGCAAGACAGCTGCATCTGGATACAACCCTTCATGGGAATGCAGAGGACAAACCAAGGAAGACAGGTTGAACAGATGTAATAAACTGAGGTGGTGCCAGGTCCAGAAAGTGATCCACGTTAATCAGATGTTCCAGACAAATTTCACTCAGTAAGGCAGCACAATATGCAGGCCATTTGGAAAGCTAACTTTAGTTATGCCAACAGATCTCATGGAAACCCATGATCTCTCGCACAGCTTGGTACCAGACAGTTCAAGCTGCCTCCTCTTCTTCTTCTGGGAGGGAATGGCTACAACCCACTAGAGTTTTCCCCTGTGACAACCAGCTCTTTATGCAACAAGAAAACAGAAGCAGAGAAAAAATTAAAGGAAATTTACAGCAAACTAATTTGACAATTAAATGGAATAATCCCAACAAAATTATAACAAACTTTCTCTAACCCATGACGGGGGAGAGATGTCTTAAAAAACATCAACAAAAAACCCTAAAATGAATCTACTTTTGCAATTCTAATCCACATAATATTGCATACGAATTAGGCACCGACTAAAATAGCTGCTGTTATTATTCTAATCCATTTTATTTCTGAAGTGAAGAAGCACTGCTATGGACATATGTCCTTAATAAATCTGGAAATTAATTTCAGCCCTCACATTAATTGCAATTAGTGTCAAATTTTTATAGTGCAAAGTGACCTCAACACTCAATGGTATTTCAAACATGACGAGAAAACTAACAATTTCCATCAGAAGCAATTTTATACCATTAGATAAATCTCAGTCAGAAATAGCAGACATCATAGATCCTGCCATAAGCTAAAGGGATGTTGTAGCCTCACTTTCTTTAATTTGTATGATTAGTTTTTTGCCATGTGCAGTGCCTGTTAGATAATCTTACTTATTTCTTGCATCAGTGTGAATGGAAACTCTAAATAAGTGGCAAGCTTACATGTTTAATACATGAAACAAACAGAAGATTATTATTGTTTAAAACAAACACATTCCTCCCAAAAAAGAAAGGTGCACAAGCATCTATTCTGCATGCTATTCAAGAGAAGAGAATTGGTACCAACTGTGACAGTTTATTATCTGCCCGGAGATAATCAAGCGAGGGTAAGAAATGGAAATTGATTGACATGTAATATTTTTAATACTTAACTTATTATATTTAAACCTAAATGCATGTATTTTAAAAATTAATTAATAGATGCTGTAGCAGCTGTATTTTCATATTTCTTCAACCTGATGCCTTATCTGGTTCAATTAGGAAATATTAGACTAGCCAGCTACAGATAATTCCTCATTTCATTAAAGGAGGCGTGTGGGCAGAAAGGGCTTCCCAGAACTGCACGCAGCATAAGCAGAGAGGCAAAGGACAGGAACACTGTGGGTATAAAAAGGCAGGAAAGAAAAAGAGAGATGCTTTAGAAAAGCTATGTGGACAGAATGGTCACTAGACAGTAAAGGACTTGTTTGATAGCTTGATATCTAGACAGGATTTGGAGAAGGGGAAGCAAAAGAAGGGAAGGCTGCGAGGCCGTGAAGAAATTCATGGTAAGAATTCAGCCTGAAATTTCACTGACAACGAGCCACAGGAGAAATGCAAGATGGAATGTAGTAGTGCTGCAAATATGTTAAAATTGCAAACATTCTTGCCAGCTGCTGCTGTTATCATGAGAAGTAATCTTGTGTTAGCGTTTATTAATAGCAACATGCTTTGGAAGAGACTGCCATTTGTACTTACAGAACACTGTATCATGCAGACTGACTTAGAGCAACAAAATCTTAACTGTTTAAGTGTAGTAGTAAGTCTACCTAAACACAGAGTAAGTAGGAAAAAAAATGGTGCTAAAAGCATACCAAAAATACCTCTGTAGCACCTCCTCTGCTGTTCTTTTTCAATTTTCAGAAAGTAAAATTCTGTTAGGAGGGTATCCTTAGAAAGAGAGCAGTATGGTGTCACCTACAGACTGGTGGCCTATGAGCCAAGGAATAATTTTCTGCTTCTAGCAGCTAACAACACATTATGTTTCTATTCCCATTTTGTCTTCTCTTTCATCTCTACAAGCAGTAAGCTCTCTGTGCAGGGAGAATTTTGCATACAACATTTAGGACAATATTATTATAATACAAATGGTAAGACTCATAAATAAAAGTATGATTTTTAAACCCATGTCTGAATATATAAATGGGGGCATCTAAATCATGAGGAAAGATCCCACATGATACCATGTAAGAGCAGTATGCTGCAACCAGTTACCTTCATTATACACTAGCTACATTATAAGCTGAAATATATGCTCACTACAGAAACTGGAGTCAAATGCAATTTTAGAAATTCCACAGGAGGGTACACTTATTAAAATATCTGGTCTCAAATTTGCATGTATTTGCATATTACAGATTCCTAAAATAAGTCTTTTGCCTACCTGAGTCTTCTACATACAAGTTGCCTCTTTTTTGCAATTTACAAATAAAATGCTGTCTGCTACCTTGCATATGCAAAACAATGCAGCATATACAAGCTTAAGAAACTATCTAAAATAATGAACCATCTGAAACAGAGGAAAGAAGCATGTTTTACTAATTACAACACAAAACATTTGCTGTCAGTATTATTATACTATTATTATTACACATTATTATACTATTCCCTGTAAAACAAAAACATTTCCCTAGCTCACAGAGAAGTTTAATACATTAGCATTTACCAAGTGTTATGAGTTCCTTTGATAAGAAGTATAAAGTAGGTTGGGTTAAGGAAGTATTGCTAAACTTGGATAAGGGAAGAACATATATAGAAGAATATATTTAGACTTTTAGTGTCATTTATGCATTTTAATTCATTCTTCTTCTTTCCTCCCTTTATCAGTCAGTTTAGGGTCAGCGGATCTTTGGTGGTCTTGCAATATATTATATATTATACTATATATGATCTACAAAACAAATGAAAAACACTGCACACACAAATCTTACACTGTTTTGTCTACTACTTCAAAATGTTATGGTAGTAGCAAAGTTATTACAAACAGATTTACTGTATCACCTTCTTGCACAGGATCAACATTTTCATATGACATACATAACCAGCACTTCTCTTTCACAAACATGTATATTTGCAGCATGTTAAAAATGTAGTACAGTTTGCAATTATCATCTGAATTTTTAAGAAAAATCATTACCCTACTTCATGGATTCTATATTTTACTATTAAAATCATGTATATTTGAGAGGCAAGTAACTAGAGAAGCTTTTCTGAAATGTCACCAAACTGCACATGACTACACAAATGATCTGCAACCATCTTGATCCTTTTACCAAGAAACCTTGCAGTTTAAATATTTTAAGGAACACAACAAATCAAAAGTACAGACTTCCTTCACTAAAAAGAAAGAAAGGAAAAAGTCATGTCAACTCCAGTGTTGTTTTCTTGCTTTTTCAAACAACTGAGTAACATTATAAAATACCTGAATAGAATTTAGGAAGATACTGCTGGTGTCCCTATGCAAAACTGTATTTTCAAACAATTTTATTATGAAATGAAGATAAATAAGTGTACCAGGAGCTGGGAAGAGGGCAAAGGGAGAGAGAGGAAAAAGAGGCCCACTTTTAACAAAGGATGAGTATCAATGAGAAGGTGTGGGAAGAAAGCAGAATTACCAGTCCAAAACTAGGTGAAGGGTGAGTAAGATGGAGCAAGACCGAGCCCCAGACAGAGTTTGGATGAAAAACACAAGCCGAGCAGTGAAATTACGAATGAGATGGGATCTTCGCTCTGAGGAGCGAAACTATTTAAACTGGCAAAATCATCATTCCCTGACAGTAACAGCTCATCACATAAGGAACGACAATCAATTGGTTGTGAGAAGCAGCAGAGATCAGAGAGCAAGATGCTAATGCTACAACCCCCTGCTTATGACTTGTCTGGGTGTCATTCTAGTTCAGTTCGACTTCCACTCAGAATCTGGGGAATGTCAGAACAACAACTGCCAGTTAAAATTAATTTGCCCCCTTTGTGTTCCTGTATTAAGAGATAGTCATGACACAGCAGAGCATTTTTTCCTTACAAAGGATCCTTTCCCCATACCTGAAAAAGATCTGTTCAGGAAATTACAATGGCTTCATTTTTTGTAGAAGGGGAAAAAGTGTTTACTTAGTGATACAAGGGACTGCAAAAAGAGAAAAAGGAGGTTCGTGGTTAAGGCAACTAGGTTTCAAAGCAATAAATGAAGTATTTAATTATACATTTCATGAGTTCCCCTCTGGCATGATCAATCAGCAAAGAGGCAGCTGGGTCAGTTTATGGCATCACTGCTGTCTCCCATTCCCTTTTTTCTTCTGCTGGATGCTATAACCTCCACAGCTTGAGATAATAAAACAGACAGACTTTAAGCAAAGCAGGTAAAGAGCTTTCACAAAGTCAATCCAGCACGTTTGAATAGCTCAACGTGAGTAACAATAAAGGTTTCTAAAGACATCTAAACAACTGGGCACAAAGGAGCAAAATTGCCCAGGCAACCTTCCTTCTGACACCTCCTGAAGGGAAGTGACTGACTGCAGAACCGCCGTAACATGCTTTTAGCATCTGCACCCGTGCATCAGACTGTAACAGACAGCACTACTCATTGCACAAGAAATGGAAGTTTTAAATGCATCAAAACCATAAAGAAAAACATTTTAGTTAGCATTAAATATAAATGAGCTTCCAATTGCTGCTTTTACCTTGGCCAGAAATAGGTAGAACAATTCAAATATAAAAGTGCTTCTCAAAGAGTCAGTATGGTGACAGAGGATCACTGAATATTCTGAAAAAGCACTCTCTGGGAGTTCTATGGCATGTTGCAGTGGAGGTTTGGAGAAAGAAAAAAAGAACACCCCCCCCCCCCCCCCAACCCAACCCCAAGGAAGTTGTAAGAGGTTGTCAGAGGCTGTCCAAGTATTTTCAACCCAGTACAGCAAGTTGGACTAGATATGCACAGTTTAGCTAGCAATTTTCTTTTTTCCAGTGGACACAGGGAACAGCTGTTTGAACAGCAAACTAAGTGCTCCCTCCTACAAATGGCTATCTTAAGCCCAGAGCTTCTGTAACACCCCACAGAAGGGGAGGGGGGTAGACAGAAGCATACTTCTGCCTGTATTTAGTTATATAGAGCCATAAACACTGGCTACATCTGACTGTATTGATGGTTTTGAGGATAAAAAAAAAGAAAAGAGATGGATTTTGGTATGGCTTGGCAAACCTCTTGTAAGCATAGCCTGGGAGACCATGGAGCTCTTCAGCTGAGTCAGGTTGAACCACACCACCTTGAGTTGACCAGATAATTGAAGATCTGTCCACTTCTTTTTCCACTTCTGTGATTCCTATTTTATTTCCTCAAGTACAGTACAGAGTCAACCGGTTTGCAAGCAAAATCAAAGAGATAATTGCAGAAAGCAGGAAAAAATATAAAGGTGAAGAAGGTAATTTTTAGACTGCCACTGCTCCACATTGAGAAAATAAGTAACACACTGCTTTTCTTCAAGGCTATCACCTCACACAGGAAGAACTTTTTATGCCCCTTGTGAGAGGAGATGAAAGGCATGGGAAAAGCAAGATTCAGAGTGGAGATACTGCGTATACTTTAAAAAAGAGAGGAAATAGTTCATGATTCAACATTATCTTCTGAAAGGAGTTACCCTCTAGGCAGAGTGTTACACAAGACTTAGTCTTGCTCATTTCTGTAACTTTTCAGTGTTCCTTTCTTTCCACTCAAAACCATCTGCCTTTTCAGTTAACTTCCTTCTGGTGGACCTCTGAAGTACTTCTGTTTCATTCCAAAGATCTTCCAAAACTGAAACTCCAAAAATAATATAAGCAAGAAAACAAACACTATAAATTATAAGTTTAACAATGAAAAGTAAAACCTCTATAAGGCTGGCTTTATTGTGAATATTTGGATATCCAGAGCAATGGACACACTCCTTTACGAGAAACAAGCACAGAGGACAAGAACTAACTTCCTTTCATGTAAATATCAATTGATCAGTCCAAGATCTGTACTTCCATTTGGGTGACAAATTATAACAAAAACAAGGGAATCTGAAGTAAAGGCTAAACCAGCTTTGAAAGTAAGTTATTTCTGACAGCCACTCGAAGAGGCTTCTTACCACCAGCGGCAATAATGCAAGTTCCCTGCCACAAAGCCCAAACCCAAAAGGTCTCTTGTAGAAGACACAGGCATATAGGAGTGCTCTGATTTGTCCAGTGACAGACTCTTAAGACTCCCTTAAGTTTTAAATGAAAAAAATTATACACATATATATGCACGCACACACACTCACATTGCCCACATTTTTTCTTTATGCTCTTCTGATAGTCTCTTCTTACCAAACGGTAAGAAATTCCAAGGGAAAAAGAGGTAATTTTTTTTCAATTTTGTGTTGAAGGGGAAAACAGTTTAGTTCTTTTTCATATTACTCAGGACCTGATCCAAAGTCAGCTGAAATACAGGGAAGTGTAAGATGGGAGGATATACCATTTCAGGGAAAGCTAAATAGTTTTTTGTCCATTAAGTAACTTCTTACTGTCATCCATGAAATAGCGTGCTGTACTCAAGCAAGAAATATGATTTGTTGCAGAAAAATTCAGGACTACATTTCCCTGAAAAACTGAACAGATGGACTACTTGGTTAAATTGCTTGCACAAGCATTTACGTAGATTTGACTGACAATGAAAAGGGTGTTTTGATTGTTTTAACACAGAAATGAAGGGATAAAGAAACAAGTCCAAATAAATGAAGTTGTTCATGCATAAGACACATTAGTATTTCAAATAAATTATTAGCATACAAGTCAACCAGATGAAGGAAAAGGAACTGGAGTCTCATTCCAAGTGCTCTACTGTAGTAACAAATGGACCAATACCATATGTAACGCGTAAGGCCAGTGGATGCTCTTATAAATAAAAAACACAGGCTGGTATATAAATCAATGCTTAAATGCTTTATCCTATGTTCACTCAACACACAAGTACGTCCTGCAGAGGGAAGCATTTCATTGATGAATTAAGTTGATGAATTGCCAAAATTTGGCTGGATACATTTTAAGGGTGAAACATATGCACATCCAGCAAAACTGTTCTCACAAAACAGTACAGTGTAACAAAATCTGGCATTTCTGAGAGCACGGGTGCTGAAAGCGGATACATTTATTACCCTGACTTTTCTAGCTTGCAATACCACAGGGTGCATACTGAAACCCCTGCTTTATTAACAATTCAGTGCTACTTAAGTGACTTGAAATGAAGGAATGCTGCAAGTGAACAACTCACGTTCACAAATTCTCCAGCTTATTAGCACTTCTTAAAAACATATATTCAATGTGATGAAATTGTTACACAGCAACCTCCATGAGCAACAAGCATTGGAATTTTCAGGAAAAACATGGAAAACTAAAGAGGGAAGAAATCTATTTTTAAAGTAGAGCCTTCGAAATAGTTAAGAATTGTAAGAGTTCAGAAGGAAAAACACTTCTACTGTTAGTGGTTTAAAAGCAGTCTAAGGGAAAAATGACATCGTTAATTAAGAGACCAATTTTTTTGTCAACTGAAAGTATTTATCGTGGCAAAAAAAATAGAGCACTCGATTTTGGAACATATGTGACATGCGTGACTATCTTGTAAGTACGTTCAATGATCAGCTGCAGTTACATTGCACTGAAGAGCTAAATGATATCTGATACCTGAAGTGTGTACTAGTTGAAAGGTATTCATTGCTTCATTTGCACATTATACTGCAAAAGCTACTTCAGTGCCTGCAAAAGATATGTGAAGGGCTAAAGAGGACCATGGCTATGTTTACGTTTGACGATACTGCATCAATGTTTTCAGCGACAGCTTTGAAGGAATACATACGTTTATTGTGTAAGTACAGTACTTCTAGAGCTATGCACTAAAGTTATTCTCAAGTGCTACACAAAGAATGCTAAGCAATACTATTTTTAACTGGATTCAGATTAGTAGTATTGCAGACAAGTGTTTTCACTACATGAGCAAACTGACAAAATGCACAAGGGCAAACTGTTAAGTCCTGTGACCATTTATAGTGCACTTCTTCATAGAAGCCCAGTATAACTAATGCAGAGGATGCAGAAGCTATGAATTGTCAGCTCTTGTAGCGGAAGTATTTTTACTCCAAGGATCATAGTACACATTTTAAAGATGTTTTGCTCGGTTTAATGTACAATTAAGGAGGGGAAGAAATGAGTTCAAACAAGGAGAAGGTCAATAATCTTTAAGTCAGGTCAGTGTTTGAATGGCCCGATCATACACTTGCCAGAAAAAAGTTGGTATTGACATATTACCAACTCAATAACATAGACGCAAACTGTAGCTCATCTTCTAAAGCACATCAAGTTTAGGTCTGAACATTAAATGCTAAATAATTCAATGCATTACTTATTCAATGAAAAGTAGAATTTAAAGAAAAATATCTAAGAGTTGCGTATCAGTGAAGACTTTGTGTCAGAACTCATATTTTACTTGAAAATACTTTTTTGGTTCTTGCTACGTTTAACAAAATGATAAATCTATGTAACAAAAGTATTGATTCTCTCATCTGTTGATACCCAAAATTAGGGGGTTTTGTTGTTATTTTTTAATATGCAGAAATGAAAACGGAGATCTTACACACCACCTACGCATGTTAGCATGGAAGGAACCCAATATGGTAATCGTTGTGAGTTACATGCAGGCTTTGCATGTTGCAAGGCATGAGACTAAAGGCGGAGCTCTAGTCTTTGCCACTAGCAGCAGCCATCATACTGAGAATTACTAGTTTCAGAAGACAAGATAAACTTAAATAGATTGATGATAGCTTAGCTGGTAAAACATACATTTACAGAATTTCTTAATTTCCTGCTTAGTCCTAATGCTAAAAGAAAAGTCAATGCTGAACAGCTTCTTAGAACCTCCTAGACCTAAAACCTCCGAGTCATTAAACTGACTGCTTGAACACAGTGTAGGGCAGGACAACCAAGACAGAATGTGGTCATTTTGGAACAATGCAAAGTCTTCGGAGAACTGCTTTTTCACAGCATTTCAGAGTGATTTCAGAGAAATTACTTTTTTCATATTTGTGATAAGTTAATGTGTGACCACACTTCTCATTACAGAAAATACACACATAAAACATCAGCATTAAAGTTCCAACAGTATAGTGTATTAATATAGCCACAAAAAGACTTGTGAAATAAATCTACTAAACTTATCTTCTACGCTGCATACTATGCTTTATCCAAGACAAAGGAACTAAAACTATCCAAACATATTCCAAATGCTTATTTTTAAGCAAATAGTTCTCAAATCATATAAAAAATTTGAGAGCACATCTATTAAAATAAAGCGTTACTTTATCACTTTCAACTTTATGACATGTTCCTATTCAATGTTCAAACACATATGTATAATATATAATTTCAGAAAAGTATTCTTTTCTGAAATGCACATGATCCAATATTGAAGTCACATGTAGATATATATGTTCTAATTTTTGCATTGCTGCAGGTTGATATTACGTTGCTAGCTTTCAACACATGCCATATACCTTTTACATATAAGAAACATTCTCAGACATTCAAAGCAACATAGTAAAAAGAATCAAGCTTTCAATGGTCATCTTGTCAAATTTAAATTTTGTGTGTGATTTAACTAACTTTACTAAAAAGGAGTATATTGACATTCAAGGAAAGCCAGCACATTTACAAAAGCTGAGCTAGATTTTAAAACTTGCATCAATAAATGGCAATAGTATTTATTCAGTAGCAACAGAAAACTCAAAGTAGTGTTGGGAAAATTCATTATGAAGAGCAAATGTCATTATAATTTTACTGAAAAAATTTCCAAAGAGTAATAAAGAAGAAAAATTAATTTTACTTTAAAGAATATGAGCTCAGCAGTATGCAAACTGAGTTACAAAATCATGATGTAAGTTGATGTGAAAATACTTTTTATTGAAAATTGTGTATTACAGAAAGAACAAAATTTTAAAGACTTTTTTTATTTTTTTTACTCATATAATGTGCTTTAACAGCCACTTTATTCATATAGTTCATGAAGTTGTAGCATAAGACCCGTGATAGTTTGTCAGGCTAGGATTGTCTATATATAAACTATATCGCAACCTCCACATAGTAACATGCTATTTTTATTTCCTGTAACAGCAAAAATGTTATCTCCATTACTGAGTTACAAAAGGACGAAAATTCTATTTTCAGAATTCGTACTAAAAACATTTAAATATTAAACATCTCTAAATTCCCTATTTTAGTATCCAACAAGTCACATGTGCCAATTCGAAACTGCATTCAATGGATTTTACTCCAAACTATCTACATCACCTAAAAGAGTGAATAAAAGCAAAATACACATTTATGAATGCACCTATTTTGTACAGCATTTGTTTTCATCTACATGGTTTACAACTATAAAAGAATCTCTAGCATGTCCCTTCAAATGAGTAATAGCTAAGAGAACACGTATGGATTTTAATTAAATTAAAGCACAAGAATTATTGAAATAAATGACCCAAAGGCTCCTCTATGGCACCCTGAGTGAATTGATAACACAGATATAAGTATTTCCTCATGGAATGAATGCACCATGACAAAGCACTGAGCTACAAGCCAAGTGATCAAAATTCAGGTTTTAAAGACTTTTACACTTACCCGCCTACGGCAGAAGGGCAGGCCCTGCGCAATGATGCTGATGCTAAATATCTTCATCACGGTTTGGTGTGGTAGAGGTTCTTTGGCACTTTTAAGATCAACAGGAACCAAGCCATGGTTGATGGCAGTTTTCCCAGGTTTGGACATTTTATTTTCTTACTTTGTCAAGTCTACTAATAATGCAACAACATTGCTAAAAATTTTGCTTCTGAAGTTGCATGATTTCTTTCTTTCTTTAAAAAAGTTTCAGACTGGTGATTCAGCTCCCCACAGCCTGCTGCCTTTGTCTCTCAACCTTCTCCTGCCAAGTGTCCTGACCTGTCTGCTGCTCAGTGAAGTGCAAGCTATCCTAGTATAGACAGGAATTAAACTACCAAGGGGCAGGCAGACTGCTCCTGCCAGTCAAACAGCTGGTGGACCTCCCCTGCAATGTCAGAAGAACCCTTCTCCAAAAAGGGATCCGCAGATTGAAAAAGAAGAAAATCATGACTGCCAGGAGTTTTAGTAGCCCCAGCAGCTTATGCCTGTGCTTTAAAGGAAGAATTTTTTTTTTTTTTTACTATTACTTTATTTTTTTTACGAGTTGGCATTGTGCCTTCAGAAGGAGAATCCAAGGAGATTACAACCTTCAGACAGTAACAGTGTTACTGCAGGATCTACTCTACCACTCTCCGGACAGAATTCTAGACTTCCACTAGAATTTGACAGCTAGTGACTAAAAAACTGACCTGGACTTTGCTAGCAGTTTTTCAACCACCGTCTCCACAAACATAATACGTTGCTAAACCCAAAAGTTAAAAAAGGTAACAAAAATGAAAAAAAAAAAATTGGAAAAAAATTTGGGAGTCCCCCAAACTGAAGACATTGGCTCGAAACTTGCTCTTTTAATAAAAGTAGAGGCAGGCTATCATTGTATTTTCATCTACATTGTGATTTTTAGCTCCTTCTTCCTGGCCCTTTTTACTTATGTACAAGTACCCCAGCCTGCACCTTCTCCCCTTTCCCTGCTGCTCTGGGGTGAGCAGCAGCATCCAGGGGGGCTTTAGCTCCAGGATGCAATGATACTGAAATAGTCTTCCCTTTTCTGGCCATCACAGGTGTGAGTACCAGTTTGCTCAGGACTATCCATCACACTGATGGAAAGGAGAAGGGCTCTTCCTCTCACACCAGTGTGCCCTGAAGGATGTGGGAAGAGGTCTGCCTGCCCTTAGCAACAAACCTGACTGAGGACCATTTTTCAGGAAAAAAGTTCTTATTCCACTGAACGAAGCTAGAATAGCAATGTCTATTACTCAGATTATCCGCAATTAGTTTACTTCCATTTTACATAATTTCTTGATCAAATTAGCTTTCCTACAATGCCTCTAGGTTCCCACAATCTCTTTCCAATCCCTATACTTGGACATGTTTCTAAAAAATATATTCAAATTTTGAAAACCTTTTTGAGCAAAACTAAGTAGAAAGAGACAAAAGCCTGTGAAAATGTCTTATGAAATTGCTGATATGAGATGCAGAAAGCCATCAAAGCCCTTGTATGAACTGAGTCAGTATAGTCCAAAACACAGTGAATAAATGACCATTAAGAAATCTTACAAGTCCCTTTATGCACAACCCAGCAAAGATAATTAACTGTATAATTATGTGAGGGCAAAAAAGGGACTGTAGTAATACTTAATGCTTGAAGCACAACACTGTAACTTGACAAAAGACAGGATTAAAATGTGCCTGTATTAGCATCTCCACTTAGCCCTTTGTTTCCCCTTCAAAAGGCCAAGCTGTAAGCATGTCTGTCTCACATATAGAGGACCTCACCTGACCAAATATTTGCTTGTTGAATGCTTCTTACACACACACACACAAAAAATCTATAAAAATCCCTACAGTTTCATTGAGTACATATACATTACAGTAAGCATTCACTTACAACAAAATATCTCTCAGACAAACAACAACAAAAAAAATCCTTATTTCCTTACGGATGTTGCATACAGAAATGCTGTGATAGAATGCTGGGTAGCACAATATTTTCATGCACTGATTTTTTTTCTTTTCTACCATTCCATTCAAATGCCATTCTAAATCACATTTAGACATACATCTTCTGAAAGACTCTTTACATTTCCTTCTTTATACTTTATCCTATAAACCACAAAAACCAGTTTACCATTAGCCTGTACTCAACAGTGATATCATTAGATCACAGTTTATAGCATCATTCTGAATTACTTCATTATTTTATACAACAAATACTAGGCTTTCACTTGGCTGGAAGACTTTGGAAAGGTGTCTTCGGATCTCAGTTTCACTCAAATACGAAAACTTCACTGAATTACTCCAAAGAGGGCAAAAGAGTAGCCTTTTGTCTAAAGTGAAGAACAGAGACAAAAACCCCGAAGAGATCAACTCACATATCCCTATTGATGTATCATTCAAAAAGAAGCAACAGGTCAAGCTTTTCCAGCTTTGATGTACCGGTCGCTGTCTCAATTGTTCCAACAAAGTGGGAAGTTTACCAAAATGTATTTGTATTAATATAATTTGAGATCTGAATAGCATGCACATAAGTCAACAAGATCAGATACAGTATTTCATACAAAGCAAACCTCAGATTCTAGTTTAATAAATACTCAATATTTCATTTAATTGGATACAGAGATGTCTGTGTGCGCTAAGAGAAACTGCTGAAATAAACTCGGTTTTAAAAGATTGTTTCATTGCACAATTGCTGAAAGGAGAATTTGACAGTGTGGCAGATCACTATTTTAGCACCAGCCTTTATTAGTTGATATCAGACCCTAGTATCTTATGACTTTACAGGCTTACTCCCTGCACCCGCCCCCCCCCCCCTTTTTTTAATATTAGGTCATAACCGAAGTGCAAAACAGGAACATAACTTGGCCCATTTACAGATTTACATACAATTGGGGAGCAGACAAGACTGAAGTATGGCATTCTCCAAGCACCGCTCACAGCGCAAGTCTCCAGTCGCAGGTTATTCTCACACCTCTGAAAAGACAAAACTCTGATTGTCAGCCCTTCTTCTTTTGTGGTTTGAGATAAAAGTCCCAACAGTACATTATTTTTTCCTCAGGAACTTCCAAACTATTCTAGAGCAATTCCACAGGGACATGCTTCTAGCTGAAAAAAATTATCCTGTTCACATTCAGTGTAGTCCCCTTTCCAAGTGGATAAAGCCAAAGCAGAATAAGGCTTTTTTTTGTCCCACATGAAATTACAATGCTGGATTTCACACTTTATCA
This sequence comes from Aquila chrysaetos chrysaetos, assembly GCF_900496995.4. Taxonomy (NCBI): domain Eukaryota; kingdom Metazoa; phylum Chordata; class Aves; order Accipitriformes; family Accipitridae; genus Aquila; species Aquila chrysaetos. Next base: position 49,800,792 of record NC_044004.1, on the reverse strand, counting down.
CAGCAATAAGGAAAAGGTTCAGTTTTTATCTCTGCCTATTTTTTCCCCCCTTTTTTATCATCGTCTCCCAGAAAAAACACTTGCACTAGCAGATGAGATCTTGTTGGCCCAATTTTATTTCCATGTATCATCACTTCTTTCTAGTCTTAGATTTGCTACACATTACTGACTGCAGGTATTACTGTCTTACAGTAATGTTTAAAGGCCCCAAGCTATTCTGGACAGCTATAAACATTTAATAAGTGAAAGTCCTTAGCCTGAAAATACAACAGTCTAATTTAAGCAGTAAGAGGGTGTAACAGGAAGAAAAAATGGAGAGGGTTGGCTGTCTTTGAAGTGTCAGGAATATATTGCATATAGTAGATAACACTTATTTTTGTATTTATTACACATATAATTCTAATTTAAGCTCTAAATGTAGAGTTTAAAAAGCCACTCTGTTGCTTTTATCTTTAAAAGTGTGTATTTTTTATATTACACAGGGTGAGAAAACATATATATATATATATAAAGCAAAAACTTGACAAATGTGAAACTATGAAAATTTGAGCTTTAATGCTTTGTAATATGTTTCTCTAAGTTCCTGTTTCTAAATAAAGTGGGGCTGATTTCCAAAGATGCTTTTTTTTAAGTGCCTGTCACTTTAATCAAAAGATCACATTTGAATCTTTATTTAAATGCATAAAAGTGCCTAAAAACTTGAGTTTGAAAATACAAGTTTGAGATCATCATGGACTATTAACTGGAAACTTAAGAATCCAGAAGATTCCTCTTTCTTTTTTGGCCGGTCCAGTGAAGAGATGGCTTTGTAAAATGAAAGCATGTAGTAAGCAGCAATAATTTTTATAACTTCCAGTCAGAGTAATTCAAAGTGATCCTGCAGCAGAGGTTTTTAGCAGCTGTTTACCAGAAAGCAGATCTTTCAAAATTAACTTGCTCATTCAGTATACTTAACTCCGGAAGGCCATGGTTTTAAGACATGGATCCAAGCCTTCATCTTAACAACAAAAACCAGCTTACTCAAACTTTACAGAATCTTCACCTAGAGCCAACAATTGTTTTGTATATTAACATTACTAGAAAAAAATAAACAAACTCATGACATTTTAATATGGTGATGGAACAGTACAAGACCTAGAGAGACCTAAATGAAGTATTTGCAAGTATAGAAAGATTAAAATGCAAAAAGCAGAACCCCAGACAGTTTTTCCACAGTTCTTAACATCGGTGAACAGCTGCCCTCAAATGGATAAGGGAGAGCACTGCAACATTTTAAAAGTCACCTTCTCAAAATAATAATAATAGCGCAATAATCCTTTTAATATATTTGATAATATACTTCCTAAATAACATTTTTAGTAAGCTCTGCATAGCCGTAGCATACAGAATGTACTATGATTTACATTATACACAGGCCTTATAGCTCTCTTGGTATTCATGCTGGTCCCTGCCCATGTGCAGAAAGAGCAAGAACCATTTTGTTAGCAAAGCAAGGCAGGCTATACTACACTAGTAACCACTCTTATATAGTGACGGTGGTCCCAAGTTTATTTATGTGAGGGATTTCTAATACGACTATACAAATAGTACCTAAATGCTGCATTGTACATTAGCCTGCTTTGTACAGCAAATGAATAAGCTGTGTAGAAATAAGGCACTGCTGTACAAAACTAACTGCAACTGTAGTAGTGGTGCTGCACAGAAAAAAACTATTGCTCTAAAAAGCTTCTATTGTATCCAAGTTTACCCAATAAAAAAACTGCATGTATAAGAAAATATAATGACCCAGACCCCTGAAGAGGGTATGGAGGAAACCAATGGAGAGGATCATTTTGATCTCACAAAGATCAGAATTTCCTAAAAAATGTACACTTGAATAGTATGCAAAAGAGGCAAAACTACTAATAAAACATGCAAACTGATGGCTTTCTCTGTATTTCATGGGAAAAAAAACCAAGTGTAGACCTGTTGTACCACAAGCAATAAAACAAACAAAGCCTGGCTCCAGGTGAGATTTTCATGCCAGTTCAAATTGTGTTTGAATTACACTAGGGCTTCTCCAAGGCCTCATGGTCCCAAAATGTCAGGGGACGTACATGGAAGAGTCATTCTCAACAGTCCAGCCATAGCAAAGCTTTATTTCAGGCTTACGCCTTACTATGAGTTTTGACTAATAAATGGCTTCTATGGTGTAAAGTAAAGAACAAACGTCAACTGAACCTGTTTACATGGACAGAGCAAAACCCAATTCCACGAGGATTCAAAGATGTCTAATCAGGTGACAGTCACCCTGTAGACTTCTTCCTCAGCAGATGCATTGATAAGTCTCTCCCTTTCCTAGCTACCCTCTAGTTACCTTGAAAACTTGTGTAACCTTAATCTCTCTTTTTGCTAAATTGGGTAAAAATTAGTCAAGGGATGCGTAAGCTCTGGAAAGGAAGAAAGACAATGACAGGCAGATGTCTCAACTGCACCAGCTTTGTTTCCTTCAGCAACAAAGCTTAATAACATAGTGAAGAAGAATCCTGATTTTCTTAACTTGGACTCACTCAGACGATACTTCCAGGTTATAATTCCGGCTCTGGAATCATATTGAGGCATGGCCATTAATAACTACTGTGACGAAAGAGTTTGGTATCTAATACCAAGAAAGCTACTTTAAAATTTTTGCCATGAAAGGGCAAGAAGGAGATACACCTTTCACAGCTGCTGGTAGATGGTGCAACTTGTATGACACTCCTATAATGAAAAAAATTATAAAGGTTCAAACAAATATAGATAAGGATGATGATGAAGCTGCTGTCTGGCAAAATACTTCACACTCCCAAGATAGCATTCCCCAGAAATCCACTAGGAGAGGCCAAGGAAGATACGAAATATCAAGTATATCAGCAAAGGGGAAATCATCAGATAAACGTATTTTTCATGCCTATGTGCATGCTCATATCTGTTTAAGCATCCTGGTATTGAAGTGTGAGTGCATGAAGAATTGACCTACTGCGTTTTAATACTCGCGTATGGCATTTAACTACACTAGCCTTGCCTGCTGGGGAACTCAAGCAGTAGGTCAGACTAACCAATAGCAAGGGTTCACTAGTTTCAGTTTCTAGTTGCGACACTAATGCAAGTGAGTTTGAATGACTGTCAGTAAAAAACAACAGATCTCCACTGGATCTGTTCGATCCCACAGCTGATCATCTTTGGAGCCGAAATGAGACAAACAGGTGTCAAAAGCTGGAGATTCTAGTAGCAAAAAGGAGAAGAGTAGCACCTCCCCTCCTTGCTCTGGTCATTTTATTCCAAACTCTGCTGTAAACTGGCTGTAGGACTTGTCAGGCTTGTGAGCTCTGAAATGACTCCAGTAAGTAGGATACCTGAAAATCCTCAGTTTTTGTTGTTGCCGAGTTATTTTTCCACTAGATTAGCAAATGTAAACAGCTCACAAAGCAGCCAGATGCATGATGAGACAAACACAAGACAAACAGCAAAAGTGTTTGGACAGTAGTCAAGACCTCCACCTTTGGGCAACAATGAGCTATTAGATCACCTCTCTTTCTCCATGGATCCCTTAGCATGCAATATTGGTCCTGAAGAGACATCAATGATAAAAACTTCCTAGGCATCTCAACAAATACAAAATTTCATCTCTAGAGGGAAGGGAACATGCAGGTACATGCAGCTACAGGCATGGGATCTGCCTTCAGTCATGATGGTACTAGTGCAAAAGAGCATTTGACATATTACAAGGGACCATTTGCACAAGCCAACTTTTTGTAAGGTCACATTAAGTGTTTATGAAAGAAATATATAGACTGTCTAGTAAACTGCATATTGGCAAGACTATATTGTATCAATACTAATGTCACTAACATATCATTAGAACATATACTTAACGATGCACATTTTAAAAAAATAATTCCTACCATATTAGACATCCCTGTAAGTGTACATAATAATTTGTAACAAGAGGCCTATATTATTTGGCTTTACTCCACAAGCCTTCTAACTTTATTTACTGTACTATGGGGTCTTGTTGTTATTGTCACTTTTTTTTTTTAAACTATCTTTAAAGCATGTGTCTTCATTTCTTCGTTAAATATTTCAGAAAATATTCCAGGTATGTAACAGAAATCGAGCTGCATCATCTTGCGTTTTACAAATATTCCAGAAATGTCTGCTCAGTCCTCATTGGCTATAATATGACTTGTTGGATAAGCAAGTTTAACTGTTTGGTCTAGTCAGAGTTGCACCAGCTGTTAAAAAGAATTGCTACAGCTGCTCTGCAGGAATTTATTTGCTGACCACTTATTTATGCTGTTGTTGCACCTTTAAATAAAGCTGAGACAAGAATTAAGAACTACAACAACAGGTAGAGAAGTCATGCAATATTTAACACTGGATTAAAATGCAAGTCAAATTCCCAGCTGAGGATAAGCTGTGGAAAGGGAAAGCAGGTGTTTTTATTAGCAAGGAGGCTGCTTCTATGAAAAAGGAAGATAGGAAACAAAAAAATTAGTTTTCCATACAGTAATTCAGCTTTTCTTATGACTGTATCACCCTTCCATGTAAAATGCAAGACTTTCAATGAGAAATTCTCTACTTATATACATACATGCACAAAATAAACACAAAGCAGTACCAAAATATTTAAAATATGATTAACAGTTTCTGAATAGTGTCCAAAAAGCACTGCCAAAAATTAGGTTTGGACTTTAAATCTTCTTCCTTTCTACATATTAAATGGGAAAAGGAACAATCCCCAAAACATCAGAAAGGTGTTAAAAATATTTGTGCCACCTAATACACCTAAAAAAATTTTTTTTTCTTCTGTAGTGAAAACTTCTGACCAGATATCATTTATTCAGCATTAAAAAAAAATTCCTTTTGTCTAAAGCCTTATAACACAGTAACACTCTTCATATTAGCTATATTATCTACTGCCAAAATAAAAGGTTGAACAATGCAAAGTATTACATTTTCTATGTTTGAAACAATATAGATATCAAGGTCTATTTTATAGAAGATTGTGTTTTTCTTACTAGAACTGTAAGATACACATAAATCTAACAAATGCAACAACTGATTGTTACACTGGCATTCATTTGATAGCACCAAATTAAGCTATATAATCCTTTTCAGCTGGTTAACAGCATACTGCAAAGGGGTGTGAGGCTATTTATAAAGCTCAAGATATGCAAAGTAAAGAATGCCTGGACTACAGAAAAAAGCAGGTAGTGTGTGGAAGGGCTGGCACTCTTGGTTGGTATGGTTGCCACCTTGATAATTTATTTGTCTTCTTTCTTTTTTTTCACCCCTCTATTTTTTTTCCTCTTCAGAGGAAGGGGAAGCCTTGCTTGTATTTTTATTTAACAAACACTGGCTTTCTCCAATTTGTTCAAGTATCACTTATTATTTAGAATGCTTGTAAGTATTTCATAGAAATTGACTTTGTGCATATGGACAACCAAATCCAGCTTTGAGTTTACTGGCTGTCTGATGCTCTGACTTCAGACCCTGCCAGCAAAGAAATGCAGTGCAGCAGTACCAAATTCTGACTGGCACAGTGTAGGAAGAGTTTCAACAGTCTGTCCTCCAAACAGATACACATGCATACATGTAAACACAGTGTTTAGTGTACTTGCTGTAGGACATGTAATACTAGTGGTTTACAAAAAAGCCAAAAATTTTGCAGATGGGTGAATGCCTCGGGGTACCAACTGAAAGTGTCCTTGCTTTGGATGAAGTCCAGCTTAAAGAGAAGGAACAACATTATTACATTTGGCAAGAATGAGGGATCCATAATGAACAATTTTAAGTCTGATTTCCATTTAGCTGTGTCAATTAAAATGAAATTAAGAAATTGGAAGGAAGTTAATTATTTTCTGTGTGTTTTAGGAAAATCTGACAAAGGGATCAGAACTGAAGGAATTATGATATTGGTAAAAAAGTGTTCATTATTTGTTGTCTTTTAATTTTTTTTAGTACTCAGTATATTTGGGTCAATAATGATCATGGTAGCTGCCATCCTTAAGGGACACTCCATAATTTAAGTGAGAAGAACAAAGCGTCTCCTGCCCACTTCCAAACATAGATAACCAGTGGCTGGATGACATACAAATAATAATGTGATTTGCACTTACAGGAAACGTTGCTCATACTTTACTTAATAGTAGTAATGACTTCCAATGATGAATAAGGTGGAATTTATCCCTGCTGGCAATCTGTGGTGGCAGTAGGTATATTTTCCACTTCAGGAGAGGCACCAGGGATTGAACAAATGTATTAACATTTAATAAGCATTAACAGAGTAATATTTCATGACACAGCTGAAAAGCACAGCCACCATCTCCCAAGACCGAATTACACTGAATATTACTAAAATTCACAATTTGCTCCTTTCACATTATGCAATATACGGTCAGGTAGTAAAATCAGTAGAAAACATGAACTTTTAGTAAGAACAAACATAAAAAGAAGTAAGGTTCTATAAAGAAATAGTTGACTTGGTCCACCTTGACTTGGGATAGAAATCTCTGCACTTCCTTAGTAACTGTGTCCTTCTCAGATCCTCTCCCTCTTCCCAATTCTTGTTGTTACAAACTAAAGAAACAAAATTTAAAATTAGCAAGAAGAGGAGAAAGGAGAAATAAGACAGAAGTAAGAACAGAAGAGATGCCCAACAATGTTTTCCTCTTGTATTTCAGTGATTATTATAAACCCACCTATGCACAAGAACTCATGACTTCCACCTTTAAAATCTCAATACCAATTAACTATATGTAACTTTACATCATAAGTTGTACTATACAGAGTCAATGCACACAAAGTTTTAAAGAGATTTTTTTAACATAAAGCACATTTTACAATAATTTGGTGAAGTCCCGAACTTGTTTGGCCAGGAGAGAATGGGTGGAACTCTAGAAAATTTGCACGAAGTTGAAGTTTAGACAGTGTTTTCATTAACCACACTATGGACAAGAAGGGAGAAGATGCTTGCGACAAAGAGAACAGTTTATACAAATACTGGTTCTAGGTTTTATAGGGATTTCTCTAATAGAAATTTCACCAATAAAGAAATCTGTAAAATGTTCAGATGCAACCTAAACAAAATGGCAGATTAATATATCTACACAAAATGCACATTATATCATTACTACACAAGCATAGCTTCATGCACAGATCAGACACCATATACTACCAAATAAAAACAGTTTACGTGTCAAAAATCATCCTTTGTCAATAGACATTACATGCTGTCTGTTCAAACATTCTGCTGAGAGAGCTTGGAAATTTTGGGTTTAAGAATTCTGCCTGTTCAGAAACGATTAAACTAGCATAGAAGTTGACACTGTCTAGTTTTCCTCCTTATACTCAAGGATTTGTAAAGATATGTAAATTACTTTACTGTGCACAGCTTGCTGAATAGCAACATGTTCTGCAGATAATGAAAAGTCTCTTACAGAGAGACATACTGCTATTTTGCAGATTACAGTGAGTGAGAAATGCATCAGGAAAAAAATGTTAGTCCCGCAGCAGCTGTTAAACGTAGTTCTGGACCTCAGATCACCTTCTGTTCCTCCAGCCCTCTAAGCTAATTTCAGGTCTCATAATTTTATAAATGTAAAACATCAGTGAATACAAGAAATATACTGATCATAACTTACATTTTTAAACATACGCTTCAAATTCATAGCCAAAAGAATATTTAACACCATCTATTTGGGAAGGGGGGGTGTCAACAAACCCAAAAACTAACTCACCAGCAAACGTTTTACTTTCTTCACACTTCGATTCACCATTTGAATCAAGTTTCATAACCAGTAATATCAACTTCAGTTAAGCCCCAAAAGGTGAAGCAGCTTAAAATTGACACTCAGAGCATCAGCATCCGCTGATAAAATGCTCAGTAAATACAGCTGTATCAATAGAGACTGGAGATATTTGGGGTAATGATCACATCAGGCAACAGCACCTGCCACATAGTCAGGAACAACATAAGGAACAAATGGCATATTTAAGTGGGGCAGAGCTCCCAAATGTATTTGTTAGACAAGCCATGTATCCCAACACAGTAAGCATACCAAAAGTATTCTCAAGCACATTTTCATGATTTCTACTTCATAATGTTGTTGCCATATAACTGGTGAGTTGAAACAGTATTACTGCAATTCTCTTTTTACTTTTCTTTTTTTTTTAAAAAAAGCTCATTTTCATTTTACGAACAAAGATGCAGAGCAAAAACCATGTAGGTGCCTCACTGACACTGATTTCAAAGCCTATGAAAAAGTGTGCGACTACAAGACACTGCTTCAAGTAGTTATCCTGAAGGTATCAGTTTAATTTATTCTACACAAAGTAAACCGATATGGCAGTTTGAGAAACACAGGCAAGTTCCTTTCCAATACTTGCCTTTAAGGAGCTCTGCATAGGCCAAGCAAATAAAAGACAATTCAAGTCAATACAACCTTATGGCAATGCATCAATTCTGAGCAAGTCTAAACCAAGAGGCTGTTTCCCTGCTCCACCCTCCCAACTCCGCACCCCCCCCCCCCCCCCCCAAGGTGGCTGGCATCTTTTCTGCTTTAGGGAACTACTAGAAATATGCCTGTGAATAACCAACCAACACGGCTACAAGAGAATTATACGTATGTCCAGGAGAAACTACTGCATGTGTCTGGTAAGAACCACCAGGAAATAAGGATGGCATACACTCTGAGATGCAGGCTTCACTGCAAAGAAGGTGCAATTGTACATTAAGTCAGATACCTGTATAGACAAATCTAGCACAATCAAAAAGCTCTGTAGGTTTATTTTCCAGTGTGGCTAGTTGAGGTAAATCCCTTGACTGGAGTTGAAAGACTGACCTCAATTATTGGCACAGAAGTCGAAAATTGCTTGTACCTTACTCAGCTAGGTCTTTAGTCTTGTAAGCAATCTCTGTAATAGGAAACTAAATGAGAAACTAAATCAGCACTACCTCTTTCCACATCAAAAACATGCATCTTTCTGTAATGGGGGGAGGGGGGGAAATCGATGAAAATCTTCTTATGAAGTATAATCTTGTAGTCAAAACTGTGACCCAAACTGTCAGCATCAGTTTTCTCTTAAACTACGTTTCTCCCTTCCCAGGCACTGAGATTCTTGACTTTCCTTTCTATACACAATTACTTACTTCACAAATTATACATTAGCACTGTCATTTAATTCTGTAGTAATATTTGTAAGAATCATAGTGAAAAGAGGTAAAACACCCTTCATTAAGGGAAAGAAAAAACATAATTTAGTATAGAAGAAATTCCTGTCCTGTGACTGCAAATGACATTTTAACATAACAGTTAAATTTAATTACTAGGTATTTCAAGAACTTCGCAGGAGAAAGCTGAACTAGATAGCCAAGTTCTTAGATAAGACACAAACTCTATCAGGGATAACCACATTACTACAAGCAGAGCCCACATATCAATTAGCAAGCTTCATGATCCGCTTACAGAGTAGGGAAAATTAACAGAGCAGCAATTATTTAACACCAGTTTTACCTGCAAGTGAAGGTGTAGGAGCAATTCTACTTAAAAAAGGCAAAAATTCAGCCAAACCTCTGCTAGCCTTGGGCAGCAAATGAAGCCATTACTTAACACAGCCAAGTAAAAGCAGAGCAAGTGAGAAGTACTTTTCAAAAAAAGTGTTGTTGGTATTTGTAGTAATGAAGCATGCTGCAGGTTAAGACAGATGGGGAAGAACCTTGCTATCTACAGAGACACTGAGAATCTGCATTCCTTCCATGGATGCTTTAATATTAAACAAACTACATCTTAATGACAGTTGCATGACCTTTCCAAATGATCCTGCATGCTTGGAATGATTAGCAACTAAACTGTGTAGTATATAAATGAGAAAGAAGTCAAAGGTTAAAAGTGTTGATTGATATTAATCTCAGAGGATGCATAGTTCTAATGTTACTCCAGTCCAATATAAAAATAAGGCTCTGTATCAGAAGACTAAAAAAAAAAAAAATTAAAAACAGCAAAGCTTGCTCCAAAATAACTAAACTGTCATGGTTATGCAAAAGTAATTTTGACTGGCAGTTGTAAAGACCATTCATTGTTTATCTTAAGTCATTTACTTATCTTAACTCATTGTACTTTACTGCTGTAGTTCAGAATAACCAAGGAAGGAGAAAATTTGCCAGTTCCTAAGCTTTTAAAGAGAATGATGTGAAAGAAGCTTTAATTAAAAAGGAGAATCCCAGGGAAAAGCAAGAGGAAAAAAAATTATATTGCCAATGTATTATTATTTTTTTTACTATCAGAGCAATTCTTAACATGCATCCTTTTTGTCACAGCTGTAGCTGAATTATTAGTTTAAAAACTCTTTAAAGAATTAACTGTTAGACAGCTCCGGAGATGAAAGGCATGAAGAATCTATATACCCTATGTTTGATCCCTGCAAAAAATAGATTAAAAAAAGAATCTTTTTGTAGTATAAAGTTTTTCTCTTTCTCCTGTGGACTCAGAGCAGAGAACTATACATTGCATTCTTATCACACAAGCCATCTGAAAATGTTTAATATTTATTTTTTAAAGGAAATATTCCTACATCATTTCATATACTGGAAACAGATTTCTTCACAAATAAAAAATGAGTCCTTCTGTTCCAGTTGTATGTATTCCCTCGACTTAAAAAAATGCTTCCACATTTTTAGCTGCAACAGCAGGAAAAACCTTTGCAAAGAACACTGCTAAGTCTCCATAGGGATGCAGCAAAGCAATAGCAGCCCCCTCTGCTGCTCAGAAAAGGAGAAAAATACTAGCATACACTGTTCCAAAATCACCGCTCCACTTACACACAATATTCCAACCTTCTCAATTTCGTGTACTGCCTGTACACAAAACAAAAAATTTCTCTAACCATTCTTCATTTCCCCCTACACCTACAAAGCTTGTAGTCTATTATTCTGAGAGTAACTGCAGACTTACATACAGGAGTCCCTTTTCACCTCACGTACGCACAAACTGCCCAGTGTAATCTTAGTATTCTTTAGTTTTAAAAATTAATGCTATCCTTCCACACAAAGCCAAAAATTACTGAAAAAATAAATCCTTTCTATCCTTGTGGCTCTACGTACCAACCTGGACCAAGCACCTCGCAGTAAAAAATTCTGTCTCAGTCTGTGCTATTTGAGAGCTCAAAGCTACATATGTGAGCATGGCTTTAGGTTTGTTTCAGAACATGAGAGATGGGTATTTAAGCTCCAGGGGACAGGTCTTCCTGTGGTACGTCCTGTGCTAGCTCCACCTAAGTCAACATAGCTTATTTGTTCTATCTCCCCCGCCTCCACTCTCCAGGGTCAACGAACAACCAAGAAAAGGCACTCTTGGAACAGCACCGTTACTTACACACAAACACCTACTGACTTACAGTCAAACAGACAGTATGGTACCTGGAATCAGAGGATGCTGCAATCAAAGTACACCATTTTTACAAGAAAATTAAGCTGCTTCTCAGCCTTTCGCCATTGTTATACGTAAAGCCTTTCATACCATTTCCCACAGCATTCTCCTGGAGAAACTGGCTGCTCGTGGCTTGGACAAGTGTACTCTTCGCTGGGTAAAAAACTGGCTGGACGGGCGAGCCCCAAGAGTGGTGGTGAATGGAGTTAAATCCAGTTGGCGGCCAGTCACAAGGGGTGTTCCCCAGGGCTCAGTATTGGGGCCAGTTCTGTTTTAATACCTTCATCAATGATCTGGACGAGGGGATCGAGTACTGCACCCTCAGTAAGGTTGCAGACAACACCAAGTTGGGCAGGAGTGTTGATCTGCTTGAGGGCAGAAAGGCTCTACAGAGGGATCTGGACAGACTGGATCAATGGGCTGAGGCCAATTGTATGAGGTTCCACAAGGCTCAGTGCTGGGTCCTGCACTTGGGTCGCAACAACCCCATGCAGCGCTACAGGCTTGGGGAAGAGTGGCTGGAAAGCTGCCCAGCAGAGAAAGACCTGGGGGTGCTGGTTGACAGCCGGCTGAATATGAACCAGCAGTGTGCCCAGGTGGCCAAGAAGGCCAACGGCATCCTGGCCTGTATCAGAAATAGCGTGGCCAGCAGGACTAGGGAGGTGATTGTTCCCCTGTACTCAGCCCTGGTGAGGCCACACCTCGAGTACCGTGTTCAGGTTTGGGCTTGTTGCTACAAGAAAGTCATTGAGGTGCTGGAGCATGTCCAGAGAAGGGCAACAAAGCTGGTGAGGGGCCTGGAGCACAAGTCTTATGAGGAGCAGCTGAGGGAACTGGGCTTGTTTAGTCTAGAGAAAAGGAGGCTGAAGGGAGACCTTATCGCTCTCTACAACTACCTGAAAGGAGGTTGTAGCGAGGTGGGTGTCAGTCTCTTTTCCCAAGTCACAAGCAACAGGATAAGAGAAAACGGCCTCAAGTTGTGCCAGGGGAGGTTTAGATTGGATACGAGGAAAAATTTCTTCACCAAAAGCATTCTCAAGCGTTGGAACAGGCTGCCCAGGGAAGTGGTGGAGTCACCATCCCTGCAGGTATTTAAGAGACATGTAGACGCGGTGCTTAGGGGCATAGACTAGTGGTGGACTTGGCAGTGTTAGGTTAACGGTTGGACTTGATGATCTCAAAGGTCTTTTCCAACCTAAACAATTCTATGATTCTATATGTTATATATGAAAGGCATCTATTAAAAAATCATCTTATTACCTTTAGTAATGAAGCAAATGCTCAAATATGACAACTGCTGAAGGGGTATCAAAGTGGGTTTTGTGGTTGTAGATCCAATTATACAGAAATTTTTCATCTTCTTTTTAGCTAATCTGTTTTCTGGTTCTTAGAAAGCTCTGGTTAACCAACAAAACCATCACCATCACAGCCCACAATCCTGCAACAAGCAAACCTGCATTTGAAGAGGCCACTAACTTGAAAAGTTAGTGGAGGGTTCTGTGTATAGAATGTCTGACCCCTTATAAAGAGTCACCATCACAATCCAAATAGTTAGCACAGAAATAATGTTTCACATTCATATACCCTAATTTGCTAAGTTTCATGACAGCCTCAAGAGAAGAAAAGGAAATAAATGTTTAAGAGGGCTTTTGTTACAAAGACTCTTTTTGAACACTGCCTCTTGTGCAGAAGGATTGAGCATCTCCCATAGACAGGCTCAAACACTCCTTTAGACTTCCATCCAGACAAGCAGAACAGACAAATGTGTTTCCCAAAACCCAGAACAAGAAAAATGGCCAGGGACCAGCTAACAATCCTCCTGCTCTACCCGCTCACTTGGATTTTAAAATTCAGATCCTTACAGACTACATGAAAATACCTTTAGTGCCTTTTGGTGTATTCTCCCCTCAAAACACAATTTGTGGAGAAATATGAAATGGCTCCTGGAATCCCACTTCGAATGGGAGGGCGTGGCATGAAAAGAAAAAATTATATGAAAATTCAAGATGGCATCTGCCTGAAGTGCGAGGTATACTTTAAGGTAAAAGAGGGCTACCATTTGCATATCTCCCAACAACTGTTTCCTACACATACAATACAACTTTTTGCCATGGACACAGTAAATTGCATCTATTAGTTTCTGTATAATCTTCTGTTTTCCTCTTTTGCCAGAGACCAACTTCAAGCACACAAGCAAGAGTAAGAAAGGAAAAACTCCTTAATACCACAATTTCTCCTAGAGCACGTATATATCTGCCTCTGGAGATCTCACACCTGCTAGTCTTATATGAAGTAGTTATTTTGCCTAATCATAAAAATCTGTGACAATATTTGCTGGAATGAATGCAACTAATGCTTCTCAGGAATTCATGGGTTTAATTTTTTTGATTTTCTTTTTAAAGTGATTGTTTCCTCAGGTGGCTTCAACATTAGACACATTTAATATTATAAGTATTATGTAATGTAGAATTTTAGATAGAGAAAAACTTATAGAACAAAGTTAAATTCATGGTAGCTTGGGTGTAAGTGATCAGGACTTTTTTCCCCCTTCCACAAAACACATCAAATCCAAACCAAAGCTGAATGAACCTGTAAATTATTTTAACTGTTTAGAAACAATTTCTAAAATAATCAAGAAGCCAATACTCCTCCAAATAAGCAAAGTTCACAGCAGTTAAAGAAAAACAACTCATCTTGATGGAAACCTAAAGCCTTCATTAAAACAAAAGATTAAAGCATATTGAAGATGATAGTCATTAGTATTTAAAAACTACGAAACTGGGAATTGTAGAAATAGTAAGCAAACAAAAAGACACACAAAAAATGGAATGAGGTAAAGATGACATATATTATGATCAAAATAATTTTTAAGAATTAGAACAATCAATATTTCAGAAATCTCAAATAAACCTAACGATATATAGGAAAAAACTTAGAACACGAAACAGACTACAACTTGGATAACCAGAGGCTGAAACCCAGGTGTCAGTCCAAGAGAAATTAATGCAATGGTTGACATAGAATATGATTAGCAGCACTGATGCCATTTTTTCCATAAAAGCATGCTGGTTATCACCTATGTCGAACACCAGTTTTGATGACAATAAAATATTGCTGGTTGTGATGTATTTGTTATTACTACAATTTCAAGAGTATAAAAACGGGTAGACAAACAATCTGAAATAAGCAAGAATGCTAATTTACATGAGCTATTTCCCAGTGACAGTGACTACCAGTAATACGTTCTTGTCCTTGCAGTGCTACAGAATCCCACATGTACTGAGGGATAAAAGCATTTAAGGGCAGTTGCTATGAAATATGTGATACGCTGTGAATGTATTTGTTTGCTTATGTTGTGGTTAATTGTTACATGACCGCTCCTAAGGAACTCAAGTGATACAAAGTCATCACAAAGCACTGGAAATGGATGCCACAAATATGATGCAATCAGTGAAGAATCAGCATTAAGCGCATGTTTCTGCTAAGAGTCCTGCACATATCATTTACTTTGCCCTCCTGTGCTATCTAGTATTTTTCTGTAACAGACATGACAGCATTTAATAGGACACAGATCAATTGGAGTGAAAATTAACAAACAGTAAAGGATCTGATGAGGTACATTGGGTGTGGGGAAACTCTAGTCACAACCAAGTGTCAATTCTTATCTCTAGGTACAAAGGACACAGGCCATACTTACAGAACAGAAGGCTCTCTGAAAAAGGCTTGCATCATGTTAGACAAATCAGTCAAACATGAAATCTCAATGCAATGCTGCAGTCAAAAGTGTTAACAGAATCATTTGTTATATAAACGGATAGATATATAGCATGAACAAGTTTTAATTGTCATTGGTGCAGTTGTTACTGGAGTTTTAAACTCAGTTCTGATAGCTAAGATTCAAGACGGATGTTCAAAAATCAGAGAGAATGTACAGGGAAGTATCGTAACAAGAACAAAAAATAGGAAAATATGCCCAATGGACACAGTGTCCTTCTTATTTACATTTAAGAGACCCCTCAGGAGTGAACTTGATTGCTTTATGTATGCAGGAAAAAAACCCCGCTTTGTTAAACAGCTCTTCAGTACAACATGAAAATAATAAGTTGTAATGGTCAAGAAAAGACAGGTAACAGGAAAGCAGCAGAGTAGAGTAAAGGTGGAGAAGTTTAAACACTGGTGATAACTAACAAACTGTTAACCTAGGCTTGAGATAGATTTGCCTTGCTGGACTGTTTCCTGTTTTCAAATGGTGAAATTTTTGTAAAAATATGCTTTAGCTTGCCCAGACGTCAATACAGAGCAGCTTAACATTTTATGCAGGAAATTGTACAGGTAACCACAAGGACCCTTCCAGATTCCTAGGTGTTGCTGGTAAATGCAATGAAGACTCTCCTGAACCACTGGCCTTCTCATTTCAAGTGCACATGCCCTTTAGTCATAACATTTTCACAACATTATGGCAACAATTATCTCAGTTATTTGCACAGAACAGTAGTATGAGGCAAATATTTATTTATAATTGTATATATATTATATAAACATTACCTAAAACATGAATATATAAAAAATGTATTTATATATAAATACAATGGTTTTTATGCTTCTGGTGAAGTTTAGCAGGTAGAACACAGCGAGCTTGCTGCTGTCAAGTGGAAGTCCAGGTGACAGGCAGCAAACACAAGCAGGATACATTGTGGTGTTATGCAAGAACCTTGCCATTTCCTTCCTTAACTGCACAGGATCCCACAGACCAATAAGCAAAAAAAAAAAAGTCAGATTAGAAAGAGACTTTATTCAGTAGTTTATAAGGAAAGGAATAAAAAGCAGAAGGACAAAGAACAGAGATATCAAAAAGTTGAAATGGGCTGCAGAACGACACCTACGGCAGTAGCAGTTGCTATTTTATTCAGTCTCACTATTATCTTTTGGCATTTGGTAGTGATGAAAACTGTGTGTTGCCAATATTGCTATGTACCAAACCAGACCAAACTAGCAACTGTGTTGGATCAGGAATGCATGCTTCTGAGGAGCCAGGTTTACATCTGACACACAAACAGTAAGTAGCGGATTCAGCCATCACAGCCAATACTGGTGGTGCAAAGCAAGTTTCACAGGGGTACAGCATACAGCAAGGGAGCAGGTAATTCAGCCACAGTTAGGACGAGAACTGTACTAGACTACAAATGCTGAGAAGCATATCTGAAAAGCTAAAAATAAGACTATCAGGTTCAAGTCTCCTAGGATAAGACTATTTTCACTTCAACAGGTAGAACCAGAAATCACTTGTAAATACAGCTGATGAGTCTACAAACATTCCTTTTTCTTCCCCAAACCAGCATATTTATTAGTCATGTTTATTTTTACTCTGGTAATTCATTCATGCTCCAGCACAGCTATATTTCTACAACATCTCTTAACATAGAATGTGTTCCTATAGTTAAATGTTGGTTTATTAATGAATTGGCAACATGAATGTTGCATTATGTTAGTCTCACTGTGTCACCACGACCTAGAGCAGTATCACCTCAAGACATTTTCTAACCTGTGCTGATCCTTCAGGTACACAGTTAAAAACTACCTAAAATACGAGTTGCACCATGAATCAAGAACAATTCCCAAATACAGTTCACTACGTCGCTCCCCAACAGTTCTTGCAGGAGCACAGCCTGGGGGCAGAGCACAGACGAAAATGGCCTGCACTGCATGGAAACAATATGCAAAGCGACTATCAGACCACACAGAAATTGTGCATCTATACAAAAATCTTTCAGACAACTTCCTTCAGGCTAAACCAGCTTGTTCAGTTTATGTCAAATACGTCTTAAAAAAAGAAAGAAGAAACCTGTATTCATTATTGAAGATGATTAAAAAAAAACCTTCAGAACTGACCACCACTGAAAACTATGCTCTGCTCTGTCTGTATATAAACTGAGCATGGTTATTTACAAAGCACTTCAAAAAGTTTGCAATTCAGAGACTTAAAAATATATTTTTGAGTGTAAGCATTTCCTACGTTAAATATCAAGTCCATACTGTATGCAAGTTGTTATACGATACTCAGTAAGTCATACTACATCTGGAAAAACCAAAGCATTGGAATAAAAACAAGAATTTGAGTTGTAAAGAGCCAACTGAATGACATGAAATACAACAGTATTTCATTCCAAATTAGAAAGCATATACTTCAGTACCTTGAACAGTAGAATTATCAATAGAAAATTATATAATTTACTAAAGACTCATGTTAAAACATTATGACTTTTCAAAAATCGATGTTAGTTGAAATACTTTAAACACACAAGTGAATTACAAACTAATCGCTATTACCAAAATGATATTGCTGCAGCTTCCAGAAGCAAATGTTCATCCTATTTACCTGTTCTAGTGCACCTTCAAGACTGATTCTCCATCTCTATACATTTGTGTTCATAGTCAAACACATAGGGAACCCTCTCAACTTACATTAATCGATTTTTTGAGGTTTTGTTTTGTTTTACATCACTTTTTTTTTTTTAAAGTACATTGTAAAAATTTGAGGGGTTTTTGTCATTTTGTTTTTTGAAAGGTGAGAGGACACTAGGTGTTCTATTACCAATTAATGATTAAGAAAAAGAAATTGGTACATAAGCTTAGGAACATTATTATTCCACAAGAACACTTGCCTGCTCCTCTTTTTTATTAGTCAGTATCACCACTTTCATTATTCTTTCAGTTTTTGCTGCTGCTGCTAAGAGTTAACAGAATTCCTCCTTCCTGAAAAATTTGGAAAATATGGTGAACTACTAACGTACACTGGAGCTAATACACCAAAACCAATTTTTTTTTTTAATCTAAAATGTTAGGTGATATAAGTAGCAATAAAAATACAAATATTTATTTCCAAATTCTTATTGCAAATCCGAAGTTCTCAGCAATCATTGCACAAAATTTACAAGGTCCTCACAAGTAGGATACCATACGACATTATGTAATGATTTCTACCTGAATGACTGGCTAACACACTTTTTTTTAACCTGTATTTTGTCAATGAACTCGCTATAACCTGGCCAGAAGAAAGAACTTGATGTTTCTGTAATAGTCCACCCTATTTTTTCATTACAACTTTTTCATCTAAATGAACCAGATATTCTCAGAGAACACCGCATATGCACAGTCGCTCACCCTCCTTCTTGCCTACTTTGAGAAGGAAAATATCATAAATAATGCCAGGAGGGTCTTATTAGTGTATAAATATTTTTACATGCTAACTCATAAACAATCACCTTGATCTTTTGAAGATAGACATCAGAGCTCCATTCCTTAAATATATAGGAGTATTTGCTCATGTCAAATGCATGCAAATAATTTGATTATTAACAATTAAAACAGTATAGTTTTTGTGGACTGCATAAATTCTTCATAGTGAGCTCTTTAGGAAACAGAATCTTTGCTTCATTGTAAAACCTTAGTTTAAGTTAAATATGCAAGTTATTTTCCAAAATCCAGAGTTAGCGAGGATTAAGAACACAAAAAAATGTAGTTTCTCACCTTTGTCTTTATGTAGAATGGCGATGACTGGTGAATGGCCAAGTCCATGAGGCTATTGGAATTTGTGACACTGTTACTGTTAGCGTGTTCATCTTCTCTACTGCTGTCATCAGACTGATCGAAATCATCGCTCTCCTGATCCATTTCCTCCTCCTCTTCCACCTCCTCCTCTTGATCACCAGCATGTTCATCATCTTCTTCCTCTTGGTTACAAGTGGATTCTTCATCCACTGTAATAAGTCTATTGTTATTTTCTTCTAACTGTTCCTGCTGAGACTCATGCCTGTCATCAAAGCCAGGTTCTTCTCCTCGTATTTCCCCATTCCTCCCAATGTGCTGCTCCTCTTGTTGTCGTCTTTGCTGCTGCTCCTCCTCTTCTACAACCCGATTCATCTGCTCCTCATCTACTTGGCTTGAGGAAGCATTACCTCGAAGAGATCCACCAGTTCGTCGCCTCTTGCTGCCCACAGAGAGCAGTTCCTGATTCATTTCCAAAAGCCAGCTTGCTACTTCTTGGACCTTGGCTAGGCTATCTGAAGATGCAAATGCTTTCACATTCTAAGGAGACAAAAAAAGAAAAAGTGGGAAATTACAGAAGTTACCTTTTTTATTAGATAAAGTATTAAAAACTTATTTCATTTTATTACTCCTGACAACTTCAAATTCCAAGAAACAAGGAATAATTTCTACTTGACAGACAACTGGAAAAACCCCAGACTGCAGACAACTTTGTAGCAAGAGAGTTATTTCTTCTATCAAACAGTCTGATCTTAATCTCTGTAAGCACCATATTCTGCAAAATTCAGAAGAGCTGCTTGCCCTCCTAGAGAATCCACAGGAACCATTAACATACATGTTAACAGAAGATCCAAGTATGTGATATTACTTGCTAAAAATTGGACAAAGATGATTTTCAAATCACATTCTATTTTCCCTCTCATTCGGTTACAGACTTTATATATTACTCACAAATGATGAGCTGCTTTTGGTCTTATGCCTTAAGAGGAGGCATATTTTCAGGTATAATTGAAAGTTGCATTTCTTGTTACTATGGTTTTCTTTTAGATAAATGAAAAAGAGAACACCCACTAAAGAATATAGCCTTATCACTTCCAAGTCTTAAACTGGCCACAGAGATGCCCAGTAGTCAAAAGTAGACATCACTAGGCAGCCCATGCAGCCCGGAAAGGGCACATACCTTGCCTGGCAAAAAAATCACTCATAGCAGTAAAGTTCTCCAAACTCTAAGAAGCTACAAGAATTGTTAAATGAGACTCTGAGAAGTTAAAAAATTGCCGAATTTAGGTGCATATTAACAGAAATTGAAAAATACTAATGCAATTTCCAAATTGTCCACACATTTGGCTACACATGTGCGGGCAAACAGTATACAAGAACAGATGGATATAACAGAGTCTAGCTAGATCTTAAATTTGGTATTAGATTTCCAGCTGTACAACCTTTGACGCTGGCACATTGTGACTCCAGTTCCCCTAGATTCAAGTGATGTGTTGAGTAGGTGAAATCAGACATGAACTCAAGTAGTCAGATTCACAGATTCACATGAAAATCTGTGCAAAGAGAAAAAAAACTAGCTTTTTCATCACGTATAGAACCACTGTCCTCCAGTGTTCATAGACCACACCACACACTCAGCAGGCTACACTGTGAGAGAGAGATTCAGAAAGCACAATATAACACTGGAAGGGAGCACAACTACCGAGTCTCCTTGGAGTAGGAGCAAAGGATGTAAGTTTCCATGAATACTTCAATACAGGAAGATATTCTCCTAACCTCTCCCACCCACCTCTCCTCCTTTTTTATAGGAAGTCCTCTATGTCTTACAGTTTTAAAAAAAAAAAATTTTTTTTTCAAAACAAAAAACCTAGAGCCTTGGATGATGGAGGCGTTGAACAGATAAACCCCAACTTTGCTCCACGACAACTGTAAAAACATTCAGCTTACTGGTGAGGAGGGAAAAAAAGTACCAGAAACAGTAACTCCAAGATAATTTCCACTGTGTTGTACTATAAAAGCCACAGAAACACATTTACAGATGTTTTTCAAGTCTTGCACTGAGAAGGATTCATAGATGGGATTCTGCACACTTGTCCCCTCTTCCTCGGGGAAACATTACTTACATCCCAACGACATGGTTCTCAAGTTTCCACATATCTACCCAGATGACAATTGCCCCCTGTCGTGGGCTTGATAACAAAGTACCACGAAGCTGCTCGCTCACTCCTCCTCCCCAGCCCTGGTGGGATGAGGATGAGAAAATATAAAGAAATGCTCGTGGGTCGAGACAAGGACAGGGAGGGATCACTCACCAATTATGGTCATGGGCAAAAGACAGACTCAACTTGGGGAAAAAACAAAATCAATTTAATTTACTACAAATGAAATCAAAACAAGGATAATGAGAAGTAAAACCAAATCTTAAATCACCTTCCCCCCACCCCTCCTTCCCGGCTCAACCCCCCTCCCGGTTCTCTCTACCTCCCCCCCATGGTGGTGCAGGGGGACGGGGAATGGGGGTTGGGGTCAGCTCATCACACCTTGTCTCTGCCGCTCCTTCCTCCTCAGGGGGAGGACTCCTCACTCGTCCCCTGCTCCACCGTGGTGTCCCTCCCACGGGAGACAGTCCTTCACGAACTGCTCCAGCGTGGGTCCTTCCCACGGGCTGCAGATCTTCAGGCACAGACTGCTCCAGCGTGGGCTTTCCCATGGAGTCATGGCCATCCTCGGGAGCATCTGCTCCCCCGCTCCCCTCCGTGGGCTGGGGGGGACAGCCTGCCGTCTCACCACGGGCTGCAGGGGCATCCCCTCCTCCGGCGCACCTCCTCCCCTCCTTCTGCACTGACCTCGGTGTCTGCAGAGGGGTTCCTCTCACATTCCAATCCCACTACTCACTGCAGGTTCCCCTTCTTAAATCTGTTCTCCCAGAGGTGCTACCACCGTCACCGATGGGCTCAGCCTGGGCCGGAGGCGGGTCCGACTTGGAGCTGGGGAAGCTTCTAGCAGCTTCTCACAGGAGCCACCCCTCCAGCCCCTTCCCTGCTACCAAAACCCCGCCACACAAACCCAAAACACCCCCAAATAAAACCCTATGAGCTCAGAAGCTGAAATATTGTTCCAAAGAAAGTGTCCACTAGCAATTAGCTCAAATCAGTGAATCAGAAGCTAATACTAAAAGACAATTAAGCTCCACACGTCAAGGCAAGGACATGATGGAAGCAAGCAGAGGCTGTGCCGACTCCTGCTTTTACCAGTGGAAAAAAAGCATTATGGCACTGGGGTGCACGTGACCCAAACCACAAGCTAATGACTTCAACCTTGAGTGCAAGGGGCATCAAAACTGAATGTGTTTAATTTTCTATATATAGTAAGTAGCACTTGAGAAAGAGTGCACTCTTCATGGCATCTAAGAGAAATGTTTTCACTTAACTTTTTTTCCCAAAGCCTGGAAACCTTAGCATATTGGAGTGATGTGTAATAATTCCATTTCATCAAATGTCAAATTTGGTTGCATATATAAACTGAGGTTAGTACAACCTATTTATCAGGCTTGCGACATAGTTTGGGCATTGAACATGACAACACTACATCTTATTTTCTCATGACAAGAGAAAAGATTTGCATTTTTTTAAGCATTAAATCCCGTAAAAATCAGTAATTAAAAAAAAAAAAACACCCAAAAAACCAAACAAGAGATTTACATCTTCACAATCTAGCAATTTTAGCTTCCACCACAAATGATTCTCTAAATAGCCAGGAATGAAGCTTAAAAGTTTTAATCGCATTTTTTCAGTATCAAGAGCATTATTTCAAATATATGCATCAATTATTGGTTTAGGACTTACTTGATAAAACTGCAAATGCTGCATTTGTTTCCATAATTTAATACATACTTTCAATTTGTATCTATAAGCAACCAACATGAAAGGTCAGCATTGAAATACTTAAGTAATAAAATGCATGATTCTGCCAAATGCTTAAGTGACAAAAATAACACTATTGTTACTGTTAATATACCCAGATGAAATACCAGCCAATTAAAAAAATGAACATACACTAGTACTATTCTATATTTCTAATTATTCCTACATTTTTGTAGTGATCATCAATTCACAAAATTAGCTTCAGTCATAAGTGATTTCAGTTTTACTCTGTATTTGCATGAATAAACTCAACGTGGTTTTTCCAGAAGCCTGTAAAATGCATTATCAAAATTTAATTACAAGCAGTGCTACATCAGAAATCATCAATATGCAAAGAGGTGATGCATTCACTAAAGAACAGATGGATGTACATTATCTGAGAGATTTGAAACATTAAAGCTGCCTTCTGTCATGTAAGTGCTTTCAGAATTAACTACTGTCAGCTAATACACAAGATACAATCATTTCCATATATAAGGTAGATGAGAAATAAGACAGGATTATTATTTTGCAGGAAAAAGTGTATTTACAAATCAACTACCAGAGAACTAAAATCCTGTGTTTTCAGCTAGTACAGTGCCTCCTTCATTTATACTCTCAGAGTCCAAAATGACTCAAATCAGCTAAACGCCAGCAAATCCATAGAGGAAAGCTGTTGCTTTCCTACCCACCTCAGACCGCAAAGAGATTTTTTTAGACAGACACCAAAACATTGCAGTGCAATGGCAATGCTTTGCATAAACACACAAAACTCATTAAACTTGGTCAACAAGTCTAACATGGCAACTCACAGGGAAGTTTCATAACACGTGCAGCCGGTCATATGGAAAAGCAAAATACAAGGAATCCCTAAGGAAAATGGAAGTCCCTGGACTGATCCAACTGTAAATTCAGAGTGTATGAATGCATCCCCCATTTATATTGAAGATTAAATGCTGCTTAAGCAGAATTCTTCAGCTTTATGCATTAAATTTGCACATAACATAGATTATAAAAATAACCCAGAACAGCAGCTGCTCAAAACCACCTGTAAGAAATGCCAAGCAATACTGGGAAACCTTAGAGAAAACGCCTCAGGTTTATCTACAACAGGTTGCATTGCGTACTGACAGAGAAGGACAACCACTTCACTTGCTTTACTGCTGAAGTATCTCTGTCCCTCTAGTAGATACAAAAGTTGTTAAACATTTTTAACCTATAAAAACATATAACTATACGAAAATCAGGAAATATCCATCAGTACTGCTTGTTTTTATTATTCCTTTTTTATCACTTGAAACTGTAGAGAAAAAAAAAAGGAAATTAGGTGCGTGCAGAGAGGTGAGGGTGACGGGTAGAGAGTGGGGGGGGGTTGTCAGGTGGTTGTTTTTTTAAAGTATAGCAGAACTTGAAAAGGTTTTAAAGAATTAACTTTGAAATTAGAGAGTTAGACTGACTTGGATACTAACCTAAGTCATGCTAATACCAATCAGGACAGCAATTAGTGAAAGGTCACAATAGTTACAGTCACAACATGGTTTATGGGCAGTGGGCGCTCCTGGAACAAATCTTTTTGAGATTACAGATTTGGTGGACAAAGACAATTGGACTAACACAAAAACTTTTGTAGATATTTGATTAAATCCTGCCTAACATTAATATAAATAACCCAGTAAAAAAGCTGAGATATATTAAACTGAGTAATACTGAATTATAATTAAGATAAATAGAAAGTAAAAAAGGATCATCCTAAAGATCTCCTATGATTCCATTTCAACTTCCCAATCTACCTCCTGAAAGAAAAATAAAATCCTTATAAGCACACTTTGCCCAAGATTGACACCAGCATGTTGGTAACTTAAAGCTAGGCCTACATTAGCAAGCAGTGCAGTGCAGTAGGGACAGACATGCAAACCTGAGACTTGACACCCACAGAATATGGGCTCTGGGGAGGGGAAAGGCCTGTTTTTTCCAGACCAGCTCTGACCCTGGGGCCTAAACTGACCCTCACAGCTGGAACACATCTTCTGGTTTAGTTTCACCCAGAAGGTGTTGGGACAGCTGTGATTTAATTCATTCTATTGGAGAGCAGGTGTGGACAATCAGGAGTTACCCTTTAAAAGCGTGCTCTTGATCTAAATCCAGACTAACACACAAAGTACAAATGCACCTAACAATGGGTACGCACCAGCCTGCCACCCACCTAAGACCCGTTAAACCCAGCTGAAAAACATGCATACAAAGAGAATTAAATGCAGCATCAAGCAGGTAGAAATAAACAACATAATTAGCACTGATAAAATTGTGGACCATGTCCTACAAAAAAAGGAAAAAAAAATATTTTGAGTGTATGGCCATGATAGCTAGCAATGCAAAACATCACAAGCAAGCAACATACATGCTGTTTTAAAGAAAACATCTCCTCATGCAAGGACTTGGCGAAGACAAAATACTTCAGATAAAGCCACAACTTAAACTAAAGTTATGAGCATTAAACAAAAGTTACAGGAGAATAATTTTGCTGTGTTCGAGGATGGCAAACTTGATCATAGTAATGGACTCCTTGAGTCATAAAATTCTGAGTTTAATACATTCTACAGAAGAGGAAAATAAACAAACACGTATTTCATCAGCACAAAATGTTGATTAGAGCAAGATTAATATACAGCTTTAAAAACTTTCAATAACTTTTCTTCAAATTAAAACACATCATTAACAATGCATCTCATTCTACAAGCATGCACGCTTTTTCTAGGAACAATAAACTACTTCTTCCAAAAGTATACACACCTCAAATCCCTCGGTCAACTCAATTATTCATGGCTCCAAGCTCCAGAACAAATTAGCAGCTAAAAAGATTCTCTGCTCCTGCTCTACTATCACCCTGCCCACCAAAGCCCTGCCAACACTTTGTGGAGCAGCACACGTAACTTTTCTGTTGGATTAGAAGTTATCCTGCTCCCTTTTTCACTCTCTCTAGATACTTTAACAATCAATTCATGTTGTTTATTCAGTGCAAAGTGGTCAAAGTAACCAACACTAAATGAAAGTCCTCCTCTAATTACTTACTTATGTCAAACATAAATCTGTCAGCACACAAAAAACTAGATTTACTATTCATTAAATTTAAAAAAAATACCACAATTAGTTTCCTGTGCAAATTTAATTAAGCCCAGCTGCCTCTAATCTTCGTGTGTGGCCAGTTTTAATTATTCCCCTCCCTACTGTAATCTGGCCCCAACTTTGTAACTACCTTATGAGGGTTTTCAAGTCCTTGCATCCTGACCTCCCCTCCTAAATGTTTCATGAACAAAGACAATTCCAGTTTTCCCACCACATGTGGTCTACTGTAAGATGTCTCTCTCCCTTCTGTTCACCTGCTTCTATTAACCCCACAATCCTATTTCAACAGACCTTATCCCTTCTCTCCCTATTTCATTAGCCAAACTTACTTTTTTCTCCCAGGACTGCCTCTTAACACAGCTCCCTCTCTAATCCCATGCCTCAGTCTCCCACTCCCTTTTGGCCTGCAGTGCTACTTTACAGTCCCAGACGTTTTGCTTCATTCTGATCCATTCCCCGCAGAAAGTGAACGGATTTAGGTGAGAGACAATAGCTGACAATATGTGGGTTGTAAAAGCATGACAGAGCAATGTCCCTTGCTATCAGTTACGGGGACAAACACACAGAAGCCATTAAAAAACCCTTTGTTTCAACTCTGGGCTGGAAAGACAAAAGTGTATGGAGGACCTATTACGTAACCTTACTTCTTTTGGTAGATACAGGTAAAGTATTTAATATAGGATAAAATATTAAATAGCACACAAAACCCACTAGAGAATGAGAATACAAAAAGTAGTTTAGGAAATGAGTAATTGCTACAGGAATTTACATATATTTAGCAGTACTTAAGCTGAGTGGCATGATAAGGAAATATCAGAGGTAGAAGAGATATTAATAGACCTTTAATGAGAAGAAGTTTAGAAGAAACAGCCTGAGCTACAAGCAGTCAACACACTTATTCTTTAGATTATGATAAAATATGTATGCTCATGTTTAATTACTTTATACAGATTAAGATATTTTCTATCACTACGAAAACAAGAGTCCAGCATTCAGATTGCATTCTTCTGACCTTCAGCTACATTCATACATACATTTTCATCTGCATATGTCCAAACCCTCCTTAAAACTCAACTGCCTAATCAAAGATACAATTTTCTGTTCAATAGGTCTTTGTCCTGTTAGTCTGGAAGAATAAATTCTTCCATTTTATGGATCTATCATTTGTTTTCTTCAAAATTTTTTTTCCATAGTGTTTCCACACGATCTCCATTTGTGCACATTTATCATCACAGAACATTAGCTTTTAATGTCAATTCTTTATTCAGAAACAAATAACATTTTATTGCATGACTAAGCGGATGAACAAAAAACCCTTTTCAGCCATCACTGTAAAAGCCTAGTCTCTTTGATACAGGTTCACTTAACTCTCACAGACAGCGACTGTGGGTAGAGAGTGGGAAAAGCTGCAAAAAGTGCAACATGCTTCCTTGCTCTGCATACAGGCAGGGCACACACAGATTTATCCACAACCACCAGCAGGGTTCATGCACACACAAACACAGAATCTGGATGTATTACAGCTAAAACGGATTCCACGGATTCTCTTTGCAACAGCAAGAGGAGTGTCAAGTCTTAATGCTTCAAACCATAAGCCCTTTTCTTCCCTCCTCATGTGTTCTCCTCAAAAACAGGACTGCTCTGGCTAAAATTCTACACAGAAGAGAGTAACTCAGACAGAGTTGGGGGGTGGGGGAGAGGGATAAGTATGGGTTAAAGTAGCAGTTTTAACACTCAGCACAGAGAATCATGCTATAAAATGCATTAATAGAGACCTGATGACAAAATTAAAGCAATCAACACAACAGGAAGAGAGGAAACCACTGATTTTTTTTTTCTGTAAATACTTCTTCATAAGTAATTTGTGACCTTAATTCTTGTATTTGAAGTGTTAAAAAAATGCCTGCATTTTCCTTGTTTAATAAAGGAGAAAAATATCATAGCAAATAATTAGTGAATAGTGTGTTACACAAGTTATGTTTTTACCTTAAAATTTGACACTTAAGAAAATGAGAATTACTGTAAGATACCGTGGTAAGGATGGGGTGGAGATAAGAGGGAAATACGAGTGTGACCTATGAGGAAATTGTTGAAAGCCTCCATCACCTAGTAATAAGAAAACTGTATAAAACCCAAAAATTAGAATTCAAAGTCCATTTCCTCAAAGTCATATCCCAACTGAGAAGTTAACAACACCAGTACAGTGTTACTGAAGAATTGGGAAGCTCATGTCTGTTTATCAAGAATCCTGTTCATACCTCTTAGCTCCCTGAAAGCCAAGACCCACAGTAAAAGTATAAAAGTTACTCATTTTTAATGCTGCATTGTTATGTTTTCATCAAGAAAAGTGAATGGATATAATTAAGAATAAAATCATTTAAATTCCCTGAAATACATCATAGGAGGCAACAATCCACAGTAGAGATCAGTATTATGACTGATCTTACTGTGTTCATATAAATAATCATGTTATTTTTAGTAGTTATATTATTAATGACTGTTATACAGAAGATGGCTGGTTTGTCTTTTCACTAACAACTCTTTAAAGAAAAAGGATTAAGCTGTAAAATGTGACAAGTTAACTATCATGTGCGACTAATGAAAGGCTTCTCTCCCCTTCTCAGAAAAGGGAAAGCAGAAAAAAAGCTTTGAGTTATTTAAAGGGTGCCAAGTTTTCCAGCAACTACTGAAAACAAAACAGGCAAGTCCTCCGTATAATCCTCCATGCCTCCACTTAATCTTTAATATCAAGCAGTGTCCACTTTCTTACTGAAAGGACCTCTGCGCTAGAAAAGTAAAGCACACAATTTTCAATTACTTAGTCTTATCCTTTCTGCTTTGACAATTGTACCATTACTCGGGTTCCTATATTAAAATTTTTACCTATCTAAATAAAGAATTCTCACCTTGCATAATTAATGAATACCCATTTTTTCACAAATTATATTACTACAAGAAGCCTATACTACTATTGCTAGCAATGTAGCACAAGCACGCTCGTTTGCTTGATTTACAACAGCAAGTTTCTATCTGTTAATATTTCAGTCTTATGTAAACTGTGCCTTCTGTGCATACTAAAAAGGAAGAGTTTCTTGCCAAATGCAAACATTAGATCATACTTAGAGCAACATAAACAGAGTATCTTTAGTTACATTAGTTGAGAAGCACGTGGGCTGAAAAATTCTCAGATTAGAAATACAGGCAGGCAGTTTATTATACTCCCTTCAAATTTAAAGGTGCTGTTGCATGCCTACTTAGCAAAGGCTAGAAATGTACAAACAGAATCATCCCAACTCTTCATGACAGATACACATGTAATACAGCATTTCTCTACAAAAAAGATCATGAATCCTCTTACAGTGCAACAGGAGACTAAGCAGTCCTTAAAACTTAACAGGTTTGGATAATTTGGGGGGTTGAATTTACCCCTCTTCCCCAAAAGTAAGTAAACAATGTTTGTGGATCTGTGGTAGTTGTGATAGCTTTCCAAGCTGGCCCAAAATCTCCAAAGCACTAAGCATTGTGTTCCACTTTCTACACGTGCCATTATACCCCCAAACCAGACCACCTATATTCTTTATAACAAAAGTCCTCACAGTCAGTTTTACAGCATCGTCAACAGCACTGCATATGGGGACCTCCCCAGCTGCCCGGAACAACAACTGCTTAGGATGGTTTTATGCAGCTCAAGGCCTTTCATCCATAGGAAAGGAACCCAAAGAGCGATAAGGATGACACCGCTCGTCTTGCTTTCTAGTAGTAAACTTTGGTTAAGCTATGCTGGAGTGTTACTGTGTCACGGAAAACTCTACTGTACCAACAGAAGGAACTGGAAATCTCAACTACGAAGTCCAGAACAATCATTCAGTAACACTTACTTTAAGCGAACACGCAACATGACTACTATACAGAAACAACTACTTTCTTCCCAACTATCTAGGCAAACAGGGATTTAAACTAATAGACAAGAAGCAAGATTCAATCACTGAATGCAGAAATGGGAAAAATCCAAATGGAATTAACTATGAGGATAATTACTCACTGTAATAGCTTACTAGGAAGATAGTAAATTCATCACCACTTTAGGTCTTAAATTAGAAATATACTCCATCTTAGTTCAACACACACATTCAACAACTGCAGAACACGCACCACATGCGCAACTACCAAGGCACAGTTAGGTGACCGCCGGTCCCTGGGAATATACACAAACAAGAGCTGCTGTTGTCACCTCCTCCCTGCTCCCACAGTGACACACAGGCAAAACGTATCACCAAACTGCTGATTAAAACCTGAGTAGTTCCAGTGCAAACTTATTTCACAACCACCAGGCTTAACACACAGGCTAGCACGGTATGGCCAAAACTGCCTTAATATAAATTTTTCTTCAGCATCCACAACACTGCTGAATGTGGCCCTGGGGCTGGGTTGCATTTGCGATGGAAAAACCTACAGACCTTAGCAGTATGATATGCTAAACTGCTTTACGAATCCATTCACATAGTCTGTTACCTAGCGTGGTATGGCTTTGCGAAGCTGTATCATAAGAGCAATATATAAATAACTTCCAAGCAGAGTTGGTCATTATTAATGCAAACTATTCTGAAGGGAAAAGCAAAACAGCATTTGGCAGCAAGAACACTGCCATTAAGATGTTTGGTCTGAAAACCTCAAAGTGATTTATAGAGTACCCAGCTGACTTCTCTGTCTCGGTTTCTTTCCTGTCCACTAATCATAAAAGTCATTTTGGGTACATTTCCCCAAATTATGGGTTTTACTGATACTGAATTGTAATTTTACCAGATGGCTGGTGTCAGCTTCTGGCAAAACGGTAGCATGATTTCTTGGACTGAATCTCCAATTCAAATGCTGCAGAAGTGCAGCACAAACAGGCAGACACGCAGAATAGCGGAGATAGCCAAAAAAAAAGGTCAACTTAGAACACAGAGCAGAAAAGATGGACCAAAAAAAGGTCATCTTTAACTGAAGTGGGGCAATAGACCTTGAGGACAAATAGCAACTAGGTTTAGTTGAATTTAAACTGAATTCAGTTACATTTAAATGGGAGGAAGGGGAAGAAATTAACACCAAGTACTAAACTTTCCCCTACCTCAGACGTGTTTTGAGATAGTCACCTCTAATATGGAATGACAACACACAAACAGATGGGAACACACACACCCTTTACACTGAAAAGCATTCTAGTGATTAAAAAGAAAAAGCAGGATTGAAGCTGAGGAAAGTTAGAATCATGAGTATTGACTACTATTTAAGAGCATTCGTATTTGAACAATTAAAAAAAGTTTATAATAAATACCCCCTTTTCAAGCAGCTCTTATACTAACTCTGATCACCAAGAGCAATCAACTCCCTTTACTCCCAAGAACCTTCAAGGCACAGAACAGTATTTTGAAGCCTCTTAATAATGACTAATAAAGTAGAAGCAATGCAGGTTATGCCATGGAAAGTCCAATCTCTTTATTCTGTTCTGACACAGGCTTCTGCATCAGACTAACCTTCTAGAAAAGATCATCAGGTTATTGTAAAAATAAAAAATACCCTACCAGAGATTAAATAGCCATCTATTAATTCGAAAATGACACTTTTTTTTTTTTAACTTTTTTTAAATTCCCAGTCCTTCTATATTATTCCAAGCATACAAGGAGATGACAGACAAGGAAAAAGCACAAAACCCCCAAGTCTTGCTAAGCTATCATCAACATTTTCTACCTCAAGATCCATAGTGGACAATGCTTATTCCAGGCTACTGTCAAAAATTTCTATTTTAATTTCCTGTTTTCAGTTCCCTATTCTTTAAAAAAAGTCTGAAGAACAATTATCTATAATCTTCAGCTGTCATGTAGTCCTAATTGCTAGGAAAAAAATGAAGTAATTCTATCAGAACTGTTAAAGCAACTGGGAGTAAAAGGCTGTAATATATTATGGACAAAGATAATTTCTTATTTGCGTTTAGTTCAGCAGAGTTATAAACCAAATTTCTGAGATAAGAAAAGGTAGCTGGGGATCAGGTTGGGGTAGAAAACATGCTTCATGCAAACAACATAAGATATTAACATGGGTGTATTTTACCATTTTGGTGGGAAAAAGTACAGCTCAGCCTTATTCCTGTGAGGTTGCTCTAAAAGAACAAGGACTAATATATATTTTATGAAGAATGCCTATCCCTCTAGAGTCCCAACTGATATCTTATGAAATGTTCAGTTGTGTACATTCAGTCAGATTTTGTGCAGTACCTGCAAAGATGAACTCCAAATCATGTACCTTCTTCCAGAGCTAGTCAATGAACTCGTTAAATGCCTTTGCATTAACATCTGATAAGGAGCCTTTGACCTACACTTTTTTCCTTTTAATAAAAGCAAGAAATACAAGGAGAAACAGAACAGCAGCATTTACCAGACTTGCTGAAATCTGTTAATACATTGGTTTGTCTGCATTTCCAGCATCTTCAGCAGTAGAAAGACATAAGCAAAACAAGGTCACATACTACCAGGACACAGCAGAACAAATTCCCCTTCCTGGTGTCTCACTTAAAAGCAAAAATCCAATTACAGTCTCCACATGGTATTAAAAAAAAGCAAATGCCTTCTTGTTAACCTCACATCTCCAGAACGCTGCCTACCGCACATTGGTTCCTAACTGTTATGTTCTCTGTGTCACAGGGAAGCTTTCCAGCAGTAGATCTAAAATCTGACCTTGCAAAACAATAAGGCACCTGATGACAAACAGCATGTGAGATTGCCAGGTTTGAAGGAAGATGATATATCCCAACCTGTCTAAAAGAATCTGGCCCCGACCCAAACAGACTCTTAGCAGGCTCCACTGTAGAAATGGAAATGGTTGCAATTATTGTTATTGATTTAATGCCCTTAAAATGGCTCTCTGAGAATCTTATTTCAGTAACTGATTAAGCAGTATGGTTCAAGCAGCAGGGCATTTGCCTAACAACCTATGGAAACCTAAATTGGCTTGGCCAAACTATTCCTGGGACTGGGAAAGTATTTGTTGTATCTGCATGACCAGAGGTGAAAGTAGGCAGCTAGATAAAAACGTAAGGTGGCCTACAATATTAACGTCAGGTGGGCATTCAAACTTTCTTTTCAAATCCTATGAAGCCATCAACTCTGAATATTTTATGTTTCTGCTTTACAGCACTTTCCTATTACAGAAAGGTAGTGTGACTACAAGCAGTAAAAAGAGTCCAATGCAGGAAAGCACTGAATACAGATATGGTGAACAAATGATTTACATGAACTACCAACTAGAAGAGATACTGATATAGCCTGTACAAATATAAAGAATCTTAAAACTTGAAATTGGGATCATAATTTGAATTAGGTTGTAAATAGGTTGTAGAGAGAGATCCTTTTTGGAGACTAATGTCATTTAAGTTGCTGTTACTGCTCTGCCACAGGGTATTTTCAGTGAAGCTCCATGAAAGACAACTGAGTGCCCCCTAATCCATTCCAGACAAAATTAGGCAAGTCAACTTAAAGTCACCAGTTTCCTCTAACTTATATGATGTTGCTGGCACTCGATTAAGAATGACTAATGTGAACTGCTGTAAGGACAGCAGGCCTTACACCCTTCCAGCAGAGAGCAGGTAACAGCTAGGGACCAATCAACATCTTACACCAATGCAAAATAAACACCTACCCATAAACTTAAAGCTACGCTCTTCAATAAAGGCAAGCCATGCTTGATTTATGGATCTAAACTTGACCGTTGTCAGACGTCTCACGAAACCACCGGTCTGCCAGAGTTGGCATGCATGAGCTACCGTTTCTCATGCCTATGTGGAAAGGCATGCAGGGCTAGGACAGTTTCTTTGCAACAGTGAACCTGTCACAAAATGGCAGCTGCAAAGAGGAAGAAGCCCCAATGTCATTGCCTCGATCCACCTTTACTGCAGGCCAGTCTACATTCCTGACTTTTCAAGGGCATTGTCAGTGCAGATTCATGTAGGTGAAGAGTAATCACTATCCTTCCCGAAGAGCAGTGCTAAACAGCATCAGCTGTATTGATCAAACACAGACTGCACTACTCCCCATCCAAACCTGGTGTCTGCCCTTACTGCTACATCAGGTGTACCGCGTTTTACAAAGGTCAGCTGCTAAGCCGCACAACTGCCTCGCAGATCTCGGAGACCGGCACATTTCTGAAGCGAGTAGATGAAGTTGCTCAGGCCCTAGTGAAGTGTGTGTTGATGTTCAGAGGAAGAGACTTGCCAGATTGCTGGTAACAGGTGGAAATCCGAAGCAGCTGAGAGGTACAATCTGTGAGACAAGATGGTTTGTCTCCTGTGTGCCACAGGGACCCACAACACGATAGGGAAGGGACCCTGAAGAGTCAAAACCTGTTGACACAAGAGAACAGAGCTCTGGATGCACTGAACAGGGAAGGCACATTTCTGGGTTCTTTTTTTTATTTTCTAACAGAGAAATGTTGTTCAAGAAAAAGACTTGTAAAATAACTGACTGATTTAAACCAAATTTTGAGGCCATTATTCAAATAATTCAGAACGTGGTTTTATCGCTACCATGGAAGAGTGATGTGTGGAACAGTCCAGCTGCTAGCAGTTGTATTTCACTACAACTGTTTGTACTGATAGAATGCCAAATTGGATGACTTTCTGAATAATACATTGGTTGTCGGTAGCAACAGCACCATCAAAAACAGGGCTTCTGTATTTGTCCTTACTGGAAAACCTGGCTGATTAGGTTATGTCCTATGACAGGCATAGCTTGAAGCCTGCAAAATGGACCTTACAGTAACCATTCTCACTGCAGCAGCCCAAAAAGGCTTTTAGTTACTGTAAGGCTCTCACTAAATAGTTCAACTTTTCAAAAGGTCCAGTCCTCCACTGAGGAAAACAGAATATAATACAAACCATGCTGGCAATGTGAAGTCCAAGTCATCTGTCATCGCCTTCAAGTCCGTGTCTATCTTAATTTTTCTTATAATCTACATGTGGGCTTCCATGTTCTCAGATGCAAGGCTGATTAACAAATGGTACCATTCTGTCCAAAGTTCAGAAATCACTTTTTGGTCACCAGGACATAGGAGTCAGCTATTTGCTCAACAGAAGCAATGATTAGGTGTAAATTGTAAAATGGTACAAAAAATACAGTTGAACTTTCTATGGTATTTACATTTCCATTCCTGTCATCTCAACACCTGAGAAATATCTAGCGCATGATTTTTCTTTCTCCAATAAGAATCCTGGAAAGAAACTAGGCTCTAAGAAATGCTTCCATTTCCTAGTGACATTACTCATAGATTTTTATCAAAGCCTGGCAAGAACATATTTTCTACTTGTAATAGTGCAGGGCTCATGTACTGAAATCTACTCTCACAGAGTTCATAGCCATTCTCAAAGATATTGCAGTTAACATGGGGTAATGGCACCAATGGGCTCAACAGATCTGCACTTACTCCTCAGACACTAGTGAGATCAACTGTATGTTTCCAAGATACCTGATCTTCATGGGTGGGCATTGACCTGAAACCCCCAAGCTCTTTTAGGTGGTTCCGATATCTTGTTTCAATACGTGAAAGAACTACTTTGACACTGATGGCACCGAGTGTTTCAACGACCATGGCTGTTCTCAGCAGCAGGTCCTGCACTCAGTGTTGACTTCTCTGTTGAGAAGCTGACTGTTTTAAAAGTACTGATCAGTGTAAATTTAGGCAGTTGTGGTTCTTTTTGGAAGTTCTGGCCCAAAGCCACTTATTACAAACTGCACAGATACAGTCTTGCATTCCTTGATTTTTGAGTCTGTGTGTGGGGAAAAAAAAGAAGCCTGCTGCACATCTGTCTTGGCAGGTGGAATTATCCCAGAGAGCAACATCTGCGATGCTCAGTGCTAGAGCTCACCAGAAAGAAAGCTTAACTCAAGAGATTTGGAGTTGTCCGTTTTAAAGGACTTGTTACAAGTGGACAGGAGAACGCAACTTAAAAGTCTGATCCCAAGTCTATTCAGTCCCAGATGATAAATTTACAAGACAGAATGTGTTCAGGAAATTTTTTCTGATCTGGAAAAGGCTCGACTCACAGTAGCAGGACAGCAGGCTGGACATCACTAGGTCTTTCTGCCACAAGTGAAGGAACAGAGATTGGATGATGAGTGCTCCATCATTTATACCCCAACATGGAAGTATTAAGCAGCTCAGATGCAGGCAGCATCCATCAACAAGAAATGGCTGACTTCGTAGAAATCACATTACCAACCTCAAGAAAGCATGGGATTTGTATGAGCACGCACAGAAATTCTCCTAGTTATGCAACAGAACTTGGTGATATCTCTTTGAAAAATGAAAGCAAGCTTCAGCAGATTTTCTAGCAGGATTTTTTCAAAATATAACAAATCAACTTCAAAAGTCTGACACCACTTTTTTAACAGGTATTTTTGAAAGATCATTTAGTTGGTCTTTTTCTTTTTTAGTTGTGAGCATACAATTCCAGTGGAAACTGAAATATTAGCTGAACTTTTTACAGCCAGAGATACACTAGGACTAAAATGAGCATCATAGGGAAATCCTAGCTCACTGAATTAAAACTGCAACAGAGCACTCATATATTAAAAAAAAAAAGTTTAGAATAGGTAAAGACTAGCAGCTAATAGAAAGCAAGTGCTCAGCAAGCTTCCCAGCATACTTATCCTGCACAAGATTTTGCTTTCAAAGTAGACTTCCTGACACATTAAAATAAGATATTTAACTTTCAGAAAGGATTGTAGACAGACATGCATACACTCTTCCTGAGGCATAGCTCAGCCTCCCACACCTAACCTGCTTATCACTGCATCCAACCAGATCTCCTGGCGTACCTGCGCACGTAAGCATCACTAATCCGCTTCAGTCAGAATGAGCCAGGTTAGCTTACAAGTTTAAATTCTCAGCTAAGTAGATTTGTTTTGCCTGAAATAGATTAGGAAGCACTCGCACGAGCAGTTCCACAAACAGATTAGAGACACAACCAACCTCCTTCAGCCACGGGACAGGACAGGCAGCACATGACTGTAACCTGCGATCAGCACAGCTGAACCTGAACTGAATGCCCACTGCAGCCCAGCAACATCCACCTGGGAAATTAGTAAGAGCTCACTTCAGATTCATGGTCTGTTCTGTATCACAGCTTCCCCATGTTGATAAGAGCCATCAAAAGTGAACCAAGAATATCAATCTTAGTCTTACAAAGTAGCTGCCATCTACAGCTACGAAGTTTGAGATGTAACACACGTCTCAGAAATCATAAGAACTGTACAAGTGATATTTAGAGACAAACTGCTACCACTTCTCTTATTTAAGCACAGAACAAGCTGTAAATGCAATGAAAATGTTAAATATTTTCCAAGGGACAAAATTATTTTATTGTTATTTTTGTTTGATAAATAAATGAGAAAAAGAGTACTGGTCAATTGGAATTGCCAGAAAGATCCTATCTCACTACCCTAATTTGTGGGCTTCCTGCTTCTCTGGCAGTCCCTTTCATAAGCGAGCATCCTGAGAAAGCTCATGAGGACAAATAATTTCAAGGGGAGGGAAAAAAAAACCCAAACCCCAAAGGTCCATGCATATATCGAGATGGCAAACTCACAACAGAATTTACTACTTGGCCAGAGTGTTTTACTCCCAAGTTTTAAAAGATTTTTTTTTTTTTAAACTTCCTTAAGTTGTTAAAATAACCTCAGAAGTTTAACAAAATATAAGCCAAGTCTACAAATACTCTGAAAGCATAAGCAAAGATATCACCAATCCCTTCATCAGTGGTTTCACAGAGACATGCCATGCAAGGGCATATGCATTCCACAACCGGAACTATGAAAAAGGGTCTTTCTAAAGGTAAAGGATTTAGTGTATTTGCTACCATTATGTTGCGCTCATATATGTCTGCTTCTGTTCTGCTACCACTTCTTGTTATTCACTTCTCCAAGAAGGTCTTGAGAGAACAATTTTGCCCTAGCATTCTTTATCTACAAGTAGAAAGCAAAGTGATCGGTTTATACACAGGGATAGCCCGAGATGCAGACATACAGACAGGACAGCTAAACTGTTCAGATTGATGACCAAAAATAAGGAACCAAAAAGCTAAACCTCTGGAACCTATTACAAAAAAACCCTATCCTTTTCTAAACACTTTCCACATTAGGGAGCTGGCAGAGGAGCTTGCCAAGCCACTCTCCGTCATTTATCACCAATCGTGGTCAACAGGGGAGGTCCCAGACGACTGGAGTCTTGCCAATGTGACGCCCATTTACAAGAAGGGTCAGAGGGAGGATCTCGGGAACTACAGGCCTATCAGCCTGACCTCGGTACTGGGGAAGATTATGGAGAGGTTCATCTCGAGTGCAATCACATGGCATGTGCAGGACAAACAGGGGATCAGGCCCAGCCAGCATGGGTTCATGAAAGGCAGGTCCTGCTTGACCAACCTGATCTCCTTCTATGACCAGGTGACTACCTAGTGCATGAGGGAAAGGCTATGGATGTTGTCTACCTGGACTTCAGTAAGGCCTTTGACACTGTCTCTCATGGCATACTCCTTCTCATGGCTTAGACAAGTGTACTCTTCGCCGGGTAAAAAACTGGCTGGACGGGCGAGCCCCAAGAGTGGTGGTGAATGGAGTTAAATCCAGTTGGCGGCCAGTCACAAGGGGTGTTCCCCAGGGCTCAGTATTGGGGCCAGTTCTGTTTTAATACCTTCATCAATGATCTGGACGAGGGGATCGAGTACTGCACCCTCAGTAAGGTTGCAGACAACACCAAGTTGGGCAGGAGTGTTGATCTGCTTGAGGGCAGAAAGGCTCTACAGAGAGATCTGGACAGGCTGGATCGATGGGCTGAGGCCAACTGTATGAGGTTCCACAAGGCTCAGTGCTGGGTCCTGCACTTGGGTCGCAACAACCCCATGCAGCGCTACAGGCTTGGGGAAGAGTGGCTGGAAAGCTGCCCAGCAGAGAAAGACCTGGGGGTGCTGGTTGACAGCCGGCTGAATATGAACCAGCAGTGTGCCCAGGTGGCCAAGAAGGCCAACGGCATCCTGGCCTGTATCAGAAATAGCGTGGCCAGCAGGAGCAGGGAGGTGATTGTTCCCCTGTACTCGGCCCTGGTGAGGCCGCACCTCGAGTACTGTGTTCAGTTTTGGGTCCCTCACTACAGGAAAGACATTGAGGTGCTGGAGTGTGTCCAGAGAAGGGCAACAAAGCTGGTGAGGGGCCTGGAGCACAAGTCTTATGAGGAGCAGCTGAGGGAGCTGGGGCTGTTTGGTCTGGAGAAGAGGAGGCTGAGGGGAGACCTTATTACTCTCTACACCTACCTGAAAGGAGGTTGTAGCAAGCTGGGTGTCAGTCTCTCCTCCCAAGTAACAAGCAACAGGACAAGAGAAAATGGCCTCAAGTTGTGCCAGGGGAGGTTTAGATTGGATACGAGGAAAAATTTCTTCACCAAAAGCATTCTCAAGCATTGGAACAGGCTGCCCAGGGAAGCGATTGACTCGCCATCCCTGGAGATATTCAAAAAGCGCGTAGAAAAGGCACTTCAGGACATGGTTGTTTAGTGGGCACGGTTGATGGTTGGACTCGATTTTAAAGGTCTTTTCCAACCTAAATGATTCTATGATTAAAAAGATTGCGCTGAACCATCCAGTGAACAACTGGATGGGAGAGGCAGGTGCTTTTGTACTTAGAACATCCCTCAAGGAACTGAACATCATCAAGGACTTTCCCACCCTCCCCCCCTCCCAATAAATTTAACATAATTGAAGAATTAGGAATTTCTAGCTACAAAATACAGTACCATTGTTCAGGAGCACATGCTCCTCTTATCAGATCCTAATCAATAAGCAGCAATGGAAATGATAACAACTGAACATAGAAACAGCTACAGACTTTTGATATCCACAGATGTTGTAATAAAGTAGAATAAAACAAAACACAGGTCAATCTGCGTCAACAGAATCTCTTCTGTTCTGGTAGCAGCAGTGCCATACACTATTTCAAAAGTGATCTGGAATGAGCCAGCCATTAATACAAAACCCTCAAAAATCAACACTTGTAGATCACATATTCATTCGTATTTTATAAAGGACTTGTTACTGTAAGTTTACAAGATGAAATGAGGAGCCCAAAATATCTGAAGAGAAGATTCTTCGTTTATTCTGAAAAGTATCTGCAGTTGGTTTTGAGCATTCATTTATTTGCTTATGTAATGACCACATACTTAGTGACTGTATGCTTCAGTAGTAATGAAAGATAGTAGGGGTAGTGAAATATGGTAACAAAATGGCCTGTAAAAGCTCCGCCCTATCTTTTGAAAGAAAACCTGAGGGGGAAGAAAGACTGACATATCTTTCCAAGTGTTAACATACCCTACAAAAGGCTCTAGGAAATACATCTATTCCCACTTGTTCACCTATTACCTTCACCATTTCCACTACACAACACCCCATGGCTGAAATGCTCAGTACTGGTCCGCAGGCTCAGCGCATTTCTGAAAAGTCTGTTCAAGTCCTTAGGATCTGCAGGAGTAGAACAACCATAGAGCTTGCTTCTTAATATGCATGTATGACTTCCAAATTCATTACCAGTAAGCTTCATACCCAGTACATAAACATGAAATCCAAATGCAGGTGCTTTCATTTGCCCTTCACAGGACAAATCCTTTCTCCAAGTACAGGTTTGACAAATACTAACTAGGATCTCCCAATGTCAATACACACACACACCTTTCCAGAGAGAATGAGCCAAGTAGCTCTTGTACAGCACAGTACATAATTTATACTGTATGAAGGACAGTATTTGCTCAACAGAATTCGCAAATCTCAGGCCAAGAAGAAAAGGAATATGTAAAATCAAGATACACAATTAGTTGCTTGCAATGGGATAGATACGCTGCTTGTAAGTTCCTCCACTACTGTTTAAGGAAATTAGAAGTAGTAACACAGGAGAGTGGGACTTGATGACATGACAGAAAAACTGTGTTTTGAAAATAAATTGGAAGGTGAAGTTTGAAGCTGTGTGTCACAGCCGATAATATTCCAGGCAGATATGGCAGCATAAAACTAAAAGTGAAGTAAGCATTAGGGAATAGCAAGGGAAAAAAAATAAAAAATGTGAAGAGTAGAATAAATTATGCAATATAAGGTCTCAGACGAATTACAGATAATTCATTACTAGATGTAGAGTAAACAGGATCAGATCTGTTCAGTGCCTGTAGACAAGAAAGTGCATTATTGATCTACTGTATTATGCAGGACTTGGAAAAAGATGACAACTCAGGAGTAAGTGTTCCAGCATATCAATTTTTATATTTAGTAACAGCTGAAACAAGCAGAAATGGACACTTCATAACATTAGTACTTGATTGTTTATTTTATGCTTCAAGATAAATCGGCTTTGTGCACCCAGAAGAGGAACACTGTCATAAAGGCCAAGAACCCAATTCCTTAATTTAATAATATTTAAAGCTTCTGTAACAACGGAGATTAAAGGAGTCCAAGCAGCACTGTCTTTGCGGCATATTATTGATACTGTTGGGACAAGACTTTCATAATGGAAACTAACAATTAAGATGTTAAACCAGTCAGCCAGTGAAGTTCACCAACTAGACTAATTAATGTCTAAAGTAGCTGCAGTGTTTAGAAGCAAGTATTTTCAGTCTTCATCTCCCTGAACTCCTTTTATTTGATGTACCCAACATACACTTGAGTAAATCTGTGTATGATCCTGAAATGTAAAGACTGCTAAAGCACAACCCAAGTTTCACATGGTGTGAAAGTGGCAAAAGTCTATTCACCTTTGCATGGGACTCTTAGCAAGAGCCAAGTTATTTAGAGCTGGTATGACAGATCTACAACAGGATCCAATGAGCAAAAACAAATTCAAGGCTGGAAGATTACAAACAACAGGTCCTCTCACTGTGACTAGTAGACACAAAAATTAGACCTTGGGACAGCAATCGATTTTATAGAATTAAAAAACATGAAATACCAAAATAATTTTTGAATTTTTGTATTCCTTTGAATTCTTTGAATTCTTTTTGAATTCTACTCAAGAAAATGCAAAGACTGTACTACAATCCTTGCATGAAAATGAAGTTAAATGTTCTGTTTGTGATAGATTTTTGCCTCATACCAGAAGCTGTTTGCCAGCCATCAGTACAATCATTAACATAAACCAACTAAAGAGAAGACAAAAGTCTTCATGTATTAGCAGTACTTGCCTATATTTACAGTTGTAGTAAGTTTTACTGTGGAAAATCGTGGACTTGTGGTTCTAGGACTATCAATCCTGCTACTGTGATAGATGGCCTGTCAAGATACAATAACCACTCTACACTTACACATTAAAAAAGAAGCCTAAATTTATATAGCAGTAGTACCTGCCCTCCTCAGCATCAAGGATATCTTAACTGGCCATCTGAGAACTTGCTTTTTAAAACCGAAAGTGTAATTGCATCCAAAGAGCATGAGTAAA
The DNA here is from genome assembly GCF_900496995.4 of Aquila chrysaetos chrysaetos. Lineage (NCBI taxonomy): Eukaryota > Metazoa > Chordata > Aves > Accipitriformes > Accipitridae > Aquila > Aquila chrysaetos. The sequence continues at coordinate 49,758,282 of NC_044004.1, read as the reverse complement.
TGGACAAAATCTGTTATTTGTGAATAGGAGTGGCTAAATAAAGTGCAAAAATACCAGTGTGCCCTTACTGTTCCCTCCTCAAAAAACTATGCCAACTACAACTGCAAGTGAAGTTTGACACCATCTGTCACCTAATTACACCTTATATAATATATGTCATCAGGACATTTACCATAGCCATCACTCTGCAAGTGATGGCACAAGATTGAGGTATTTAACTACCTACATTTTCCTGCTCATGCAACCAGTCACAAACATCTGTAAAGCTGCACACGCTAATACAAAACCTTTTCAGATGCAACGGCTAGAAGAAATTGGTAACAGTTAAGACAACCAATGAACTGCCATCACCTTTTTATTTCTCAGCTATTCCCACAAGCAGGTACTTACTGTATGCATTATTGTCTATAGTTCCTACACTTAGAATTTTAATTCTGAAAGTCAAAGATCAACTACACACATTGGAATAGCATCCACTTCATTCAATATGTGGAGATCTAGCACACGTAGGAAATTTTAAGTGTGCTTCTTACATCAGCAGACAAGAGATAACATTAAGAGTCTGTTCCATACGTTACAAGAATCTGATGCCACTGGCTTTTAGCACTTCTGCAGCCCACTATTCCACAAACAGCCACTCTGTGCACTAACAGAGTGAGACAGCCTCATCTACTGACTTGTAGAGAAATCAAATCCTGTGCCCACTTGCTGCTACTGGCACATTCAGTACATCAAACGACAGCTGAAGTGCTTGGTATTTAAGACTTTGTTGTGAGAATTTCAATATGTTTTATCCTGAATTTGGCTGGATCTACATAACAAAGTCTACACTGACTTAAAAGTAGACAAAATCCCAGAAAATGTCCTGATTAAATTCTTTCCAGAAGTTCTGCTCTCCCTTACCTGTACTCTTTACCTGTTTTACAGTCCCCTTTCAGGTTTAATTTTCCCTGTATTTGTAGAGTCTGAAAAAAATACCAGATTATTCTCTGTTGAAGAAGAGATGAAACTTAGCCACCCATAACAAAGCCAAGGATAAATAATAGCTGTTAGAAAATGCCAGACTACCCTGCTGTGTATTGGCTGACCAGGGCCTTTGCATAAAAGCACTTGTCTCTCTAACAGAAAACAACGCCTGCTCTATGCTATAGATTCCTCTTACTCTTAACGTGCCATCTCCTCCCTTTACTCAGATGTGATGCAACAACTAAGGTACAAGATTTGGCTTGGTGTGTTTGAAGAAAGCATAGACACTGCCATAAAATGAGCTAATGTCTCTAATATATCAATACACATTTCATATCTTTGTTCTCACAGAACAGGGTTCATGGCTGGTTTTTGTTTGGTGGTAGTGGGGGCATTGTTTTGTTTGGGGATTTTTTTAGACGCCATGGGAACATAAAGGATCTGAAACATTCCAAAACCCAAGTCATTTTTGCTACCTTTTCCGGCCACTGAGTCAACGTTAACAGCTCAGAACCATTAAATGTAGTTTCCAACAAAAATCGCTATGCTTCTTTGCCTTCTTCCACAGATAGAAGGCTGCTATTTTACTTTACTTTATTTACAAAAGTAAAAGTCCACAAGGAACTTGAAAGTGGAGTACTACTGGGGAAAAAAAATAAAATATTTTCACGTAAACAACTAACATTATAGAATAGCAAAAGGATTAATGTTATATGTTGTATAAAACAGGTTTGAAGAAGCCTTCAATTTGAGACTGAAACATAAAAATCCATTACGTTCTTCATAAAGAAAGATGCCTCTTCTGTAAGTTTGTCCACAATGGAAGCTGGGGTCACCAAATTGCCAGGAACTTCTCAGTCTAGGAAAGATTACTCCACATTTCTAGTATCAAACTGGAAAATGGCATTTTTTTGTCTCTTTGGAATGACAATTATCCTTACATGCAGTATTATTTTTCCTCCCAAGAATTCTGTGGGTTTAGAAGTTCTACAAAGACGAAGTACAGCAAAAACATGCTAACTACTCATTCTTCTGAAGGAAAAAGTGCCAGGTGTGCAAAACGTTAAGCAAGATACACAAAGTACGTGAAAATTAACCTACATATAGGCATCAGTGCTCCCATCTGATCACAGGAAATTTTTAAAGGAGAAGCTACTAATGTATACGTACCCATAAGCAAGATTAAAAAAAATAATCTTGGTTACAAAAATGGAACAAGAGAACAGTTTAGACCAACAATACTTGCAAAACTTAATCAGTTTGTAACTGCCAGTTGTTGCTGCTTTATTGAGCTCCAAACCAAAAATTGACACCAAGTCAACTGGAAATAGATCTAGAGAGACATATAAATATTTAAAATAAACAAATAAATAAATAAAATTGAACCTCAAACAGGCATAAGGAGCACGTAGAATCTCTCCACATTACTCACTTGCATTAGATTAAGTAGCTTGCCAATTCATGTTTTGTTTCAAATTCAGCTGGCCCACCACACTAATTCTGATGCTCTGCACTGACTTAGCAACACGATTTGCACATCTTAAGACCTTGAATTGCTTATGTTATGCAAGGTATCTTTCTAAGTAGAAAAAAGAATTAGTGACCAATCTCTCATCAGTAAACTACCACTGAAAATTAGAGGTTGTTATAGTTTTAAGAGAAATAAATTGCAGAACTGCTTTCCCAGCTCCTGTACTATCCCTCAAGTCCATGCTGTCTAGCCGTTTCCTTTCTTCCTCAATTTATGCCACCAAACCAAAACCTGCTCAAGAAAAATATTTTGTTGTCACTCCAGATATTGAGAAATAGCTGTGGGTGGAAAGCAGATGGAAAACGCTTTGGTATACATTAAGTTATGATACGTTCAGGAAGCCTCTTCTATTCTCCATCCTGAATTGCAAGTATGGGTATAGGTGTTTGGAGAAAGGAAAGGTGTAATCTGCATCCTTTGGAGAGCCTGGGGGTGCGGGGGGGGAGGTACAAACTGACTATTACTGACAACTATGCACCTGGGAGGCAGCATAGTGGGAAGTGGAAAGCAAACAATGGAAATGACCAGGCAAGCAGATGGAGCCAAAAAGCTTGGGGGGGGGGGGTGTCAAGTGACAGCTGCATTAGTTGGCACACAGTCCCCAACGGTTGGCAAAGACACTACACATACTTGTGAAGAAGTGGCACAAAAGAAACCGAAGCAATAAGGTCCATCCTTCTGTAAAGAAGAGGCTACAGAGACCACTTTTTGTTAAAATGCATTAAAAAGATAGGAATCAGATCTGATATTTATCCCAACTTCAAATGGGAGAATTTAGGTGAGTCGTTATCTTCCTTGTGCCTTATTTCTCCAGCTATATGAAGTGGGAATCACCTTTTTAAGGTACTTGGAATACCCATACAAATGTTTTGCCACCTTTCAGTCACTCGATACTTAACTTTTCTTTGCGCTTTTCCCACAAAGGAAATACTATGTGGAGAAAATGTGATCTAGCAGGAAAACAGCTGAATACAGTCTGAGGAGACTTGGTTTCCGTGCTCAGATTTGCCAAGGGCCTAAAGAGGGACCTTCAGCCTCCTCACTTTCAGAGTCTGTTTCCCCATTTATAAAGTGAAGTTTATTACATATACTTCCCTGCAAAAGGGCTTTGAAAAAGTGAAAGGTAAATAAAACAGCAAGGACATCATTGCCTTGTCGGTCCAACTTCTTCCTGCACATGCATTACAACAGTCTCACGTATCAATTTTTGCCCTCAGGGGCTATCAACATGCCCACAGAATGCAAACAAAGTGTATTTATTGAGGTATTTTTTCACCCTCATTATTCAGTGGAAGTGTCCAGGATATATTTTATTACACATATTTTCTAGGTTGCTCAATGCTATGGTATGTATGTACATTTCATAGTTAACTGCTTTATCTTAGAAAGAAAAAAAGTGAAAGAGTGATTTTGTCTCCCTTCTGCCAACAGGCCTGCACAGAGATCAGCAAGGTCAGCTACACTGAACTTAACTGAGATATAAAGTTCCTGTGAAATCCAGACTTGTATCTATAGCAATGTCAGAGTTCAAAGCACAGCTACACTACAACTCTGACTCTTCAAATTCAATTTTTTGAGCACTACACCTCCTCCCTCTTCTTTTTACTTATTGCACCCATCACTAGCTGCCTGTGCTGATTATGTTTCTTTTTCCTCTAGCATTTTCCCATACTAGGAGGGTCCAATGACCAGGCTAATACCTAGCCCTAAAGCAAAAACAAACAAAGTCAAAAGATCATAAGGTCTGTATGTCAGGCTCAGTTAGATAAGAAATGAAAAAACACACACATGTGCATTACCAGAGCAAAATCTGATGAGGGAGATTTAAAACAGCATTTCTTTCTCCTCAGTACAGCATTCTAACAAGACAGCACAGAATAACAGAAGGGACAAGGACTCTAACCAGTCATTAGGATATAAGCTAGCAGGGAAAGCTGTATTTTAGTCCTGCGCTTTCTGTATAGTTGACAAATTTTTGAGGGAGACCTGGAAATAACGCAAGGAGCAGATTCTGGTACTCCAGCATCTCTTCCCCAAACTAAGGGCAAAGTACACTAAATCTGCAAAATCATATTCCTTCTTGCTTTCTTTCCCCCTCATTCTTGATCACACAGTGGCCAAGACACCACAACAGAGCTGGAAGATGCCCCCACCCAAACAATTTCTCAGCTCTCTTCCAGAAAAGGGAGGGATGTGCATTTACACCCTTACAGGATGAGGAAGAAACTGAACCCAGACTTGAGTGCTCTAGCCGTTACCCTTTCGTGCAACGGGTAGGCACTATCACTAACACCATTCTGGAAAAAACAAGTCCTGTTCATTTAGGCTCCCATCATTAGGGAATAGCTCTGTGCTCTGGATCGTGAGCCAGCATAGACATCTAATGCACAGCCATTTCCAACAGCCTCAGTCTGCAATATTAGAAACATTCTTTTACAGTGGTAGCTTTATGTTTCTAAAATAAGGAGAAAATACCCCTCTACACGCACTACCTTCTTATTTGGGATTAAGCATTTGATAAGTATACATACAGCAAACACAACACAACACGAGACAGTCATCCTTCATTCTCATTAGGTCCCCTCCTCAGAGCAAGTGCAGGTCTGGGAGAAGGGAAAGGAAAGGGCTGGGGGACACACGACACCAAGACAAAGAGGCAGGCAGGTTCAGGAGCTACTGTAGATCCCTTAGAGATGCCCAGAGAAATGGAGCAATGAATTCTGCTGCTTTTTAGATGCTGAATGACAGTACCTCAAGTAAGAAAAAAGCCTTAAAAAAAATAATTTTAAACCAGTAGTTGCAAGCACACGTAAAGAGTGTTTGTGTAGAAGAGAAGGTTATAACCTTTCATTAACTCAGATTCATCTGAATAGTTTTTAATACAGTGAACTCTTACTGACTCACCCTGAAGGCTAAGATCTTGCTATGATTTACCTCAAAGCAATTTTTTATTGTCGGTATTAAGTTGATAAAAATGAGGGATCTAAAATGTAAGTGCTGACACAACCGTAACTACAGAGTTCTGCACAGCATAGTAGCATAGCTATAATTAAAAAGACAGCCTACATCAAGTAAAAAGCTTCACTGCAAACCTTTTTAGTGGATCAATACAATATCATTAGTGGCATCTCAATAGGGTGGATACAGGAAAAAAGAGGCTTCTTATGGAATTAAGAAAAATTTTATGTATTAATAAAAAAAATATATCTTTTGAAGTCCATGGAGAATAAGTTGTTAAATTTACAGTCTGATTCTAATATTATCCACAAAGCATAACATACTAATATCAGGGATGTTTGTTTCTCTATTTTTCTTGCACTACAGTATAACTGCAAAGATAGTTAGGGCGACAGATAAAACGCTACTGAAACTGGAATAAAAACAGTGCTGGGGAAATGATTGTTTGAAAGCTTCAGAACAGCAGCTTTAAAAAAAATGTGCAAGAAAAAAAGTCTTTGCAATCACTTTACCAAAACAGTGAGCAGAGTATAGCATTCAGCTTATAAGGATGTAAGATACTTTTAAGCAACTAAGAGTGTTGCAAGAATGACCAGAATGGTTCATACTACATCAGCTTTATTCTTGATGTGTCCCTGAATACCATCTACTACGGCTGAAACTCAACAAGCTCTAAGTCATAGCACAAAGTCCCAAAGAGTAGACGGGTACTTAGCAAAAAGAAAATTCATTCACAGGAACAGCAGGAATATTAAGCTACCAGTAGGTAATAAGTTTCTTGGAGGGCCTTTCAAACCAGCCAAGCCAAGCACATGTGTTCATTTTTGCTCTGGTGATACTACTGCTGAAGAACCTGAAGATCTCAGTTGCTGTGATGACACTTCACTCTCCGTGGCTCATTGCTGTCTTGTGTATTTAATGAATAAAAAGCAACCTTTTTGGGGGGAGAGAATTGGGGAGCAGAGTTATTAAGATTGCATATGAAAAGTTGGTTTGATTAAAATTGACAATATTTAATTTGAACCCCAGGATCTCATAGTCTTTAATACTATTAACAGGATTGTCTGTGTTGTAGTACTTGTAACACCATTTGTAAGATAGTGATTGTACTCAAATCAAGACTTGCCATGTCAGCCTGCTGGGATGAAGAAAAAATCTACCATTCTGGTAAACCATCTGAATTAGGACTTTTGGGAAATCTCACTTATTTCTGAAATTGATCTTTTTTTTTTCCTCTAAATTCAGCTTTGAGCAAGAGAACATTGCAATGGTTTTGCTATCTCTTACATTCCTCCTCTTCTGATAATGACGATACTGATGGCGGTACTAGCATCTTACCACAAAATGTTACTGTTTACTGGGTTGTCATCATTCTTTCTGTTCTGCCAACAGCAGGAAAGAAATTATGTGCTACTGTTTCAAAAAAAGTAAAAGAGAAAAACCACTTTAGCTTGACAAAGACCAAGGAAAATCAACATACTAACATAGAAAGGAATCTTTAAAGAGTTAATAGATGACAATATAACGAATGCTGGATTAGGGTTTTGTGGTACAGAACAGTCTGCATCAAGAGAATCAACGGTACAATTTAGCTCTGAATACTGTTACAGTTGAACCTCAAACTCGGGGTTACAGCATGGGTGCAATCCTGTGCTGTGCTATGCAGATGGTCTGACTAGATAGTCACAATGGTTCCTCCGACCTTAAAAATCTATTTGTCCTTTCTCCCCCAGCTCAGTTGCTTGGCATAGTCTGTTGCCTCCCATACACAGAAGGCTTCCTCCCTCTCGGTTCTGCCCCCTCCCCACCATCTCCTCATTCAAACACCACCAAGGAAGGTTCTCTGCCTCTCAACTACTAAGAAGAAAAGGTCTGTTGCTTTTAAAGTTATTCCTTGGGGGTATTCACAGTCCCTTTTACCCTCTCCACCCTTCTGATTATAGTAAGGCATCTTCTCTGAGAGCGTAACATCACGCTCCTCCAGTCTCTCCCCCATAAGTCTGCAAGACTCTTTCACGGTTATGCCACTGGCAGACATAACAGCCAACCTATGCTGAGAAGGACCAGTTTAAAACAAAGAACCACCCCATAAATCAACATTCATTCATAAAAATCATAGGCCACCATACTTTGGAATTCAGCAAAGTCTTCTCTTATAATTACGCTAACCTCTTAACCCAGAAAGTGGACGTAAGATGGCACAACTGAAGAAGTTCCAAAAAATACGTATCTGCTCGCTCAGCTGAAATACTTCATGCCATTGTTACACGACCTGCTACTTGGTTTTGTTGTGCCATACGCAAAATACGGGAAGTAGGTATCTCCACAGGAAACAGAAGTAAGGAACTTTTAGACTTCAGTATCTGTATGACATAACATTTAAACATGAAAATCCATTTACTGGAAGAATTAATCTTAAATTTACTAAAGGTCTTGACCTAAAAAGGCATAATTGTGCTTTTTTTAATTGGATATATTTGGACTTAAATTTTCTCTTCATTCTACCAAAAGAAGGCTTTGATTTTTATTTTTCTTTTTTTTAAAACATTATTCTTAGCAGAGGTAAATTTAGCCACGTGGGAGTTACAAGGTTCCTTTTAGATACATTAGGACTGCTATCTAAAATGCAGAATTGTGATCACAAATTTTATTTCTGAGAGAACGAAGCCTGACATGCAGATCTCATGATAAGTTTCTAATGACACAAATTTGGAGGGCAACAGGAAGCAAATAAGAAAACACAAATGCCAACTATAACTCTTGTGTGTGTATATAAATATACACACACTGCATGTTACCTGCAAAAGCAAAAACAAAACTGTGATTCAGCAGCTGTGCAAGATTCACACATACACACATAATAAGAACAGCGGTTTACAGCAAGGTTTTCCACCCTCCGATAAAATCCGTGCCTGTTTCTAGCTCCTAGTAACTTACTGCTTCTCCCCTTAGTATCCCATCTTTAGCTTCCTCAAGTCTTCCCCCAATTTCATACAGGACTTTTTTTTTTTTTTTTAATATTTCTTCTTCTCCACTCCTGGTACCTTTCCAGTTTGAGATGAGGGCTAAACACAGAAGAATAGAGTCATCTATGTTCTTATAAAATGACCACGTCTGACAAATTTTGAGGTGCAAGATATGCTATGCATCCATTTTCATAGTCACATTATTTTATTCTGGACTTTATTTAAGTTAGGTTTAGATGAGGCACTAAAATGATCTGCAATCGCCAGTGAACTAGTATTTGTTCCTACTGAAATCACCAGCAAGAGGCGGGAAGCTATTAATCAATCTGGTCAATTCCTCATTAAGTAACCAGGTACAGAAGCCCTCAACTAATCTGGAAGGTCAGGCAGAGTGAGAAAACCAGTTTACAAGATCATTATCTTTTGTCTTGTTTCTTTGTTAATAAAGGTTCTTACTATAATGTTTAGCCTAATGTTTCACACACTTAAAAGTTTCATTCTCATGACAATTTCTTTAGAAAACAAGTCCTTTTCAAGGCTCTTGTAGCAGCTACCACTACAAATATCTTCTGGCTGAATAGTAAGATGGAAACTCTTGTTTTAAATCTGGGGAAGTGCTGGCTTTTGTTAATTAGAGCACCATTGAAATGCCAGGACCTAAAGTAACACACTGTACATAAGGACTTGCTGCCCCATCTGCCCTGGATGTGACCGTGGGGCAGGAGTTGGGAGCTGATGCTGGGTGCACAGCAGCTGGCCACGGGGCACCTTGGACCACCTTACCCAAGGGTCACCAACACGGACTGGAGGCACTTTGACGAGTTTCCAGCTGAACTTTCAGACTGCTAAATCCAATTTCAACGATTCTGGTACTACTATTCAACTAGTTCCACTCCTCCTTCTGCTCTGTTAGTGCAACAGTACTCCTGCAGCACTTATTATCAGTATATTACTAGCATTTCAGTAACATATTGCTCTCAACAGAAAGGCCTTTTTCTCTTCCCTGCCCTAGCTACACTTTCACAGAGTTGTATGTTTTGCAGTGCAGTTTTGCACACAAAACAGTACTATTTTACAAAAAGAGCCTATTTTCCATTTTCTCTGAAAAATGCAATTCTTTCCAACTATTTTCCTCAGTGATTTACAAAGATTTTCCTCTTGAACTTCAGAACAAATTCATTAGCTCTTTATCATTGTGTCTAGAATCACAAAATACAGCAGATCACATCAACTTTCTTGCAAATACTTTTATAATATACATTATGGTGGCAAAATTCCCTTGTAGTATAAACTAACCTTGAGAAAGATGTATAAAAATAAAAACAAAGTAAACCCAAACTATTTAACCTTATTTTTCTCATCAAGTTAACTCCTTTAAATGGAAGTGATTTTTAATTGTTCTCTCTCTTAAGCTAATAGTTGCATTTCCTATTGCCTGCTAAGGCAATGTAAATAGTTGAAACACTACAAGATTGTTGCCTTCCCACGCACCTTTTTTAAAGTCCAATCACTAACTCTGTAATCACTAAGTAAATCCTGCAACCCGAGCTCAGTGAAGTGCTACCCCCTACCACCATCATCACCTTTGAACACTACTCCTCTTCAGATTCAAAAAACACACTTGGGCTCATTCTGCTACTCCAACACAATGACCAGTTCTTTCAGACTGAAAAAACATATTGTATGCTGGAGAAATGGGAATTTGGGTTTCTTTTCACATGTATAAATCGGAGAGATAGAAATCTATTTCCGCAAAGGGACTCATGCTCATTTCACAATGTAAAAAAAAAAAAAAAAAAAAAATAAATTCAAACAATAAAACCCCAACAAACCCAAACCAAACAGCTGAAAAGAATCTGAATGTCAAGCAATACACTACGTGAACAAATGTGGAAATAGTATATTTTCCTCATAAGGGAAAAGGTGTAACAAATTACATGAGTGAGAATCAATTTTCTTCTAGTTACCTTCTCTGAAGCATAAATGGAAAACAAAATTAAAATGTATTGGTTTAAATCAAATGTTTCTTGCTCACTTATGCTTATCAAGTGAGAACTGGCTGAAAGGTCTTAACTTTTTAGTTTGGTTTAATCATTATTAGGTTCAACAAATTCAAATCCAGCCACCTTGATTTACTTCAGGCCACTTAAATCACTGTATATATGATCACCTGAGAAAATGTTACATATTTGATCTTAGCTATTAGTTATTTAATTGCCTATTGTACACAGCATACTGTTGTCCTCTGGACAAAGTGAGTGTCACCCTCTAAACTTCAGCATACTGAAGTTATCTTTTGACTGTTTCTTACTTCAAGATCCATGTGAGACTCTTCTACTTCCCGATCCAATTTTTTCCCCATCACTTTTCACTCCAAAATAGGCACAACAACAATTAAAAGCCATTTTTAATAACGCAATGGGGTTTTTTGGTTTTAAGTTTTCATTCTTACATGATAAGTCACATAACAGTGAACAAGCACTCAAAAGGGCATGTTTATTCTTGCACAATAATGGATAAAAACTAAGACTTCTTTGAAAGTGAAAAGAATTAGGTATAAACTATAAATAACCACTGTAACATACTCTGTGCTCATACTACTCTCCAATTAACTTGGAGATGAATGGTTCACTACATATCTTAAAAGCTCTAAGAGTTTAACAACACGTTTCAATTTTATCTGCCTAACACAGCTTGGTCCAAAAGGTAGACCCAATTAAGCTCCCCAATTTCATTCACTGGATCACAGCTCCTAATGACTTTTTCTACAGTAAAATCCATATTCTGATAGGGAATGGTTCAGTTTGTTTCCTAATTAGAGCCAGATTTCTGCTTCCAAAGCATAATATATTAACAGAAAAATACAACGTTTAATAGCAATCCACAAAGAATTGTTGTATACTCTCCCTAGGCACAGACGGACTACGTTTAGCACGGACCAAATTCTCAGGAAATGTATAAAGCACATGCGTTAATGGGTTTTAAGTGGCTATGAGGAAAGGGGATAAGTTGACACGCATAAAGTTGATTAAGACAATTTCCAATTCTACACACAAAGGCTTTTCCAAATAATCTGGAATCTGAAGAGTAAGTATTTAAAAAATTCAATGAATTTCCAATGTTATTGGAGAATAGTTAGAGAAGTTTTTATTCTGAAAAATGAGATGTTACATCTTTGACCATCTAGCAGTTTCAGAGCAACTCGAGGCTGCAATCAAAACATCCATTAGAGTGCTCCACGTTTCAGAACAAGCAAGCAAGTGGTTGTCAGTGCAGCCAGTAAATCACCTGATCCTATTACAAAATCAATTACTGCAGCACATTTCTATTGCTACACAACCTGATAATGGCAAAATGATATTGGATAGCTACTGCAAGGTCAAGAAAGCTGCTAAGAACATCTGAAATTTGTCTTTTTATCATTTAAGTCCAAATTATACAGCATCCTTTTAATGGTATAGTTAAAATTTAAAATATAGTTACCTTCTTCGGCTGATTGAGACATTCAATGGATAGTCTCTGCAACTGCTCTGATGTATGACTGCAAGATAGAAGATTGGAGCAGCAGGTCGAACAGCCCAGCCTCTTCATTAAAGAAGAAATAATGCTGCAGCCACAGCCACACATTGACTTGCTCATCAGACGAGTTTATTCGTAAAGAAATTAGGACCAGTACTGTCCCATAAACACTCAAAATTGGCCAGCTGCCTCATTCTGCAGCTCCCTGGCTGAAATTAAGACTGCTAAGCAGAAAGGGGGAAGAAAAAAGTGTTTCTCAAAAAAATATCAGCCAGTCTCACCAGCAAGTAATACCTCATGTTTAAAAAAACATACACGTTTTTCCCTCTATCCCCCTTTGCAAAGTAAGCTGCTTTGAGAAGACGGACTGTCTAACAGAGGAGTAAATTCCGGGATGGCAATCTCTCCAAACTGCTTGCTGACTATTCCTTCTGTGGCTCTCGTCACTTCAAGTCTGTTTTACCCTCCCCGGCAGCGCAGCCTATCCAGCCTGGGCCCCGGACAGAGGAGGCTACGCCAGCAGCCAACAGCCGAGAGCCCCACCCCGCGCAGCCCCACGCGCTCGCCCACAGCATCCTCCGCGCCGGCGAGGGCCTCCGCACCGCACGGCCACAGCACGCAGCAGGTTATTGCAGGCGTTCGGAGCCGCCAACCTTTTGTAACGCCTCTGCTTGAAGGGGACCTTCCAATTACACAGGAGACCTGTCTGACTGCTACATTCCGAGACTATTTGCAGCGTCTGGGAGGAAAAAGGAAAAAAAAACCCACCAAACAAAAAACCAACCAGCAAAAAGTCTTCTTAAAAAGTCAGAATGCATGAGAAAAATGCTACCCACGTCTACCAAATCCTGAAATTAGAATGGCTGCTACAAACCTACGTGAGAAAAACACCAGGAAAAGCCAACAGAAATTTAAACCTGGGAAGAAACAAGCATGGGAGAATTTATAGTAGAATGTCCAAAGGTACCACAACCAACTCTCAAAGCAAGTTAGACGTAGATCGTGTAAGCAGCTTAAATAAAGTCTTTGAGGAGCCCTTTGCTCTTAGAAAAACAAAAAAGGCAAAATATTCAAATGAGCAGTCAGACATAAACAGGTCTTCTAACCTTTAAAAAGAAGTACACTCTGCTCCAAATACAGTATTGAATACCTCTCTAACTTGAACACACACAAGTAACTTACTGCTGGAAATGTTCTCTCATTTGCAAGAGATGCTATATGCAATAAATATAGATTTCTTTTTTCTTTTCATTGAAAAAAATGCAAGTAATATTGTAAAAAGCTCATTTTAATTGGTTTAAGATGGTATGCAATACTGTTTCTGAAAGTAGAAGGTCTCACATTAACACAACTGCTTAACCCGATTATGGGATAATCTGACTTGAAATAATTGTCACTTACATTTATAGAGCTATCAGTGCTTGTTCAATAGCATCCTCTTTAGCAAAAGGTTAAGAAAAATGCAAGTGATGTGAAAGCAGCTGAAATTAATACAGTCGCAAAAAAACTTCTCATTTTCACACTGCATTGAAAGCTTAATTTCTCTCCTGCTCTCTCACCCCTCCCTTTTACTCTTTCTCTCTTTCCCCCTCCCTTTCCTTGGTTTAAAGCTGAACTGAGCCTCTCCCTTCACCTTGCTCTGCCCTTTTGATATTCATGTTTCTATTAAATCAATTTCCAGTAGTATCTATATACAAGCATGCATAACAAATTGAACGATTAAAAAAAAAAAAATCTTTGGTAGAGAAAGACTACAGATGCAAACAAGCAAAATAATGCAGTAACCTTTTACTCGCCTGCTGGAGGTACTGTCTGCTGCATAGAATTTTAAATCCTCATCTGCAGATGCAATTGAGCTGGTATTGCCAAGGACTTTGCTCTTCCTGTGCTGATTCTACACGGCTATTCATCGAAAGAGCACATTATATAGAAAATTTAAAGTAATATCAGGTGAAATTACTTAAATGGCTTGAAAGGAACCAACTTCCAAAAAAAGCAGCTATAGATCTGACCAGCCACATTTCAGAGATATGTCAGACACATTAGTGAAGAAAGTCTTATTGCTGATGCATGCTTGCCAGCAATGTGCAGGATGTGGAAGCAGAGAGAGCTAATGAAAAAAATTAATACACAGATTTAAAGTGCAAGGATCATGCTCTAATGCTCAACATTTCACATGTCCTGCATACCACAAAAATCTCTTTTCACAAGCATCTATTGTTTACAAGCTAAGAAAATGTTGTTAAAAGCAACGCCCACATCCCCCTACTTCAAATCCTGGTCTCTCAGTAGACTGCAGATCAGTTCTAATACAAATATTCTTACTGTACCTGTATTTCTGATGAATAGAAACACTAGCTTTTTCCTTTGGCAGCACATAGTTAAGGATTGCACAGATATATTTCTTAACAAGAAACAGACTAAAGGAAAGCATCAATATTTGGGATAATGGTTTTGAGTCTAACAGGGTTAGGAAGTACAAGGGTACTTCACTAGAATTTGTATTATTCTTGGTAGAAATGAAGCACCAGCAGTGAAGTCTGCTATTCATTATTTATGATTTTTTCCCCTCCTCATGTCAGTTTCCTTAATGTACTATTGATCCCAGGGTGCATGCAGATATAGCATGTCAGTGACTGACAGCCAGTTTCACAGAATAAGTATCTAAAACATAAATTAATATTTTTAAGAATGTCAAAGTAATATCGCTGCAGGATTTTCTTTTTTTGCCTATCTATGGATAGCAAAATTGAAGTCCCACTCAGTGACATAGTTAATAGAAATGAACAAACTTTTTTCGCCCCACCCAAAGCATCCTATAGCGTCATTTAAAACATGAAGACAGACTTGCTTAAATTTTACATTGGTGTTACCACTATATTTTGTCTCTTCTACTTTCCTAGTGTCTTATCAGCAAAACTTTCAATACATCTTTAGTCCCCATAATATGTTTCACGTGAAATTAAAATAGCTTGCTATGAATCTTTTTTGTTACTTCCCTGTTTCTAACTAAAGTATAAAATGCATAATGTTCTCCTTCATAATAGTCACTGACAGGACAGAGTCATGAAGACAACATCCTCAGAACTGTGGTTACCTTTGAGAATACCAGCTATTTTTATCATTATATTAGCTCTCATGACTTCCACAAACTTAGTCAAGTCCAAACTTAAAAACACAGCAGGATTGTTTATGGTTTTAAAGAACATTTATCATACTAACAAAGGTTTCTTGCAATATTCTTCATTACTAGCCACAGACCGTTTCTATTTTTAAAAAAAGAGGCAAAGGATAGATGATTTCATGCTAAGCTAAGGCCATGCTCTCCTGTATGCAAAATCTCAATGGGCAAACAGCCAGACACACTTAGTTAAAGAGCCTGGATGAAATATCACTTGGACATGGAGAGTGGAAAAGACTGTAGCCTATGAAAAGTGTAAGTACCAATTGAAAAAAAAATGTACAAATACGTACAGGATATATACTTCACTTAATTGTTCACAAGGCTATACATATAGAAACAATATATAAATTATGAAACACAGTTACTGAACAAATAATCAAATAAATACAACTTTGAACTGGGGGAAAGCCTTCCTACAAAAAGAGATTCTTGCGAAATTGGTGTAGCATATGATTAGTAATACACAATTACTAATCACGTGTAGTAGCAAAACCACTATACTATATAGAATTCAATATATTGCTAAGATCTAAGCATACAACATGCCTGATACACAGCAAAATGCTCAAACTGAAAAAAGCCAACAGGTTTATTTGTTACATATTTAGAAAGAGTAAGAGAATGCAAGAGAATCTACAACTCTAAAGGGTTTAGAAGGACAGAAGATACTTTCCACAACAAATGAACATGTTTCACGGCAACTCTCTGAAAGATAGTCAGAAACACCAGAGATCACCAGGGCTTGCCACACGGTCTGGTCAGCTACCCTGCTCTGTCTGCAGCCAGTTCCACTGCCTCAGAAAAGAAATCCAACATGCAGGGCAAGCACATACATTACACTTTTCAATAGCTGGTCAAGAAAAGGGCTGGTTGGTATACTTCCTCGCAAATGAATTGATCTTCTCAAAGGTAATACTCAAGTCGTTGCTTTAAAAAAAAAAAAAAAAAAAAAGCTGTTTTCAACACATACCTAACTTTTAATACAGTCAGAATATACACTTATTCGTGCAAGGCAAAAATTGGTACAAGGTAAGAATGTAGGCTTTTTGAAATTATTTTTCAAATGAAGATGATAGCAATCTGAAAGAAATTCTATAAATCTCGTTAAAATAATAAAAGAACTTGTAGTGCCATGAACTGAACCTAAGCTATGTATTTCTTCATAATCCAAAAAGCTGCTTTATTGGTACATATAAAGGACTAAGAGTCCTTTCATATACCAGTACAATAGGTAAATAGATAAAAGATAGCTTCTAATTGAAGGTTTGCTACTGGTAATAAAAACTTTAAAAACTCCTTCATTGGGAGAAGCAGCAAACTGCTTTAAAAATTACATCATCTGCTGCACTCTCAAGATTCCAACTTAAAGATGTGAAAATGGTCTTTGGATGTTTGCATTCTCATGTCCAAGATAATAAAACAAAACAGAAAGATTTAAAATTAAAAAAAAAAAAAAAAAAAAAGGCAGTTACAGGATGGATATAAGAAGGAATGTCCAGTTTTACCCAAGACACAATGCAACAGAAGTGGTGGTTTTCAGCTTCATCAGCTTTTCTCAAGGTCCCTTCCTTCTGTTTGGGGTAGGGAGAGTTGAATGGGTAATCAAGCTCAGGCTCATTATTTCCCCTCTCACACAGGAGGAATAAAAAAAAAAAAAAAAAAAAAAGGGGGGGGTGGGAGGGTGGTTGAAGAAGCGGGAGACAACTCTTTTTGTTTGAGAATTGTGCAATTTGTACAAGCTTATGCAGGACAAACACTGGCTGCACCTCCTAAGACCCCCATCTCATACCTGACCCTCTTTGTTGATGACAAGTTTTCTAAATTGAAAAACAAAACATACAAACAGCACCACTCTCCAAAACCCAAATGGTGTTACTCTTCCCAGCTTCACCCACAGACATAAAAGGAAAAACACAGTTCTAGCATTTGCACTACCAGGATGTGTTTTCTTTAACTCTTCTGGACATCAGTGAGTCGACTTGCCATCTTTCCCCTGTGCATCATAGGCACATGACCTGAACCCTGGCTTCCAAGAGCATGAAAGGCCTGTAATGCTGGGAGGTTTGGGACTTGTGTTTCACTCATCTGCTCTGAGGTAAGAGTCCACACCACTGCCATTCTAATTTCTGAACACCATTCACTGCAGGAAATGCAGTGACATATCCAACTAACTGAACTGACAAACATCTCAGTACAGATACATGATCATCATTAGCCATCCAAATTAGAGGCTCCCTTTGCCTAAAAGTACATGTACACCGCCTTCTCATTAACTCCATACTGTGTACATATTTTCAGTATTCATCTTGCATGCTGTCCATCTACCTGGACTCTCTGCTGGAGAGAAAAAAAAGGTCACAGGATACCAGCTCGTTCTCTATAATTTTGTAAGAACCACTCTATCACTTACCAGACTTGAGATGTGTTTATTCATTATACCCAAGAGACACCCACATACTGACTGCATTTCTTTGTCTCAACTTTGCTACAGTACTCCTCCCAGCTGAAACATCATTTGATATTTATTGCAAGTTGATGCAGCAAGGAAGAAAAAGTTCTTCCTGTATATGATTAAAGTGTTCTCAACATTTATTCCAACATGCTGATGCACAGCCTAAAAAAAAGAAAGTTTAAGGGGGGGGGGGGGGGGGATTAACATATCTTTTAGAGTCAAGGTATTTTGCACTCTAAAATTTAATTGCTCCAATCCACAAGCGTTGCATACTACGGAAAACTGTAGTAAAACTTTTGAGAATCTCCTGTATCTACTCTTACCTAAGGACCATATGTAGGTTAGTCTCCCTACTCTCCTGGCAATGCAAAATCCCCAGTCTTTCTCACTCCATGTGTTCAGTTGCCTTTATTGCAGACAAGCAAGGAAACAAGGCGGGGGGGGGGGGGGAGTAAAAAAGGAGAAATCACTAGCATTTCTTTGATGAGTGAGTCCTCCACCCACAGGTCTTGCCTCCCTAGCTAACTTCCCTATACTTCACTCCCCAGAGGAGTCATATTTACCTCTTCAACTGGACTGACTACCTAAGTAAAAATCATACACCTTGAACAATTCCCAGCACCTGCTAAAACAGAAGAAAGTCCTTTCTACCATCTTCCAGCTATATGAGAGAAAAAAAGGTTTAGTCCACACAGTGAGTATAGTCTAATGAGGGTAATCAGTGTGGGGCTTGTGAGGATGTCTCCTGAGAGAGCAGGAGATGATCCAGTGGCAGATTTCTGGATGCCTTTTCTAGTGGGCTTAAGGACAACAGATTTCATAATTTGGCTTGGGAGCTAAAATCACTTAGCTTAAGTAGTGCTGTTAATAGACATGTGGTTCCTGGCATTGGATAGGAAGCCTACATTTGAGTCATGAACACAGGCAGCAGCAATCACTCGCACCAAATTAGGTACGGAGCTATTACAGCTAAATACGCGGACATCTGCACAGGAGTTATTCCTCTCCTCTAGTCTGCCCAAATGCACTTACGGCTTTACTGAGTAGTCTCTACTTCCCCTTCTCTTCTCGCCTCTTCCCTAAAAACCATCTGTACAAGACAGTTTCCTACACAGCACAGGAAAACAGCTGGAGATTATAAACCAATCGAATACAAGTCATCAGTAATCCTTCAAGTAAAGAATAAATTCACACTACCTATATTACCTACTCATTTTCAGTAAGCTAAAATATTACCTCATAAGTATTAAAAGTTGTTAAAGATATCCACACATGCCTGTTTTTAACAGCTGGTAATTTTCCTCCTTTAGAGCTCTGGGAAGCAGTTTGGGATAAGCACTTGGCTGACTGCCAAGTTACAACCCAGTATTGAAATAGTTAATATTTTCCTCAGAGGTAATTCTCAGTGCAAGCATTGAATGTTTCTCTCTTTCAGAGCTCTTGTTTCAGGCATCTGCTGATTTAGGAAGGAAACACTATCAATTTATGCTTGGTACTTCTTTTTAAAGGTGACTTAATTATGAGTGCTACCCCTTTTCAAACAGGGGCAATGGAAAAAAAATCCCAAATTAGTGTAGAAGAAAACTGACATCTTTTGGAAGGAGGGATCCTGTTCTAACGCCCTAGCCTGTAATAAATACCACAGAGGAAGCAAGTGGTTGACTGCAAATTTCAGAGCCACCCATTTCCATTACTACTGATGGAGATGAAGATGAGGACAACCGACTTCTCAGAACAGCCACACTGTCACCACTGACAGGATGGTAATTTTTCCACAAGAAGCACAGGATAATAACCAGGCAATTCCTGCTGCACCCTTGGAACAGAATGCTGCTAACCTGGCAAGGCTGAAACACGAGTCTTAAATGGTGGTTTTCAACCCCTTTATGCAGGATTGCCAGAAGTAACTTAGCCCAGACTTTGCATCTGACCCCTGGTCCCCTTGTCTCCCTGGGGCAAAGGTGGAGGGATGAGAAGTAACAGGGACATAATCTTACATATATGCGTCATGAAAGCCTGATGCTTGCAGAAAGTGTCAGGCCTGCTGTATATGGGCAGACTGACTCCAGTGCCTAGTCACAGGTGGGTGCTGCCAAGTGACGCGGAATGAGAGACCACACTCTCTTCCCTGCTACTGGAAGAAGTACCACATCATCCAGCAAGGTGCATTTTTGGCAAGAACTGGCAAAACAGGAGAAAAGCCCTCTGACAAAACAGCCAACCCTTAGATACAGAAATTATCATGTCCCCATGTCAGATCACACCATAAAGCAAGACCTGTAATTCTTTTTGTTCACTGTAATTTCAAGCAATAATCAGAATTACTAAATTCTTTTAAAAATGTAACCTACTCTCATCCATAATCTAGGTCTTAATAGAGCTGCAGATAGAAATCAGCTTTATGAAATTCAGTTTTTCAGCAGTATTTTTTGAAAATGTCAAAACAAAAAATAACACACCAAACCAAATATGTGATTTATCCATGTCTGAGTACAGAGGAAAGCAGACCTTCACTTTCTGGTTAACCAATAGGAATATTCCAAATAAGAAACCTTACAAGCTAATTTCAAAGTTCAAGAGAGAAGGACAACAGCCTTATAAAGATCAATGATCCCACTATATTTCATGTTAAATCAAGAACCACAACAACAATGAAGCTATTCTAACCCTCTGTGCTCTTCAGGCTGCAGGAAACAAGTGGATTGGCCTTTATTACATTTAAGATGTAGAATACTCAAAGATGACTGGCTACTTCAAATAAAAGCTTACAACATTAATATAACCATTATCAAGTAACAGACATTTTTTGCCCCATTTCTCTACTCAAGCCTCACCCTCCACCTACAGGCTTACAGTAAGGCAAAATATTTACTATAAATATTACCTTCTGCAATACTCTGTCTGAAGTCCTTATTCACTGCCAAATGCGTTTTCATTACCCCTTTGGAAGTCACGGTCCAGATCTTTCTGCACAGCCTCACCCATGGCTACAGTTAATACAATCTGTATGAGTGAGTCATGTGGAAAAATGCTAGCTTAACACCAGAAGGTTATGAAAGTTTAAAAAGCTATTTTTAATTTAGATACAAGTTCATCACAACATACAATTATGTCCTCTGCCCCTGTTAATTTTCTGGTGAAAATCTGGGGCTTCTTAATAGGAGAAGTTGGCTACATTGAACAGCAGAAAATATTAACAGATGTTGATGTAACAGGATGAAAAAAGCACCTTGCCTGTTCACTTTTTTTCATATGAGATCATCAATCTGGTAATCCTAGAAGGGAAACTGTGTCCTCCAGCTAAAAAAAAGTTAAGGTAATCCAAAGCTATCAGAGAAAGTGAGCGTTTTGCAAACTGTACTTTCTAGAGGATACTTCACATTTCCTTAACAAAGTGAACTTCAACTCTAAAAGTAAAACAGATAAACCACTACGGCAAACCTAACTCAAGGTAAACAGAAGTTACATTCTTTCATCAACCTCCTCCTAACAAAAAGGAGGTGGCAAAAAAAATCCACATACGTATAGGTGCAGTGCAAAATTTTTTCACAAAAATACGTAGTATGTCAGTTCTTGAACTGGGTTGAGTAGTAAGGAACAACCTATAAGGACACTCCATATTTATGATTGCTGTATACTGCATTTCTTAACACATCTTATAGTACTTTCATCCATTCAAAAATCAGAGACTGATATAAAAAGAACTGAAGAAATAGTTAAATCTTTTCTAAAATATCAAATATATTTGTATTTATCAGTTTATCTACAGGACAGAAAACAAAAAGACAATTAGCTTCTCCCTGCCTTTTTATGCCATACCATCTACTTTGTACACAGAAAAATCGTTGTATTATCAGGTGTTAGCTTAACCTAGACAACAAAAGTAACAATAGCAGTACAGATGCTTCAGTACAAGCTTTAAGTGTGTGCCACAATGCAAAACTGAAGCACTCTCCATCATAAAAGACACTAGCTAAAAACACACTAGCACAGGCGTATTAACTCCCACTACAGTCACATCTTGAATTTTGCTGAGCTAGAGTAACCCAGTGTCAATGCTCACCACAGGGAAATTCACCTGAGGCTGCTGCAGTCCGATGAGCACTGGCAGCAGAACCACCTACACTGGCTTCAAAAACGTACTTCATCCCCCTCTCAGATGTTTCCAACCCCATGTCATCCCTGGCCTTGTGTTGGCACAAGAATCTGTGCAGACTGCACAGACATTTTGGATGTTCTCTAGATTAATAGTTTTAACCTGCCATAGTTCTGAAATCTAGTTCACTGCACAAATGCTCCAAAACTTCTAGAAGTCAAGAGTCAGAAGCTGATCAGAAGAATTTATTTTGGTAGCACTGCCTACTTTAAAGTACTCAAAAACTATAGCCTAACACTCGTTTTGATCTTAGCAGCAATGTTGCTTATGTCAGGTTATACAGCATTTGATCTCTTGTTTCAAACCCCTCTCCCTCCCATACAGAGCGAAATTACAGAGGTATAATTGTTCATTTAGTTGGACAGGGAAGAATAGGAAAATTTATTTGGAAGAAAAATAACCCAGGAAAAAAAGAAGGCCACACTTCATAAGATGGCCAATCTAGATCACTGTGCTATGCTACACATGACTTCATCAACGTAATAGAGAGGTGGACAGTGGGGTGGAGGGTAGAAGAGAACAGGAGAGACAAAGGGGGCCAGGGGAGGCTGGGGATATTGCTGGGTAAGCCAGCAGGTTTATCACAGGAACTCAAGCACACCAAATCCATGGATGTTGTACGACATACTGATGAAATCGTTTGTTGCTCCGTTCCTCATTTCCTTGTCTATAAAACAGGACTAATGCTTACTATGCTTAGGGCACTCCGGTAAGGTAAAGAAGTTACAGACTAAGTTATTTACTTACTATATTAGTAATGAGGAGATAGAAAAGGAGGGATACAATTCTTCTTGAAGACATGACAAGAAAAAACAGCTAACAGGAGAAATAAGTAGTTTTCTTTCCTTTTCCTGTAACCAAAGTATAGAAGAAATAAACGTTAAGGGTTTTGACATGATAGTGCCAGCTTGCCAGAGAGAAAGCAGCGCTCAAAACTGAGAGCAGAGTCAAAGCAATAAACATTCTGAACCCTGCTCAGAGGGAGCTCGAGCTGGATGCACTCTAATATGCTGCTCAAAGCACTCCAGCCCTTTAATCATCCATGGCTGCCGTTGCATTTGAGCAGCAAGTGGACCCACAGCATTACAGGGGAAGAAGAGAAGAACTGACTTAGAACTAGCACCCTAGCTATACAGGATAATTAGCCATCAATGTAACATGCTAAACAAACTTTTATTATGTATTACCACAACAAGATTTTACTTCTAAATGACGACTAGTTCTTCTGTTTTAAGGCTCATTATTTTCTTGGGTGTTAACATGCTTTAATTAATATCAAGATGTGAAAGACCAATTAAGTAGGGAGGTCACAGTGAGGTCACCTGTGCACATACTGGGAGCCAAGTTTTACATACACACATCTCTCTGCAACCACTTAGCAGCTAGTGCAGATGAAGCAAGCTACACAAAGTCATGTAAGGTTTAATGAGTTAAAATTAGTAACTGGAAGCAGAAACATGTATACAAGGATCTTGCAAAATTCACATCTGATTACATGCCTTTTAGCAGTTTTTATTTTTATAATTAGGAGAAAATATTCAATTTCTCCACAGTTCTGAACATCTTTGGTCCCAGAATATCCAATCTACAAACCATCTTTAGAATACATAAGATTCAATGTTTTTCAAACTTCAGGAAGTACTTTCTCCCTAAAGCAACACCAAGATGAACTATTAGTGTAGAAGTATATGCAAGAACCCTAAATGACAACCACTTCACATTCTAGGTTGATGAGCAGAAAAACTAGCAAGAGATACCTAAACAACTGAGACCCCTAAAGAACAAGCAGTTTATCATTCCTGTTAAGATCATGACATTCTTTGCTCCAGACTTCAGACCTAGGTTTGAACAGACTTCAGAAAAACATTTTCCTTGACCTATAACATACAGAAAAGTTAACATGCTCAGCAAAGCCTTGACAATCATATCTGAGCTAATTAACAGGACATCTACAGGCACCATTAATAAAAACACTGAAGACTGAAAACAATACTATAATATGACATTACTATTGTCATAATTTACTAACTAAAGAATAGTACAAGTGAAGCTTTTACCAACGTAATTCTAAGGTGTTTACCTGCAACACAATGTTTTTCTTAAAGATTCTTCACCTAATGGTATTTTTATAACATCTGACGAGCAACACATGGGTGAATGTGATATACTTAGTACAATGCATCCCAAGCAACCCATTCCCAGCTCAGTTTCCTAAGGGTCATATTGAAGAATGTAAAACCTACAGAATTGCACAGGATCTTGTTAGACCAGCTGGTTTGTTTTGTTGTTTGTTTTATTTTTCATTGTTTGGGGGTTGGTATTTTTCCTCTTTGATTTAGTTGGGAGTGGGAGAGAGGGAAACAATGACACCAAGACCTTTTAGAACATAAAAAGAGTATTGTTGTTCATTTTGTGTAGCTGCTGTTCAAACATAAACCTCACTTTATTTCATTTATTGTAGCACTGTAAATAGAGTGCTCGAGGACACAGCCAAGGTGAAGTCTCAGTTTGCTTGTGCTTTTTTTTGTCTGCCATAACATAACTAAATCAACTTCAATTAAATCAAATGCTTTAGTTAATTAATCAGTGTAACTAATTTATCATTTGCCATTTACACCTAAGAATTCATACCCTAGAAAATTCCACCCCCTCTCTTTTCGTTAGCTGGTATAACAAGGCATCCAACCCTTCTTCCCTCTCCTGCCCCTCACTGCACAAGCCTGGTCTTACTCTCATTCTTCTACCCCATCACAGCTGCAATGCCATTATGATTTGCTGTATCCACTTCTCAGGATGCCTAGTATATCCTGTGTGTCACACATTCCACAACACAAAAATTTTAAGTAATTCTAAAACTCTTAGGCAATAAGCTTTCAAACTGGCATAAAAGAAAACATATACAATCTGGGCACAAACATTGAATTTCTCAGTGACTAAGATTTAAATCAACAAGACATGAGGAAGAGTTCTCCCACATTGTTTCTTGGAGCTTTTTAATTGATGTATCTGGGAGCTTTTTAATTGATGTATCTTCAGTGTTTCAGTGTTACATAAACATTATACTTCTAGACTTCACCAGCTAGGAATGACTTTATTAAAACACACATATAATATTAATTTGCAATTCTAGGTTATATTTACTCAGTCAATCACCTTTCCCATGAAGGTGTGCCACTGTCCCTCCCAGTATTGTATTCTAACACCTGGATATGTCACCTGCATCCATGGCCCTGGTTCACTGCAGTCCAGTTCCCAGACTCTTAACAACCTGACTTTCAGTATTCCTGCTTACAATGGTCAGCCTGGCTTTTATCACAATGCTCTTCAGAGCTACCATACAGTCTGCCACTCCCGAATGCAATGTGGACCTTTCAGAGCAGATACCTCCAGCTATGTTACATACTCATCTCAGAACAGTCTCTGAATATTAGTCCCCCTAGCTAAGTAGCAGTATCGTTGGAGCATGTCAGATAAACTGAAGTTCTTTAGGGATACTTTATGTCATCTTTAGGATATCAAAATCATTTTCTTAGCTTTCTGCAAATAGTTTCTATTCCTATCCACTAGTTTTTCTACTCAGTATTTTAATACAATGTATGCAATGTAAATAAGTCTTCATGGAACATGTCAATCAGTCACATATTGAACCCATTAGCCAAAACATTGTGTCACTGTGGAGCAGAAAACATTGTATAATCACCTCTAGGTATGAACAATGCCCGTAACTCTATTTCAAACCCTCCCTCTCACAGTTTTCAATTGCAAGATTTTAGTTTTATACTAGCATTTCATACAAGTTTAAAAGTTCACCCAAATTTAAGGAAGCATTTCCCTTAAATTTTTCCCGAAAGAATAATTTTCTACTAAAGTTTATATTCAGCTAAATATTTCATCATCCTCCAACAGCTGGCAAATCAGCATATACTTCAAAACTTCAGTTAAAGAGACAACTGCAAGTATGTTAGTAAATATTCGTCTATTTTGTGCAACTGAAACTGAATTATAAACTGGCTTTCTCACCTAAACTAAACTGGTGCTTGTTTACCTTAAAAATGCCTGACTGTAAATTGCGGCAGTTGAGAAACTGCTTCATAAGCAGCTCAGTCCACAACGCAGATATGTTCTGTAATACCATTAGCTGTCTCAATTAAGACCACCCCAGCAGGCAGTCTCAGGACGAGCTTAATCCATGAACCATCCTACAAAAGGTCTCCTTTTGCCATCCCTGCAAGCAGATGGCAGCGGCCACGGTCAAGACAGCTAGGTTGTTTTGTCTCAGGGCAATGATGGCTGCTCTTCAGCTTTATCTCACTGGAGGCAAGTCATCCTCCTAAAGGCCATTCAAGGAAAAGACGACAAACAGCAGCACACTCTTTGCAGATATTAAAGAATGAAGGGCTGGCTATCATATTAAATCACTAGCTGCAATGTTCTCTTACAAAAAGAAAATGTTTGTTCTTTTGCATGATGTTCAGCTCTGGAACAAAGTGGAGTAATATGCATGAAGAGCCGCCCTGGAAATATAGTGGTTTCCCAAAGAAAAAAAAGAAAAAAGTACATGAAGTTACTCGTTTGTGTTGTTTGAAGTGTTAAGTTAAGGAACAGAATTCTAAATTCAATTTGCAATTGGTATCTAATTAATTTGCTAGAAAACACCCAAGATCTTTCTGTGGATAATTGTCTAGTGGAAGTACAGTTTCATTTAATTATTCTAAATGCATCTAGCTCCAGATTTGAGCAATAGAAAACATTACACAAAAAGATAAAAAGATTTTTAGAATGGAGTTCCAAAGAGGGGTAAAAAAAACAAACCCAAAAACCAACAACACTGATTAATCAAGAGTTACTACAACTCCTTAAAGTAATAATCAACAAAAAAGTATTATTTTTTGAATGACTGTCCCAGCAGATCCCATTTCAAAAAAAAACATTACTACTTTTTCACTGAGAATACTTGAGCGGGGGGGGGGGGGGGGGTGTATGTGTGTGTTAAATTCTTAAAAGAAAGCTACTTTTCAAGTTAAACCAGAGACAACTGGCAACTTGCTGGGCAACTTCACCTTTGCACCTTTTAATTAGACATGTCAAATAATGAAAAATTGATTTTTATGAAATATCTTTTGGAAATAATTAGTGCATTATTTTAAGTTACCTTCATTTTACTGCAAAGTATTTTTGCTAACAAAGTTTACAATGCACATACCAAATAACACAAGCACACAAAAGGTCCAAACAAGGATCAGACTTGATGGACAGATGAAAGCACAGAGGCTGCAAGAAGGGGACAGTATTCCTAAAGTGAGTGTGACCCTTGGCCAAACCCACCAAGAGCAGCTCCCTTTAAAAAGCTCATTCATTAACTACCAAAGGCTAATGATTCAGCTGTCTTCCAGGAAGGCAGCTAAGAGTTTTTGCAAGTCTAGTAACTGCTGGCTGGCAGTTGAAGGAAAGGATGCGAGGTGGCTGTGCTCCCTTCCACAACTTAGATCTCTTGCGGGACTAAAATTCAAAAGTTTTAGAGTTCAGCTTGCTTTGCATTAGGTAGCACAGACCAAGCAAGAATCCTGCATAGAACCTAAAATTATGAAAGACTAGTTTTAACAGCAGACAGAACAATGAACAAAGAATATTTCACCATAATTTTACCCTACCCTTGGCTTTACTGAAAACAAACTTGTCTCCATATATCAAAAATCCCAAATAAGCTTACCTTTGAAAGCTACAACTCCTGTGAAGACAAACATCTTCCTATACTAATTCATACCAGACAGAGCAGCTTATACTGTACCAGTGCTCAAATTTATATGCTTGCTACAGGAGGTCCAATGTATTCATTTTCATGTCTTAAAAGGAATAGACTAGAAATATTTTCAGGTAATTTCATATGTTATGGGCCTTTTACTGTTACAGAAAAGTGACAAAGAGACTTTAACTCTGCATAACTGACAACCTATCCTGCAGAGAGTCTCTCTGGCAGACTCTTCTTGGAGGCACATAGTCATGCATGGGACAAAGGCTACAGACACAAGCTGCAACAACAGAAATTCCAACTATTTCTTCTGAAAAAGTTTCACATCACAGGCAGTTAAATATTGAAGCAGGCTGTCTGGAGAAGCTGTGGAATATCTGTCCTTGGAGATATTAAAAACTTATCCTGAATAGCAACCCTGAGCAACTTCGTCTAAGCTGGTCCTGCTTTGGGTGGGGGTCTGAACTAGATGACCTCCAAAGTCCCTCCTAATCTAAATCACCTTATGACTCCATGAAACTGAAAGGAGGAGCAGAGGTGGGGGGAGAGGTAAACTGTACCACATTGTAAAACAATACATTAACACATACACCAGTATACAGACTGATGTTTGATTTTTGCCTGTAAAAAATGAGGAAAGGGTTGTAGAAACCCTTTTAAAATTTTTTTCTTTTAGATAGTCTACTATGTCTCCCCAGTGTTCTTCTGTTCCATCTCCCTATAGTAAAAATTGAGGCTTTTTTTTTTTAATGTCAATAGTCAAGAACATCTAATTAACAAAAATTACAATCTCAAATTTCTTATGAAAAAAGTCATCACTTGCTTTTACAAACAGAAGACTGATAGACCTTTTTAATATCTTATCAAATGAACTGTACTGGTCTCAATATTTTAATGATTTACAGCTGACTACCAAAATAGGGAGAAGGCATAAAAGTTCTTTTAAAAAAAAAAAAAAAAAAAAAAAGGTATAAACAGTACTTGTTTGATGTAATGGAGGTGAAGGCAGGCAACCATACAGAGATGAGGCCAGTGCCATCTAACAGGTAAGAACAGAGGTTATCAAGGTGTGAAGCACCCATCAGTAACAATGCTCAAGCCACTTCAAAGTTTTACATCCTCCAGAGTATGGACTAGGTACATACTCAGACCCAGGAGGCTTCTCCTGCAGCTGTGCACATGCACTGAAGCACATCCTAGCACTCCACCCAAAGCAGAGAGGAAAATGCAGGGCATTTCTGATACATTTGTTTGGCGCTCCAGTACACTGATAGGAATCATTAGAAGCTGAACCTTTGACTATCTATTGGATTAGTCCTCCAGCACTGAAACTTTGGCCCCTACTACTGCCTATAGAGCCAGATTTTAATTCTGCTCACAAAAAGAAAAAAATATCAGACTAGTTTAGACTTAAGGGATCACAGAAGGTCTCCAATCCAACCTTCTATTCAAATGATGGTTCAATACTGAATTCAGACCAAGTTGCTCAGGTTTTGTCCAGTCAGGTCTTGAAAACCTCCAAGGACACGGTGGAGGGTTTGCACTTTACAGTCCAAGTATGTCGATGTGTATAGATGCTTACCAGTTAAGGATGTAAGAAAAAGGGAATACTGTAAGCAGAACTGAAAAGGAATTCAATAAATGCAACTGCCCGTGCAATTAGAAATGCAAGAGAAAGTCTAATGAGTAAATGATTTTCAAAAATGCCATGCAATTTTTAACAATATGCAGTGTAATATATTCACATCGTGTGTGCGCGTGTGTGTACATACACATACACACAAAGGCTTTATATATGCACAAACAGCAGCACAGAAAAGATTTCAAAATTACATGGATTGGCATAGACCCAATGTTGGTGCCAACAGTCATGGTATCTCCTCCACTGCCTCCTGGAAGCATTGCCCAAACACTTTTGAAATGGCTTGTTGTACAAGAATAAAATCAGCATGCAGCAATAGTCTGAGTTGATACAGCAAGAGCAAGACTGCATTTGTAAAGGCCTGATAAAGATGCTGCAGCAATCATGATGCCAGATGATGAGAGCTGGGATGAGAGGTTTAACTATGTGGATAGAATACGAATCTCACAGATTTTCTGCAGGAAGAATCAGGGTGATGGCATGTGCAAAACAACAGCAGCCGTTTCCTTCTTTGTGGTGACACACAGTTTTTCAAACCTGTATTGAGACAACATGAAGTGACGTTGAATGAGGAAGCACAGCTATGTTTCTGGCAGTCTTTCTGTCCAGTGGGCTGCTAGATACACAGACAGTTCCTTATTACTGATCCTACTAGTCAGGCATAAAATGACCCCTTCCCACCTCTGAAAAAACGCGGCGGGGTGGTGTTTCTCAGAATACCACTTGGTCTGGCATTGCCGTGCCAGCAAAGAGAAGCAGAGGAAGACCTGCCACTGGGAGGAGCTGTAGTCATGCTCGATTTTAAATCCTCGCCCTTCACTCTGGAGACTGCAAACCTGACGAGTTACCATTCCCGCACACCAGGTTCTGCCAACCAGACAGAAGCTGCCTGCTTCAGCACACAGAACAGTGACTGAACAAGCACGGAGAACTAATTCTACATTTTGTAAAACAGAAATCAGACTTCTGGACATTAGTCTGTCAGTTGTGTTCTCCCCTAGGTCAGTCCAAAGTTTTGTCTGAAGCTATAGTGTCTGAAGCAAGCACAGAGAAAGGAGTAACTCAAGTACAAAAAAGGTACCAGCTTCCCTGAATCTGCAAGTGTGATAAACCAAACAGTTTCTCCATAATGCCACTTTCAACAAAAGATGAAGTACTGCAAATAAAAAAAGAAATTTAAAAAAATCCCCTCCTATCGATGTTTATTCCTTTGACCACACCTTCACAAATCAGACAAAAGAAACACTTCAGTCTTCACCATGCTATCTATGAACGGGGAAACAACAATGACTGAAAGCCCGGAACGGCAGCTTACAACGAAAGACTGAAGAAACCGGAGTTGTTCAGTTTGAAGCAGTGCTTCTCCACCTTTTTTTGCCGCTGAGCCTAGCGCAGCACAGCAGAAGTCTCGAGGTTCAGCGCGGCTCCTTCCACGGGGCACCCCCAGGCCACGGCCACCCTTCCCTCTGTGGCTGCCACCCCCTCAGCCTCCCGCGCAGGAGCACTCCCAAGCCCTACAGCATTGATAAGGCCAGGCCTTAGACACGCACGGCTCTCTCGTGGTCGCACAGTCCCTCCTTGGCAAGACGCAAGTTATAAAGCACGAACTTCTGAGCACTGGCAACGCACCACAGCTGACACACAAGCCCCCTCAGAGCATTATATGGCCCAGCAGAGCCAGAAAGTGATTTTAGATTTTAATGATTTTAGATGGAGCTGTCTCGCTGCTGGACGCCCGCACCCTTCTCTGCTGACGATGCTACAGCGCCACATGGATTTGTTAACCTCTGGCTTGGACGACATGAGCGAGGATAGGAAAACAGCACTCTTTAAATCCAAAAATCATGTGTGTATGGAGGAAAGAAACTAAAAACTGTTTATCCTATCTACAGCAAATATGGGGGGGGGGGGGAATGGAACTGAGCTGCAGGAAAGGTGACACTGAGAAGAAGGGGGCAAAGCGGTAGAGTAAGTCTATATAGATCACAAAGTGGCAGAAGAAACTGGCTATGGAAAATAATGGACTTTCCTTCACTGAAGACTTAAAAAGAGATCAAAACATTCCTGACAGACACTGGTCTAGATACAATAGATTTTTTGTCTTGAGGAAGAAGGGTCTCGATCTCCCAAGTCCCTTTTAGCCCTATTTTCTCTTCATGACCACATGTGACAAGATAACAGGAGGTCAATACAATTTCTAACAACATTTTACACAGGACTGACTGTCACGACACGATCAACATTTTGGTAAATCCATGAGAGGCCTTAGCAGTGCAGCTGGTAGTGCTCTCTAGTGGAGATAAAGGAGGAAACGCTTCAGAGTTCAAAGCTATGATGACTTCCAGAAACAGTAAATAAAATCATTTTTGCTGTATTTCAAAGATCTAATTTAAATAATCACAATTCACTGTAAACATCAATACTGGTATTCAAAGCTGAAGAGGCAAAAGCAGAGTGAACACCTTCAAAACATAGGTTTCCTAAATATCTACAAAAGATAAAGCTTTTTTTTTTTTCTTCATCAGCTCAGTACATTGCTTCTTATTGACTTAGTTCACTACAGGCATATGATAGAACAAGGAAGAGACTGGAGAACATCATTATGCAATATTTAAAGTGTGCTTTACTATCCATATCCAAAAGCAATAGATACTACAGGTAACTACTGCAAAACTTTAAAGTAGATGGATGATGAACTAGAACACAGATGAAGTGGAGCCCCTCTAGTGTACTCCTCCATTACTAACATTACAGTTGATGCTGCTTCAGAAAGATCACATCATACAAACACAGCACAGTACTTAACTCTAAATAGAACAATAACTTGCAATCATAGGCAGGGTTTTTTTATTGCAAAATTTGATATCAGGAGTCAAAGAAGCCAAAAGGCTTTCTAAGAGCTCTGTCAAACACACACGTTTTTCAGTGCAACACTTTGGTGACAAAACAAAAAGAGTATCCTTATCACACTGTCATGGGTGTAACATCTCAGTTGCATACTTTTGAGATCTTCTGACCCCCACACTCCAAAATCTTAATGTTATGCTAAAATTATTTTCTCAACAGTACAGTTACACATCCAAGATAACAGGAAGAGAACGAACTGTTTCAGATTGTCTGTTAAGATGACCTAGGAGATTCCGGAGATTCAGACCTAAATCTTTGAGTTATTAGTGTTGCCTCTTCCTTTTTATTTTGAAGGAGGAAATGAGACTGGTGAATAACTCCTGTGGGCTGACAAATTTTGGATCAACGTGGATGCTAATTATCAGAGCTAGTAACAGAGAATAGAATGGGAATGTTGAGATGATCTTTTCTGATTTCATATACAGCAGTAGAAATTCTAAATCCCAATTAGGTTCTCAGTTATATCTGTGCAGCCTTAAAACATTCACATCAAAACTTAAAGGGCATTTTCAATGCAATCTAAACTTATTCTTTACAGTTACATAGGTTTAGTTCTACTGAACAGAACTGAACAAAAGTCTGTAACTGCTGGATAAGGAGGAAATTATTTCAGCAATTTAGCAGTAACATGAAGAAAACAAATGCGTGCCATAGTACACAGACGAAGCTACAGGGAGAATAATTTCAAGTTAAGTTTACAAAGGTGCCGAAATTTAAGCTATGGTCACCGAGAAAGATTAAGAGTTATTTGTGCATTTTGATCACCAACTGTCCAAACAGACAATCATAAAGAGATGATAAAGAGGTAAGGCATTTCATCGAGCTTGTCCTGTTTGAAAGATGGAAATGATTTAACAGATCTATGAATGCCAGTGCATGCTTACAGATATTGATGTGATTAGGACGACTTTGGTGGAAACATTCAGCAACAAAAGAGCCTACATATTAATCCATGTATGTTCTCAGTTTTCTATAAGAAAGTCTCAAGAGCCTCCCTGAGGTCCCTGCTTTATCAGTTAACTGAGGGAAAAGGAAGAAGCAATTGTACACAACCTCACACGAAGACATACAAAACATTAATAGGCCATTAACAGAGCATTTAACATTGATCTTTTGGTCCCATCAAGGGCTTATTCTCCTAGCATCTGTCTGAAACTACCACCAATGATGCCCTGGCTGTAGAGGATTTTTATTTTTCTTTCCATTTTTTATAAGCATTGGAATAACCAAATTTTCAGGATGCAATAGTTCCCATGAGTAATCCACGATAACCTCAAACATTTCCAACCCAGAGAATCTAGCTACTCGCGCAACAATTCTGTTTTGCAATTGGAAGAGAGATTAAACAGAAATGGCAAGGCATTTTTTCAATGACGCTTTCAGAGACTGAGGCTTACCTCTCCTGGTAGGGGTAATGAAGGTAATGTAACATTATCTCCTCTCAGACTAAAGACAAACTACTGCATAGGCAAAAACTTATTACTGACCACGTACACCAGTCTTTTAATGGCCTGTGTGCCATTAAATTAGGTATGTAAAGTTAGAGAAGCTTATTCTGTTAGTGTTCTGAGCCAGTACTCTCCATACCTATTTTTGCAGCATGATTTACAAAGAAAAAACCTCACAGAGCAACATATATGTAGATACCTGTGGAAAGGCAGCTAAATTTACAGTAATGGGAATCTGCAGTGTCAAAAGAGATAGCATGCCAAGTTTTCTACTGAAACAGCTGAAGAGCCTAGCAATCAGTCTCTGATATTAAGAAGGGTTTGCAATTTTATTTCCTGTTTGGTTTAGTTTGCATAAGATTAAAGAACGGTGTGTCAAAGCAACTCTTAACAGTCCCTGGGGTCTTTCAAATTCTTTGAACAGTCAATCTAATTTTAGCACCAGGTATGGAAAACTAGCAATTCTGTTTACTTACCAGCAGACAGAATAAATTTTGCTTTCTAGCAAGCGGAACATCACTGAAGTGGATAAACATCAAGAAATTCCCCAGCATGGTCTTGGATAAGGGTCTGTGCCAAAGGCATATAACATTTTCCTATGATAATATGGATGTGTAGCTAATGGTGAGAGACAAATAGAGCAAGTACTATGGTCTACAGCACCATACCTGTCATTCTACTGTATGCCCAGAACCCAATGGACCCCTTTGAAGCAGTTGGTCAATTCATATATATATATATATATATATATATAAAATATGATTTCTCACATGTGTAAGCTCCGCTGATCCAGGCCTTTGTTATTTTAAGAGTGAATTACCACAGAGTACTGGATAGGCAGACAATTCTTGGGACAACTTTGAAACTACTCTCGAGGAGAACACGTCTCAGGTTCTCAGTAATGTGCATACAGCCACCCAGCTTTTTGTGCAATACTCCAGTAAATTGAGATATTCATAGAACAGCTAAATCTGTGTCTGCATCCAGATTCATATGCAGAATTGTTAAATTACCCTGCAAGATCTTTCAGTTCTGTGGCCATCAAAATATTTTTATGATATTAATATTTAAACAGGAAAATAAATACTGCATTCATTATATGTATCTTCTTATATTAACTGGATAAAACTCATTTTTTTATAATCCATGCCAACAATTTCCAATAGTTTGAGGTATCATATTATCAGTATAATACTAAATTTCAATCTCAAAAAAAAAAAAAAAAAAAAAAAAAAAAAGAGAAACTATTACTGTAAGAGTTAGCAAAGCCAGTAAGTCTAAACTAAGAAAAGACAAAAAACTCTCAAGAAGATATCAGGCACCTTTCAAAATAAGAAGTTTATCAGTAACCTTATCCATTTCCCACAACTGAGACATTATTATCGTTTCCAGCTTGGCTATCAACTTAAGTTTGGCCCATGACATAAAATTCTATCTAACTAATAAGAAAGAATAATGGAAGCACTTACTAGAGAAAGAAGGGCTGTTTGCTTTATACTTCCCATTTGTTTGCTAACAAAACATTCTGTCCAACTTTATAAAATAGCAGCACTCAGAATGAACAAACAGAAAAGAATTAAAACTTAAATGGGACACAGTACTCTCTCCCAGTAACCACCACTTCAATAGCGAAGCACAAAAAGGTAAGGGTAAAAATGAAACTGACTTTAAATTGACGAATCTTGTTAAAAAAAAGAAGACCATCTGCCAAAAGAATTCTACTTTAACAATCTAATCTGAGGATTATTTCCTTCCAAAAATCTGGGTGTCCTTTATCCAAATTCCCAAAATTGAAACAAAGGAAAAAAGTCAATCCTTTCTAATGGCATACTGCGTACTAAACCCTCCTGCTGGCTGCTATTTAAATTAGCATGACAGTATTCAAAGACCTGCAAAACCTACACTTAGAATAAACAATATATAAGCCAGCTGACAGGCACCAGAAGCAGATCCAGGTGCTCCAGACACCAATGTCCTCCAAGACGTGGGTTCCTGCAGCTCTGCTTCTGCTTGTGTTCAGGTACTGTAATTCTACCCACACAAAGCAGAAGGATCCCATTCCTTCCTGCAGCGGTAACAGGAGCATCTGTAACATACTATTTTTAGAAGCAACTAGTCCATTGCCAGCTGAGAGAGGAATGAAGAGCTGCAGGCCAGAACACCAGATCTGCCTGCTAGCTACTCCTGTATCTGACACGGAGGGATGTGTCAACATCCCCCTGCCCTTCACTACTACCTAGAAGATGGACTCAAAGTGAGACAAGCTTGCTAGAGCCATTTTTTGCCTCCCCTCACCTTGCTTCAAGATCTGCTGGACACTCACAGCAGTTTTTGCCTGTGCTGTTTCCAAGTCCCAGGCAGGCAATGCTTTGTGGATTACACTCTGGTGATGTCTGCAGGCTCCTCTTCGCAGCCCACAGGCTCAAGCATTTTGTAGACAGCTCAAGGCTTTGATTGTATCACATAATGGTAGGTGCCAAAACCAAAATTTAGGCCTATAATTCATATGTCTTCACTTAATCCTGTTCAAAAATTCTTTCCAATTAATTTGACTCACAGGATGATAGGTGTGTATGTGAGCACCAAATGATTTCTAGGCTTTTGTATCTACCCCTAAGAGTGCAGTACCATTATTCGTATCTAAACTGTACACTGGAAATCAGAGTGAAGCACTAGTTCATTAAATGACGATTCTAGCATGAGAAATTTTCAAGCATTAAAAACCAGCATGTCTTCTTGGACATTTTGTGAAATTCATTTCAGACATGGGAAATGAGCAACATTTTCAAATTAAGTTTGAACAGTCTATCTTACAGA
Organism: Aquila chrysaetos chrysaetos; assembly: GCF_900496995.4. Taxonomy (NCBI): domain Eukaryota; kingdom Metazoa; phylum Chordata; class Aves; order Accipitriformes; family Accipitridae; genus Aquila; species Aquila chrysaetos. Next base: position 49,721,987 of record NC_044004.1, on the reverse strand, counting down.
CAGTGATTTACATGATCCATATAGGGCATTTAAAAGATCTTAGAAGTCAACCCATATTCAAAATAACAGTAAGTACTAACATCTTTTCTCAGAATTCTGAGCATTTTGATAAAGTTTCTTCAGAATTCTTTGCAAACTGCATTAAAAATTATAGGCAACGCCTTCACATCAGAAGAGGGGGAAAGGAATGACAATTATTGTACCTGACATTTAGAGTCAAAAACTCCACAGAGCTCACTTTCCAGAGATTGCGTCACATAACTGTACCTTTCAAACTCTAGTAAAAACAACTAATGTTTTTTGAAGATCCTACATTCGGTTTCTGTGAAACACCAAACTCAAAGAAAGATACATCAAGGTCTTCGCTTCCTTTGAGGGCAAAGAAAAAAAGTGTGCAATTCTAGCAATAAGGTATCAGCATGAAAACTTGTAGCAATGCCTGTCAGCCTACCCTTGGAGGAACCACACTGTCACTGAACTTGCAGTAAATATTCATCAGTGTCAATAAATATTGATGCATTCCTTCTCTCAATTTTGTCTTTAAAGTTTTAAAAATTCACATGCAGAATCTGCCAGCCCTCCTTCAGCTACAAGTACCAGCCATTCATATGCATTCTTTGCAATCAGGAATGGCTTTAATTCAAACATTTTACTACACATAAGTCAAATGGGAGCTTCAACATGAGACATACCTATACAATGCTTAATTTCAGAAGAATCTTAAGGTCATATATTTGTGCATATTTGCTACTAGAGGTGTGCTAGGTATATACCACAGTGGAGCTGTACACTGAACTGACATAGTTCTTACCAAAGGTGGAGGGTCAGCATTCATTTAATATCATATGATATTTAATGCAGCCCAATTGTATGGATTTAAGTAGTGGCCCAGTTATCCCTGCATTTGTGACAGCTGAAATAACAGGAAGAACAACTTGGGCCTGGGGAGTTGATTGTTTGGTTTGTTGGTGTGGTCTTTTTCCTTGAGGAGTAGGAGAAAGGATATAATCGCACCTTAAAATTTTACTGTGAAACTTTAGTGTGTGTGTCTCACACATTGAGAAAGGCAAACACAGAGCCATTCAAGAGCTCTATCTTATTTTTAGCATAACTATTGGCCACAGTGCACTATAGACACATTCTTTTTCTTCTCTCTGCCTTCAACCCCTCAAATAAATCCCCTTTATTGGATTATGGATTAATGCAGCAACTATAGCAGTAAGCTGTTTCCATGAGAGTGAAAAAACATAAGATGTGGACCATTAAGCACAGCAACTTATCATTTGGAGTTTGTGGGCCTGTCTTGGATACTGCGTGCATTACAGGAAAACAATATTTATGTTTCATTAAATGTGTTTTGAACAATACCAACAGGACAGAAATTTAGCACCTGCTAAAACAGTTCCACAAACACTGAAGTAATTAATATAAACCTCTGTTTTCATTAAAACATCTCATGTCCAATAAAACTAATAGCAACTCATTTTAAGTCACTGCTCCTATTTAACAATGAATAGTTATACACATGTTAAAGACCACATTACCTTAAGAATATTACAGAAATTACAGACTGCCTTTTGAATGCAGAATGGTGAACTACTGGTGCTGCTTCTTTTCCACAAAGAAAACTTTATTATTGTACTACCATCACAGACTATGATACCCTGAAACAAATACAAATACTCAGAATACCATTTACCCAAAGATCTTTGAACATTTTACAGATGTGTCTAAGTACTGTCATTTTATAGAGGACAAGGCACAAAAAGGAATATTGTGCTCTTAAATAAGAGAATCTCAGAGAAAGTCAGTGGCAGAAGCTAGGGATAGAAACCCCAGTTCTTCCAACTGTCATGCCACTGCTCTGTCTACATCTCCACGCCCAAAAGACTAATGAAAAAGGCAGCTACCCGAGTTAAAAATAACTTCCAATTAGCAAGGCAGTAATGAAGACAGAAGCCCTATGGAAACCAAATGAGCCAGAGTCTTACTCAAGGCAGAACTAGACTCTAAGCTGAGAAATTGAACGTTGTAAGGCTAGGTTAACATTCTGCTCAAATTAAGTGAAATTGAGTTTTCTAAGACAACAATTTTGGTCTGGAGAACAGTGTTAGAAGCACTGATACTACAAAGCAAAAGATCTCTTCTATTAGTCAAACTGATATAGCTGAAGAGACCAGGTACAGAAGACGTCCAGATTTCAACAAGACAGAGAATGACCTTCAGAACAACTTCAAGTTGAGAGTATGAGCTCTGATTTCATCTGGGCTATGTTAATTAATATGAGGTAGCTGAAAACCTGTGGAACAGAGAAAGATTTTTTCAAGGAAGATGGGAAAAGTTAAAATGCCTTTGTCATTCCAGGAGGGCAAAACAGACAATTACTATTTACCTGTGACATACCAAAGATTCAAGGGAGTGGGAAAGTTTATGCCATTCCACAGAACTCCTCTTTTGAGGCCATGATAGGCTGCATAATCCCATACTTATACACCCAGATTTGTCTTCTGAAGGTTCCTTTAGGCCCACCTTGGTTAAAACTCCAACAAATCAGTTTCTCTTGATACCTTGTTTGCCTGAAAGAATAGATTGGTTAGGTCTTTTCTCATTTGTAGATGTGAGTTCATTTGGGTGCCTAGCAGTTGTTTGCTTTCCCTCCCTTTACTCCAATAAGAACATTTGGTGAACTGTATTGAGCACACTACATTCTGGTGTGTGAATATGTAAGACCCACAGATTTTGTTTATTTTAGCGGGGAGGAGAGCAAATATTTACCATAGGATGGTGAAGATTCATTGGCAAGCTTTGCATTTGTTGGTCTGCAGAGTCTGGTACTTATTTGATGCAAATTCACCTACGAAAAATTTGGCTCTGATCATGAACTTGATGGTAGGGGATTATTAGATAGCTAGGGAAGAAGGTCAGAGAGAAATTTCTTCCACATACATTTTCCACTATAGCTGGTAATGTTTAACCGTTTTCTGTATAGATTGCAAGGCACAATGCTACACCACTACAGGGACTTTTCTTCATGTATTGCACCAAGTTCTTGCATGATACTCAAAGATTTTACCATTTCTCTAGAGGAAGAGTGTTCTGAGGTATATATTTTGAAAGATTAGTATCAAATGCACTCTTCTTGCAGATGCAGTGATATCTAAAGGCTAAACAGTACACGTTTTATTGTATATTGCAGGTGGTCAATGGTTTTAAACCGGATACTAGTTCTGTCTTCCTTCTTCAATACATGCAGTTTGTGCACTGCCATTTGTTATTGAGATGGATGTTTAGGAATTTTATACTGATGAAGAAATGTATAATAAAAAAGCTAACTGCAGCAGAGCTCTGGACAGCTAGAATTCTGCAATTTGCTTTATTTCTTTATCTTTACTTAATCTATCTTTCCAATGAAAACTGCACCAGAATTACCAGTTTTCTTTGACATGTACAGCTGGCATCAGTTGCCATCACATACTCAAGTTACCGTTGGTGCACAGTCGTTATATCAACAAAACCTCAAAACCAGTTCCCCAACAGCGGGCTGTTAAAACACAAATTTCCATATAGTAGGATGAAGGGTTAAAAAGTATTATTCAAAGCTACACAATCTCTTCCATTCCATTACTCATAATGATACTTTGGACATTGAGAATTTACAAACATGAATCATGTTTAGCCAACTGTTGCCTCTGAACTAAATTTCCACGTTGACTACTTTTACAGTATTTTTATAGTAACCATTATAACGTCAAAAATGTCTCAGATACCTTAATTGTTTCTAAGCAATTCTGAGGGCATAAGTTACCTTTTAATTTTGTACAGCGGGGAGCTGAGGTACAGACTCAGCGACAAGCACAGAGCTGCTGAGGAACATTTGTGAATATCTGGCAGAAGGGGGTGCTAACACAACCTCTGGAAGAGGTGGCTCCTTCAAAAATCAGGGCTGACTCAAGTCATTTTTTAGGCTCACAAAGGAAAACCAAGTATTTTGAAGACATATAAAACTAGTGAAACAGCATTAAAACGCAAAGCAAAGGTTTGCAGAAGGGAAGGCAGAACTGGACAAGCAAGGGGGGGACAGGAAAAAAACTGCAGCCAGAAAGAGATAGGGAGCTAGCACCAAGAAAAGAACACACTAGAGAGCAAAACAAACCTCCTAGCACATACTGAAAGCTCACAGAGAGAAAGATGAAAAACAGGGAAGGCAGTAACCAGAAGAGGTAGGAAAGAGGGCACTGCGTACAGTGGCAATGAAGAACTCCAACCCATCTCCTCATGGGAAGGGGAAATGAAAAAATGTGCTTTGCTGCTCTAAGTTTCCTCCATGCAAAGCCATGCAAATTTTACATTAATGACATTTTTTATGCTATGATTCAGAAGAAAACTAGAGAAAGTCAAAAGGTACTTCCTCTAAATAGCACTGCTAAGCTATAGCTGCTAACCAGACCATGATGGCAAGTCAGCTCCTCTCTGAACAGGATCAGCAATGCACAGTCTGAACACATTCTCAGTGCGCTGTTTCTCCTCAATGTATTCATACACAAGCTCACCCAATCTCATTCCTGACTTCAAAAACAAGTTTATAGGGAACAAGTGTCTCAAAAATGAAATCTAGATAAATTTATGCAAGGACAGCTTGACTGCTTGTCATAGTTTTCCCCATGAAATTGTCTCAAGGAAAACTTGCTTTCCAGAGGAATTAGGAACACACTAGGGCATGAAAACACTCCATGACAAAAACAGTAGTTCTAACACTTTATTGCAATACAAATAGAGACACCGCTATGAACTACGCCCAAGACGTCATAACCACCAAGTATACAACACAATCCCTACAACAAAACTGAAAGTATAACTAACATGTAAAATATATTCCAGCAGCTGCTCCCACCAAATGACAAGTGCTCCAGTGCAAATCTGCAAACCAGAAACCAGCGAACTACAGAACATCTGAGCTGCACTGTACTCCCCCACCCTAAAAAAAAAAAGATAATAAAAAAAAAAGTATTTGCAGAGAACAGTAAATTGTTCTTGTACAGTGCTTTCGTTAAAAAGAAAGTTCCTAATCCTGTTAATCATGATTATAACTTCACATGTTATGTAATGTAAATACATTTGGCAAATATATCTGAATCCCCAGCTTCGACCGCAACATTATTATTCTAGTTACAGGAAGATGCTCATCTTTTACAAGTAAAATGACAACTTTTTAAAGCAATCTGGTAACTCCAAGAATGAGCTGGGGGACTGCAGTGTCATCCCACCTGATTTAGCATCCTTTCATTATACAGACATCAACTTTGAGAACTAATTATTATTATTAACAAAAGTCTAAAGCATCTAACAAATTCCCTCTTTGTCTTAACCATACACCCAGAAAAAAAAATACTATTTGCTCATTTAAACAAATTCTTAGGAAGTAATTCAAGAAATAAAATATGGTCACTTAATTCAATCAAAGGCTATGATTAAGTCATGTGTGTTAATCACTTAATAAAACAAACCAGACCATCAATAATAGAAAAGAATTTCTTTGAAGACTAACACACTTTCCATTCAGAACTAACTGAGTACCTACTTGATATGCTTCCTTACAGCTACAATACAAATACCTTCTTACTTTACACACAGGTTCCACGAAAAACAGCCTTCAGAAAGTCAGTCTCGCCTTTTCTTGTTTCAGGTGGTTCACTATACTGAGCCACCTAGCAAGAAAAGCAACAGGAGAGGTACACAGTCTCTTGATTTTTAAGTTGCTGAACTCAAGGCAGAGAACTGCATTGCTCTTTTCCCTGCACACTTTCCTTCTCCACAAAAAACTTTTTATTGTGCTTTAACAGAAGGTCAATGGCTATCACTTCTCTAGTCTAGCACAATGGTGAATTGAAACAAGAACCCATAGCTGTTTGGACCGACAAAGCAACCAGTATGTCTAAGCCAATAAAGCGATTTGTTCATTAAAGCTACTAATAAAGCAACCTTTTGTTAGTCTATGAAACATCAGAAACCTCATAGAATGCATTTAACTATGGTTTCTTAAAATCACCAACTCAAAAGTTCTAAAATCTGTTAACTTCTCCACTTCCTTAAACTGATAATAAAAAACCTTAGCATTGACTTTTTAAAAGACAGTAAGTGAAATGCAAACTTTCATGCCTATTCATCAACAGAAAAGTTTGGGGTTCTTGGTGAAGGTATCCCCCTTCCAAAAGCTCAGATTTATCATATTAATGACTTATGTGAAACTTCCTGTGCAACACTGACAACTTATAATAAAGACAGCACCATAATTCTGTACAACAACAACAAAGTCACTCAATGGATGCTCTCAGTTTGGACCCAAAGATTCATTTGGACTTGACAAAAGAAATGAGAAGAGCTGTAGTGAGCAAAGATCAAAAATGCTGTTAAGTACTCGTGTCCATTGCTTTCAATTAAACTGAAGCAGACAAAGTTTGAACTTAATTCCCCTGTGCTCAGTGTGTTGTTGTATGTGGTTTTTTGTAACTATTCTTGATAACCAGCTTTAACATGACTATGGCCACAAACTTCCTCCAAGAATGATCAGTATTTTTGCCCTAAGAACTTTAGCTGTACAGTATCAGCAATCCTTGAAAGAATTAAAATGAAGTCTCCTCCCTTACTCACAATTTCTAAACTTGCTTCGTTAACAAGTCAGCTCCATTGTTCTGCGATTAGAGACTGGGGGGGGGGAGGCATCTTTCCATCCAGTCACCATCAGCTAGGCAAAAAAGCCAGGCAGATATAGTTCCTCTTACCACTATATTTAGAAACTGTGAAAGACATTTTTACCAGCAGTAACATACAAGTATTGTAGCTGCATAACACTTAACAGAGACAAAGCAAAACAAGATCTGAGGAGAAAAAAGCATGTATATGCACTCTATTACTCATATTTAACAGTGCAATACCCCTTGTCCTAGTGGCAAACCACTGTAGAAGCAGTCTGAAATCATTCTTCTGCTACCATTTCTCATCTGCTTCTTTTTGTTAAGCATAGTGCTAATTACTGGGGGGGTTTTATATACAGAACTACCCCAGCAAAAATAAGTAAGTTTCATATTTATTACTGCAATTTCCCAGGGACAAGATTCCCATTTGTTACACTGGGTGTAGCATTTGAATTCTCAGCGAAAGTTATTGTAACAGAAGGACAGTAAAATATTTGTCCCCACTCAAGAGATATTTACAATTAGCCAGGGTTCCGTCCTTTGCTATTCAGAAAAAATAATCTGTATTTATAAAATAAACAAGTCTGCTATCTAGGACAGTGATAGCATCCCTCCCCCTACACTGTCACTCTCACTATCAAGTCATGAGATTATATCCTCCTTCTGGAATTAAGTGCTTATTCTAACAATAACACTTCAATAGCATGTGAAACTTCAATTAAACAGTTGTCAAGCAGCCTGATAAGGCACTGAAAGACAACTGATAGCTGAAACAAGAGTCATACAACAAGTTTTGCAGTCTTCCTACCTACTGCCAAACAAAATAGTTAGTCAATGAGTAGTCAACTGCCATCACATTTCATAGCAAAAACGGACAGGTAATTTTACTTAATTGTAAAGTTTCAACCATCTTCAACCATCTTTAAGCTTTTCACTTAAAGCTTTTCTTGGACTTCGGAGGTTTTTTCACCTACTATTGCACCACTGAAGTGTGCTAGCAAAGAAAACAGCAGTACAATAACCATTGCAAAGACACTGATTCTTAAGAGAGAGTTACACAACGCTTTCCCTATATCCTCCTTGAGAACGAATAAACATGACTTCTAAACAGCGATTAAAAATAAATTTAAACATAATGCTTTCCTAATTAAGTTCTGAATTCACATTTTGCTAATTCTCTCTGCCCATACCTGACCAAATCTTTCAACAATTTTACAGTCAAATGTTCATTTAGGCTTAAGAAGATTCATACAAGAACGCAACCTCCATAACACAATATGCTGCCTGATAGTTGTGATCAAGTGCTCTTTTCAGTTTGCTTAACTTGCAAAATTAATCCTCTGCTTCAGTTCAATTCTACTCCTCTCACAGTACAAAGTCAATGGAATTTATGTTCCTAAATGACTTAAGCGTGCTTGAAAAATCCTGCTCTTCAGAGATTAACTTCTTGCTCTTCCGAATAAGTAAATGCAAGCTTGGACTACTAAAAAGTTCCTGGTACTTTTTTGATTGTGTTATCAATGAAAAACTGACAATCAGTTTTGTTCTGAGGCAACAAAAGTACATCACTAAGAAGTTTGACAAATTTACATTTGTAGCTACTGATGCAGTGAACATTTACATAGACGCTTAGCTTTCTACAGGTATTCTTATGACCAGCTTTAAGTGTATACTCCAGTGACTGCAGGACCAGACCTGGATTACATTTATCTATCTTCACCTGTACTCTACAAAAACTGATACGATAGCCTATCATACTAGTGGCAACAGAAAATTAACCACTGAGTTAAAATGCATCACAAATAGTATATTCAGAATTGTCTTTGTGATAGTGATCAGTTTGACCAAAAAAAAAAAATCAATCTATTATTATTTAAAATCAGCTTTTAAAGAAACACTTTAAGTTACAAGCCATTAACACCTTAATAAGACCTCAAGATGTAGCTTGCAGAATCTATTTCTTCCACATTTATCTTCTACGAATCACCCAGTTAAAGGCTTTAGAGGTTTACAGAAAACCAATAAGCACTAAATTTACTTTTCTTCACAAAAGTACTCATATATATGATGATAATTAAAAAATGGAAGTTGACAATGCACTATCAACATAGCAGACAGAAAGACAACTTCAATTACAAGAGCTGAATTTTTGTTTGCTTTGCCTGGTTGCAACAGTTGTAGTATTAACATAGGAAACTTGCTATTTATCATTTCAGAAAGATCATAGTGTTTCTTTATTATTATTTTTTTATGATCCATATCATCATGACACTGAAACTTAACAGTTGCTAAACTGATGTATTAACCATGTTAAAAGATGGCCATGGGAACAGCTATACAGGAATTGCCATTTCCTGGAGACACAAATGAGACACCCTTTAGTACCCATCATTTCCACAGGGTCAAGCAATTCTTCAGTAAACATGCCCCCTATAGCCTAAACTTCAGTTGCTACTCCTAGGGTTGACTTCAATCCTGAAGCACTAATAAGCACGGGTGCCCAAAGAGCACCTCTCCTTTTCAAAAAAAAAAAAAAAAAAAAATCAAGCAGTTAATGAAGAAATATCTGTCTTCTTACAGATGTGCACTGTTTCAGCAAAAATTGCTTAAGTATAGAAGAACCGGCACCTGAAAAATGGTGTCTTTCGGACCAAAGAGCCCAATTTCAAGGGACTATGCCAGAGGCAAGTGACATGAAAAGCAAAGGATAGTAACTGACTGACTAACTGTTCATTGCCCCTTCCAACACAAACACTAGACAGCAGCTAATGAAGCTAGTAGAAGCCACCTTCAAAACATGAGTGACTCTTCAGGCAATAGCTAGTAGATCTGTGGAATTTGTTGCAAAAGGATGCAACGGAGATGAAAAATTTACATGGGTTCAAGGAGAAACTGGACAAGTTCACAAAGATAAATCATTCATGAGTTTCTGAATAAACAGAAACAATCTCTAGCTCAGAGATTCCGTGAGCTGAAAGTAGCTGGAGAGCAAGCATGGAAAGACAAGTATCTAACACTTATCTTGTTATTGATGTTCTCCATGCATCCATCCACTTATAAATGTTTTTGAGATGGCTCGTGAAGAATTAGGGAACTTCTGGGTTCCTGTACAGGATTTTTTCTTTTGTGCCTGCTAGCAGACACAGGATACTAGGCTAGAAAGAACATCAGTGTGATCCAGTGTGGCAATTCTTCTGTTTTAAAATTCGTTAATAAAAACATTTTAAAACAGAACATTCCAATTAAAATATAGTAGTACTTTAATGTTTGGCTCCCCCTCCCAAAACTGCCAGCTTGATAAAATACATTAAATCCAAATGTTTTAATGAGCTTGACCTTTCATTCAAAATATTAGTTAAAAAGTTATTACACCTCTACTGCAATAACATTACTGATTATTCTTCACCAAAACACCTACAGCAGCTTCATAGCTTTGCCTCCTATACCCCGTGTCTGTGCAAACTCTTAGTGGGCAGCAGAACGGTCTACTACCAAACAGTCTTGGCTGCCATTTTTCTCCTCAGAAAAGCTAAATGACTCACTCTGGGTTGGGTTTGTAGGGTTTTTTTCTTCCTAAAAAGGGATACAAAAAAGAGATGGAAGAACAAGTCACAGGTGTCAGCCTGTTCACTAATTAGGGAGACCTCTATACTCCTGTTTGTTCCCTCTCCACTGCACATCTCACATGTGATGAGTTTCTGTCCTCTGAATTCAAGACCTCCTAGATCCTAAATTCAAAGTCTAGGAAAGACTACGTGAGCACACGTGTTTCTCAGCTGCCTGTGCTCCACTACACAATTTGGGGAGAGGTACAGAGCTAACAAACCTAAACCATTAACACCTCATTTGGAGAAAATCTGGTACTTCTACATTTTCTCATTTTACTTGCAGAAAGCAGAACTGGGTTATGTCAGAGGAGAGAGAGAAAAAAAATAATTTGTAAATATTAAAAAACTACATTAACCTACTAAAAATATCTAATACTAGAATGTGAGAAAACGCGGTACCTACCTACATTTAAAAGAGCCAGTAAATATGATTTAGTGTGTTACAAACAAACAAGGCTTTCATGCATCAGCAAGCTAGCTGAAACAGTTGTTTAGAGAATACTACTGTAAAACATATGCAGGTTGATATCAGAGAATATACACAGCATGGTTTCTGGAAAGGAAACTATGGTTTTTTAGGCTAGTAGATTCTTATAACAACAACAGTTAACTAAGGAGAAACTGCTAAAAAACTGACTTTCAAAAAGCCTCCCCCAAAGTCTCAAGAGGCTATTAAGTAAAATAAATCTTGGTATTCAGGGAAAACATTATTTGCGTTTAGATGCCAGCAACAAAGCATCAAAAGAAAAAACAGCAAGTGGTCTGTTAACTTGCAGAAAAGGGTTAACAGCAGAAGGCCAGTGTTCTGTACTAGAACTACTTCACATATTCCCTAATGGTCCAGAAAGCAGAAAGTGGCAAAACTCACTCACATGAAAATTATTAAGGTTAAGACAAGAGAAGGAACTGTAAGAATTTCATATAGTCTAATCAAGCTAGATAAAAAGGGAAATGCATGACAGAACAAAGAGAATAATCGACAAGGTATTGCATGTCAAGGTGAGTAACTTCGTGGATTTTAACAACGATTTCAGACACACACACATTCACTCCGGATAGTCCATTGACAAATGGTATTCAGTAAAAAAAAAAAGTTATGATGTATATAAGATGTTTTGGAGAATATTACAATTGGTACATTACAAACTGAATACAGCATTCCAAGTAGGCACTTTGTAAATATACAGCACTCTAACTAGGCACACAATGTAAAATAATGGTTTGAAACACTAATTAAACTAAAACAGTTTCAAAAAAGGTGAAAGTTGATGAGAGTCATCTTAAAGGGGATGCCAAAAAGCATCAGAAAGATCAGGTATGTTAACTCTGAGATATGCAGAATAAACACAGGAAAAGGTATAGGTGAAAAAACTAATAACTTGGGAGTTCAACTGGAGTTTTATAACAACAAGAATACATTCAACTAAACTACTGGAATAAAACATCACAAATAACATAAGACATTACTACAAAATTCATGATTAATACAAGACAATACATTTCCATACAATTGCTCAGATCCCCAAAATTGGTTTAAAAAAAGAAGAAAAAGAAAAAAAATCACTTAAACTACAACCTAACGTATTATTAAAAAGGATTACATGTTTTATTAAACAGCATAGTAAGCTGTAACAACAATTAAGACTGATCTTAAAGAATAGTGAACTACTAGAAGTTTTATACATGAAACTTTCCACTGGCACTGCACAACTTTCCAGAAAGTGATTCTGAAAAGAAAGACAAAAAGAGATACGTGTGTCCTATAATGAAATCCTAATTCCTTTCTGGAGATGGCAACTAACAGGCAGAGAGAATAGCACAAGAGTTGAACTCCCAGCTCTACAATCAGAATACTTGAATATGATTTTTTTTTTTCCTCTTTGGCAGCAGCCAGCAAGCATACACACAGCTCTGCAATAGTCACAGCACATGCTGCCTTTAGCCCAGCTAGCAAACTAAAAAAGGCTTGGTAGGTTATATGGGGAGAAGCATAGTAGTCAGGCTGCAGGATCTGAACACGTTGTGATAAGGGAAGTCACAGAAGATAACAGGACAGTAACGGGGACTCTCTTACTGCAGTGGTGGGATACAGCAGCAGACAGAGGATACAAATCCACAAGAAACTACTTTTTTTTAGCTCTGCTGCTCATAGAACAATTTGTTTCCCTTGTGTTTTACAGATTTGAATACTAATATTTCTGCACACTGTAGCTTTGATCACGGTGTTAAATGTAGCTCTACTGAATAAAAGGATTAGTTTGTCCAGATTGGCACAGCTATGACTGTGATATGAAGAGAACTCCAGGGAAAAACCTTTGAAGATCAAGTGAATGCTCAGTTTTGTAGGTTGAATTGGCAGTAGTAGCTGAAGGTGTTTTTTGTCATGCATATAGTTTACAGTATGACACATACAACAATAATTCTGCACTTTAGTATACAGATTATAAGCATTTTTAGATTACTTAAATTTGTCTTGCTGTTGAAAGGCGTAATCCCACTCTCCCCTTACCCAAAAGGCTAAGAAGTCAGGCAGCACCAGCACTCATGTTGCTTCACAACCAGCTGGATCTGAGAAGTGGACAGACAGCACAACCACAAAAGCCAAAAAGGGATGGGCGGGGGGAGCAAGATCAGCCCTTTTGGTTGCAGCACATACTCCACACTGGCTTCAGCAGATCATCAAACCTCAACCGTGAGGTTTCAGGGCACTTAAGCTGATCTAATGGCCGGCCAGTGCCCAAAGGGTTCACTACCAGCTGTGCATCCCCTGTGCCAGCTCTAAAGCACATCCCATGTCACCCTGAGCCAACTCAAATTTGATTTTTAGTTCCCTTCTCACTTAAACGTAGGGAACTAAAAAGGTAGAAAACCAGCAGCACAAAATTAATTACCAAAAAGTAAGATTAAACCAATAGCTAGCACAGGGAGATGTTGCAGGTGGGAGAAGCTGTTTGGAACCTTTCCTTTCAGCAGCAACTAAGCAGGTCAAATGCAATATGAAATGACAACCCCGTAAAGGACAAGTGAGTATAACATCTCAGGAACCCTCAATCTTTGCAAAGTTCTAAAAGATTTTGTGAAGGAAGCGTAAATTGTTTCAATTTTAACTTTCTCGTTTTTAATCTTTGCTAAGTCATGCCTAACCTACGCAATCAATTTTGTTCCCACCACACTGCAGCATAAACAAACAATAGGAATGAGAAGGACCAAAACGTTAACATTTCTTTTGTGCCACCAAACAAGCTTTTGTTTTTCCAGTCATTCCCAGCACCCCTTCGAAAGGTTCCCACAGCCCATATAAACAACACGCAAGCTGAGCAGGATGACTGTACGTACCTCCTACATAGGCAGCCAGGGAACCACAGCATGTAGCTCCCCTAACTAGACAGCCACACATCCACCCCATGACATGGGACACCACCCACCTCTACCCTTCAAACAAAAAAATCCTGCCTGTGCTCCTGACTCATACGAAGTATTATCTAGTGCTCGCGCCATGCACAGCCAAACATCAGTAATGGCTGAGCTGAAGTTTGACCCTTGGTTATTTCAGTATCAGCCCACTTCTTTTCTGTTGCATATCAGGAATTACTTGATTTCAAAATAGTCAAGCATAACAGTATTCAAAGGACAAATAACAACAAAAAAATCTGCAAGATTTACCATGGCAATAAGCTATAAAGCTGTGAATACAACACAAAACCTGAAATGAAGAAACAGTATGTCCTGGAAACAAATCAAATATAACCGTGAATGTCAAAGTTGTTTTGCTACAGCAAGCCATGTCTAAGAACCACCCTAGTTTTAGTGCACTCTCAGGTATGTAAAATTTTCAAAATTAATTTAAACATCTAGACAAGCGAAGAAACTGCCATTATGGAGATAATCAGGGTCGTTAACACAAACACACTTCTGTATTACAGGTTTGAAAAATGGAAAGTTCAGACACCTGTCTATTAGAGCCCACGTAAGATATTCTTAGTAGAACCTATTTCACACACATTATCTTCCCTGAAGACATATAATGTCAAAACATAGTTAGAATTACTACTGTGTTACTAAGGGGTTACCAAAGCCTGCATGCTACTCTTGCCTTGTTTCACGAACACGAAGCAGCCGTTCAGGACCGCTTGCCGCACAGCTGGTAGTGCAGAGCAAGTCCAGGGCAAGACAAAGTCCAGCCAGCTGGAAGTCAAGCAGTGACTAAGCCTAGCTCTTAACCAGACTGGAGACAGCACAGTCAGAATCCACCTGCCACCACCAATAACGCAACTAACACGCCATGAAAGCGGAGGGGTACAACTGCCCCCTTCTACCAAAGGCTTGTCACAAGGGTGTGCATCTGCCCCCCTCTCGGCTACACAGAGAAGTTTAAATGTGCACCAGGTGGGCAGTCAGGGGTGGGGGGGAAGCATCACAGGTTGAATCATTTTCTCCCTCCCCTAGGACTCTTGCAACAAGTAGTAAATTAGGAGAAAAGCAATTCCCAAACAAGGTGCCCCAAACAAACTTATTATTTCAAAATCCATCTTACTGGAATATGCAATAGGGCCTGCTATCTAGGTATGCAGAGAAAGAAACAGTGTCAAAAGTTTCCTGGCACAGAAAAATACACAGCAACTTTGCCTTAGAATGATTTAAAGGATGCTGAAAATGCCCTCAAGATCCATAAAAACTGTCACTATTGTACTCTGCAGTAAAGAAAAAAAGTTACCTGACATTGCAGTGATCCACCCACTCACAGAAATGCCACAGATCTAAAGACATATTCATCAGCTCTGGCAACAACATATGAAACCACCACAGCAGAACTCAGAAACAAACGTTACAAATAAGTTAGACGAGGGTATCTCCAGGATCGCAGTTTCAGGGCCCTTTTCTATTGCACTAGATGATCTCTTGCTTTGAGCATCATTGCATGAATTAAAACAAAATGACAAGATATAAACAGCAAGAGACGTAGCACTCCTGGCAAACTGCAGGTTTACTGACCACCTGACCCAAGCTCAGGGCCACAAGTAAGACTGCTTAGCAAAGACACAGCATTTGGTAAAGCAAAGGTGTAGACATCCTGTCATCAACAGAGATTCAAAACCATGCTAAGCTACGTGGGACCACACTTGCCACAAAAGATGAGTAACATTTCTTCAGAGGCCTGAATCCACAGTTGTAGTTTTGGTTATCATTACTAAGTGGTTATGGCCTTGAACACTGAAGAAAATACTCTTTTAAAAACTAGCCTTATTAGGCAATGGAGAAGTCAACAAAAGCATATACCTACTACTGTCAGGTCTAGCAAAGAAATGCTAGATTTTGCAGCTACTGCAATAGCTAGTGAGCAACTTGGCAAGCATGAACTATGCTACAATGCTGAAAGGCTTGCACTCGCCAGGGAACATACTGAGCAGTTTACCCTCCTAAAAAGGGAAGTTGGGAAAAAGCTTGAAACCTTTTCTTCCCCTCTGGCTTTGGCTTATAGTGTTTTGGGCTTGTTAGTCATGTAGTAAGACAAGTAGCTTGTCCTGCAGTAGCCTGTTCACTTCTGAAAACATTGTGACTGTTTTCTTTCCTGCAGATATATAAGGACACACATTCTATCCTATAAAGCATATCACATATGTTACATAAAGAGAACAATATACTTTCACATGCAGTTTGTAATACAGCAAACTCCCTGCGAGCGTAGGCAGATCCTGCATGCTACAGCAGATCTAAACATAAAGTTTCACCTTCAAGAAAACATGATAGACTTTATCCTGAAAAACATGTGCTCCAGAAGTATTCACCAGCACCTGCAAGAACTCAGAGCCACTGCGTGCACCAAGGACATTATGCTGTCAAAGAGGGCAGAGTCAAGCAGATACTGTCAACAGCACACACCCTGGGTTTGCAGTTCCTGCCCTTCAGAAATTCAAAGCAATTGCCACAACCTACAACAACACAAAGCCACAGCTAAGTAACCCTGAGTCTGCGTGACCAAGTTTGGGAGTACTTCAATCCATCAAAAAGAGCCCCCAACACTCCATGTGCAGTCAGCTCTCCACCACCACCCTTAAACTGTTTGATAATCCCAGCAAGGGAACACACAGGGGAAGTCTCTGGTAACCTGTATCATGTCAAGGTCTCCTCCCACGTTCCTAGCCACCCAGAGCAACATTTCTAAAGGAAAAAGTGCTGAAGAGGGAGAATGAAAAGCTTTGACATCAGACCAAAAGGCTGAGGAACTGGAGAAGGGAGCATAGGAACAAGCATAACTATTATCCCAGAATCAGTTCGGGTTTCTAATTTTCAAATAGAGACCCATGTGTAAAGAGGGAGACCAGGCAAGGGAAAGAATGAATCCATGATTATGACCCAGGATACTGCAGTGGCAAGACTCATCGATCGAGGTTTATGAAGACTTTAGGGGAAACTATTGCAACTCCTCCTCCCTCAGCGTCCCCTTCTCCACAGCTCCAGCTCCACAAGGCCAGGTCTCACCACAGCACACGCACACCTCTCAGCTCCACCTGTGGGCAGCTCTCCTGCCTTGGTAAAGGCAAATCTTGTGCTTAGAAAGTGTTGCTTCAGCAGTACGCCCTGCCCTCTGAGTACACCTCACCTCAGCCTGCCTGCACTGAAGAGCTCCTAGACTTCTCAGTGCTGCTTCTCCACAGAGAAGCAACAGGCAGCTCAAGCCATCCATATTACTGAAAGGTTTTCAAGAAAGCAAGCACTTCAAAACATTCACATTTTGGACAACTTATAGTAGATGGTCTTTAAACAGGAAGCATTACTTAACTCCCTCAAAGCTGTCCCTCCACTGTAAGCAGCCATCCAATTTCAGGTCACAAGACAAACTAAATGCACCTGGACCAGCTTAGCCATCCACTACCTACTACAGGCTTCCCTGATACTGTAGCTGCTAGAAAGCAGTCTTGTGTGACCAGTCAGAAACACAGACCAAGCAATTTCAAGAAACACATTACCTTCCCCCTGCAACATCCCAATGACCACATGCCCACGTGACATCTAGGGCACATCGAAATGTTAATCGGTATCATAACAATGTATTTGGGTTACAAAATCCAAACAACACTCTCAACCTTTTGTGAGACTATTAAAGGAAAATTGCTTTTCTTTTTTTAAAAAGAATCTGAGGTGAATAGCATTGCAAAGTGTATTGTACCGGTACAACTCTAAATTACAGCCAAAACCGAAAACAGCACATACAATTAAAACATGCTTCTCCACTTTAGGGCCCTATTTGTGGCTGGTCAAAAAACTAGATAAATTTTACTAGTTCGCAGTGCAACAGCCACCACTGATCAAGTTGAAGGGATTTAGGAGCGGGAAAAAAAGAGCTGTCTGAGACCAAATCTTGCTCTTGTAGCTACTTGTGAGCATGCACCTGCTGAAACCATCACATCAGAACTGTACCAACAAAACAGCACACACCAACACTCCTCGTCCTCCAGCGCAAAGCCAACCGTCTTGGCTCAAGATGCAGGCAAAGCTTATCTGAGCTAAGCAAGCTAGTTTTGGACAATAAGGACTATTTCACACACTTCCTCTTTCCAGCCAAGCTGGGTGCTGCATTCACTAGCCAATGGTAACATCTTCAGTTGCCCCAGCAAATGGGAAAAGACGTCTGCTGGTATATCCACATGAAATTATGGAAAAAATACACTGGTTTGCCCGTGTAAGAATAACTGCAGTTGTTTCAGAGAATACTGAGAAAACAAAATACTGAAGAGCTACTGAATAATAAAGACCTGTCTATTTTGCAAAGGTGAGCAGTCTTGAAAAGATGACAACATAGTTTTTGTCACTGTGAGCACGAACAAGATTGAATGCAGTAATTCCTTTTTATTCTGACATTCCTCACTTTTGAAGTACTTGACCTTACAAACTAATTTATAATACAATATACATGCATTATGTTTCCAATTTTAAATTATTTTGATCAAGCTCTGAAATCTGCTATTTCAAAGTAAACATAGAGAAAAAACAAAACAAAACCTACACACACAGTTATTAGGCTTTTTTAAGCATAAACTTCAGGAATATGGACTGCAAGTGGAAGTGCTTACAGACATAAATCGTATCCACATTATTGACAAAAAAAGGGCAAGGATCTATTAGAAGACACTTAACTGCAATGTATGCATTGATAGCGGATGAACACTAGAGAGGCTGATCAGAACTATTGGTGGAAAGCACTAGGCAGGATTCACAGCATCGCAACACAATAATTATTTGCATTCCCTCCCCCTGCCCAAGAAATGTTCCTTCATAAGTAAGCTGCAATGCCTCTCGCATTCATTACAGCCAGAAAAGTCTTGCATATGCAAAGTTCTCAAACGAGAAAAGCAAATGCGTACTTTAATATTTAAGTAAGCACCTAATCAAGCCATGATGTTTATTTACTGATTCCAGCTGATCAGAGAATGGAGCTAAAAAATGATTACTTTATTTCACCCATAATCTATATCAAGTGAAAGCTGGAGAACCATGTTTCATTTCCTATTGAACATGAAACTGTGACAGGTGAGAAGCAGACAGTATTCTTCCCCACTCCTCACACAGAAATTAGAAGGTATCAAACACAGCTGACAACTCAATACATTCAAAACAAGTCACTAAGCAGTGAATTGCCCACTCTTCCTTCAAAGCCACCAAACACATTCACCCAAGAGGAAGCCACTAAGGGTTGCCAAACACAGAGAAATGACACGGCCCTAAAGCACACACTGATAGCTACCAGAAGGGTGTTCTGGGCCAGGGACTCGTAAGCACGTAGTGCTGCCTACAGTCTTTCACAGACATCCGCTGGTGACCACGGAAAGGCACGGGATACTGGGCTAAACTGACCTTTGATTTAAGCCAGAACAGCCTGTGCAATAACCAGTGGCCGTACCATCACAAAGCAAGACCAAGCAGCTTGTTAGCAATAAGTTAACTTCTATGCTTACATGGTTCTAGGTCTTCATCAGACAAATATTTGAAGTCTTTGTAGCCTTTGCTGTCTCAAGAGACTATCTTAAAGTCCATAGAAGTGATCCCGGTAAACAGATTTTGTCAATCCTGTGAATACACGGAGCATTTCAGTACAGAACCATCCATCAGTTTCCACAAATTCACTACATCACAATACTTTCTGTCACGGAAGAGCATTTTCAAGAGCGATTACACATAATCCTCATCATCTCTTTCAAGAATTACCTGATACACACAGTCTGCATAAGAGAAGGCTGAAGCAGCTCTGCAGATAGGGTCTTTATGTTACTTTTATTTCAAATGTAATGTACATAACATTAACAAGCATGCGTTCTTCAGGAAAAGATCCAGAAGATTAAACGTGTTCATTAAATACAGCCTGAATTTAAAACATGCTGACCAAAAGATACTTAACTAACTTAGTTTACTTTAAAGACACAGAAGAATAGCATTCCTCTCTGTTTGATAACAATGCCAGGCCTAAATCATCACACCCCATTCCTTTCTTTTACAGATTGAGAGACAACAAATTCTGTTGAAGTAATTAACAAAACTTTTGCAAAGTACCGCGTGTGTACATAACGAGGGGAAGTAAAGTTGATTTGTCAGTCTAAGAGTCTAAAGATAAAAATGATTTCTTTCCCTAAACTAAAAAGCTACTTATTATAAAAGCTTCTCTAACAGTTAACGCAAATTAAATTCACATACTTTCTGATAAACATTTCTGTTTTCAGACACCACTGTAATAGTAAATTATGCAGCTTGAACACAGGAACTACATTGATTAGATCTAAGCTGCAATAAGAGGAAAAACTTAAACCTTGACAAAAATCATTTGAATAATATAAAGCGATGTATGTCCTCGAGATATTTGTGAACCGGGAACGCCAACAAGAATGTGTAAGTGCCATCGAGAGGCAGAACCAGGCTGCCATTAACAACTGGATGACAATGGAGTGGGAAAGGGCAGATTTAAGTTTGGAACCAGGAAGTGACATAAAAGCAAGTGTAATCACATATCGAAAAAAGGACACAGTGCCTTTTAGCTCCTGTAGATATTAAATACAGCACAGCATTGACCATCTCCTTAACGCTACAGCCTGAAGAGAATGCAACTTCCTTTCCTGACCTCCTAGTTCCAGGGCCAAGAAAAGCAAAGAGTGAACTGAATGGAGAGTTCAACTTCTTTTACACCCCTTTTTAAAACAGCAGCAATGACAGGGAGCTTAAGATACAGAGATATTTTGGTCTAAAAGAAGTCTTCTCACCTGTCAGCATACTTGGTCTCAAAAAGAAACTGCGAAACGTCAGGTACCCCGTCTACCTTTGAACTTCTAACCAATGTCTAGGTTTTCCCCTGAGTTTTCACAGGCTGTCTCTTCCTCAGTAGAACAGACAAGTACACAGTTGGGAAACAGACTGTACGTACTGTCAAATGCGTAGCACAAACAAACTAAAGCACAGAGCGAGCACACATTGCTGGAATTCTGGAGTATGGCTTCCCATTCACACGCATGTATTGTAGACCTTCAGCCACTATATGTTTCTGCGGCATTTGCTTTTTCTCTACTTTCAATTCCATCTGGTAAAGAAAACACAGAAGAGCAGGACCCTAGCAACTGACCCACAGGATGTTCACAAGCTGTTTATTCTTCTTTTAATGAAGAACCAGGGAAATTCTATAAGCTTTCCCTTCAAAGTCTTTCTAGACTCCTTCCAGGGAGATGTGGAGAAGACTCATGCAGACAACAGTTTTCGCACAGAGTTACGATTTCTGGATCTATGTCTGAACACTGCCTCATCAAATAAACAACATTCAACCTACACTCTTCACTTTTTAGTACATCCTCTTCATATATGAACTGTCGTATAAAATTTAACTCCTGAACAGTACAAGTTAACACTGACAGACATACATGCTCCTTCCCCGACTAACTACTGCGGTGTTTTTCTTCAGTTAAGAGCAAGTTAAGATATTCTATTAAAAACAATCTAAGTTTTGCTGTAGTTTTGGCTCAGAGGGAAATTCTGCATGCTGCAGAAATGCTAAAAAGCAAAGCAAAACAAACCCCAAGCAAACAGAGTCCCATTCCCAACGAGACCCGTCGTTCCCCAGCCTCAGAGTAAGGTTTGGAGCAAGAGCAAGAGCACTTGCCCGTGCTTCGTGAAGAAGCAACTTCTCCGATAAACAGGAAGAGTCAACGCTACTTCTGGCTTTTAAACTGCATTATAAAATGCTTTACGTGAAAAAGCAACTCCTTAATAACGTTTTCCTGTGACAACGCCAGCAGCATTTTCCACCCAAGTGTTATGCAAATAAGCAGGCAGGAGGCAGCCACAGGGTCTATTAGGAGCCACTCGACCCTTTAAAGGGGAAAAAAAAAAAAAAAAAAAAAAAAAAAAGAAAAAACCAAAACCACACGGGGCGGGGGGGCGGTTTGAAAATCTCCCGGCTTACGGCACGGCGGCCGTGCCCGTCGCTCCCAGCCTTGCACAACTTTCCGCCCCGGCGGTTCCGCTCGGCTCTGACGGGCCCCGGGGAGGGAGCGGGTCCCGAGCCCTTTAGCCGCCCGCCGCCTTTGTTCGTCAGGGGCCGGCGCTCCCGGCCCGCGCCGCGGCGGGTACAAAGGGGGCGGCAGAAGTTGCGGAGGAGACCTCAGCCCTTCCCGGGGGCCGCCGTGGCGGCGACGGAGCTTCCCCCGTCTCCTCAGCCTGCGGCGGGCGGGAGCCGCTCGCCCGCCCGCCCGCCCGCCGGGCACCAGACCGTGCGCCGCCGGCAACGTGAGCCGCATGGGAAGCGGCGGCGCCGCGCCCCCCGCCCCGGCCCGGCCCCCGCGTGCTCCGGCGGCGGCGGCCCCGGGGCACCCAGCCCCCCTCCCCCGGCGGCTCCTCCCGCTCACACTCACTTTTCGGGGCGGGCTCCGCTGGGCTCTCCCTCCGCTCCCGGCGCGCACGCCTTCCCGCCGGCGGGGCGATGCCGGCGGCGAGGCGGAGCCCCCCTTCCCCGGCGGGAGGGGGCCCGCTGCCCCCTGCCCCGGGGCTGCCGCCGGGGGCCGGGCGGCTTCGGGGGGGCAGGCGGGTCCAGCCCCCCCCCCACCCCGGGCGGGCTGCGGGCAGGTGGTCCTCGGGGCCGGGCCCCGGGCCCGCTCCCCCCGCCCCGGCTGCGGCTGTCCCGGCGGCTCAGGTGCGCCGCCGCGTCCTCTCACATGGAGCCGCCGCCTCGCCGCCCCTCGCTGCCCCCCGGGCCGGTCCCTGCGCCGCCGCCGGCCGGGAGGCGAGTGGCTCGGGCCGCGGCCCCCGTCCCGCTCTCCCTCTCATGCACCGCGGGCGCCGCCGGGCCCCGGCTCCAGCGGCGGGAGAAGGGGGGAGCCGCTAGGGCCCCAGCCGGGCGGCGCGGGGCAGCCGGGCGGCGGGGCTCGGCGCCGCGGCCGCTCCGCTCTCCGGCATGTGGGAGCGGCGGCGCGGGGCGCTGGGCGGCGCGTCGGGGCAGGGCCGGGCCGGGGGGCCGGGCGCGGGGCGGGGGGGGGGGGGGGGGGGGAGCGGCGGGCAGCAGCGCCCCGGGATCCGCTCGTTTCCTGCGGCGCCGGGAGGGGGCGGGGAGGGCGGGCGAGAGAGCGAGCACGGCGGCGGCGCGCGCGGATGACAGCCGTAACCCAGCAACAGGCCCCGCCCCGCCCCCGTGCCGGCGCGGGACGATGACGCCGAAGGAGGGCAAGGTGGAGCCGAGCAGGTACCGCCGCGGCTGCACGGTTCAGACCGGGACAGGGGGGCGGTGTCACGCGGCGGGGCGGGGCGGGGGGGCGCCCAGCGCACCGCCCCGCGCGCAGCCGCGGTTGGCGACCTCGGCGCGCCCCGCCCCCTCCGGCGGCGCGGGGCGGGGCAGCTCGTGAGCTCAGCCTGGGAAGGGGGACGGCCAACGCTCGCTCAACCCCCGCCCCCGCCCCCACCCCCACCCCCTCCCCGTGACGTCAGGGGCGCGGGGACGGCGCGCAGCCGTTGCCCGCCCGCACGTGCGCGTGCCCCCGCCCCGGCGGCGGGGAGGGGCGGGCGTTGGCGCTGCCATGGGAACGGCCGGTGGGAGCCCGCCGGGCCGGGTCGGGTCGGGTCGGGTCGCGCCGCGCCGCTCCGCTCCCCGGCGGTCCCTGCCTTGTACCGCTTTGTACCCGCAAACCTGCTCGGCTTTGAGGGCCGGCGGCGAAGGGTGCTGGTCCTGCAGCGGCCGCCGCTGTGCCTCGGCCACGCAGGTGCTCCCGGTACCCAGGGAGGTCCCTGTCCCCTCTCTGCCTGGCCTTCTCCACGACGACGCCGAGCCCTGAGCGCCTCCGACTCGGTAACTGGGATAATGGTTATGCAGGCCCTGCTCTCCTAAAGATTAAAATAAAAAAAAATTAGTAATTACAGGAGCCTCTAACATTTATTACGGCGTTGCGGCCGTTGCACAAGAGCTCTGCCAGGGTTCCTTCAGTATGCGATGCAGAAGGTCTGACACTCTTTGCTGAACGCAAGGAAAAAATAAAATACTTAATTGCCGCTCATTAAGTGCGTGGGATGCCTGCTCACAGCATCCAGCCTGTGCACCGAGAAAAGCTTAGGCCCTGTGGGGAAAAAAAAAAAAAAAAAAAAAAAGGCGGTATTTGATCGTGTTGCTATCATAAAAGGCATACGCGAGAGCAAAATCAAGATTACTCTTGTAACTTACGTCTGGCATTTCCTACGTTTTGAGTGCTAATCTTTGCCGTGCTAACGCATCTCCCAGGCAGACCGCAGACAGGCGGTAGCTGCCCCTGCCTGGACCCCATGCCAGCTCTGGGCCAGAGGCCATCTAAAATCTAAATCACCTTAAAAGCCTTCTGAGTGCCCACTAGCTTTTTCCCATCTGCTATTCGGTTTTAATACTGCCTCTTATTCTCCGTCACCTTATGCTTCATGTTTCTTTACCCTTTCCCATAACCTCGTTTACCTGACTTTTCTCTTCCTGTGTATTAAAAACAGATGTTAGAGCTTACCTGAGCCTCCAAACCTCTCCCCTGTCCCCACTGGGACAACGGAGCAGAGGAGAACTCGCAGGCTTCGGAGCTACAGCCAGGTCCCTTCCTCAGCAGCTGAAGCTCCGCACCTCAGCTGCTGCCCAACTTAGGCTTTTTGTCACAAATTGGCAGGGGGTGCTTTTGCAGACAGCAGCCTCCTTCACCAGCGAGCCCTGCTTCCTCACAGAGCATCACTCACCTTTCCCACAGAATGACAAAGCAGCCCTGTGATAAATACATAGATAAATATGTAAACAGGTAATTAATTTAAAGTTTATATTCCTGGAGCAGGCAGGAATTAAGTCTGCATGAGTAATCTAATATTTTCATTTTTGGTAGAGCTAGACTAAAAGAACAACAATGGTTTTTTAACATCGGAGGGGGGGGGCACAATTTCTTAAGTTTACAAAAATGCATGTGCATTTTTTTGCCCTCTACCAAGGAAACAGCAGTGCTAAAACTTTTACATCTACAGTATGGATCTCTGCCCCTTGAGCTAAGAGAATGCAGGTCTCTCCCTCAGACCTTGTCCACGTCAAGGGGTTACTAGTTCCTATTTCCTGGACCTATTGCTTATTCTTCTGGCTTTCCATTTCATTGCGGTGTTCTCCCTCTGCCAGTTGAATAATAGATTTGCACATAGATCAAACATATCTGGGACACTAATACTGAGTACATATTACTACTTGGGAGTGAAGGAAAAACTTGGCTGCCTAATCAGTGTAGATCACTGACAATGGCAGATGCATCGCTCAGGAAACAGAAAATCACTACTCTGCCAGTACCGATGATAGTGCCGAGACTGTATGTGGATTTAATGAAAATGTTACGATTTTTTTATTAGTCACAGATTAAAATGGTTCAGCGCCTAGTCTTTAATGGAAATGTGGTCATGACTGACTGTACTTCAAACAGTAGGGATAAAAATAGGAATCGTACTGCAGATGAATGCATTGGCAGAACTAAGCAGGGAGATTAACACTGTCGTATGCCAGACTCTAATGCCACCACACATACAGTTTCAATAGAACTTATTTTAAAAATAAAACATAGAACAGTTTTAAGCGGAACCGTATTGTTTTCAACATACAATCCACTGAGAACACACAAAAAAACCCCAAACTTGCCCGAGGTTATTACTGTGCATGAAATAGTGACAGAGCTAGAGAAACAGTTTTTAAGCACTCTGTCTGAAGGGATACCTGCTGACTGTCTGGACGTGTTTTCTTCTCGTGGTGTTTTTAATCTTGATAGACTGACATCTGTACCAGAAGCTGGTATTAAGCTTAATGGCAAGACTGCAATCTATCATTTTTTTATTACGTTTAAAATGCACATATAAGAAAAACTGCACTGAAATACATTAAAACTCCCCCACGACCTTGGTAACGGAAAAGATTACATGCTAAAAGGCATAGAAAAATTAGATGATGAGTTGAAAATGGGAGTTAGCCAGGAGAGAGAGAGGGCACGCACACTAGTAACAAATCTACAACAAAATTGTTATTATAGAGGAAAGCTGACCCTGTACTGTACTATGTCATCTTTAAAATGACATAAATAATAAGGTGAAATAACCAAACCAAAGGAGCAAATTCAAATACTAAACCACCATTTTTAAATTTGCCCATTTTTCCGGTTTTATCAGATGTCTATGGTAAATTTTGTAAGTTTGAGGTGCTGTTTGCAGATAAAGGGAAGCATAAAGGATTTATTTGTGTAGGAAAACATGCACCCAAGTGAAATTAATGCTGAAGGAGGCATTCTGTACAAGGTTTAGTCCTTTTTGACTAATGCAATTGAAATTCACATCCTTACTTTTTTAAGACTATTTGCACAGAGTGTTTACAGACAGATCTATCCTAAGGGCTTGCAGTGCTGTATGTACATCACACTGCCTGCAGGAATGAGAATGGAAAGCAAGTGCTGTCTCAGGCGGATGTTTCAGCTTCTCTAACCTGCCCATATCCGAGGCTCCACGTGTCAGGGTTTGGGATGGGAGAGGCAGACAGCCCACGTATTGGGGTCACACATGCACACATGGTCCTGGGCCAGGGAAGGTTGCTGCCTGAGAAACCGACCCTTTAGCAAGACTCCTGTGAGGAGGGGGTCCCACTAGACACAAAGTCCTGGCTTGCAGTGTAGTGCTTACCCACGTTTCGGATCCCCCCTGCCAAAGGCAGGCCAGAGCTGTGGGGAAGCTGTGCTGTTGCACTGCAGGTGTAGGAGGAGGCAGGCAACGGAGCCAGGGGACACAGGATCAGCAGCTGTCTTAATCACAGCATATTCTGCTGGGTTGAGAAAAAAAATCTGAGGAGCAGACAAAAGGTAGCAAAATGGGCAAGATAAGCAAGTGACAAGGGAGTAGAGCCACACTCTTTGTTGTTAGTGAAATATAGATTGGTTCATCTGTCTCAAAATTCACCCTACTAGCTGTAGCGTGTATGTTGCACATAGGCTGTCAAAACCTTCATACTAAATCTACTAATTCAGACCGCCTGCTGCCACTTCCTAAATGGTATGAAACATCCTATCTATCTGCTACATGTAAGGATATGACAGGCTGCAAGTAAAGAAGCAAAAAGCTCCTTTTTTAATAGGCAACCTTCTTGGCAAAGTCGCGGTTAGTTCTACCTTTAATTCCCAACAAATGAAACTGCTGTTGCAGCTGACCTTGGGAAGGTCATTTTAAATACCCTGCATGACGGAACTGAAACCTCCTCCCTCCCAACAGCTAGACTTTTTGTTCACTTCTGTTTCCTTACTATTCTTTTCAAGAATGTTTTTAGACTCACTGGTCAGGCATAATTCACATTTCTCCCACAGTTTTACTGAGTACTGTAAAACTGTGTGCAAGCAAGTTGCACTGGACTCAGACAATAAAATCATGGTTGTAGATAGAACCTATTGCACTCAAACAAAATATAGAAGATACAACAGAAGTGACAACAAGAAAACAAGAATGAAAATCTTCTTTCATCTTCATTCCTATGGGAAACAGGGCCTCACGGACGTACTGAGCTCCAGCAGAGTTATAACGTAAATTTTCTGTTCCAATAAAAGGAACACATAAAGAAAATAAGAGCTAGCCAAGATCTCATTTTCAAGAGATGTAACAGCCTAACACTTCCCAGTTGCAGATAGCAAGTCTGGGAAAGAGAGAAGAAATTTCCAAGGTAGATGTGGCCAATTGTCATGGATGTAGTCAAGTAACTGGAGCTTGTTTCCCAAGCCTCCTCCCTGCTTGGGAGACAAAGGGAGAAAATTTACTGCAGCCAACATCCATGAGAGTTTAGCCAGACATAACTACAGCAGAGCCAGGATCAGGCTGCAAGTAAAGATAAAGGACGATGCTGTGACAGCACCAGCTCTGGAAGCTGATAGCACATATGATCTCATCAACAGGGAACTTCAATCTCAAACCGTAGGTCTTCCTTTGCCATGGACATCTACTTATAAATTTCATAGCAGTAATGTCATATCAGACAGGGTTTGTGAACTCTTACCCTGACTCAGGAAAATAGCCTAATTTTTGATACTTACAGAGATGATACAGTGCAAGACCTTTGGGGTTTTTTTTTTCCCTATTCCATTTCTCCATTTCTGCTCATTCTGTTACAGGTACTGTAAAGGTTTTGGCAGGAGTAACTTATAAAATAAAAGAAATGGTGCAATCAGTGAGAAGGTTAGCTAAAGATTGTCTGTATAAATAGACTAGTTTTAATGATAGAGTTAACTACATTTGCATGTCTGGCTATAGCTTAATGCAAAAACAACTCGAGTTAAGACAGGTCTGGCCTAAGTGTGCTACACACTGATATTTTAGTTTGCTTATAATACAAGAGTGTTGCTGGGGCTTTTCTTTACAGTACTGTTGAACACTGCATGCAAAATTGTACTTTTAAAAGACAGAGGTTTAAACAAAAACACTGGGGTCTGTGAAATGTTTGGAACCGACCCCCAGTTTGCCCTGACCTGTGCAACATTGCAGGCTCAGATCTCCGATCTCAGACACCTTATGGGCAGGTATTTAACTCCATCCCTACTACTAACACACCTGATAATGCACTCGAGTGAAGCGATTCCTGAATGTTCTCCAAATCCGCACCAAAACACAAAGTTTGTCAGGTCCACCAAGGCCATGATTACAGCAGGACTAAACCAGCACTAGAACCTTGTTTAAAATTAACTGTACCCTAGAAAAGTCAGGGCAGACATAGCAAGGGTAGTGCAGATCAATGTATTGGCAAAACTACATTGGGCAGTCTGCCTGAAAGCTCACTGCTAGCCCGCTTTGTCAGCCTCTTGCTGCTATTGGACCTGAAATTAAGACAAATAAAAAGATATATCTAAGAGCAGCTATTTGTTCCCATAAAAGCCACAGAAGGAACACAGAAAATTCCCATGGGAGAGCATCTATTCTGTGCCTATGTCAAGTACTAGTTTACAAAACATCAGCCTATTTATAGTATTTGCCTAAGTGTGTACTTGAAGTTGAAAGTGTTAGCACCTTTCTTCTATAATCTATATTTAGCCACGGTAGTCTGTCATGGTAAGCAAAGCAGGTTTGGTGGGAGCAAATCCTAATAAGGTATCCCCTAGTACTGAAAATAACTGAGTCACAGTTGTAATATTTAAACTATTTATAATACCCTTAAACAACAGTTCATAGGAAACCACTGTGGAAACCTGTTTTCAGTAACATTGCTGTTTTCTGCTACAGCTTGATCTTAGTGCTGAATAACCACAAGCTATAGCAGAGACCCCTTTTTTTTCCCAGAAATTTCATTAATTTCTTGTCCATGTCTCCAGAGGTAGGTAGTTCTACAGAATTTAAGATTCATGTTTTGACTTAAATTTGAATACCTATATTCCCTCTTTATTTCAAATACTATCTGACACTGTCCTGCTCTCCATGATTAACATTTTGTTCAGCCATCTTTCTTTGGCCATCACCATCAGCTCCTGCAAAAAGGTTTGCACAGATGTAAGAAAGACAATCTTGGGGAGAAAAAGACATTAGACTCAGGTATTCAGCTAACTTGGAGAATTATCACTAACTGTAACAGTCAACACAGCATTCTCATCAGTTAAAGTTTCTGAAGCCATTTCTACTTTTGATTTTAATTATGTTGCTTTAAAATGGGACGCTGAAGTTTTAGGCAATCAGCACCTGGTCCTCCAAACTAATAAAGTCGGTGGAATGGAGGTAAAAGCACTTTCCCAAAGCCTATCTGAGAGAGACAGCTCTCAATTTATCTGAATTAGGCTGTTAGTCCTGCAATGGAGTGGCAACAGTATCTCATCAAATTCTAGGCTTTGAAGCTTTTCTGAGATTACATTTTGCAATCAGAAATACTGACAAACGAATATAATCCTAGACCTTGATTTCAATTACTTTGCATGCTCTCCAGTTAGTAACTTGTTTCCTGCGTCGCTGTCTTTTACTTGGGAGTACATTCTTACTTCTCCCATGTCTAAGCAAATCAAACTCTCCTGTGACTGAATAAAATATGATCAAGTTTCTGTAGTTGTGCTGCTCCAGAATCAACAGACTTTAATTTAACTACTTCTATTTCAATAATGATATTTTAATTACATTTTTACATACAGAAAGAGAGAGAGCAAGAACAACTTTTAGAGTACTTAGCTCTGTACTAAAAAAATAAAGACATAGCTGTTACACAGAATTGTACAATACAACCTGAAAACTATACAGATTTGGCAAGCCTTATGAACAATGAATAATATTGCTATCTCTTAATGGTGCAATCGAAAATAATACTTTTGGTTAACCACTCATGCTGCTACCCTTTTTTATTTAGCTTCAGCTAAATAAATCCAGGCCCCTAGGAAGAATGGAGAGACAGCATGGTTTAACATTTTACACTTCCTCAGTGCTCTTTGGGATAATTTTTCAGTAAATTAGCAACAATTTAACAGGAAGTTATTAAATTATATAATGAAGAGCGGCTTCTGCAAGGCAGGTTTAAAGCACTGTGCTACACTCTCTGGCTTCCTTTAGGAAATGCCTTTTCTCGTAAATCCGTATCACATTAAGTCCAAAGGCAACCGAATGCATTGAGAAATAGAAGCATTCAGCACGTAGGGAACACTGAACATTGAAAGTATCTGCATCCAAGTGCCCAGCTTCACAGAGAGAATTCCCAGACTTGCTTTTCAAAGGCAGAACTAACAGATGTTACCCAAGGAACCAAGTGGACGGCTGCAGAGTTGTTCTTTCTTCAGAACATACTTTTGCTGTAGGCAGATGACACAAAATTTTCCAGAAGACAGTAGCGTAGAGAGCTAAATAGGCTCCTAGGGAAAACCCTGGTTCAGAGAAGGGGGAAAAAATGATACCATAAAATTGTGTTGAATACTGTCTTTTTCCCCTGAAAAAGGAAACCCTGAAGAGAGGAGGTGTTACAGCCCTGACAATTGCTATGGTGAGCGATCCCTTCAGATTATTATGTCCCATCTATCTCAGATATAAAAGTTAGCAGTGCAGCATAAAGCCCCTTTACAGAAAGGAAAAGCTAGAGATCTCCAAGCACCAGCAGGAAGGATCATCCTGAAATACAATGGGGAGGGGAAGAGAAAAAACATTTTTGATTCTGTAGTGCTTTCAAGGGTTATTCTGAGGTCATCATCCCTTTCAGAGATGGTACTTCTGTGCAGGCTATATCATGCAATGCTGTGCAGGCCATATCATGCAATGTAAAGTGCTTTAAAAGTTTTAATTAAAGAAGAGAGCCTGAATGCAGTTGCTTGTTAGAAGTAAGAAGTAGTTTCAGCTGCCTGAGAGGGAAAGCTGGAGGTAATTCCAGGATGTTCGGAGGCAGTCCAAATAAATTTCCAAAAATTTACAGGATTCTTGTATAGTTGGACCCTCTTACTGACCCTGTCATTATAAAAGCAAAATTTTTTTTTTTTTAAAATGAATGTGTTTATGGGAATCAAACTGTTAGTCTGAGTAACCTCAAATATGGTTCTCATTAGCAAGGTGTTACCACAGCTTTCTTGACTAGTAGTTGGTATTCCTTTGGGTAATATTAACAGCTGCAATCAGAGGCTGTTAACTATTACCCAGATTAAATAGCTTGTCATTCAGATTTATGTAATGGGGGAGGAAATAAGGATGAATTCCCTTCTAGCACTCACAGGTCGAGTATTTATTGTAGCTTAGCTTGTATAATGGGCTTGAACCATGTCATAAGCTTGAACAAAAGCAAGATAATATCTCTTCTGCAGCTCTGCTTAGGTCAGGTTCTTCACTGTTTCTATTAAGCAAAGCAATGAGCCTACACAAGTTATTTTGCAGAATTACCCCTTAGCAGAAGCAACGCTAGAAAACAACTTAACAAACAAAAATTCCTCAGCCAGAACGTCTCCTCAGTTATCATCTTCAGTGTTGCTCAGAAGGCTACCATGCAATAAAACTTATCCTAATTCAGCAGGAAACCTCAAGACCCACGTTATTTGTAGAAAAAAAATGCCTAGAGTTATAATACTCAATCAGTTGCATGAATATTAATAGTGCTGAGAGCTTTAATCTAGATAGTTCTCAAACTTTGCAGACTTGTTCAGCATTATGCTCATCAGGCCTCCTGGGAGCATGCCTCAATGTCACAGAACTGAAAACGGTTGCTGGAGCTGAGGAAAAGCTCGTACCGGTTTCTGATGCTGCTTGCGGTGCTACTGTGCACGCTTTAGCAGCAGAATTTGGGGAGGGGGGTTAGGAACAACCACAAACTCCCCCCCACAAGGCTGGAGAGGAAAAGCAGCATGCTAAGGCTCAGCAGGCAGAGCCTGGCCAGGTGCATGCCGGCAGACTGCATCCCTGCCTTCCCCCGGGAGCCCGGGCTGCAGCAGGAGCCACTCCTGCAGCCTCCAACGCCGTGTGTTAATGATGCTGCGCACAAAACCTGATGCTCCCTAGCAACTGCTGCTAGACAGGCTGTGGCCTTCTGGATTTTTGTTAATGCTGCTGCCAATAAAAAAAAGCCATCATTTTACTGTCTGATTGGCCAGGTTAGCCACTCTGAAAAGATAAAAACAGTGACAGGGGGTTGGCTTTTCACTCAAGAATTGAGAAGGCGTGAAAAAATGCTTTGAAATCTCAGACTCTCCTTGGGATGTCTTTACAAAAAGTCAGGTCTTCCTTAGTTTCGCCCCTGGACTTGGCAGCGGCTTCAGAAGCACTGACTTGGCTTTCCCCCGTGCGCTCGCAGAGGACAGGGCACTGAGTGTCACACTGTAGTTTCGGCACGTGCCGGCTCTGGGGGCCCCTCTTAACTCCACGCTTCACAGCACTGTCCCCACCCCGACTGCGATACCAGCTTTTTGTACAGCCTTAATGAAAACCAGATCAGAAATAACCCTTTCTTAGGAGGTTTATTTTGAAGGTCAGTCAGCTAACTGCTCCTTTGTTTTCTATGACATGGTGATGCTGGGGGCCAAGGAAGCAGGAACTTCCCAAATCCAGCCTGCTATCGAACCTAGCGTATGGCAGGTTGTGTTTCATATAGCCTCCCAAAAGCTTCACTCATTTCTGTTAAATGGTTGTTAAAGCAAACGTAAAAGAGAGGCTCCGGAACAGTTGGTGGAAGTCACATCGACCTTACTGAGGGCTAGGACTTCACCCATTTAAATAAAAGGGCAATAAAATTTCTTGTGGTGTCATCGTAAACTTACCTGTCCTGTGGCTGCCATAAAGCCTTCCAAGCTGGATATGGCCTGATCTTCTAATGCAGAACATGAAAGACCATGCATTTCTTAGCTTTCACTTTCCAGCAGGAAGGAAAATGTGAAACTTGGTTCATTTTCTCCTGTCGGTCACTGGGATTTTAAACACTTGATATTCAGGGCTGAGTCTGTGAGCTGGGCAGAGAAAGTTTGTGCCATGAAATTCGAATCTGTTCCATGTCCTTTGGATCTGAGTTTTAGTTTCACCTCTGCTTTTCTTTCAGTGTTAGCTGCTTTTTGTTGTTACACTTCCAGGAAAGCCATTGAATATCTTCCAATAAATGGTGAATTACATACTTATGCCTGTGTGCTTATTTCTGAAACCTGTAACTGTAGTTCCTAAAAGTTCAACTACATCACCAGAACCCACAGCATTCACTTTCTTCATCTTATCTCTCTCTACTTCATAAAATTCATTAGGCGATCCAGGTGAATTAACACACTGAGGATTACAAAGGATTTCAGCAAACTGGCTGCAGAGCTCAGCTTTGGTGTGCATTATTATGATGCAAGGACTACAAACATTTTGTTGTTTACATTGTTACACTAAAAATAGCCCCTCTTTAAAATCTTGTTGCGTAAGAACAGCTGGTAATTGTTTAAAAGGTATATAATAAGCTGAAATTCTTAAGTAACAGCCCTAAGTTTGTAGTTAGATAATTAAATCCAATGCTTTATAATAACTACAGGAACCAAGGAGGAATTTTTATTGTTATACACCCATGGAATCTAGATGTACTGCAGGAGGATTTGCTCTTCAAAGCAGTAGGTATTTGTCATGGGCAGCATCAAGATACTGACCTTGACGAACAAATTACTTAATGACATATTTTCCTCCCTTTTTTTTCCTTTGTCTCTCTTTACCTAAAATAGGTTACAATCTTGTCTATCATTTTTTAAATGAAAATTAACTACAGCATGTTTCATTAAGATCCATCTATAGCAATTCTAGCATTGGAAGCATAGTAGGGTTAATGCATTAGGCTTTCACTGATGAAGTCCTAAATTCTGTTTCAGAATAGCTCCCATGCGATATGAATTTCATTATTTAAATCTGGTTTCTAATGGCCACAATTAGTAGTCTCTGTTTAAGGGAAAACCAGTACTGAAGTGTCAGGCATTTCTGCCTTTTAGGTTTCAAAAGGAAAGAAAAGATTTCTACTAAACCAAATACAAAGAGAACCAATATCTGACAACACCAAATGCTTGAAGCCTCTCTCTTTCTACTTTCTCATCAGTGACAAGCTTCCTATATAATCTTAGATACTAAAGCCACTAAAGAATTCAGGTGCCTGAAATCTGGGTAAGGCAGTGACCAACCTTTATCTGCACCGACTTCAAAGCCTGCCCTTCAAACCTTCCCCCACCTGAACCAACCAGCAACCACCTGCACTGGATGTCCTTATATCTCAGCCCTTGGGAACAATTCAGCCGAGCATCAGGAAACAGGTATCACCTGGAGTGACCTTGCCCACCAATTTGCTTTGGCGTGGTCCTCTTATGCTGTAGACTTGAAGCAGTAGTGCCACTTTGTGTTCCTGACTCACAGCTGTGGCTTGAGATTTGAGATAAGGATGGAAATAAAAGCAAGGCTGATTGCCTGAGGGCTTCTGTTGGGGGAAGTAGGCAGCATGGTGCTAGTTCCTGTGGCACCGAGGTAAGATGTATGTTAGGGAGGCTTGGGCTGACCAGGCCCTAAATAATGGGTTTTTTTATGAACCTGTTGAAACTTGTATCAGAGCCCTGCGTTAGGTGTGTTGATCTTGTGTGGTGCCAGGAAAACAACAGGTGTCTTGGAGACTACTCTTAATAAACAGCATGTTGGATTAGAAAGCAGCTATTACATGTGAATGCTGAAGACAGAGGGCTTTTAAGAAGTCTCTTTTTTTTTCCCTGGGTTCTTGGAGCTGTTTGCAGTTGGCCTGCTTTTGTGTTAGTCTAACGAAGAGCCAGTTAAGAAATTGAATACACCCCTGTGCTGAGTGTTTCTGTTGGTGTGTTCTCAGCAGCTCCTGGCTCAGCATGGGGGTTTTCTGGACTGTTGTTCAGAAACCTCTTTGGGAGTCAGGTAGTCTGTAATGTTACGAAAGGGAAACCAAAAAGGGAAGACATCAGGCAAACAGATGTCCTACTGGCTAGGTCACTAGTGCTTTGAAGTGATGCTCAGGCTTGTAACATGACAAATAGTTAGTGCATCATATTGTTATTATTCATTGTTGCTACTAAATGTTTCTAGCTGCCTGGTATTGCTTGAAATTGGGTATTTTGAAGTCTTTCAATATGTCTGGAGCAGCAACAGGAGGGGGGGAAAGAAGAACAATTTTAAATATGTATCTAGAATCAGTTGTGCTCTGATTTGTGTAGCTTGAAATAGCTATATATTGGCAAAAAGGTATCTGTAGCAAAATATTTGTTCCAGTGCTGCAGGTAAATTGCAGGTATGGCTCCCTGATCCCTGAAGGTATTTACTGAGTCGGGGAGGAAAGATTTATAATTCTGACTTCAATGGCACTACAATGATTTACATCAGCCAAGGAGCCTCTGTGTGCTTTTTAGCCTTATCTGCTTGACAACTTGTCCATCTTCTCATGTGACTTGGCTGTTTTCTGTTCTTAGGCTCTAGTCTTCCACACATTAGTGGGTGTCATGGTAACTGAGGAACAACCACACGCAGTAGGCTAGCAAAAAACTCCAAACTGCTGAAGATTAAGAAATAACTGGAAGGAATATTTCAGTAATGTAAAAAAAACAAGAGAGACACTTCAAACTGATCTTTGTGGGGTTTTTTTTGTAAAGTAACACAGTGGCAGTAAATGAATAGCACAGCTGAAACGTCTAACAGCAATGTGATGGTTCAATTAGACATGTTGGCAAGCAACAGGGTATGGATTCAAATTTGGGCAGTTTCTCCTGCCTATGTAGGAAGGAGGCTGAAGGCAGCAAACTCTGGAAACGTTTAGGTTTGTGTTTTGGCAGGTGTCTGTGGCCAGAGAAGCGAAGATGGAACTTGCCTTTGCACAGCTAGGAACCAGATAAAACCCTTTACAGCACTTACTCCCAACAGACATGTAAGAAGTATAGTGGGAGCTTGCTGTGGTGTGGGCTTGTGAGAAGTTGTGCAGGGTGGAATGTGCCAGAGTATGACCCAACAGGTGGTTGGGAGGGAGCTTGGTGATGCGGGGTGCCTTGGCAAAGAGGTTTGTTGTGAACTTTAATCTAGAGTGATGTTTGCTGAAGGATCACAAGCCTGAGAAACACGCATTCAAAAAAATTCTGGTTCACAATTCAAATACTCTTAATCTACTGACTTCTAGATAGTCTAAAGGTTAAGTAGAAGACAATGAATGAGCTTGGCCTATAACTCTCAGATCTTGGACTTTCACCTGTGCTGATATTCTCCAGCCATACCCATGTGTCCTCAAAAAACCAGGCTGTTTTCCAAGTGCATTGAAGATGGTGCACAGGAGGCATCTTCATAATTGCAGGACCCTAGGGATGTTAGAAACTCTTGTAACCATGTCTCAGCTGACAGATGTCTCTATTTTAGCCAACTGCTGATGGTAGTTCAGAGTTCCCATGTCATGGAAGGGGAAGTGAGATTTCTTCAGAAGAAGTCTTAGAATAGCAAATGTATCCTGGTCCTAGGTTAGTTATCCTTTTTATTAGAAATGTTTCTTATTTCTGCTTTGTATTTGTCTAGCTCCAGCTTTCATCCACTGAATCTTTTAATATAGGCTATAGATTCTTTAGGGTAAAAATCTCCCAGTGTTGAGACATATAAAATGCTACAATTTCAACTGGAACATGCCACATGCAGGCTTTGCATAGGGCATGTCTGGAAATGTCTTCTAATGGCACCGAAAGAAAGCACTCTAGAGCTGTAGGCACATGTGATGCTGAAAGAACATATACAGGAGGAGGCTGAAGGGCTTCTTGCAGGTGCTGTACTTGGAAGCCCTTTTCCCTTTCTCTGTTCATCACTTGCAGACTGGACAATTTGAAGTCACTGTGGTATTCTGGTTTTCTTGCACAATAACATTAGTAACTGCTCTGCTTGCTTCCTTCTGTCAGTCACTAGAAACTACATCCATCTAGATAAAGGAAGCTATCGTGATGTGTAGATGACATCTAACTTCAGTGCCTTTTTATGGAATAAGGATTTCACGAGATGGCAGTTGGATTCTTTGGCTCTTGCCCTGCCTCTTCTCCTGGGCTATTACACCAGGGTCTTTCTTGCACACTTTCTTTTGGATGTGTACTCAGTCAGCCTTGGCTTCCCACCCCTCCTGATCCCAGTATTTCCCTTGGGTTAACTGCCTCCAACAGTACAGGTGGACATATTTGCCCCTTCTAAAGCACATTGGTTTAGGCACGATCTCAGGATTGAGAATGTATGTATGTAACTGGGAAAAGTATAACAACCCTGTTGGCTTTATCTCAAAGTTAATGATGAATACAGGCCTAAACATGCTTGTGCAATCTGCATATAAAAATCATCTTCTGCTCCTCTCTGCTTATAGACATCCAGTGGCTCTGTCTTTCAGATGCTGCTGATGCTGCAAAGCTGAAATGTGCTCTCAGCTGCTCTTAGCAGCCCTGCTAAGTGTGAATCCCCTCAGTAATTCACAGCGCTGACAGCTCAGGTGCTGAAGCTGTTGGGCTGGGTGAGAGGAGGTGTGTACCCCTCCTCAGCAAGCTGCAGGACTGCCCACCCCAGCTGCCCAGGAGGGCAGGGTCGTAGCTGGGGAGCCACTGTGCTGCAGCGATGGGAGGGGAACCTGCCTTGGGGAAGGGGGGGGGGTGTAATGCCTCAATTCCCTTTGCCTCTGGAAAAGTAAAGAATTGAATGTGCAGCTGGGTAGTGGTTGCAGCACCCTTGGTATGGGTGGAGTGAAAGATAGCTTTAAGCCATATTTCTGCTTCTCCCCAGTTCAAACCTAGGAAGAATAAAACCAGGCCCCAGTATGACCTGGCACAGATTCAGTCCTGCTGCCAGCAGAGACAGCCAAAGCTCCCTGCTGCAGCCCTGTGCCGCTCCTCTGTGGGGAACCTGGGTGCAGGGTGAGGTGAAAGGGGAAGAAAAACAGGGCAGCAAATTATGCCAGGAGGAACTCCTTGTTATATTTATAAGGCAGCCAGGTCGGGGGGCCAAGGAGTGAGATGCTTATGTGGTAATGGCATAAATTCTATAAATGCAGTTTAGAATGGATGGGAGGATGCAAGCAATTAATTTGTTTTATTATTTTTAATTTCAGCTTTATATTCAAGTGTAAAACAAATGCAAGAATATGCAGACTGAAAGTAAAAACAATATATATGAATTTTCATCTTAATCGGAAAGAGGTTAGAGGTTTATTGCTGGAAGAATCACTAGGGGAAGTGATTTTTTTGAAGATGATGATACAGGCCATGTCTGTCTAGGATCAAGGACTGTGTTAAGAAGGCAGGCAGAAAAACATCAGGAAAACAGATAAAGCACAGAATTGCATGCAAGAAAGGAGCAAACGAAACCATAAATTTGGGGTCCAAGGTAAGACAAGGGTAGTATGAGGAGCTACTGGGAATAAAATGCTTATGTGCATGGATGTGGTCAAAACTCTGAAAAGAATTTCTAGAAGAGAGGAAGAAATACTAGGGTTTTGTATTTGGCATTTTGAATAGACTGGTAGGGGGAAAAGAGCTGATGGCTATAAAATTACAAATTGCTTTGATTTAATTCCCCAATGGAAAGTGGAAAAGACCCTAATAATAAAACTGTAGATCTCCAGTGAGTGTGTCCCCTGTGGGGACAAACTCCCCACTGCTCCACGCCTTTGTGAGGTTTAATGAATAGGGGGCAGGCAGGGATGGGATGCAGTGAGCTGGGCAGGGAACTTGCCAAGCCTTGCTTGTCAAGTTGTATTTGCTGCAGTGCTGCAGGGATGGAGCCCGAGGGGGGGGACTGGGGCCGACTTTGGTGCAGAGGCACTTGTCAAAGCCCCCCAAGCTGCTGAGCCCTCGGAGTGGCCCTGGGCATGAGGAGGGGACAAGGCGGGCTGCTGCTGGGGCACTGCTGCTCGGTGCATGGGGGCTGCATCAGGGAGCAGTGCGGCTCCAGAGCTGGCATAACCAAACTGTCAAGTGTTAATGGTTTTAAACAATAGTTTTGGCTGGTAGGTTTTTTTGGCTGAGGTTTCCCAGAACTACACAAGTGTAGCTGACTTTCCCAGTTGATAGTTAATGACATGGGGACGGGAGGGAAGTGAATCACTGAGGCTACAGGAAAACTTATTTGCAGGAGAGAAATAATGCCATATATCAACAAATCTTTTGTTCTGTCACTTGATAGCACATCAGCCATAAGGCACCAGCTTGGGATCTTTGTAGACTGAGAGCAATGGCCTCTCTACACCTGAGTTATTTCAAGATTAAAAAGACCTTCATGATACTTGTGTAAGAGTCATAGAAAGAGTCCTATAGAGACGAATGGTAGCTGGACTGAGGCCAAAACCATCCCATGCTGCTTTGTAGTAGTTGCATAAACAGAAGATGGGTAGATCATTTCCTGCTCTCTTCTGCTCTTGTCTAAGATCTTTCTTGTCATTGATAATTATAAATCAAAAATAATGAACTTCCCCTTTAATCCATTTGAAGCTTTGGCATGAAGTGGTGTAAACAAGTTCTGAGGTCTAGTGTATGAGAGCATTAAACCTAATTATTAATAAATAAATAACACTTGATCAAAAACTGAGGGAGCAGTTTAGGGCTGGTGTTATTTTATGCTAATATGTATATCCATAAATACTATTAACTTGAGTCTCCTGTGACTAATCTTGTGTTCACAGAATAGATGCACTCTGTGCAAAATAAATAGAACAGAGGAGCCAGTTTAGTGTGCTGTCTGCCTGGACCTACAAGTCTTCCCCCAGACCCTGGCTCTTCCTGTGCTCCTGGAATGCACAAGGATAATACTTGGATTCATGCCTCCTGGGTTTTGCTTTCAGTTCAGTAATTTGGCTCAAGTGAGGTAACACAAGGATCTGTCCTTTTTAGACTATGGTCTTTGAGTTGACTAGTTCTGCTCTTGTATTTTTAAGTTTTCCTACAAAGCTGTTCACAATACTGAAAACTGAAAAGAATTTACAGTTAAATTAAGTGCTAGCAGTATGTTTAACCTTAAGTATTTAAATTACAGCAAAGAGGCCTTTCACTGTTCACGTGTTTTCTGAAAATCTCTTCTGTGAATCCAGCTAATGCATGGCTATACAAATTCTTGTTTTCCCTCTAGGGTTATAGGCTCCTTATTTCATATCCACTCAATTATTTCTCCTTGGTTACCCCTTTTATCTGTGTACTCTGACAGTCACTCCTCCATGGACAGTGATGCTTTTTGCACGTATCCCTATAGCATTGTCATCCAAACACTGGATGAACCATCTTCAGAAAGACATCCTCTTTATTGTATCCGTGAGTCCTGTTTTCCCTTCTGCTGTTTGTGAATAAACCATTAAACCCTTTGGCAGGTCGGGCTATATAGCGGCTGAAAGAAACTAGACTTCTTAAATCAACTTGCTCCTGGAAATTACTCTCTGATTTCTTCTGCATTAACTTTGTATATGAACACCATACAGTCTAGTGGATAAGAAGTATCTATTTTCCCCAAAGAAAACCCTTGTACTTATTCGGGGGGGAGGTGGGGAAATGTTTTGTGGTTTTTGTTCTTTCTTAAACTGCCCCTATTTTGGTACAAAATATTCTTGAGATTTATTTAACATCATTTGATACTTGGGAAAGTAAATGCTGCTCTTAAACAATTGGGGCCAACCTTTCAGTTCTTACTTGAGAGAAGTCCTGTTTGAGGAAAATGGCCAAAAATACAGGCTGTAACTTTCAGTTCTTTAACAAGAATATTCTTGTATCATTTGGACTGGTCTGCATGATTAGCATTGGGTAAGACCAGAAAGGTCTGGTTGAAGATCATACCACTCTGGTGTGCTGTGGGAGTCAAACCCACATGTTCCCATGGAAGAAGTTTGGGCTGTGGGTGACCCTCTCTTGGGGAGAGTGTTCCTCTGGCTGTGGCATTGACCGGCACAGCTTCATCCGCTGGGGTGGTCATCCCTACAGTTGATCCCACCAGCACAGTGAGCCATCTCACAAGCCCTCAGGGTGATGGGCAGATAACTAGGGTCAGTGGTGCTCCCCACAAAGTGTTGGCACCCCTTTGCTGGGGAGAGAGAGCAATCGGCTTGTAACTAACCCGGAGCAAAACTGGCAAGCCAGTGTGTCCTGGGGAAAGAACACTTGCCCCCTCTCTTGTCCCCATGCTGCAGGCACTGCTGCCAGGGCAAACTGCCTCCAAACCCTGGGCTCCTTCTTTCCCTAATATGAATTATGGTTTCATGTAGAACATTGCACTGCAGTAAAAAGCACATCTGCAGTTGCAGGTCGGGATTCCCTCCTGGGGGTGGCAGTCGGAGTATCCTTCTGAACCAGATCTGGAGGCATCTAAGGCAGAGCAAAGTGGGTGCCCTAAGCCAAGGTACGGCTGGGAGCGTCCCCAGCAGCATGACTAGAACCAAAAATGCTCCTTTACTGATAGCTGGGGGGCTATGCAGCAAGCCTCCAGTCACTTGCTGAGAAGGCGGCGCTTTGGCCATGGTGTTAAAATGAACCAAATATATAAATATATATTTTAAGGAGATCTGGACAAGGGCTTTTTGATAATATTGCTCCACCCTGTGCATAGTTCACTCATTTCTAATAGTTTACTGGACTTTTTCCCTGCAGTGAGTGCTGCTCACTCTATTCTGCAAGAAAAATGTAAAGCAGGACAAGCATGCAGGTACTTTAATCCAGTATGCTTATTTTTGATAGCTACAATCTGACTACAGTAAACTGAATAATAAAAGTTACAGCTAATCTGTGGCAAATGGTAACCTTGGAGGTCTGAGGCAGATAAATTATTGCTACAATTACATCTACTGCCTGAATGGATTCGCTACAGAGTTAGAGAGACTGCAAAGATTTTTTTTTTTTCCAGGTATTATTTGGATCTGTTATAAAAGAAACAAAATGTTTCAGCAAAAAGCCCAACTAGCATCCCTGAGAGTAGAAAGCCAATGAAATTAAACTACTGGTTTGTTTAAAAAAAAAAAAAAAAAGGGGGGGGGGGGGTGGGGGTGAATCTACTAGAATTACTTGAATAAGGAATTAACAAAACTGCTTCTTCTATTGGAGAAACCTGCCAGTTTTGATGCTTTGTCATACAAATTCCAATGACATCAGCAGAGCATATGCCACTTGCTCCTTATTTTAGGTTGTAATATAGAACAGAAGTCTAATGACAACAAGAAAATCCCAAGTATATTCATGAAACCTGTCAAATCTGGTAAACATCAGAAATTATAAAGTGTATCTTCAACTACTACTCCATGTGTGTGCACATTATATAAGTGTATAGATCTCTTCAGCTTGTGAAGAAAATAAAAATTGAGATAATACTGCCTTCCTGGTGCTGACAGTAGTGTATGCATCTTTATTGGGTATTGCTTCCCAAAATTAAATATGTAAATTCAAGCTCAGACTTGGGTTTAGTTTTCTGTGCTGGTATTTTTAGCAGCAGTATCTGGGTGAGTATTTTCATAGTAGGTTTTCTTTCTTCTGTTTTAAAAAGCATAAGTCTCAAACATTGGCCTCTCCTGTGAATTGAAGTAAGAATAAATAAAATTTGAGTTGATTGGGGGTGTGGGGTGGTTAATTGAACTAATGACTTTCACTCCACTTCTGGACTTGATGTTGGCATTCTATATGGAAAAATACTTTTGTTTCAAAACTTCCAAAATATGTTGAGAAGTCCCTTTTCAGTAATCTTAAAAATTTTGCAGAAGTTGAAAACCACCACAACATCTATATTTAGAAATGTTTGGTTTTGAGGAAAGTCTTCTCATGAAAGAGCAGCTAGTCAAAAGATGTCTCAATCCTTCTATTGATATATATATT
Source organism: Aquila chrysaetos chrysaetos (assembly GCF_900496995.4). Classification (NCBI taxonomy): domain Eukaryota; kingdom Metazoa; phylum Chordata; class Aves; order Accipitriformes; family Accipitridae; genus Aquila; species Aquila chrysaetos. Next base: position 49,678,952 of record NC_044004.1, on the reverse strand, counting down.
TAAATCAAAATTAGCTGGATATGAGAGCTAGATATATTTTTTTTTTTGTTCCCCTTCTCTTTGAAGGTTATAGCACACCTAATCTCTTTAAAAAATGGGGGAACGGAAGAGAACTCATCTCTGTGCCAAAATCTTAGTATATATCAAATGGCTTCCTGTGTCATTCAGGTGCCCAAATTAGCATTTTTTTTTTTTCTCCACTTGCCAGAACCAATCTGCCAATTCTCAAACTACAGTTAATGCATTGCTGGTATAAAAATAACCATTGAAAATCTGGTAATAAAAGAAGGCAATTTAATATACAAACAAAAACCTGTAGGAGAGAGCAAATTGGGCTGTAATAAAGCACTACTAAAATAATCCTCAACTTTAAGTGTGTTGGTGTGATTGTGGCTCTTTACCAGTGTGTTGCTGCTGCTCGGGGGCCTGGGTGTGGAGATGAGGTGCAGTTTGCTTCCAGAGCCATGCTGTGTTTATAACCATTCTTCTTTTAGTGTTATGCTTCAGGTATGCTTTTAGCCTTCGTTAGCAGAAAAAGATGATTTCCCATAGAGGAGATAATAGCAATAGCACTAACATACATATAAAATACTCTGTGTTCACGATGGTTTACATGATTGCACAAACCAGCTGCCCCTGGGCTGTGTCCTGTGTTGTGGAGGGGGGTGATGCTGCTGCCTGTCACCCCCTGTGTGCCCCTCTGCAATGTCTGCTTGGGGTGTTGTGTACTAGCAGGGAAGCACTCCCAGCCCTCAGCATGTGGGATCCCACCCAAAATCAGGCCAGGGAACTGATCCAGTGCAAAACCAGACCTGAAGCAACCCCATGCTGGAAGGGCATGGCAGCCTGTGGGAGAGCAGCTGGTGCTGCCCTTTGCTGTCATGTTGGGCCATGCCTCTACTATTTTCTTTTCACTAATATTCACAGAAAGCATGGCTTAAGCCCTTCTTAAAACCAAAGCAGAGAGTTAGTGCTCAGGATGCATTTCTATGTATATTGATAATAATATTGGTGCAGGTTTTGTCCTTTGCTCATCCCTCATCTTGTCTCCCCTTGCCAAACCAGTTCCCCTGTGACCCCTTCCAGTCTCCTTTTAGTGCACGTTGGAGGGGGCCCTGGTCTGTAGGGTGGCATGACGGTACTAACGGGGGCAGAGCAAGTGCCTGGGGATGGGGGAGAAACTCTGCATTACTCCCCAGGGCGTCAAAATACTTCCTGGGGCTCTGTGGTCAAGTCATCTTCTGCACCTCTCTAGAGAACCAGACAAGTGTTGCCTCAAAATACAGATTTTAAGGGTCTGTACCTGTACCAAAGACAAGTTTCTTGCTGATGCAACTTTTAGGTGAGAGAGAGCGGGAGAGAACTAGTTTCTGCCTGGTCATTGCTATGATGCTCTCATATTGAGGTGGTTTGAACATTAAAAGCATTAAATAGCATCAAGACTGACTTGGGCTTTCTGGATACCCCCAGGCCATTCTGCTCCCCTGTAATGAAACTGTTGCAAAAATGGATGAAAGCAATGCTCTACTTTATTAATCTTCTCTAAATTTTCATCTGGAAATACATGTCTCTCTTTTTCATCCTTTTGTTTTGCTTGGGTTTTTTTTTCTTTTCCCTTAAATCCACTGAAAATTATTTTAGCAGCTTTATCATTTTGGAGATTCCCATTTTGGCGCTTAACTGGAATAACCTCAGAAGTGATTGATCATTAAAGAAAGATGGCTACAGTCACCCAAGGAGAAATCATGGGGGTATTCACCAATTTCACTGCAGCCAGAATTTGACTACTGATAAAGACAATCTGGAATATCCCAACAACAATATAATGAAATATAAAGCAGCTTTTTTTCTTAGGTAAAATTAATTTCAAAGCACTTCTGTAATTTCAAGAGGCTAGTGCACTGGCCTTTAGGCTTTTTTGCCTGAATTTTAGAGAGCTGATGAGTAACATATCTATGTCTACATATATACTTGTATATCTTCTAAGGCCTGAGTAATCTTGACATAACAAATATTGACTTGAATGGATTAGCAGGACTATGGGAAAAAGAGAACCTATAGACAGTAAAAACTGCTATAAACCTTTATTAGAAAAAGTTCTTTAAAATCTCAATTTTAAAAATACAATTTTAAAAAATACAATTAAGCGATATTATGATGTTGAAATCTTTACATTACAAAATCATTTGAAACAGCTATTTGATAAAACAGCTGCACATACAGCAATTTCATATACAGAAAGTAAACAAAAGTTGTTTTTATAGCCCTTGATCAGGTTTAGCACTGCAAAACAATTTACTTTTTTAATCTCAGATCAATAGTTATCTATGGATCCATGATTTATGACAACCTAGAAATTAAAAACAACGTTCTTTTTTTGCTGAGGTTAATGTCAGGGTTATGTGCTTTACAAGTGCAGGACTGTTATGGTATTAATTAACTGCTGGCAATGCCAGTAACCTTATGTTTGTAACTTTACAGAGGAGTTATTTCTATTTTGTTGAAAAATTCTCTGAGATATTGATTTTTAGCATATGTAGGAGAGATGTTGGTTCTTAATTACTCTTCTTTTTATCCATGTATTGCTCAAACAATTCCTCCTTTGGATCCGTAGCTTTTCTGCCTTCTGTAGGACAAAAAGTGCTCACGCTTTGCACGCTGTAAATTAGATGATGAATTGTCTTGAGAAGTGCTGGATAACTAGTGAAATAGTTGAAGAAAATGGAAGAGGGGGTAACAGTTCCTCAGGGAACATCACATTTGCTAAACATTTTAGAATGATACATAGTGCAAGTGACTTTCTGTTTGCATGCTTTTTCTCAATTTCTACTGAGGGATAATAACTTGAGTTATCAGTTGGTGGTAGATATTGCACCATGATGGTGAGATGGGTCAGCTCAGATAAGGCTGATGATGATGCTATTACAGTAGAGGCATAAATACCTGTGTAGTGCATGGCAATATTAAAATAATTTTTAAAATCTGCTAATATCTTATCTGCTGTCTGGTTGTCCTTTTTGTTTTGCTGTTTAGAGGACCTGACTGTGTGCATCATTTAGGGAAAATTAAGATGCATCAACAGAAGGTGTAAAGGTAATACTCATAAACTGGAATATTACCATGTTTTAGCCGTACTAATGTAGGAGTAAAGTGACCTAAATCCCCTGTAATTCAATCCACCTACAAGATTAAAATATTGAGATAAACTGGGTGTAAAAGGGAATGACCAGGAACCGATGACAAGTGTAAAATAAAATAAAAAAAGGCAAGGACTCCCATTCTTCATGTCCCAGCTGTGCTTCAGCTCTCTTTGGGGGGAAGGCGGTGGCCGCTGGATGCGGAGCTGCGTGGGCTGGAGCAAGGTGGGGTGAGAGTCACCGCTGGACACCGGCGTCGCAAACTGCTGAGTCACCACTGGTTGCCCTCCCACCACGCAGCTGGTAATGGTCCCAAAATACATCTTTTGGTCTTGTACCCTTAAAGAAAACATTCTCTGTTTTGGGTTACTGCTTTGCAAACTGTAGGAAGTCTGAGCACAACATCTTTGTCTGTTGGAAAGAAGTTGCTAACAAAGCTGCTACCAGAAAATACCCACTTCCTTTTTTTTTTAGTTTTCTAAATTTCAGTCTTTCATTCTTTTCCCCTTGTGATTGCATTATTTTAAATCGATATTCTAGAGAATGAGTTTACTGTCAGGAATTTGTGGAAATGTTTAAAAAAAAAAAGATGAAACTTAACTTGAAAGATGAACTTAAAACACATTTCTCCAAAGTTAAAAATCATCCAAGCAGGGAAAATTAATTTACTATCACTCACATTAAATCCAATATTTCCAATAAATTGTTTTGGTACAATGAAGAAATCTTTTACTCTTCAGGGAAATTACTAGTCAAATCATATTCAGAAATGAATGAATACGGTTAGCTGTAATCATTTTTTTCCTGTTATATTTTGACACATCCTCAATTACTCAAAGCTGAACTCTCCTGTCCTGTATTTGTCAGCTGTTAGTGACACTTAGCCATCATCTCAGAGGCTTGGGGTGTTTGTTTGCTCTCTTTAACCAAGTTATGCATGATAACATATTAGTGACATATTTGCAGGCAAAACAAAACTGATCATATTAAACATGTATTGAGTGCAAAGAAATTATGTATTTGAGTAAAGATGAAGACAGGTAGGATATGATAGGGTAGGATATAAGATATGGTAGGATGTGAATTTAATATTTTAAATAAGGCAGGGGAAGCTTTGCACAGACAAGGATCCACTTTCATGTCTGTGTTACATATTTAAACTATAACCATAAGAGATATGCCACCTCAAATCAACAGATGCGATTACAATATTTATATTCTCACCTTGAGGTATCTCAGGAGTCTGATTTTTTTTTTTTAAAGTGTAATTAAAGACGAGCAGGCACATTTAGAAGTCGGTGTCTTTCAGGTATTCCAAGCTCAATATTCAAAACCAGAAGCAGCAGCAATCTTACTGCATCTGAAAGCCTTGACCAAGTAGTTATGCATAACACATACCTATCTAAACTTGTGGTTGGTCTGGGTGCTGAATTGTTCAATTTTTCAAGCTGTCTTATTTTTAAAAAAGAGATGTTTTCATGTTGAATATTCCTGAAGTAGGTGGTCATTAGAGAACAGTACTGGGCAGGGAGGAGGGTTAAATGGTGAGAGCTAGCCCAGAGTACTAATCTGTGGACATAACGAACTGACAGGCAATCTCAAAATAATATTTTTTACTTCTACAATGCCTTTAATTTGAAAACCAGAAAGCATGCAACAAAGACCATGCCCTCGTTGGGCTGCAGTCGCTTCCATCAAATCCTTTGCAAGCCTTTTCAGCCGCTCTGTCTGTCCTCAGAGCTGGTCTGTCGGTCCTAGTCTGGTACCTCCCCAGCAGAAGTCCTGTGCAAATCAGTGCACTGTTACCAAAAAGCAAATTGAAAAGCAAACATGGCGTAGGCACGAGCTGCATGTCCACCAAACCAGGGTAGTCCAGAATTATGGATGCTGTTTATATTTAAAAAGAAAACGACAAAAAATACAAAGAAACCCACGAGACTTGGAACAGAAGTCGTTCTGCACGATACACAACTGAAGAACTAGACAGAAACATGGACTATCTTGAGAACTTTTAGAGGGGGGGAAAAAAAAGTTTCTGTTGATTTGTGATGAATCTCATTGCAGAACGAATTTAAATCAAGCCCTAATCTTACTATGGTGCTTTTCCTTTTTTTTTTTCTTTTCTTTTTTTCTTCCCCTCGTGATGTTTCCTTTCTGAAGGCTGTATGTAGCTGGACACAACAAAAGCATTTGCTTCTCTGGCCTTTTGAGATTAATAATATTTAAATCCAGTTCATCCAATATCTGGAGGATCATTAGCTTGTGTGCTGCTTCCCTTCAACCAGTTCTTTGCTGTTCTGACTTCATGATTCACCATCACTGCGTATACATGGAAAAGAAAAAAACACCAGTGTCATGCTGTTGGGTTAGTTGTCTCAGCAGGAAATAATATGCAAGAGTATCTCTGGAGTCCATGAGAACGTGTTATCAGAAAACAAATGTCAGCTGTGCAATGCATGAACTGACCCTATCTGTGGTGCTAGGTGCTGGCAGCAAGGGATGCTCTGATTTCTCTGCTGGTTAGTGGCTACCCAGTGCACCTTTTGTCCTGCTCCCAGGTGAGGGCTGAGCAATCAAACTGCCCTCTTTCCACAGGTGAGGATAACTTCTTACAGATGGAATTTTTGTATTAAACCTGGCCTTGTAACAGGTGAATTTTCTCTTTGTCCCACTGGTTTCTGCCTAGCTAGCTTGCTCCCTAGCACTTTCTTAAAAATGTTTGGTTCACGCCAAGATTAAAAATGCGACATTTTTTATCGGCTGGTTAGATTTCAGCCAGCATTAACAGCAGGGGTTTAAACCAACCCTGAAGTTAAAAGGGCCACTCGTAATCTTAATATTTCACGTGTTTTTTTAAGTACCTTGCCAAACTGAGGCACAGTCTGGGAAAGGAGTATTTCTTTCTGTACCGACTTATTCCCCACCCAGAACACCTCTCCGTAAGGAAGAGTCACCCTTTTTCAGACAGAAAGACTAGGACAGTGCCCAGCAGTGCCCAAGGAAAACCAAACCCCCTCTGGAGGTGTGATTAAACTCGGCTGCCTACAAAGACCCATGCTGTGAAGGGGACAGGCTGCGCTTCTGTTTTGCCGAGGGAGTAAAGGTCCCCAGAGAAGAGATCGGCCTCGCACCCGCTTGTGCACCACAGGAGCATCAGCCCTCGCCCGCCTGCTCCCTCCTGTGTGCACGGGATGGGAACCCCGGCCCCAGCGAGGCTGGGGAGGTTTCGTGGTTCTCTGCTCGGGCACGATCAGGGTTTGACGCTAGGTTTCAAAGGCAAGATATATTATTTTAAACATATATATATTTTAAATGTATATACACACGCATATTTTTAACTTAGCTTATGCACCAGGCAGATGACCTCCACCTACAAAGGAGCCTGAGCTGTCATGTCTTGCCTCTTGTGCACAAATCCGCAGCCTTGATGCTCATGAGTACCAATTTTTGCCATAATAATAGCTTTGTTTCCTTTTACTTCATAGCCTTTCACTTTTTCTTCCTCAAAAGAGCTGCTGAAAACATCTATTTATCTGTACATAGTTGTCTTTCATTTATTCATTACATCATTTATTCAGCTAAGAGGTTGGTCAGGAAAAGCAGCAGATCTTGGTCTGATAAGGTTCAACTGCAGAAATAAACGGAACGAGGTTTTTTTGTTTACAAGGAAATCCCACCACTTCAGATACCTTTTCACTTTGAAATGAAGCAGGCTTCAAAATTTCATGTAAAATGAAATTTGAAAAAGTATTTTTGAGTTAAGGGAAACGCTTAACTTAGAAATATTTTACCACCACAGGGTTTTGTTCTTTAAACCTTTCAAAAATTTTATATTAAAAAGTAACTTATTCTGAAAAGTAGTTTTGGAACAACTTTCTTTCTGAAAATGTCAAAATGTCATTCCTGAAACGTTTAGTCTCAGATGTTTTCAAAATGATATGTTATCAAAAGCAATTCATAGTTCAAAACATTTGGGTCTTGATGAACTCCCCCCAGCATCTTTATGAAGCAGGAAAACAACACTCAGCCAGCTGTGTTCAGTGAGGCCTTGAGATGTTTCCCATATTTGAAATATCATCAATAAAATCTAAAAGAAGAATTACCATAATTTGAGAAGAAATTTGCCCAAACAAAGCAGTCTTTCAGAATCTGAAATTGAACCTAATAATTTTGCACTTTGTATTCAACTAATATCCTTTGCCTGAGCAGCTCTGAATGTTTTTAGAGATAAATCTCCTCTTTTCATTTGCATTTGTTTGCCTTCCTGCAATTTAGAGGCATAAGTTTCTCTGCAGTCTGATCCTAAGATAGCAGTCATAAGGAAATATGCTGAAATAATGTGTGTACCTTCACTCTGACTGAAGCATACTTATCTGAACAGGGCTGCTTTTTCGCATCAAGGCTTAAGGTCACTATAGTCCTTTGAAGTGACAATATCTCTATTTTACAGGTGGAGAACTTGAGGTAGGGTGTAGCCCAAAGGTACCTTTTGCCAGTCAGGAGCAAATACCCCACCTTCTGATGGGGTTAATGCAAATCCAGTACAAAAGCACTGTAGTAAGGATGGTATTTAAAATGTCAGCTCAAGCTGGTAGGTCATGATGATTTTTTTTCTGAAAATGAACTGTTTAAGTTTTGGAAAGTAAACTTAATGCTCAGGGTGTCGTACCTAAAAAGCCTTTTATAGTCTAACTTGTGCTGGTGTTAGCATATGGCTCAAGCATGCTTTGTGCTATATTCCCTAGCATAGTCAGTGGTATGCTCAGCAAATCTGTTTTTAGAGAACCACTGTGTAGCTGCCTCTCCTTAGCAATTTTCCCACTCTCCGTTATCATTTAGAGGCTGGAAGGGAAGACGCAGATGGCTAGCAAACCCAGCATCTTTTCCAGCTGTTCAGGGTAAAACTATTGCTCTTGCTTGCACCTGGAACCTAGGATTTAAGTATTTAAAAAAAAAAAAAAAAAAAAACAAAAAAAACAAACAAAAAAAAACCACCAAAAAAACCCCAACAAAAAAACCTTCAAAACCCCCTAACATAACAAGAATGATTTCTCTTGCAATAGGCACAAGCAGAAACCTTTTAAGTACAAATAGCTGCAGTGGAGCAGCCCCATCCAAGAGCTACCCTGAAACTGTGCAGCTTTGGAGCAACTGAGTTGCAAACTCTCCAGCAGTGATGACTTAGTATCATCACTGCTATTTCACTCCTGGGAAAGGAAACTCAAAAAAGAGGGGGACTGGGATATTATGGTGGTCTACAGTGGGAGGTGCAGCTCTGTCAGAGATGCATGTTGAGCTGAGTTACCTGGTGCCATGGGAAAGGGAAGACCTAGGTCCTTCTCCTGCCATCCCTCCCTGCTCCCACTCTTGCCTGCTTGTGTCTGCTGCTTCCGCAGCACCAGGGATTTTCTTGGCACACAGGATGGTTTAATTGTTTGTTATCATAACCTGGCACAGAGGAGCTGCTTTGCCCACTCGCCAAAGTGCAGCTGCAACACAAGTGTGCAGGCAAGGGTGATGTACAGCCCCTTGCCTCCAGCTGGAACCAGAATTTCTAATTAGGGAAAATGGGAGTTTGAGAGGGGTTTAGGGGTTCTGGCCAAAATCCTGAGGAAACCAGCCAGAAAGTTCTTAAGTTTACAAGCTGTCAGGATTGTGGTTTTGCATCCCTCTGGGATCTCTGCTTGGACCACGAGCTAGCGCCAGCACTGGGGGAGCGCTGCACGGGGGCACCGGGAAGATCCTTTGGGTTTCTCTTGGGGTCAGACAAGCCCCCATCTGGCAGGTCACAGCTCCAGCCAAAACATCTGGCAGTGGTTCTCAGGCACCTATAGGCACCTGGCGGCAGAGGGGAGCTGGGTGTCTGCGCCGGTGAGGAGTGCCGAGAAGGTTGTGCTGAACGCTTCTATTAACACCTTGGGAAACTGTGATTAAAGTCTGATCAGTGAGTGAAACTCCATCTGTGCCATCTGGTTGTCTGTCTCGCACAGGTTTACAACTATAAGATTATTTAGCGGTGCAATTTACAGGCAGAGACCAGTTTAGAACTAAGAGCATCAAACCTTTTTTTTTAAGTTGAAATCAAAGTCCCTATATGTAAAAACTTCAAAACTTAAATAGACCAAAGAATCACTCTATGATTATATATTAAAAAATTTGATTATTTTGGAATGACATTGACCATATTTCTTCAAATAATACAATGAATTAAAAGTACCTTGGGTTGGCAATTGATTCTTTTTCTTCTTCTCTTACAGTAGGCAAACATTCACAGTCAGCTGAAAAAGGGTAAGAAACAAGACTATAGTTACTCCTGGCAGTTCTTCTACATTTATTTCAAAATTGCATCGATTTTTATCACGAGTCTCTCTAGAATATAAAACTGCAGATGCTCTTCTGCACCCTTTTATCTGTAAAATCTGCATGGTCCCCATAGCACAAATGTTACATGTTTTAAATCCTCTTTCCCTTTGATAGGTGTTGCCGTAATTTCTTTATTATATAGATATTTCAGTTGTTTATTTACACCTATACAAATGAACTACTTCTGAGGACTGTTTCCTATAAATTACCATGGGGAGGACCATTTGTTAATCTTCCACTGCTTATAGTTGCACCTGTGCTTTATAGTCCAGCTGGGAGTTTGGAGCTGGGGTTTAGGGAACACTGACAAAAAAAGACCTGTATGTAAACTATTTGCTCCCTTCTGTCCACAGAATTTTAAAAAAATATTTTACAGCACTATTTCCCCATGTACTATACTTAATGTCTCTATTTCACTACTGCTGCTTAGCACATGTTTTCTGCTAGAGCTCACGGACCGCGAAGGTCAAAACCCCATCATGTGGAGCACTGTGCTAATGCAAAGAAATGCTCCAAAGATTTTTATGTCCTGAAAAACAAAGCATCCCTAGGAGGTCAGGCAAATGAGCCATTTGGATATAAGGCAAGGGATCAGGAATGAAAAAAATATCAGGGTTTCAGCATGTTCTAGCCAGTGAAAAGCTGTTAGCAGTTCAAAATCAGGCCTCGGTTAATTCACACCTTACCAAAGACCTGCATTTTTTAAGGAAAGCCTTGAAGGAGGATGCAGGGCCCTTAGAGACTTTAACCAGGAGATTTCAGCTGGGAGAAAAATGGGGGGAAAAATACAAGATACCTAGAAGTACCTATGAAGGAGCTGAAGATGCTGATGGTGGTAGTTACCACAGGTACTAATTGCTCTATGGACTGACAGACTTCCCAGAGAGGATGTAGATGGTGAATGCTGCTGGCAGCAAAGAGCAGCTTGTGTTCCATGCAGTAAAGATGGCAAGCAAGGGAAAGGACACACAAAGAGGGGAGGGATGTATTCATAGGATCCTGGCAGCAATTTTAAGTAAACGGTGGTCTAAACTATGAGTAAATGTGTGTTTCTCCTACAACAGCACAATGCGGAGCACAGAACTGTGGAAACTCTGAGGACTGAAAGGACTAGGTGCTTCAGAGAAACTAGTACTTAGCATTAAAAATGTGTATTTAGAAATATAAATACTGTTCACAGCTATACATGTATTTAATAGAAGTGTCTACTAGAAACTCAAAACATTTATGATATTCCATCATATGTTAAAAATAAGCTCCCACACAAACTAAAATACTCCTCTGAACAATTCTACCCCTGACATTTGTGCTGCTATTTTAGTAGCAGGGAGTCAAGAACACAACTAAAAATGTTGTAGGAAACGCAGTGACACACATGCAAAATGCCTTACATTGATTTTCTACGCATGGGATCTACGTCAGCTAGAAAGAGAGGGATGACGGAGTAGAGGGGTTACCGTGTACCATTTTTGTTCATGCTGTTCATCCATTTATCAAGCTCTTCCATTTCTATCTCCATAACAGAGGGCGTGTCTTCTTCAAAAATAGGACTTGAGAGGAGGGAGGGGGGGAAAAAAAGGCATTACACAAAATGCTCAATTCAGACAACTTACAACGTAGTAATTTCGTATGAGTCTTTCATAATTCCAGACACGTGGATAAACTCTGGAAAGCCACCCTAGCCTAGCAATCTGAGAAGATGTCAGCCCCATGGGTGTGAATGAAACGGCCGCAAATAGATGCGAAGGAGCGGCGGCGAGATGCCCGTCCTGGGCAGAGGTAGGGCTGGCTGGGACACGGCGTGCAGAGGGACCAGACGGTGCAGTCGGGGCTATGCCAGAGCACAGGACCACTGCAGCTATTTGAGAACTGTCCCTACTCTAAATAGAAAACTGAAAAATAAAATAGTTTGTCTCTGCCCTACTGGAACACGTGGCAAAAGTCCCGTTGCCCCAGTGATAAAAGCAGAGGGCCTACAGTTTCGTCCTGGCTGTGACTGACATTGGCAGCAACCTCAAAAGGAAAAGTCATGAGTAGAGTAACCCTGCATTTATTTAAATGCCTCCGTTTAGCTTCCCTTTCCTGATAGTTCCTGGAGGCACACGGTAGAAAAAATATTTTGAGCAAAACCCCCTTTTTTCCCCCGTGAAGCCAATTTAATAACTTCCAGCATTGATTAGCAAGATGGAGCTCAATAAAAGGTAATGATAAAAATTATCACTCTGATAAGACCCATGTAGCTTTTGGCTCGTTTTCCCAGCAGCTAAGGCACTGCTTCCACAGCGGCTGGGCGAGCCTTTCTGCCTCACCTCAGAGTGAGAAGACGAACTTGAAAAACAGGGGAGCAAGGCACAGAGCTTATTCTGAATAGCTGAAGGCCGGTGATGAGCCTGGGAACAGATCCCCTTTGCTCGCGGGGCACCTTGTATGTCTTCTGGCGTCTGGTGGAGCCGCGGGTGCCTGGACCGGGCGTAGGGGTGGGTGGCTGTGGGTGGTGGGTGCCTGTGGGGCAGCGCTCACCTTGGCCAACGTAACTCCTGTTCTTCTGCTCTAGTCTTACACCTTCAGCTAGATACTGAAGTCACACTTTAGCCATCTCTAGAGATAGTTAACTAGAACAACTGATGGCAAAAGGTAATGGTGCTTAGTGCACGGTTAAATTAAAACAGGCGGTAAAAGAGCCAAAAATCATAATATCCTGTTGGAGTAAAAGAGTATAAAAAAAAAAAAAAAAGGCATGTTCATAAACTTTACCTTTTCACATTTTCACTTCCCAGCTCATCTGGAAAAGAAAAAAGTTGGTGTTCATAGTTCTGCTCTTTGTATATACAGGGTCCAGACTACAAGCAAACCTTGACTAGGGTCACGTAAAACAGGTTGCATTTTCAAAAGGCATTATAGTTAACTTGTAGACGAAGGACAAAACATCCTGTTTATAGTTTTCAGAGGAACCCATTATTTTTAATCTTGAACACACTAAAAGCAGCTCATTATTAGCTCAGCCATGCTGGCAGGAAACCGACTGTTAGCGCCGCGGTGGGCAGGACATGGCAGATGCAAGCTTCCCTGAGCAAAACAGATGTCGTGAGAGAAATGGTATCCTGAAAAGGAACCACTGCTGAAAAAAACTGTTTACTGGAAGCGTTGGGACATTTTGCTGCAGACTACATGCAGGCAATTTGGCTCTGCCTGGAGACCCTGGGAGCTGCTCATGGAGAGAAGAAGTGGGGGATGGACTCGCATGGCAGATTAAATCTCAGTTAGGCAAATGAAGCTGAACTAGCCAGATGTCAAAAGGGATCCAAGGCTAGTTATGACCCCAAGACAAAGTAAAGATGGGGAAAAAAACATAGTGTAACAGCTATTGTTCAGAAAAATAACTTCCTCTCCAGGAATCAAGTGACTGAAAAGCCTCAGCCCTCAAAAAAGAATGAACTATCTATAGGATTCACATTGTATACTGTCTTAAATTAGCTTATTTTTAATTCATTGTTGCCAATGGGTGCTGACACCTCTTGCTTGTTCCAGTGCACTCTCTGACTGCAGAGCCACTCCAGGGCCACAGAGCTGCCTGCCCCCGCCTTGAGGATGCCCAAAATCCCAGCCCCACGCAATAAGCACAGGGCAAGAGATCCCACGATTGTGCTCCTGCAAGGCACCACGTTTCCCGTCCCTCGGAAGAGTGTACCTGCATTTCAGGTCACCCAGAAACAGGCAGGTAGCTAGGTGCCTGGTTGTGAGTTCGGAGTTTGCTACGAGGGTGACCCAGTGATAAGGCAGGTGCAGCCTAAAACTTCCCTGAAAAATGGACTTAAAATCTGTGTTGAACATATGTCACTGTCTGCAGGCTGAGGAGCTTACAGCTGCATTCTTGTTCTGTAGAGACACTGATATGACCATTTCAGGACATCACTTACCAACCGCGTGGTTTTAATATGACACCTCAGTTTGTTTTCTGTGGCTTGACACTCCAAGTTACCGATTTCTTTGCTAACAGATCAAGGTACCTTCCTGAAGCGCTGCTCTCCCTATCGCAGCACCCAGGCAGTCTGACTATGGGATTCCTAGCTCATTTACTGTGATATCTTCAGAGCTGCCAACACCCTCCAGGATCCCTTAAAAGTGTTCCTTAAAACGGTTTTGCTTGTTCTTATTTTATCGAAGCTCCTAGCAGCTTTACCTTGTGGGCAGTACAGGCAATAGAAGCATTAAATTCATCTTGCATGAAGTTATTGAGCTTAAAGACAGAATAAGTGTTTGCAGCTGCACGGTTACACCTGTACGCCGTTCCCGGCACTGCCAGGAGCTGGAGCTCGGTGCCGCGGCTCCCGTGGGTGTGCAGTGTGAGCAGGAGGTGCCAAGAAGCAGAACTAGCTCCCGCCCAAGGAGAGGTGTGTGCCCAGATCCCACTGGCCGGGGCCGGATCCCTTTCCTATCTGTCAAATGTGCAACTACAACCAGAGAAGTACGTCCTGGATGTGGCATCCCAGGCCTCCAAATAATGTTTTGTTAATGTTGACTCTGCCCTAAAAATATCCTTCTGATGCACGAGAAGACAAATTTACCTTGCTTAGACTTTTTCCTTTTATGATGTATTACAAAAAATGCGATCAGCAAAATCAGCAGGACCAGCAGCACGGCAGGGACAATGTATATCAAGATAGACTGTTCTGCTGCTTCTAGGCTGTCCTGATTGTTCGTGGCATTCAGTTCAGTACTTTTTGTTTCAAAGCTGCTTTCAGTAGCGCTTGTAGTGACAAGTACTGGCTCGTGATCATCTGCGGTCAAAGAACGCGTAGCAGGAGGCAGCGTTGCTGTAACGGTGGATAATATCGGTGATCCATCTCCTGAACCATCAATTTCAGAGCCTGCCAAATATATGAGGACAATTTAACGTTTTATGGGTTTTATTGGTATTATCAGTGAGTCAAAGCCTACAGCTTTAATATTTACTTTTCATTTGACATTTAAAAAAAAAAATCAGCAGATGCCCCATACACACAGATTTGAAGTCTTGGGCATCAGATGTAAAATTAGATCGTGAATCCATCACAAAATCTTACCAGCCCTGACCATGTTCTTCAGCTGGCTTTTACTGGGACACGTCAGCATGCGTGGTCTGTCTGCACGCAGCTGTCTTGCACAAACAGACTTTTTTTTCCTGCAGGTTGGCATCCGGTCTCACTCTCGCGTAAATTCTTCGGCTCCTGAGTAAACCACACCATCCTGCCTTGCTTCTCAGCCTTGGTGCGTACGGCCACAACCCCTTTCGTCCCTCCCCTTAGCCAAGGAGTTAGTACTCCCTTTGGGGAGACCATTATCCCTGGTTCCTCCAGCTCACTCATCTCCCCGTTTCTGTGCCTTTCTCAAATTTGTTAAATTTGTTTCACTGTGAAAAACAGAACTGGTGAAAGGAAGTTTGAAGCCTGCAGAAGCTGCTGACTTTCACTTCTGCACGGACTAGAAGAGGTAGTAGTAACACAGGGACTTTACTGGATACAGGTGTAATTAGCTGCTCCTCCATCTGATCCTACGGGCTGGCTGAAGGAGCATATGGTAAAGAGTCAGTGCGGGTTGTTCTTCACAAATGCTAAGACTGGGGGTTTTGAACCTTGGGTTTGGGTTTCGTTTATCAAGCAATTTGCAAGAAAAGTGCCTAAAATTGGCTATATTGGTAATAGTGAAACAAGTTTTTTTTTTAGGCTCATTAAAAGTCTACATTGACTGTCACAGAGTTTAAAGCTTAACAGAAGCACAGCAGATTCTGGGCTGATGCTGTATTCTATACCAATACCAAAAATCCTGTTGTAGCTAAAGGTGCAGGAATCAGTCCCTAGATAAATTACACCAACATGTTTCCAAATGCAAAGCCTTCAATAATTTTCTAGGCATGAAATTAAATGATGATTTTTTTGTGTGTTATCTGCCCTTTCAGATACAATGCCGGTATGGCGCAGCTCTCGTTTTATGCAATAAAGCAGGATGGGATTTCATGACTTTTGCAATGACATGTTTCTCCCCGTTCCTATAAAGTGCTTGGCAGCCACAGTTTCCACTAGAGTTAGCAAGAGCTTAAGGTTTTCAGCACCTCAGTGCTGGCATTTCCAATCTCACAGGACTGGAACCAAAAGTACTTAGCATTTTAAATGCTTTTGTAAACACATTAATCTTCATAATGGCCCTGAGAGATGAGCAGTTATCATCTCCATTTTACAAATGAGAAATCAGAAGGACAGGGATGCTGTCCTTCCCAGGGACGCCAAGTGAGAGAGGAAAACTGGGATTAGAGCGCTATCTCTTGCTTAATCCACTCTGCAGCATCTCCTCTCCTGTCAGATTTGTCTTGAAGAGGAGATGAGTATCTCATGAGACTGTATTCCAGGAAACCCAATTTCAAATGAATAAAATGATTTGAGTGTGACAGCAGTGATTTATCTAGATTTTTATGCCACACTTATCACTCAGGCACCTGATTGTTTCATCCTTTCCTAGAAAGCGGGCGGGAATTTTAATACTTAATACCTAATACTTGAATATAGTATTTAATACTGGAAAGGTCACCAGACGTTTTCGCCACAATACGACAATGAAAATGTTAGCTCCTCAGTGGCAAAGCACTTTGTATTGATAGCCTCTCTGTCACTTTCTTGTTTATTTAGTATTTCAGTCAAGAGCAAAACAAGATCTCTGCCTCCCTTGCAGGTAATGACCCCTTACGCCTGTGCTCCTCCATCCCTTCCCGTGATCTGCTGGCTGTCCTTAATCCTGTCACAGAGGATGGGAGGGAGAGCTCTTCTCTTAATAGTTTGGCCGCTTGACTTTTCTTTCCCATGGTAGTTTATAGTCCCTGGTGCCTGCAGCTGCTCCATTTCAATTGCTGTTGCACAGAGCGGCGAGGTATCGCTAGAGATGTCCACATCGCAGACCGCAGCGTGATGGACCGTGCCGCTGGCGGAGCTGCTGGACCACCGCAGCCTCGCCGAACCGCTTCGGTGACCTTGCTTCATTTTCCTCCTCTAGCCATCGCCCTTGAAACCCATCGTCTGCCACATATGATATATTGACAAGGACAAGCCTGTTGCTTAAAATAGTACAAATGGGAAAGGGTGTGGGGAAAATAGCTTATTTTTCATTACGCTTAGAGCTAAAATGGATTTTTCAAATGTTTAAAGCATGGTGTGACTTTAAAGCAAAAGCAACCAGTCACACCTCATTAACTGCAGTGCTAAACTTTCAGCTGCAGCGTATGCTGCGCTTGATTTCCAAGAGAGACTTCTCCAGTGTCTCTGGTACTTTTTATTTGCCTGTTTTTGAGCTCTGAAGCAGATTTCAAATCATTTGTCTCCGTGTGAAATAGAATTACCTTTTCTAGTCTCTAGGCAAAGAAAATGGCAAATCACAGGGAGTGACCTTGCTGCCACGTATTTTTGTTCACTTTGCATAATTCCAGGGACAAAACAGCATCTCTTCTGTGAACACCATTTCCTCTTACAGACATCTTTTCTCTGAGTGAATTAAATACGTCTTTCAGCACAAGGGCAGCCAGTTGCACAATGTTCTCGCAAGGATATTGCTCTTCTTTCCTGCATTTCACCTGCTGCCTCGCCACACCTCCCTCCAGCTCTTCTGCCCGTCACTTCTGAGGACCCGAGGGATGCCCTACCTGTCACACAGGGGCTGCTCTCACTCTCGGGCCACCCACACATCACATTTTTTACGCTGTAGGAAAATCACAACCTGCACCTGCGTGGGCCTGCTGGCTTGCACCAAGGAAGGATTTGTACCTCCAGCCCAGCAGGGAGGGACGGACTCGGGCTTCCCGGTGCAGGCGCAGCGCTCGCCGCAGCCAGCTGCCCGGGCCATGTGAGCCCCACGTGGTTGGCCCCAAGGTAGTCATCCTTTTTCACAGGGTTTCAGTTCAAAGTGCTCAAAATAGCGAGCGGGCTGTGTTGCAGCTGGCCCTAGTGACTGTTTTGTAAGGGTGAATGAAAGCTGGATGTTGCAAGGTTTGGAGCAGGGCAGGAGAGCACCTGAAATGTGGAGCTTTTGTCAGATGCTATTCAAACATTTTCTCCATGCCTGGAGGGAGCCGGATTTGCAGTGGTCATTCATACCATCAACTGTCTTGTCAGCTGTGCTTGGGTTTTCATCTTGCAGAGATCTACCAGCTCCCTCCAAAAGGAAGTCTGACCGTAACATAACATAACACAACACAACACATACATTCAGGATGGAAAACCAAGGCCAATGGAGTGGAACAAGGAGCAGTCACATCTGACCACGTAGATACCTCCTTGACTTCGCAAGGCCTGTGCCCTTTCTCTTGCTGAGCTCAGACTCATGCTGTTGGCTATGGTCCGACATCCGTACTCGGCCCTCCGCACAGCTCGGCCAAGGAGCAGGTGCTCACACAACAACCGCATCGGCTTCAGCTTTGTCTGGACCGCCTGGAGCGTGAGCGCTGGCGACTTCTCCCCATGTCGAGGGAGGTGGATGGGAGCACGCTACAGCTTCAGCCCAGCCCATACTGCCACTTCCCCTGCTTTCAAGAGCAGAAGGGAGAGGGGCTGGCATGCAGCTGCATCCCACCCTGATGGGGAGCTGGGCACAGCTGGAACTGGAAGCCAAGAGGTTGGAGCTGGAAGCTAAGAAGTCCTCAGGTTCCCACCACTGAGGTATTAGAGGATCTAGTCCTCAGGGGACCAAAATGCCTGAGCAGGCACTAGCAGCAGCTCAAAAAAGGTTCCATAGCAGTTCTTAGAGATTACAAAAATGCTATGTCCCTGTGTGCAGATACCGTGGTATAAGGTATTCTTCAATATTTTCTATGGAAAAATTTGCTTGGATTACCAATGGACTTTGTGTGAGTTTTGGAGGTGCTCCCAAGCCCGCCTTTCAAGGGAGACAGAAGGAGCTGAATGTACCAAGCAGCTTGACAGACTGGAGTCCAAACAACTGCATCTCAAACAAACAAACAACATTTCTGTTGTTGCAGCGTTTCTTCCTCTGAGGTTTGTGCTGTAGCACTCAGAGGTGGTGATATGAGCTTCTTGATGAAGTAAGCGGGCAAACAGGTTTCTCATTTCAGTTGGATGCCAGGCGAAGGAAAATAGCCGGCAGTCAGCACGTTTGGTTCTGCTGTAAAATCATCAGTCTCCCTGCTCATCAGACTCGAGGACTGGGGTCTCTGAAGGGAATTTTTCGAATTACACTATAGTACCTACTTACAGAAGAAAAAGGGATGGGATAGAGGAAAAGCAAGAGCTAAGTCAATGGGATAGTCAAGCTTATTAGTTTGAAAGGAAATATTTTGTATCTCCATACTTTCCTGTAAGCTATAAAAATGCAGTGGAAGGAAGGCTCAGGAGAGGGTGATAAACCAAGAAAAGGCTGTAAAGCTGTGTACGCTGGCGTAAAGTTACCACATCCTGTATCACTCTGCTCCATGCCCACATTCCTTCTGGTTGTATAGTCATCCCACTCCACGTGGTCCGTATGATCCTCTCTCCTATTGCTTGACTAATCCCTGTTCTGTTCCTCTCCCTGCATTTCACGTTGCTGTAAGAAGGGCCGTTCCTTGCCGTGGCCAGGGCTTGCCCGGCTGCCTGCTGCGGCAGGTCCCGCCTGTCAGTCTGGCTGGAAGAGGAATCCTTGAAAGCCTGCAGGCTAGCTGTTGGGCGCGTACGCTCTTCTGATGAGGGAGCACAAACATTTCAGGATGGCTAATCTGTAGACAAGATCCTATTAAAACGGCGTGCTTAGAAAGTGTTATCTAGGTATAACCTGAAAGAGGAAACAACTGTTTAAGTTCATTTATAGACGATGGAAGCTGCTTTCTCCTCACTGTACTTCCATCCAGCTGAAGTGCTGCATTAACTGCCGGTGTTGCAAATTCAGTCACGCGTCTTAGAGCCAGACTGTGAACCTGTAGTCTCATTTCTCACCCCCAGTACTAAAGGTTTTCCAGACCAATTTATGCATTTAGTTGCATCTACTTAATCTCGTGGCCTTCTAGCTCTGCCTCAGCGATACCCGTGCGACCTCACTGTGATGCAAATCTCTTGGTGCTCCTTGCTCTCAGGAGGACCCTGAAATTAGAGATTCGGAAGCTCCGGAGGCTTTGCAGCTATTATATAATATCCCTTGAGAGAAAACAGACTGGGGTCACTGACTGAAATTTAGCATACAATCTTGCTGATGTAAAGGAGAGATTTTCTGAAACTTCCCCAAAGCACTTTAAAACACAGCGGAAGTTTGTGTGCGTGGATAAAAGGACTAGGAGTAAATATGTACAAGGAATTGATGTGTTCAGTAGAAGGGGTTTTTCATCTGCTTTTTAGGGGGCTGCACTTTGGACAGAAAGGATGTAGCAAACCCTCATTTCTTATATTGTTGTTTTGCTAGAAAATTGTAACAGGCGACTCTGATGGGTTCAAACCCATTCTCGAGTTCATTACTCTAAGGGGGAACACATCAAAAATATCACTCCCTTAGAGACCTTAGCTTTGTAGGGGACTTTACCTAAAAGCCAATTCTCTGCCAAAGAGAGAGCTGCTGCCTGTGCTCACGGTACAACCTGCTGAATATCTGGATATTTGATAGCAATGTTTATGTGAACGACAGTTCAAATCAATAGCACAGAGACGCAGCCAAAATAAAGCACTGCCTGCAACCATCCCAGCTCTTCCACTTAACGATCTTACACGCTTTACTGCTCCTTTCCCTTACGCATTTTCTTGCTCCTTGTGTCAGACCACTTATGCTGCAATTTCCCATGTGTTTCACCGAACACAGAGGGAGATGGTGTACCCTGGGAAATGCCCGGAGAGTCAGAGCCTTTTCCTATAAGCTATAGTAAAGGCCTTAATACTTGTTCCTGGGGTCAGCACAAACCTAGGTAGGTCTTTAGGGGTGCTGCGAGGCTGAGCAGTGAGCACCATCACCCAGATCAGGGAGGGCCACTGCTGGCCCTCAGCAGGTCACCGGCAGGGCTTTCTGCCTGCATAAAGCAAAGGGATGGGCAAGGGGAAGGGGACTGGTGCAAAACCCAGTGTCCCCTCAGTGTGGAGCTGGGAGAGGGCCAGCACCCAGAGCTGAGACCTCAGGCATGCTCCTAGAGCCACTGGCTTGGAGTAATTGTAGCATAGCTGGGAGAAAACCATCTGTTAATCATAATCCAATGGCAAGGCTGGGGTTTTGCAAGGCTCCACCATGGTATGGGAACACGACTTATAAAGGCTTCAATCTGTCTATGCTGCAAGATTTAATCATACTCTTATTGCCTATTTTGTAAATGGTTTCTAGATAGTAGAGTTGAAACCTGGGAGATCCCCAAGATCTTCTGCCCCCCTTCTCCAGCAGACCACTTTAAAGGTGAGGATTGTGTCTGGGACTGGAGGAAAAAGGTGAAAGCTCCTTTAAAGGTCCTGCCCTGTTGATCCGTGAGCAAGGAGGGGTGAGAGCAAAGGATCCCCCCAGGAGGCTGCCCTCGGTGGAGGGGCTCCCAACCCACCAGTACCTGTGGGGTACATAAGCCCCTACATAAACTCTTCCCCCTCCAGTTCAATTCACCCCCCCAGGGCCCAAGTTCACAACTTCCCCCCTCCCACCCTTGCAGTCAGAGTAAGCCCCAGGTACATTTTGGGGCTGGTTGCACAAGCAAAAGCTGCCTTTGTATGGGGAGCAAGGGGCCCTGCTCGTCTCCGGGCAGGTGCTCTCCTCCCCTTCCCCAGCAGCTGGGGACTGGCTCAGGAGAGCCAGGGCTGAAACTGGTTGGGGAGAGCTCCGGCAGGACTGACTCACTCCCATGGAGGAACCGTTCCAAAATCAACCAGAATTTAAAGGTGGACCTACCTGTAGGAAGCCTCTAAAGGCAGTGGGGAGTGGGTTGGGGCACCTGGTATTTGGGATCTGCCTGGTGCTTTGTGTAGCCTCTAATGCCCATCGCAAAGAAGGGCAGGGGGGGCCCAGCTGTGGGCTGGGGGGGCCAGGGACTAAGGCATCCCTCCACCCTGTGGAGGTGGTGATGAAATACTAGCAATCAGTACACTGCAAATGAGCTAAGGAAGCTGGAGCCTGATCGCTCTGCGCTGCTTGTGTTGTGCCCCTCCGTTTCCCTTCGACCTCCGTTTTGCTCCGTCCATGGCGGGACTTTTTCCTCTGACCGCTTTGATTCCGAGCTCCGTTCAATGCTTGCAGCATATTCTCCTAATGTGTCTGTAACGCAGCAGGGCTGTAGTAACGCAGACACAACCAAACCATTTTATACCTCGCTCAGCTCACTCTTACAGCTAAGCAAGATTCCTAACCACAAGCAGCTTGACAGCACGCCGAGAGCCAGCAGCCCAGTTTTACACCCTGCTTATACTACTGGTTTTCAGGGAAAAAAATACCCATACCAAATGACCTGTTGCACCAATGCATTTTAAAACCTTAATAGAAGTCATCCAGTGATAGCTGAGAGCGACCGCCCTCTCTCCCTGCTTTCTGGAGAGCTCCCGCTCGCTACAGCAGCACAGGAGCAGCCAACACTTCTAGTCCATACCAAGGCACTTCGGCAGTGATTTGTTTGACACCGAAAGGCATATAAGCACTGCCTGGCAAGGTTTTACTCAAAGAGCTGCCTGTTTTGTGCGGTGACTGGCTACCAAAAACAAATTACCCCCTGTCAACAGGTGAGAGCCTCTGCAACGACACCCCAGCGCTTCAGCGTGTTGTCACAAGTGGCTTTTCCACTCGCACTTCTTCCCTTCAGAAGGTCAGGACCTAAATCCGTGGTGCTGACCACTTTGTTCTGCAGCCGAGAATTCAAAATATTTGTCTCCAGAGCTGGCTGTTCTTTTGTTAAACCGGTTTCAGTGCACCGGGTCTATGGAAATGACAGTCAGCTTTTGAATGGAAGCGGTGCTCCGTCTTTAACTTTACTATTAAATGCTGATAGTATGGGTGTAAAAAAGTACAACAAATAACTAAAATTGGAACCAAAATGCCTGGCGGGCCAGCATGGAAGCTCCCGTTCCCTACACACCTGCAATTTAGGAAACATAGGAATTGTAGGATTCGGTTGCTGCTGTTTGGGGTTAGGTCTAAGGAAAAAAAGTCAAAGCTTTGAAAAAGTCAGGCAGCTGAAAATAGAGAGGGTAAACACAGCTAAAAGAAGCGGAGAGCAAGTCCCCACAGATCTTCTCCTAGCGCTCAGTTTGGAGGGTGTTGCCCTCCGACTCGGTCCCATGGCTGCAGGCACAAAACGCGGTCCCACCTCGGAAGGCGAAAGGCGCTTTCTTACTCACGGTTCCCGGCAGATCCTCCGGCCAGGGACAGGGCAGAAAGCAGGGCGATGAGGTTTTGCTTTCGCATGTTACCTCGGCGGCGCTGCCACCCGAGGGGTGCTTCTTCGGCGGGCTCCCCGCTTCACCCGAACATTTACATTTCCTGTTTCCTGCCGGGGTGCATCTGAGCTGCATTTCTTCAGGAGATGGACTCTCTTTGATGGGTTTTAGGAAGTGATGTAATTCCGTCTGGGCCTGTCAAGCAAGCAATGATTGCAAAAGGAAGAAGGGAAAAAAAAAAAAAAAAAAAGTTGCTTTTCAAGCGCTAACTTGGCTGAAGCACCTTTATGCTGTAGGTGAGCGAGCTCCCACCCTCCTCTACTTTTTCGACTCCTGACTTTACTACCATCTATCTTTATCTACATGCAGTGTCATGGGGACAAACATCATACAAATACAAATCAGACACAAAATTTCATTTATGTTTGTTAACAGGAAGGTTTTAGCTTGCTTTTCAGGGTGCTTGAGCGAGCAGATTTCAATAGTGCCTCCCCCTCGCCTTGGTTTTCAAGCTGTAATTCTCCCCCCAGCACCCTGGGACACCACGTGCACTTATGACCCCAACAGGCAACCCCAAAGCGGGGCAGTCTCCAGCAAATGGGAAAAATGGCTCGTTCACTTGGCAGCCTATAAGTGAGTGTTTTGGGCTGGTTTGAGCCAGGGAAGAAGAAAAAGCAGAAAACCACATCATTTTTCGTTAGGAGCAGGCGGCTTAGCTGGAAAGCACTTAGGCACAGGTGTGACGATGGCTGTAGATGACAGGGGCCAGAAGGTCTCGAGCCCCACCAGGATGCCGTGCCTGGCGTGGGCGTCCGTGGTGCCACGGTTGATGGAGGTGACGAGGGGGCAGGTAACTCCTGCCTCCCTTCCTCCCTCCTCTTGATTTTCGCTCCCCCCCGGCGCTCTCTGGCTGGGCGTGCAGACGGCGGGGCACGGCTGTGTCCCCCCCACGCTGCCCCTTCCTCTGCCCGCTCACTCAGGAACATGCAAGGGTTGAGCAGGTGCTTCCACGTATCGCCTGTCGCTGGATAAGAGCAACGAAGGAGCTCAACACTAAACCCAACAATTTCAGACTTCTTGCTATATGGGGCGGGCCTAGCCAGGGCTCAGAATTTGGACCTGGGTCGAAACCATACCTGTCCCCAAGCAGGGAGGGTGGTTGGACCTTAGGTTTGGCTTGTTCCACTGTACAAATAAGTGCTAGGTCTAAAATTCATCCCTCTGAGTCCAGAAGAGTCTGCACTCCAGATTTTACTCTGGAGCATCCAGATTTGAGCCATTTTAAATACTTGCATAAAATTTTCCAGTAATAAACTAAGGAAGAAGAGATGTATGCTGCCTGTGTAGCAGCTTCATGGTACTTCCCCTAGACATTACTCTGTGTCAAAATCTGATTTCTGGTGAATTAGTTGAAGCTCGCATTGGTGAATCTTTCTGTTCAGATTGGTGGGAGCTGCTGAAGTGACCGATTGTTGCTCTGCTTCTCCAGCTAATAATTTTTCTTAACACACTGATGCTTTTATAGGTCATCAGTTATAGTTTCTTAGCTTGAGTAGCTGAGAAATAGGTCAGTGACTCATTTAATGACCAGCTTGTTAATAGATTTAAAACACTTGAATGAGTTAGTTAACTAAAAATCTGAACTGCTTGCTTATTATTGGCAATGTATGTTTATGCTCTTCATAAAACAGTGGGGGGAAAAAGCAAAGCCAAGTTACAACATTGCAGCTACGAGAAGATAAAGAGGAGCTCCGATTTATGAAACTGCTGACTGAGTAATTCAATATTGCTAGGAGATATTCTTTAATATGATGTCATAGCCATACATGATGACACTTACCAGACAGAAGTGTCAGAGGTGAGACTTGCAAATGTTTTTAAGATTTCCCCGTTAAAAAATGACAGAAGTTCCAAGCATTAGTAATAGTGTCTAATTGATATAGATACTTTCAGTTATGAAAGTCCAGAAATTGAGGCTACCCAGGCATCTCCTCTGTGCTCACAGGCACTGTGGCTTTGTCTAGTCTGGTGATAGGAAAATGGATAATCAGCCATCGGGCCAGCATGGGCAAAGACTGTGTTTTCATGAGCGTAGACTCGGGTCCTAAGGCTGTTACTATTGTCCAGCCCCAGCTTTTCTTTAACTTTAGTCAACAGTAGGCAAAGTCATACTTTTTAACAGTATTTTAATTGCTTTAATGTATAAAGGATGTGCTATCCTCCTTTCCATTTCTTCCCCATCTCCTTCCCAGGTTTGCCACTCAGTCTTCCTGATACCACATGGGCTGCAAACATGCTCTCCTGGTTTATTCTGCCCTGCATATTTGGCTATTTTGCCCCATTCTGTAGACTTGGCCCAGCTCACTCATGCCTTACTAAAACATAAACCTAGATAGAAAGACTGGAAGGGAAAAGAGGAAAGGACTTGGATCTGGTTTGTATCTTTGCTGCATTTTTATGTGGTATTTCTAATGGCTAATATCTACAAGGCTATATCCTTTCCTCTTTTCCCTTCCAGTCTTTTTGCATAGGTTGTAGTATTTGCCACTCAGATTCCCATCAACTATTTTTGACACGTTTGGCTAACAACTTGTTGCTTACCCTTGAGTGCAAGATAGCCACCCACTGGTGTGCACCCAATTAACGATTTCTAAGGCAAATTAAAGTTCAGGAAATGTGACTTTATGCCACATTACATTTTAGTTAAGACTTTAGAGTGATAACAAAGGCAGCTTGGCACGCATTTGACTATTTTAATTTTTTTTTTTTAAATTGCAGAGAAAGAGGAAGAAGATATTTTGGATGCTGACGAATCGGACTGTCACGGAAGGGCAGTTACCTCGGTCCATCCCCACCAGCGCCGCGATCGTGCTCCCCTGAAGCACTCCCAGTGGCCTCCCTTTTGCCTGCCTGGGAAGCAAGGTTAGTACCTTCACCTGGGCCTCCATCTTCAGCCGCGTGCTTCTCTCTTCACGGTAGAAATATGGAAACCAAAAGCTATAGTGACAACCTTGCTGCAAAACAAACTTATGCGTTTGGAAACCCCGGTGGCTTCAGTCACAAATTATTTTTGTAAGAGGGGTAGATTGTATCTGATAATTTCATAGGCCTTAGTGTATTTACTAGGATCCACAAGGCACCTTAGCAAAAAGAAGTGTCCTTTCACAGGTGAGATACCTAAGTTTCCTGGGTATTTTCAGCGTGTGTTACCCAGCTGGAAACATCTGTGCATGCTTTCGGTACTCTTTCACCAATTTTTATGTTATAAAGGGCATTTCTGACAACCTAGCTAGGCTGTTTGGTAATGTTCTTCCCTAATCAGAGAAGGGTTTGACAGGATGTCAACAGTGTGACACTTTCAGAAAAACAGAAATGTTTTGTAACACTGCAGCCACTTGACGCATGCTCTTCTTGTTCCCTTTTCCTATGAAAACTACAACAACAACAACAGCTAAAGTTTTGAGAGTGATCGAGCAAGTTGCTGGTTAGTTATAGGGCTTATACGATAAACTCCTGCTAGTGCAGCTTGTCTGCCGCAGATGTCAGTGGCTAATCTGCCTGCTCTGAAGTGCAGGGGCTAGTGCCAGTCAAGTTCTGCTAGTCCCTTAGTGACTTATTTCTGAGACTGGCATATGTTGGGAAAGGACAGATAACATTTTCCCACAAGTCACTGTGAAAGGACGGGAAATTGCACTGCAATGTAAAAAAAAAAAAAAAAAAAAAAAATTAAAAGAAAATCCCTAAAGCAAAGGAGGGTGTGCAAAGCCCACAGGGATCTTCTCAAGCCAGCCTGAGCGTCGGCTGCAATGGTGCTTCTGCGGGCTGCCGAGGTAAGTAAGAGTTGTAGAATCAAGGCTAAAATCCACAGCACCCTTGTGTAAAAACCTCACGTGGATCTGGAACTGCATCTGTGATTGCACTTGTTTCAGGGCAAGCTTTGCCTGGGTGAGTTGCAGAAGATAAAGCTCTCTCTCCAGTAAACTCTCTCAGTTCTGGATTATATAAAAAGGCAAGTTACATTTTATTTCAGCCGCAGAGGTGCTCAGGAAAAAGACTTATACCTTTCTGAAACGAACGCCACCAGTATAAATTAGAACGATGCTTAGAACAATGAGATATTGTCCCTAACTGGGTATCATAAAATAACATAACTAAAATGAGAGTGATGATAAAAGCATAAAAACAAGTACCTGCCAGTTTTAAGTACCTCTTTGCTTAACTGGGCCTGTAAATTTCTGCTTTCTTTTATGGTCTTTTTCTTTATTTTCTTCCTTACCCACAACACAGGCTGTTAACTCATGGCTATAATATTTTGGAGACTTCAGTAGGAACAGAAAGAAAACACAAAACTATACTTGAAAATATCCAAGTATTTGTATCTAAGTTTCCTTTAACAAAATAAAAAATGGATTCAAAGAGAGAATTCTAACATCAAAATATCCTCTGAAATGAAAAAAGCCGCAGGGTGCAGCTAGGGCTCTGGCAGACTTACATTGAAGTGTAGCTGGACGCTTTGTTTCTGCTCATTTTTTGGAAAGCGGTACATGGATTATAAATTTTGCAGACGCCAAAAGCTTCTTAAGCTATTTGTAACTTGTGTATAGTCTTAAAATAGATGACGCCTGTATTCTGTTGTAGTACTGACTGTGTTTTGAAATACACTTCCTCCTGGGGGCTCAGCTGTACTTCGGGCAAAATCCGCAGCTGAAGACTGCACTTCTGAAAGGACGATGTCTGGTCAGCAAAGCCATCTCGTTACCCGACCGCTAGCGAAACGCGGTGTTCCTAGCCCATGTAGGTACTCCCAAGCAGTGCCTCCATCTAGCCTAGCGCGGGGTTTGCCCATGAAATCCTTCACCCGCAATCTTCCAAGACTCCTACCGTTGAAATCTAGGTGAGACTCCACGAGGTCTAGCTTTGTCTCAATGCAGGCTGGATAAAAGTGGGATGAACACCCCAAAGTACAGCTTCAGGGGTTTTTTTGGGGGGAAGGCCTGCACATAATCTCAGCGCTGCCAGCTTCACATTCCCTTCAGCAGCTAAATAACAAGGGCTCTGCCCTAACTTTGCAACTTCTGATCGCTCCTGTGCTCTGGCAGCAGCTGTGCCCTTTTCTGCCCCCCAAACTGTCTGGTTTAACATGGAGTGTTAAGGAGGCCAGTGACGGAATGAAACTGAAATAAAGTGCATCAGTTTCCTGATCTTCTATGCATGGATAAATCAAGTTTTCACTTCTTTGCGAGCAGCGCAGGGAATTATTAGCTAAAGGTTTGTCTCATTCTTTGAAAATAATTATGTAAGTGTCGTATTACAATGCTTAGGGTCTAAGCTGGAGTTAGAGACTGAAATGATCTAAATATAAATTTTCCGCACGGTTGCAATGTATCCCAAACTTGTATTGTAAGTGCACATTTGGTACAAACAGTTCAAGACAAACTAATTTAAGGAACAAGTGGTTTGTCGGGGCACTGCAATTCTGTTGGCAGGAGCGGGTTCCCTTCCACTCCCCGTCAGAGGCTTGGGAAGACGGCTGACCCAAAGTGGACCCCCCAAAAGTAGAGCTGTGTAACAAGCTAGGAGGAACAAATTGCTTGAGATGCCTTGCAGTGGGACGTAAATGTGCTCAAATGCCTGTTCAGAACAGGAGCTGACTGCAGTCTCCGGTATCAGGAATAAAGCCATTTTGTATGGAAATGACCATGCAGGCTCAGGAGGGGAGCAGACCTTGCAGTACAGACAGATACAGGATGGATAATACAATTGTAATGCTAAAAAGAGCATCTGTGCAATTTGGAAAAACACTTCAGAGAATGGAAATTCTTGGTGACTGCTCCTGGGAGCAAGAGAAGAAACACTGTCTGGGTGTCGGGGCGCAAGGATCAGAGCCGTGTCTGGCCACAGGCTTTCATGTGCCAGCTCAGTTAATAGATGCACAGTCAGCAACTTAAATGGGGGAAAAAGCCGTCGGCCGGTGAATGATCTTTACATGAAATGTCAGTACTGCGTGTCTTACATGGAGGTGCCTACTCATTAGTTATCACTTTCAAGTCAGTGTTAGCTTAAGATCTGGCTTGAAAAAAACTCACAGTGGTCTATAGAAATGGAAACATTTCTCTTAAAGAGGTAGTGAAAAGTGAGATTGATGAGGTAAAGGATTGAAAAACAAACATAAATCTGTCTCGGGTGTAATCTTTGGTGAATTTAGTAAAATGAAGAGTAGAGAAACAAGGTACTTGAGGGAAAGTAAACTAGATATTTTAAACCCTTCTTATTTTTATTTCTAGGGTGTTTCAGCTGACTGTTTGAAGGTATTTTCTCAGCTTTGAACAATTCATAAGAAGATAATAAAATCTGAAAAGCACATTCCTTCAGTAATACTCGACCATAAAAAAACACACCAGCACATCCAAACTGTAATGTGAGATTTTTCCAGCCACGCCTTAAGTATCTGAAGATAAACTTTGATGTCCTAAAATTATGCTGCTTAAATGTTGCTTGATACTTTTTCAGGCTGTGGCAGCTCTCATTTGATCCTCCCATCTAAGTCCCTTTCTCTATTCTTGAATTAAAGTGTTCTCTTCTTTTTCCTTTGCATATTTTCACTGTAATTACTGAGCTTTACTTCACAAATAGTTAATATAGAGTCCAGACTCTAAAGAAACATTAAAGGTGAGCTTTTTTAAAGCTACTCAGGTACTTAAAGATGCAAATAAGCACTAACTACTTTCAAAAGTATGGATGTCTGATCTGGGGAAAGTTTGGTTCCTACATACTTTGAAAAAGTGTATTTTCCTAGATGGTCATTTAAATATCTTTAAAGGATCTAATGCAAGTGCCCACTTCTAGTATGGTGTTATGAGCCACCCTTTAAAATCATGGAGGCAGCCTCCAGTCCTGTCTTAGTCCCACTCTGCAGAAGTTGTGCACATATTTAAGCATATAAATAGTCCCAGTAGAATCAAAGAGATGTCATCCGGCTGAAAACCAGACAGATATTAAAGGAAAAAAGTGTGATAGTCTGTAGAGAGATTGTATTTATAATGTGTATACAAGCAAGAGGCTAAATTATGGCTGTTTGGATGGCTTTCAGCCTGTGCTTCCAACATGTGCCTTTTTAACTTCAGGCCCCTGTACAGAAAAGTGTTGAAGCTCCTGAAGGCACTTTGCCCACTCTTCTATGCCAGTGGAAACTAGGACTGAAGCAATGAAGCATAGGTGGTTATTTTAAAATGGACCTAAGAATATTTTTGAAACACAATTTAAAAAACAAATATGCAATTAAAGTATTTTCTATGGCACTATATTGTTAATACTGGTTTGACCATCACAGACACTAGTATGCGATATGTCCCTTTGCCAGCGTGATCGTATTAAGCACACAGATTGCTAACTCGACAAGTTTTCTACAGTCTTTGCAATGCCAAAGACACTATTTCAGGAATTTGTAAACTTCTGCCTCGTATCTGAAATCATTCAGACGCTATGCTGAAACCTGGACAATCATGTACTACCTGCATCCTCATTTTCGGTAGGCAATGCGAGTAGTATTTTGCCTACAATTCCTATTTCTCTGAAAACAATGCCCTGTCCCAACACGTGGTGTGTTAAACCACTGACCACAACTTCATGCAGGTGGTAATATTTTTTTTTGTGGTATTTTACTCATGCAAAATGCCATTGATCACAACCCAGGAGGGACATGCTGAGTGGAGTTACGGCACCACTTCTCAGCACTCTGTGTTTAAATCTAACTTTCAGTTCAGTATAGCTGACTGTAGTGCTGCAAGACTACCTGAAAAAAAAAATCAGAAATTTTGCCTTGTGTCTCTTCTGCTACTTTATTTTTGTTTCTTTCTCTCTGAGATATGCCTTTCTTCATTCCCCATGAGGAGCTATGCCAGTTTATGACATGGTTAAACTAAGTGTGTGTGCTTATTCACTTCATTTTGTCTGAATATACAGAATAGCTTCCTATTTAAGTTGCAATATAGCTGTCACTTAGTCAAACCTTAAGAATTTGATTGTTTGGCAAGAGCTGAGCTTACCAAAATGTCACTTAGTGAAACCTCATGAATCTGTATAGATTGTAGAAACGTTGAGTTTGCCAAAATACAAGCAGCTGTCTATGTCCTCTTCCTCCTGCTTGAGTCTGGTATGGGGAGAAGTCCTTTCCAAACAGCTGGGTTAGATGTGCTGTAGCTCATTTTCAGGTAGATCCAAGTTTTGACCAGTATTTGTGACAGCAGTGCAAGTTGGCATGCTTTCATTAGGTATTTTTTTGGTTGCTGTAGAGAGCTGTGACAGTGAAATATACTTCAGTACGGGCTAGCAGCCCAATTGCATATCTTAATAGCAGTACACAAACCGATACCCCTTGACTCCTATGGCTCCTTTTCCAGGTACCTATCCATGCCACAGTCACACCTCCGTGCCAAAGCGTAGGTGCACCAAGTGTGGTGTGACGTGGGAAGTTCTGGGTCCGACAGGCTGCTACATTGCCTATATGCTGCTCTCTGAAGATTGATCCACTGTCAGAAGGTACCATTTTTATACTTAGGTGTACTCTCTGTACAAGGTACGCAGTATTAAAATTCTGTGAGAACTGGCATTCGTCCAGTTACAGGCAGATGCATCAAGAGTAAAAGAGGTCAATGCTAATGGCTGGTAATGAAACCCATGATGGAAAGAATTGTAGACGTGATCCTATAGGAAACAGAGGCTTCCTGGAAGCTAATGTGTAATTCCTCTGTTAATCCATTTTGGTTCTGAGTACTTAATTGTGAAGTTTTACGTCTTCTACCACGTCTGCAAAGGTCAATCCACGTATAGCCCGAGTCTACAACCCCCTTGAAGGTCAGTAAGGGCAGATCTCCACATGGTATAAACTCTTATTATCTCCACACGGAGAGAGAAACATGGAGTTCATTTGACGTCCATAGCTCATTCTTTTCCCATTAGAGCTGAAAATGCTTTTAGAGATTGCAAATATCTGGTACTCAAAAAAAGCAAAAAGATGCCTGCCAAATATAGGAGCTATATTTAAAGCCTGTAAATGAGGTGGGTGGATGGCATAGAACTATCCCAGGTTTCCAAACTGGGGGACAGATCAGATCAGACAGGCGGCTGACGGGGAATTTTTAATCTCTGAGGAGCTGGAATGGCAGACAGGAAGGAGAGTGCAGGATGAATGATGAAAAGCAAACCAGCACCTGCATTTCTGCTTTTGGAAGATGTAATCTCACAAATATGTGCCTTGCCTGAGGAGTCGGCATCCTCGTAAGAGGCTGGCTCAACCCACTCGGGAGGCAGAGCAGCAGTTATACCTCCCGCTGGCTGGAGCGTAAGGGCTGTTTTCCATACGTTGCAAAATTTCCTCCTAATTCTTGCAGACTAATATGCCTGCAAATGCTAGCAGAGCTCCCCACAAAGGCAGCTGTTCAAAATGACCATGCTACCTACCTCCCGTGAGACTGCACCAGTGCAAGCCACTGGGTCCTCCCCTCTGTGAGATGAAGTGAGAGGATGAAGAAATCTGAAGGAAGTTTTAAATTCATAAAGCTCCCTAATCCCCATTATAAATAATCCCTTAGGAAGCTTACATTAATGTAAATTTCATATAATCTCATTGTCCAGGATGCTATCTGCCATCCCAGTGCTAGTCCTCAACAGACCAACACTGAGAATGCAGGCATTTAAGGAGGAATACAGGTTTGGAGCTGCACACGTGCATTAAGGCTGGGTATAGATAATGGTGTAGGTATTGTTAGGGAATGATCAAGTTCTTTTATTTTCCTAAAGCTATTTAACTATGAATATTTAAGATGAAATCGCAAGACAGTTTCTAACCATCCAAGCATTAAGTTTTCTAAATGCTCTCTTGTTAGCTGTAGTGGGCAAGTGGCTGGCATTAAATTAGATTTTGACAAATCTTTGAACGGCCTGTATGATTTAGGGCTGAGCGAAGGCCAGGTAAGAATGGGACATAAAACCCTACAAGCTTCATTATTCATTTACTTCAGCTTTACCTTTTACAGTTCTGCTGCCAACTTCTACATACTACAAAGGTATGAAGCATGACGTTGCCAAATTGGCAAGAAATTATCATATCTTAAATCTCTTTCAGTTGCTAAGAGGATTTCTTTTGCTTTTTGAAAAAATTGGGTTGGTAATGGGACATGTAGGAAAAGCCTTTCTGCTGGGGCGTAGGACGGTCCTTTATAGTCATTCAACAAGGAGAGCCGAGAGCCTGTAGCCCTCTCTGCCTGTACTCGTCTTTTCAGTCTCACTGTTGCATGTCTACGGCATATGCCACCTCTGCTCCTGCTTCTCTGCAGATGCTCACCATATAATGCAGATTCCGGTTACCCTCAGCTCTCACAGGGAATTGAGGGTTTGTCTCTGCTAGAATTTGAATTGTAGTGTTTGTCTGTGCCATGTGTTGAACGTACATGTAACGCTCTTTGCCACTTTTTCTCAGAGCGGCAAAATTGATATCCATCAAGCTAGCTTTTCAAAAGTAGTTCAGTAGTTGTTGGGAACAGCACACAGTAAGTATCTCTCTAACTCAGATTCCAAGCCTGCACTACAAAGTGTCTCTCAGTAACTTCTGAAAGGCCATGCCAATTTGCAAGCTCATCTGACTCTTCCTGCAACTTCTAGAATCTACAGAAATACTTCTGTTACACAGAAATGCTGTTTCAGCCTTGCCTTGTCTCTAGGCAAATTTCTATTTGCTTACTGAACGTAGATGAGCCCTGGGCAGTGCAGTGACACACTGTTTACATAGATCATGTCTCATTAGCTCTGGGGAAAAAAAAAGCCTTGTGTCAATTAATTCTGAAGTGGAGCTGAATTATGGGTGGCCATTTCTTGCCATTCTAAATTCAGACAACCTGTGGTGTTATCTCTCGTATCAATTTCTGTGGCTAATTTGTGTATGGATGTCGACTTTCAGAGGACTCTGAATATTGATTTCAAATAAAAAGTTCTGCTGAACCTGACTTACAAGTTCTCCTCGAGTTCCTGCAGAGGAATCTCAGTGGACAAGGACCTTGCCTTTTAACTCCTCCTTTTTTATGATCTACCTGCTTTTCTCCATGATCTCAGGCCATATGGGCTGGCTACAAAGCCAAACTGGACATAAATATCTGAAATCTCACAAACAACTACTGAAATAGGAAAAATCAGAGTGAAAATAAACAATAAAAAATGTAAATTCAAATGGAAAACCTTGATAGAAACTAGCTACTGTCTGAGCTGGGTTTCAATCTGATTGATTTGATGCAACATTGTAACACGGTTAGCTATGTAAACAAATAGCTCCAAACTCTTTCTTTGTGCAGGTTTTGTTTGTGGGTTTATTTTTTTTACAAGCTTAAAAAATGGATCAAATTCATGCTGGTGATCAGGAGTGCAAAAGAAAGGCTCAAGCAAAGGAAAGACTTGAAAGTGCTAAGAATAAAGAATCGGAGAAAACAAAATGCAAAGAGGT
Organism: Aquila chrysaetos chrysaetos; assembly: GCF_900496995.4. Classification (NCBI taxonomy): domain Eukaryota; kingdom Metazoa; phylum Chordata; class Aves; order Accipitriformes; family Accipitridae; genus Aquila; species Aquila chrysaetos. The sequence goes on along the minus strand of NC_044004.1, from coordinate 49,644,633 downwards.
AAATTTAGGGAAAATAACATACTTTTAATCATTACATAATCCTTGATCTAAGGGTATCATGAAGACACGCCAAGCAAAACAGAAAGTAAAAAAATGGTTGTCTCCAGAAACAGTTAAATATTTGGTTTTGGAGAAGAGAAATAGACATCAAATCATGGAAAGGAGGAAAAGGGAGTTTGAAACGTAGTTTAAACATTAGATGCGGCCAGTAAAAGAGAAGGGAAGAAAGGTACAAAGAGCTGAGGTTAGGAGTATGATATTTAGAAATGGAAATGTAAAAGTGAACTGTGGCAAGGATGCTATACAGGCAGATAAGGGTAAGAGATGAAAGAGAAAAGGGAATGGTTTAGATGAAGATACTAAATGTCAAATTGAGAATCTCAAAAGTACAGATCAGAAGGGACCACAGACAGAAGGAAAACACAGAGACGCCTGACAGGAGAGAAAGATTATGTGTGTTATTACCAATTCTCTCAGACATCTTGGAAAAAGCACTGCTCACCCTCCTGTACAAAAAGAAAAGACAAAAAGAAATATGGACGTACCAAATGTTCTCGGCTAAATGAAGCAAGGGTTTGGGAAGGCCACTAAATACAGCAATGGAGAAATTAGGGCCTGAGATCACGAGCACGTGTACCAAGAGGGTGATACTAGCTGATACATGAGATGATTCAAAAATACTACCTGCAAAAGATAATATTAGAAATAGGGAGAGTAAGGAGAAAAGAAGCTTGCCAGAAGGTTGTGCCAACGATTCTAACATTAACACTAGAATAAGCAGGATGTCAATGCATATAAAACAATAGAAGGCAATGGATGAAAAAAAGGTGGGAGAGGAAAGAAATATAATTTCAAATAGCAAAATATCATATTGCATCATTTATACAGCTTAGAAGTATGAGGCACCAACCCTGCTAGGAGAAAAGCAGTGGTTTCAGTAAGTTGTCTCCTTGTATGGCTGACACGAGGGCAGCCTCACAGCACATGTCTCAAGAGACGTGGATGACTTCAGATGAGCAATCCAGCAACTAGTTATCACACGTCGAAGTAATCCTTCTTGATTAGCAAGTGTTTTGCAAGAACTTCTCCAGAGAGTAGAGCTCTTCAGCTTTCCTCCTGAGCAGGGGCCAGGAGAGCTGAGACCCCTTACCACCCTCCCGGGATGTCTCTATCGGCAATCCCGGGTCCCGCAGTGTTTTCAAACTGCCGATCAATATATTCTGAATGGTGCTGCATTCGGTGTTCGGGGTGAGGTTGCACCATCCCATCAGACTACAACTTTCTCAGACAGATGAGTCACCACCCCGGTGATTATAACCAAGCGCTCGCACGGGCACACCAAGCAACACCAACGCAGAAGCGGAGGATGCAAACCAGGTCCGGAGCTCACCTCCCCGATGACGTGGCCGACGACCTGCGTGCAGGCTGACAGATTGCACGGATCGTAGCTGCGTGTGTGGGGAGGGGACTGACCTGTTCCCCTTGGTGCTATTCACACACAAGGCTGGGAAGTTGCGCCAGAGGTAGGGCGGCGTGAAAGTTTAGGAAGAACGTGACTTTCAGCTGGAATATTGTAAAGCACAGTAAGGCGTTTTAAAAATTGTTGTAAATATGGCATCTTCTCACTCGGCACATATGGTAATTCAGCGTGGTATTTGTTCACGTTACTGATCACAGTAATACGTAATTTACACTTTTCCATTCCGCTCAGAGGTGACACAGCTATGAAAAAGTTAGCAAGACACTAGTGGTTTTCCCACTCTGCCTTAACCCAGAAGTTGTACGGTTTTTACTAGACCAATGCAGTTAAACAGCTACAGTTGTAAGAGAGAAAATACATCTCAAATGGAGTAACCGTAGTAGCGAGAAGGGCAATGAGCTACACTTGAATTACTAATCTTATAAAACAATGATGTGGTTATACCCTAGTGCAGTTGTATCAGTAAAAAGGAATCACATGTCTATACAATGCTGCTGTACCAGTATAAAAGCTACGTGTGAAAACAGGCTGTCAGACATAAAATTTTTATCTTTTCATCTGTTGCAAAGATTTTTCTATTGTTAATGAATGTATTGATAGAAGTACACTGTCACTCATCACATCGCAAAAAATCTCAATTAGATTTGTTTGCTTATGAATTGGCTGGGTTTGCTTCTGATTTTCCAGGAAGCAACCCCCAAAATAGGCATATTAAAACATCCAGATACAAATACTGACTTCCTTGCTTAAATATAAAAAACTCTTCTCTGCCAACAGCACCGTTCAGTTCCCAATAAGAACTTTGCAAAGTCTTCCTTCAACAATTGCCTCCCAAAAATAGGAAGCACCAGGTTTTATTGATATTAAAGGAAGAAAATAATGTGAAACACTGTCATTGCATGCCCTGGTTGCCCAGTCACCACACATTTTAGTTAAGTGTTGTGTAGGCCAATATTCACTCTATCATTTCAACGAGCACAACCACCAAAAAAATCTGGAAGGTATTTTACTAATATTTTAATGTTATAATTTAATTTACATTTATGAAAATATTGCAGTCAAAGTTTAAAATCACTGAAGATTCTGTGTGTTTGAGACTATCATTCTCAAAATTTACATAGTAATGAGAAACCATCGACTTATTTACTCCCTTAATTACTTAGCTATCAAAATGTCAGAAATCTTGTGTATACAGGCACGTATGGATCGCTCTCCTATAAATCCTTGACTGCCCCCTCTCTTCTGTTTTTGCCTAGGGCTGCAAAAACTTGTTAAAGTAATTTCCGTTTATGATTAGAGGTGAGTGACCTTCCTTTGAGTAACATTTTTTAAAAGGAGATGTAGTTTTACAGGTCTGAAAGGTATTGAGAACTCCACACAACAGTAACACACACAAAAAATCCGAAACAGTGTAATATTTATTAAAATTTTCAAGTGCAGATGTGTTTTGAAAAGCATACTTCATTTTACATATTACTTGTCTCAAGAATGACTCTGAGAATGCTTTTGATTATATCAAACATACTTTCCAAATATTTTTTTTCTATTTTGGCCTTGTTTGGAAGTCAGTTATATTTTTAAAACTTCGTATTTTCAGTTCACACTTCTAGAAGTCACTTTGGGTTGCTGAAAGTGACCTCACTGACTTGACGCCAAAGCACATAATTTTTATCTAACCACAGCATAAAGTAGAAAAGCGTATGGGAAAAAGCACATAGTTGTCCAAACTAATACCTGAAGTATTAAAGCAAATGACAACCTTAGTAACCTGCCTTTAGCAGAAAAGGTTCTTATTTTTAAATATGGTGCAGTCTAAAGCAATATTCTTCCTCTCCCTCCAGATCATACCACCCCAGACATAAAAAGCCACTGTCCTGGTGGTTTACCTAGACAATGTAAAAAAATCTCTAGCTCTAGCTGTGTACACAGGCTAAAATGACTAACATTTACATAGCGTACCGCTTCCTTTTTCACTGCTAGCATTTCGGATCTGAGGAGCCTGCACTTCCCCATGAACAAACACCTGAAACAGCAACAAGCTTCGAAATGGATTTCATGTTCTCTGTTTGACCATAAATGTGACAAAAATCCAAGTGAAAAGAAATATTTGGGCTCCTAAATAATTTTGAAGGCTATAGTGTTACAATATAAAGTGTCTGACCTACAAAACCAGTTTCAGTGAGTGCATTTTAGCTTGGTTTCTCAGAATGAGCTAGGAGGCTAGGAAAAAAGTCATATATTCTCTAAAGATACAGGATTTCGACGGGTTGTATGTTTTTTAAAGCAAGTTCCGCAATTCACCTTCAAAGTCCAGGCCAAATTAGTAAATCCTTCCTGTTGTTTTCATGAGGGACTATGACAGCACTCAGTAATTTACTTCCTTCGTTACCAGCTAACGACGTTATTTCCCATCTCCTGATTTTCTAAGCCTCATTTTGCAAAGATTACGCTTCTTATAGATTGAACCCTTGTTTAACCAAGATTTGTTGCTTACTTATGCAAGTCTTTCTCGCTCAGATCCAACACTTTGACACTCAGTATTCTCTTAGAAGGAAACAGAGTCTCCTTATCTGGATCCCAGGCCAATGAGGTCCACATGGAGTCGAATCTTAAAGAATATACACATCTACTATATGGACAATACAAACTTTTCCCCAAACTTGCATTTAGCAGGAGAAGCCGTCGCAAGAAAGCCATAGATTTTTAAATCAAAAGAAGATTACTATAGGAAAATTATCCATAGGGCTCTGTGGGATTTATATGAACTTCAAATAAGCTTAGCCAAAATAAAAAGTACTTTTCGTAAGCTTGTTCTAAAGTATTTAACCAAGCAAAATGTGTTGATTTATTTGACACAGCTTCCAAATTTAAAAGACTTTGCATCTGTATTTTAAAATAATAGTTTAAAAAAATGGTTAAAAGAGATAATGTGGAGGGGTACCTCTTTCACAGAATCTATAAATCTCTGTGTGGGACTTTATTTATTGGAAATTCAACAGAAATTTCTTATTTAATCAGAATATCCTTTGGATGGAATTCACATCAGATATTTCATAACAGGAAACCAGAAGTTTGTGGGGTTTTTTTGTAGGGGTTCTAGTAAAACATTCATACAGTTTAGCCATAGGCATTTTCTCCCCCCCACCCCCCAATAGTTTCAGTGTCTTCCAACAATTTGATACATTTCTGAAATGCTTTTACAAATGGATAAACTGTCCTCCACCAGAAAGAACAGTAAACAAAGCTTTAGCCAAACTATTTATTGAAAACTGAAGACGCAAATAAGCGAGAGATTGTTTCTCATGGTTTAATTATAGGCACCATAATTAACTCTTTATTACACAGGTTTCCTAAAGGGCTTCCATAAAATATTATTTTCTTCCTCTAAATTAGAAAGATTATTATCTCTAACTTTAGAAAAAAATTGACAGATATGGAAAATATTTAAAACAGGTTTTGAAAAAAGTCACAAGCAGTACATCTCATGAATTGAGATTTTTGGCTCTGGTATAATTACAGTGCTTGAAACGCATACTTGAAGATGTGTAAATGTACTGTGATTTACTCAACCTCACACTGCATTCACGCAAACAGCACCCCTGTTAACGGTACTTAGAATAATAAGCCACACTGGTGCACTGAATCCTACAGCAAAGCCTTCAAGTATAGTAAATAAAACAAGAGTTCAGTAAGGTTTTGAGTGCAGATACTGCATAAGCTGATTTTTTTTTCTGTATTTACTGTAGAAATACATGGAGTTGCACAGAGGGACCTACATCAAATCCAAATACCAAAAAGGCTGAAAGGGAGAGAATGACCTTCTTTTTTGACCTCTTCAAAGACCAAGTAAAGGTTTGTTTGTCTTTCGACTCTTGGATAAATGATTATGCCATTCCTGTGTATCCACACGCAGGCAGCTTTAAGGAAACAAAACACATCCAAAGCTGCTAACTTTCTGCTGTTCATCTGCTGCAGAAATAAACTATGGCCAGAATTCTTGAACAAGGACAAAAAGAATTTATTTTAAAAAACCCTTAGTTCTCAGAACTTAAGCATCTATTTTCTGTGTTATTCAATTTTTTGTATCAAAAGCACCAAGCTGATAAATATTCACTGTTCCACTGTCAACAGTTCCAAAGACACCAACAAAGTTATCAATGTGAAGAAGTGCTAATCTCTTCCTGAAAAAAGAATTCTGAGTGGGCACCAGTTTACCCCGAGTGCACCGAACTGCTCAGACAATTGCTTTTGCCTCCATTGTACTTAACTACAGTTATCATTTTAAAGGTTCAACTTATTTCCTCTCTCTACCCCAAATTTTGTGTTCTTTCCTCCTGATTTTGTGGGAAAGTTCAGTTCACAGCCCTTTTTCATAATTTCAAATTTCTTTCGTTATGTACATCTAGGCACCTGAGCAAGACACACTAGAGAACGTTGCAGCCACACTTGTTATTAAACTGCCTATTTTTGTTTACTTACACAATTCCTTTTTTTCAATTACATGCTTTCACACATCGCTAAAATATTTATTTACATGCTACATGTTGAATAAAATTCTCCAGGTCAGCTAGGGAATCGTGAAGTGAATCATTCGTGTCTTGACTTCTGAGAAACTTTCGAAGGGTATCCAAAGCACTCAAAGCCTCATTTTTTGATGGTAAAGGCTGCTCAGCTCCCTGAAATCGGTCACCTTCATCCTCATCTTCATCACCAACACGTGTCCCAGCTTTATCTGCTGTTCTTTCTTTGGCACACATCCTTTCGTTATTTGTGGGCATTTCGTAAGTTACCAAGCCATCGTCTAGAGCTGCATATTCCTCCAAAGATAAACCTTCTGGAAACTCCACTCCAGCTGCCTGTGCATGTGCAATCAAATCAAAGTCACTTTCAACCTCTGTGTCATTACCATTTGCTTTGGTTTCTAATCTGAATCCTGCTTCATTGTAACTTTTTACAATAGTCTCTGGTGTCACTTCCCTCCAGCACAGGTACAACATCTCAACTGCATCAAGAAGAGTCAGCATAAACTCTTTATTGCCTTCTACACAGTCAACAAATCTCTTGATAAGACAGTGCCTGTATTTAACCTTCAGACTTCTGATAACTCCTTGTTTCGTAGCTGTACGTGAAGAATAGTCCGGAGGAGAGAACACTAATTTGACAGATTTCAGGTTCTTTACTTCTGTGTGAGCTGGGAGAGAATCAACGAGAATAACTACTCGTCGCTGCTGTGCTTGAAATCTGTCATCAAGTTTACGCACCCACTGTTCAAACACTTCTGAAGTCATCCACGCCATATCGTTTGCTTCATAATCCACAGGTAGCGACTTCACATCTTTAAAAGAGCACGGACTTTTGTTTTTTCCTATAACAAGCAAAGGAAGTTTCTCGGAGCCATCCATGTTTGTACCCACCACGACGGTTATTCTCTCTTTGCTTAGTGTACCTACAGAACAAGTTTCCCCTTTAAACGCAAATGTGTTATGTGGTAACATCTGATACAACAATCCAGTCTCCTGTATATAAAACACGTTTTTTGGCTGATAATCGTTTAAATAATAAGGAAGAACATTTTGGTACCAAAGAGTTGGGGCATCCACTCGGGTAGCAGCAGCTGCTTCTACAGGCTGAGCTCTGAAAACTAAACCGTACCTTGACTTGAACCGATCGAGCCAGCCATTACTGCATTTAAAATCACTATGTCCGAGCTTCTGGGCAAAATCATTGGCCTTGAGGCGCAGCATAGGACCGTTTACCGGCACATTCAAGCACTGAGCAATTCTGTACCATTTCATCAACGCCTCCTCCAGGTCGGCGTAAAAAGCAGTCCTTAGCCTTTTTCTTTTAGGATCAAATCGTAAAGATTCAAAGGCTTCCAAAACTTTCTCTTTATTCTTCATAATCGAAGACAAGGAGTTCTTCTTTATGCCATACTTGGCTGCGACGTCTGCCTTTTTCTTGCCACTCTCCACGGCACTGATGATGTCAATCTTCTCCTCAATAGATATGCTTTTTTTCCTCCTCACCGCGGGTTCGGGCAGAGGACTCCCCGAGGCCTCTGCCATGGCACCGACCACCGACTCCCCGGCGCGCACACCCACACGCGGGCGGGCACGCCGCGGCTCTGCCGCTTGCGGCTGCGGGCGCCTTCGACCGAGCCGGTTTTCGAGACCGCCTCTGATCTCAGGGGCATGGCACTTGGCAGAGGCCGGAGCAGCCTCCCGACTGCAGCCGGCAGACACACGCCAGCGCCGCGGAGCCGCTTAACTCCGCCAATGCCTCGGCCGGGGAGCAGCCGGCCCTGAGCAGCGGGCCCGGAAGGGCGCCTCAGGCCCGAACGAGGAAGACGGCCTGCCCGCACGCCCGTCGAGGGCCGGGCACGGCCGCCACCATCGCCGTGACCGGTGTAACCCCCCCCCCTTCGCCGCCCCCCCCCCGCCTCTGGGCGCGCCCCCCCCCCCCCCGACCCGGGCCGCGCTTCCAGAGGGCTCCGCCGGGCGGTAGTAAAAGACAAGCGGCGGCAGGAGCGGGCAGAGCGGCCCCGTCTCCGGTTGCTATGGCTACGGCTCGGCGGGGCAGCGACCATAGACACAGGCGCGCCGCCGCCGCCTAGAGAGACCGCTTCCCGCCGCACCTCCGCCGGCGAGGCCGCCGTCAGCCGCTTTTCCGGCCAAGCGTTTCCGGCTCCTGCTGGTACCGGAGAAGGAAGAAAATAAAGCTGGAGAGGGGGCACCGGCGCCGCCCCGCCCCGCTTCCTCCTTCCCCCCCTCCCTCCCTCCGCCCCGTCCTCCCTCCCCCCGCAGCACGACGCCCCCGGGGCCGCAGCAGCGCCGCCGGCAGGTGAGGGACGGGCCGGGACGGGGCAGGCCGTTGGGCCCCGGGGTCGGCTCGGGCCGGGCCGGGCCTGACCTACGTGTTGCACGGCGGGAGCGGCCTCCGCTTGCCCGGCCTCCCCGCCGGCCCGCGGGTGCGGGCAGCGGCCGGCTGGGCCTGCCGGCGGCGTGGGGGGAGCCCGCAGCCCCCAGCCCTCAGCGGGGCCCGGCTGGGGGCTGCCCCCGCCCGCGCTTCGTCCTGCCCGCCGGCCCAGGTGCGGGGCGGGTGCCCCTGCCGTCGGGATCGGGAGTGCGGTGCGGGTTGGGGGGTCTGCCCGTCTACCTGCGGGGTTCGCGGCGGGGTCCCCGCGCCGGCGGGTGGCGGGCACCCCGAGAGGGCGGGCAGAGCCTGAGCTTGGTCGAAGGTGGGTTTCACGAGAGAGAAGAGGAACCTGTTTGTTGGTGGAGGAAGAAAACTCTAGGTGTTGCATAAATCTCATGCCCCTGGGACTTATTTCGCACCCTGACAGTTACTGTTCTAAGTGTTCCAATTTGTGTTTTGCAGCTGGCTTACTATTCTTAAAACGTGGAAGCACTGTGGTGGTGTGTGACAAGCAGGTGTTGCATCTGGTATTGTTTACAAACTATAAGCAATTCTTCTGGTGTTGCTTGTAGCACATCTCTGATCTATCGTTTTTAGCTGAAACCCCCTCATAGCCTTTCATGTTGTGTCCCCTGAACTGGATGTAGTTTCAGCGTCCAACGTGTGCTTTTTATGCTTGGTGGAACTGGTAACAAGGAGTTAGCTCTTGCAGTCAGTGGCGCTGTTATCAAAGTGTTGATTCTATAGAAAAGATAGCAGAAGGGTTCTTTTGCAGGGCTGGAGAAGGATGTCATGTGATCAGTGCAACTCCAAAACTAAATGGCTGTCTGAATCATATAAATGTTTACGTATATATGCATGTACACACACAGTTAAAAAGTAAGGAGTAAGTAATCCAGAAGAACATTAGATTGGAAAAATCGGAAGCTGAGGCAGTATCTCGATCAGCTGCTGCTTTCTGTGTTGGTAGAAGTTGAAACCATAACAGGAGCCCATGCTGTAGCTAATCTGGAGACGAGCAGGGCGTTAAAGAACTTAGGGGCAGGTTGACCTAGAGTAGGGAGTGTGGAAGTTAGTGGCAGCCCTGTTCTCCAGTCCTTATCTCCATCATGTCTTGTAACTTGCAAGCATAATTAGATCTTGCAAGTGCAGCAGCCAGGGAATTCAAGAGCGTAAAGAGAAAACTATGGTGTGATTGCAGCAGAAAGTATTTAATACAGTTCTTCAAATTATTTTTAAAAAGCAATTGATCTTGATCTTGACAAGAACTAGTGATAGTGTTCTTAGTTAGAAATTTAAATTAAGAAAATATGTTTTACATACATTTTGTTTTCCACGAGCACTTGCATTTTCTGCCGTGTTACAAAAACTTTTATCACTTATCTATGCAGTGGACTAATAAGACAGCAATAAAAGTGTGTAATAAACTTTATGTGGACAGAAGATATCTTGCTTTTACCTTACTGGCAATCAATTTAAGAGAAAACTGAAGTGAAGCAGCCGGTGCATTCTGCTTGGAAAAGCAGATGTAATTGTTGAGAATCCCATGGCTCTTGTTTCTGACACCATAAGTCATTTACTTAAGTAATTACATTACTTAAGTAATGTAACTATGTTAAGAATAAACCCCTTATTCAAAATGGATTTATTGTTGATGACATTTAATTCATATTTGCGTGAATAAGCAAATAAGAATCTGCCTTTTTAATGAAAAGTCCATAAGTGTGCTCTTATAACCACTGATTATAATTGGTTAAATGTCTCTGAAGTCTTCATCCTAGAGGAAGCTTAGTATGTTGTTTATAAGTTTTTGCTTTGCTTTGCTTTTTACTTTGCCAGTTGAAGAAATGCTATATAAATCCCCAGGACTTAAAAATTGTGCAGTTTTATTTATGGTGAGCAGAACTTAAAATGACTGAGATTGTGATCTGATGTGCATTTGAGGTGGCTTTGCCATGGTGGGGAAGATTCTCAGTCTATTTTGTCTCTTCTGTTCTACTCTGGTGCCGTAGTTCTGTGGATTTGCAGAATTGGTCTAGTGGGAAAAAAAATGAAAATCCAGAGGGGCAGGGGTGATGAGGGCAGGGTTTCAGGCTTAAATTAATGTCAGAATATGGATCAGGCGTGTATTTCCAGGTAGAACGTCTCTGAGTTGCTGTAGTTGCAGCTGATGGTAACGAATGTCCTGGTACACTGAAGAGTCTCCTACTATGTTCTAAAGTTGTGGCTGCTTTAGTGAAAAAATAATCAATAATGCAGAATTCATACTGTACTGAAGATTAGCAAGCTCTTACAAAGAATGGCCCTTTGACACCTGTAAGAGAAAATCAGGAACTACTGAGATACAGAAGTCTATGTGCATTTCTGTAATGGAACCTTAAATATAAGTAATATATGTATGTAGATGCCATGTTGGCCACAATTTCACGTGCACATCTTAACTTCTGAATCTTTGTAAACATGTAGAAAGTTTTCATCCTTACATCCGGCATTTGATGTGTACATCCCCATTTTTTTGCTATAGAAGCAATTGTCAGGGAATTCTGTAGTTAAACTAGAATGTGCAGTTAAACTTTTTACAAAAGCCACCTTTAATCTACAGTTTTCCCCTTCTCGTGTTTTCCGGTTTGTCAGTGTGATCCTGCAGAGCTGTGTTGGAAGTGTTGATACTGCCTGCAGGAAAAGAATACTGTACAAAAAGTTGGGGGGGGGGGGGGGGAGGTTGTAACACAAATGGTGAATTAAATTTGGATTTTAAAAAAATGAATTCTTTGTCTTTACACAGTGTCGTCTACATGGGTTTGTGAGATGGTTCATGCCTCTAGATTAGGTTATTAAGAGTTCTTAAGGCTATCAAGAAAATGTTTTTGCTGCTTATAGCATTTAATAGTTTTAAACAGCGATACCGTGGTGTGTAAGTTTGTAATGTGAGGTACAAACATAACTCCAGGATCACTGATGTGGTGAAACTGAGGTACAGATTGTCTTAACCAAGACTGCGCTACAAGATGAATTTAGCTTCTTGTTTAACCATCAGAGCAAAGAAGTCACACTTATTCTTCTAGTCCATAATGGAAATTTTTTATCTACTCGGAAATAAGCTGTTAAACATGGAGGTTGTTTTCAACCGCAAGCAGAGTTTGGACAAGATTGTGTGGGAAAACAGCATCTCTGCTGTACGGTCTTTCATATTCAAAAGAATTAAAGAAAACTAAGAAAGTTATATAGAGTAGTTATACTTCTTTCTTAATTACTTCAAAAGGAATTTTGTATTGGTTGGAGAAAAATCCAACTTCATTCAGTGATAGCCCTGAATGAATTGTTTTACTGGAGGAAATGTCTTATTTTGTGTTCTGTTTTCCAAAGTAAAGTAGTAGGTTATCCAGTGTAATACGATCTAGATGATTCAGCTTCTCAGCCTTTGTGTCCTTATTTTATTTCCCTTGTCATGTGAGCTGCTTACCTTATTAATTATTTGCTTTAATTAAAATGTTTTATAGCTTAGGAAATTGAAATACAATATAAATATAAATAGTGATCTCTCTAACTTTTCTTAATCTGGTATGTGGCTGAACATCTATAAAATGGTGCAAGACTTAATGAACTGAAGTCATGTGTGATTATACTCAATACTGACAGACTCAGTTTAATTTTTAATGATTGGTTGTCTCCTCTCAAACAGCTGAGGGAATTGCAGTATAACCTGTAGTTACCAGCTATTTGAAATCAAATTTAGATACTTTTCTTATTTAAGCTGTATTAGGTTTCTAACTTACCTTTCATGATCACTATACTCACAGAGTTGATTGCTTTCACAGAGTGCTCAGTATTACCAACTTTCTTTGCCTTTGTACGTGAGGGGTTTTTTTTGTTTGTTTTTTTTTTGAGAATAAAACAGAAGGGATTCTGTTTCTAGTTAGGTATAACAGACTGAACAGCTTGCTAGGTCCCAGTGGTTTAGCATCAATATAAACTTGCAACATTTGGATAAATCTCATGTCTTAACAAAATTGTGATCTTTGCAATGGTAGGATACAGTCAGTGTATTGTTGCAGGTGATGGTAAAGATCAGCTGAAGAACCTTGTTTGACTTCCTGGGTTTTACGTTGCAAGCTTAGCCGTCTGTGCGGGGAAGGTTGCTTTGGCAGTGGAAGCTTATGCTAGACTGTATTCCTAGTCTTGGTTAGATTTTGGAGAGCTAAAGGCCTGGTCACCATCAAAAGAGGGAGGTTTCTCTTTGCTTTATCATAACTTGTAAAAGAAGTGTTTTCTGAAAGCCTACTTCGCTTCCTGTAAGGTGCAACATCCAGCTCCCTTCACATCAATTAATGCATGCCAAACCTATTTTATTTTCAGGTATGTCAGAACACAGCAATGAATCCACAGCACTTGATGAATCTCATCCAGCTGCAGAAGAGATCCAGTCTGACTCTGAGGTGATTGGGTGATAGTTATATTAGTGTAAAATCAACCAATCCCAGCAACAGTTTCAGACTGCCAAAAATTCTGATATACATAGCACAGTGAAATTAGTAGGGGGACATGAGTTCATGCACATTATCTTGAATGGGTGGGGTTGGTTTTGAGACACTATTAAGAACAATCCAATTAATTCATAAAAAAGCATTACTTCAACCAGTAGTCTATTGCTGTGCTGCGGTATTTGTTTTGTAAGTTGAATAGTTATAGGCGTGGTAGAGTCTGAAATGTTTTAAGTACTGCAGGAAGAAAGAGTTGGTATTTAAAAGGCAGCAATCTTTGTGTAACTTCATGATAACAAGGCATTCTATCTGCTGCTGGAGTGGTGAATCTTTTTTTTTTCTTTTTTTTTTTTTTCTTGGAAGCAAATACAGCTTGTACCTTCTTTGTGGAGAAATCTGTGACTTTTTAAAATTATGATCAAATTCCTAAGGTTCCCAATAATATTTAGCCAATCAGTTGTGTTTGGGAGGCTGTCTCAGAAACAAAGAGTAAATGTTTCCCTGACTGTTCTAGAATAAGAATGAAAAAAGGTGATGCTGACTTTATCACTATTAGAGTTTCGGTGCCAGTGAATTGTTTTTAAACTTTTTATAAAAACGGAATAGTGACTCCACAGATATTTAGCATCTCTCCAAACCTGGTATTTGTAAACAGATGTGTGACGAAGGTAGTCATTAAGTTACTAAAGGATGAATATTTTTTTTTCTAAATAAAATGTCCAGCTGAAACTTCATGATTTTCTGTAGTGCTTATGTCATTCATGCCTAATACATCAGTACAAATTTAGGAACTTCTTCAGATTTACTTCAGGCTATTCGTATATATGATAATCTTCTTCTGAGGATTCAGTTTCTTTATATACTTAGTTTAAATCAGCTGAGGGCTACACTTGCCAAAGGGATACTTAATTCAGCAATCATACTCATTGTTGCAACAGAAATACTGTTGTGGTTTGGTGGTTTAGTTTTCTCTCAGATCAGTAAACTTACCTTAATTGCGTGAGGTTGCAGGAGCATGCATCCAGAGGTAAAGAGAAATGGCAGCTGGTTTTGGCAGTAGCCTACAGTTAGAGTAAGTATTTTGAGACACTGCACTGCTGAAGTAAGCTGATGTTGTGGCTGAGAGCAGTCCTTCATTCTCAGTAGTTTCTTATTGCATTATTACACCCTCTGTTTCATAGGCACAAGTGTTGGAGCTGTGTGATGAACTGTTTTGGAGAACCGATTTGAGTGGAAAAATTACCCGTCCCCTTTTTGGGCATAGGTCACCTTCTTTTAACCTGCAGCATTTCCTCAATCTTGTTTGCTGTACAAATACTTTATTCTGGCCCAGGGAAGAGGTGGGGGAATGGGGAAGGCTGATGGGGGGGAAGAGTTAGGAGTAAAGGGCAGAAAAAAAGGCGAGGATTTGTTCTTGGCAGCAGTTCTAGCTTAGACTGTTGACTAAAATGCAGGCAGTGATTTCTTGTTATGGCTGAGCCAAATTAGCAGTTTATCCCACTTTCCTTTTTCAGCTGCTCATTTCATGTCTTTGGTGCTTGTCTGACCTCATTGCAAACTGATTCAACTCACTGAAACTGTGGAAAATGAATTCAGTGAAAAGGTCTATTGCCAGGCTAGTGAGTTGAGTGTGTTTACTGCACAGCCAGGTGAGTGGCTGGGAGATGGGACACTGTATGGCTCACGGTAGGGACTTGAAAAGCAGAGTGGTGAAACATCCTCCTTTCAGCAATGGAAAATGGTGGTTTAGTTCAGATGTAACATGAAACTCAAGTTAGCAAGTCATTTTTTTGCTTTCTCTGAATTTGATACATAGGTTTGACTCAAGTAGGAATGCCTAAAAAAATATGTGAATTGCTTCTAGGTTGTCTTAGATTTCAAAAGTTGTCCAGAGAAGCTGATGAATTTTTATCTAATACATGTATTTACTAGAGACACGTATGCATATGCATGAGCGTGTATATCTCTGAATAAATGCATAAACATATATCAGTGTACAATATTAGCAAAATTATTTGAGATTCTTGATGAAAAGCACCCCAACCAAGTATTTGTTTTGCCTTTAATTAAATTTGGAGATGCAGTTTTGTTTGTGATTGCTGCCAAATGAAGTGTATCCTCTGACGGTCCAGGAGTTCCCCTTGACACTGTTTTCTGACAATTTGCAGAAAGAAGAACAAGAATAGCTATGTTGGCCTATGCTGACGTTTCAGTATTGGGCAGGTAGCTGTGACAGGCCAAGCATTTTGAAAAATAACTCACTTTACTGTGTCAAGTAGAAGTATGGTTCCTAGCAGTCTTGGAGTTTAAGCAGATGTGAGATTTAGAGCAAGCTTAAGAAGCTCGAGCTATTGGACAGATTTCCTAAATTAAAATCTAAAATGGCAGGTAACTAGAACATTTTATCTAATGGTGTTGTATAGCAACTCCCTGTGAGGAGCAGGGACTTGGACTCGATCCTTATGGGTCCCTTCCAACCTGAGATATTCTGTTCTATGAAATGAAACAAATTACTGTTTTAAATGTATTCATAAAATAAACATAGACCTTTTGGTGTGCTTCAGTGTTTTCATTTACTTAAAGGCTATGAGTTTAGAGTTTGTTCTGTTGTATGAAGAATGACCCAAAACTGTGTTCTAGTTGTGGGTGAAGACTGGACTATATGGAGAATTTGGTATGCTAGGCCAATGTGAATATATGGCATGTGAGCTATTCCTTCCTAGTACTGAAAGAAGGCACTTACTGGGTACTAAATGAGAGGGATCGATGGGGTAAGTTAGTGTGTTATAAAGTCACTTTTTCTTGAATTCATAGCACGCTGACTTTTTCTTAAATGATTTGAAATCTGTTCTTTGTGTATTTAGAATTTTTTTCAAAAGGTGTGCCTAAATGTTTAGCTTCTCCTCTTAGGGAAGTGTTTCATAAAGCACTATTTTTGAAAGAGTAGCTTTCAATTCAGTTTTGTTAAGTTAGTTGTAGAGAAAGTCTTGATCCTCAAAAGGGGAAGATGTATCGCCTCAGATAGTATTTTAGGGTGTAGTTCATATGTATGGTTCTTGGAGTGGCTTGTCCTTGGCCTTTTTCGTTCTCTTCACCATATGGGTAAAGGGCAGCATTACTCAGAACTCAATGGACTTTTGGTGGTGTTTTATGCTGCTAATTGAAGAAGCTTAGTACACTTTCAGAAATGTAAATGGGATTTTGTAGATACCAAATAAAGTTTGAGTAGTGAACTCTGCTTCAAAAGACCAACAGAGATGAAGTCTCAGTAATTTACAGTCTTTGGAAGAAGTTACAGTAACATAGCTTTGAAAGCGATCAGGAGTTAGAGGAGCATGTTTATTGGAGCGCACAGACAGTGACTAGTTAGACTAAAAGCTTGGGAGGCCTCAAAGCTTACTAAGGAAATCAAGCTTACTAATGTAAATGAAGTGGTGAGAAGTGATAGTGGGGGAAATATTGGCAATGGGGTATGACAGAGGATGTTGCTGATTAAGAATGGTGCAGGTGATCCTGAGTAAGTACCAATAAAATCTTTGTGTTATATGGATATCCTGTAAAAGCTCCACGTGTGGTTGGAGAAGCTGCTGGCTCTTCAGCCTGATCTCAGACTGGGCCTCTTCCTGACCCTTTGACTGAAAAGAGCTGGTTCAGTTTGATGATCTAGGAACTTTAAGCGAAGAAAGCACCTATTCTTAAGTACGCCTTGATGGTGTACCAGGTCTTGCCAGTCTTGCACAGGTGCACGGACTGGTTTGAAGACTTCAGACAACTTTTATATAAGTAATTGAACAAACACTGCTTTGGTTGTGTGTTGATTTTTTTCTACTGTTGACGCTTTAGTTGACTAATGAAGCTGTCTTGCAGAGTTAGGGGTAGTTTTTTTGAGAGGGCCGAAATTTTCAGTTTCTCTTAGTTTTGGGGAGTGTTAGGGTGCCATTCCCTCTTCAGGTGCTTGTAAATGGTGTGTATTTCTTCTGGGAATGTCTCTTCTAGGTTATACCTTAGGTCACTCTTGAAAGCCGTGGTTTCACAGCTGCTGCTACTGTTCACAATGCAGCTGTGTTTTGAAACTAACTTTGATTCTTGAATTGCATTGGTGCTTTTAAGTTCTTGTTTCTGCATTTCACTTCAGATTTACCGCTGACTGAATGACAGTTGCATACCAACAGTTTAGTCAGAAGGTGGCACTATATTATGAGAAAATAAGAAGCAAGTTAAACTATTTTACAGTTTGGAATCAGTACTTTTCTTTTTGTAACACATGATTAAACTCATTTTACTTCTCTAATATTTCTTGCTTACCAGTAGCTAGTACAATTTTTTTTTTAGCCAGCTCACCTTTTTTATAGTTTGAGGTACATAAACTACTCTTACGGTTCGAGTGTGTGTAGAAAATATTTGTCTGGTCCCACATGTCTCATTTGTCTGACACGCCCCTACCCCCCACATCAATGGGTTAAATTTTAGTGTTTCATTTCTCTTAGATCTTGAAGCTTTAAATTACTTCTGTCTGACCTGTGCTAGCATATTAATGTGATTTTGGTATGTGATTAAATGAATGTATACAGACCTAGTATATCAGAATATTACCAATAGGAGTTTGAAATAAAATCAACTGTTATGAAACCTATACATCAAATATTTTCATATAGATCACTCATTAGAAATTGAAGACAAATGCTAACTTGTTTGTCCTTATACTATAGGAAGGTGCAATGGCTCAAGAGTCTCCGAAAAATTCAGCAGCAGAAATTCCTGTGACTAGCAACGGACAGCTGGAAGATTCTCACGAGCACAGCTTTAACAGGGTAAGAATTTTCTTTGCTGTCTAATAAGGTCCCATTATCAGAAATGCTAGAGTTACAATGCAATGCATAGCAGACTTCACTTGAAGGTTTTCTAGAGCTTTAATGGAAAAACTCCTTTGAAGCTCATAAATTATTATTTGACATAATGTGATTGCACATTGCAATAACCTTTTTTGTATAAAAGGCATGTTAGTAGTGGCAAATATTTCTGAACGTGAAATAGTGTAAAGAATTGGGTGCTCTGTAATGCGCAGTCAAGTGCATATGCTTCTACATTCTTGTCTCTGATCCTTGAGGATACTGATTTTTTAATCCGACAATTTTATTCATAAAACAGGACAGCAAGCACTTTTAAAATATGAGACTTAACAGGTCCTGTAAATTCAGGCTAACAAATCCTAAATCTTTTATGAAAAAGTATCAAATTGTTCGAGGCAAGCTACTTCTAAGGGGTATTAAGTTTAGAAGCAACATGCCTAAAAGTAAAGAAAGATAGTCAAGTTCTGATTTGAAGTTGTAAAAAGGAGAGAAGTAACTTTTCTTGTGCTGAAAACGAAAAATTACTACTGTATTGCTATATGCTATATAGATGAGATGTATCAGAATCCACCTTATTTGTTGTATGTTGAAAAAAAGTTATACTTCCATGATCATCTGTATGCAATTTTGAGTTCTTTCCCTTAACCTCGATATATTTTACTATCAGTTCTTGTGTTAGGCTGTCCAGCAGAGGGTGCTATGGTATAGTTTATGTAATTTGGGGTTGGTTTTCTTTTTATTTTGCTTTTCAGTTGGAAATATGAGGTCTAGTTAATTATCCACATTTATTAGATATCTGTTGAGACTTAGATTTTAAGGAAATCTCGAAGCTTTAACACTCCCATGCTGACTTGCAGTGCAGGATTATTTCTAAAAGAAATACTGAGCAGAACTTCAACATTTTATTCTGTCCTGCTAAAATGCTGATTAGAGGGGGGAGCCTTCATAAGTTTAAAAACAAATTATATATACATCCTGAATATTGGTAAAATAAGCATCTGCCTAATTTTGTCTGCTGGTTTTAGCTTTAATGGAAAAACTCCTTCAAAGTTGATAAATTACTGTTAAAGTTGACTAAAAAAAACGAAGCAGATACTGCATCTTGCAATAACTTTTTTATATGAAAGGTATGTTAGTAGTGGCAAATCTTTTCTGACTGTTAAATAGTGTAAAGTATTGGGTGCTCTGTAATGCACAATCAAGTGTATACTTTTCTAATTATTGATTCTAAGCCTTGAGGATACTGATTTTTAGTCCAGCAATTTTATTCATAAAATGGGAAAACAAGCATTTAAATATATATTAAAAGTATAATTTTAAACATGTATTTATTATATTATCATTATAAATCAAAATGTTAAATAAATATGTAAAAATATGTATTTAAAAAATAAAATAGATCCTGAAAACAACATCTGAGACCATTTGACTATGATTGCAGGGTAGCTGTATAGTAAGCATGGCTGTAAAAAAAAAAAGCATAAAACTTCATGAGATGGAAATGCATCCATATTAGAGCTCTTATTAAAAAAATACTGCACTTATTACTGGGCATTTTTTCTACTTCTGCTGAATGGGCCATGGTTTTTTTTTTATGAATAGCACTGCAATGAGGGAAGGCTTATGTTTCTTAAGATTTGTTATTCAACTTAGATCTACCAGTAACATAATGTAAAAATTAGGACGATGTTTAATGAAATAAAGTTAAAACTAAATTTTGATAAAGATGTACCTATGTTTAGGGGGGGCAACAAAAATACACCTTTAAGTGGTGATGAATTTGGGTTCACCTGGAAGTAGAGAAGCAGATTTACTATTTTTAAGCCTGATGACCTTGATGCTGCTGTGACATGACTGCTAAGTTATCTTTTCCTTACATAGTAATTGCTTCTTCAGTGTAGTGCATCCAGTATTTAACGGAACTTGCACTGTTGTTGACTGGGTCAGAGCCCTTGTTCAGTCAAAATATAATCACCATTTTCAATGGAAAGTTCCAATCTTAAGGTAGTTTTTTTTCCTATGGCCACATATAAAAGCTCAAGTAGGTTTTTCTTGTCATGTTAATTATTTTGCTGGCTTGGAGTCAACTATATTTCGAAACTTCCATAAAAATGGGTCAGATATTTGGTTGAGTTGCAGAAAATTTATACTATGCGCACATAGTTGAGTTTGCTGCTGTAATTATTTTCACAATGCTTATTCTGAGATCAATGAAGTGTGCTTCAACTATTTTTTTGAACTCTTGTACAAGTTAACACCCGCATGTGTGACCTAAACTCAGAATATGTGATAATCAGGGCTTCTTATAAACAAAACAAAGAAAACAAACTCCTTGGAGTTAACATCTAGGTCTGTTTACTAATCTGTTAGTCTGAAATTCTAATATTTAGCTTCTATTCATCTTGTTTCATGTTTGTTATTTCTAATACTTAATGCTACACTTTCTCTTTTTTTCCTTGCCAGGTAATTTTTTGTTTTAACCTAAAGCAATATGCATTGCACCACAAAATTTCTGTGCCAAGTTTTCAGGGGTCTTTTTTCCTATCGACTTACGGAAATGACAAGCCAAGTACTGATTTTTAGGAGGTTGCTTAGGAAAGGGGCAAGAAACCATTACCACTTGAAGTTGCACTGTTACCACAGTGCTCAGTAAGAGTATATGACCACAGTAGAGTTTAGAGGACTCAAACTCCAATATATTGATTTCAATTACGCCTTCTTGGGAAGCTGGGAAACGAGGTTATTTTAGTTTCTTCTTTTCTTATTGTTATGATCAGGGAGCTGTTCATCTAGATGTTGTACAATTCAGATGTAAAAAATAAAACATCATTTATCCTGTATTTTTTTTATTTGGTCTTCTACAACCTTTTCTTCAGGGTTCTTTAATTACAAAATGAAGCTTTCCTCTAGACTTGCATTCTATTTAGTGCTTCCATCAGACCTCATCCATAAGCTGCTCAGGCATGAAAATGCGTGTTTACTGTCCTCCAAATGCAGTATTTGTATGTACTCAAGCATGAGAAGTATTTCACTTTGCAAGGCAAGGTAGTGCAAATGTATTTACCTGGAAGTGGCAAAGTGGGGTTGCTCCTTCTTTGAAGAAAAATGCCATTAGTTTTGCAGAACATCAGACAGCATAGATTGCCATAACGTCATTTCAGAAGGAAGCATATTAGTTCCAGTCTTGTGGGAATGTGATATAGCACTACTTGATGCATCTTCTTTGTTCCTTATGTTTAAGAAAAAGAATCAAAAGCATATTTTATAAGGTGACTTAAATAAGTGTTTGCCTAACTACAAAGTCTCATTCAGAAATATGCTGCTACATTCTAATTCTGTCTTGTTTGTAATAATAAGAGATGCCTGTGGAATTCTGACAAGTTTTGTCCTGCCCGTATGATGGATGGAAACTTTTTTCAACTAAAAAAGGCTGTAGCTTCAGTCGTCATTGGATGAAATGTCTAATGTCCTTTCATTACGAAAAAGCTTGACCCAGTGCTTTTCAGCTCTCCAAGCTCTGTTGGAACTCGCTTAAGCTTTAAACGCTTGGTGTATAGAACCGTTTAGCCAATGTTGGGATGTTTGTTAGTCTGTTTTAATAACAGAGGACTTCAGCATTTCCTAATCAAACATGTTTTTCTTACTACTTTGTACAAGAAAACTCAACATACAAGAAAGTCTTGCTGGTTTATTTTCTGCACTGGTTTATCTCACTTATCCCCGACTCCTGGAACACAGTTTTCCTCCCATGCTATTATAATTATGTGATTAGAACAGTGGTGTTTTATTGTCACTGAAGGGATTGGGAGCTGAGGACTGTGGTAAGGAGTGAGGAAGTATATTATTCCTAATTCAGTAACATGCCATATAGTGTGAAAGCTGCATAGAAATAAATTAAATTAATCAAAACTGTTTGGTCTGCCTGTAAAGGTATTCAGGCAGCTGTAAGCTATTTGTTATGTTTAAACTATTCTACAAAGTCTATATGAAGTTATTATCAGTCTGAGTCTCTGAAATTGTTGTTCCAATTGTTTCCTTTCATTTTCAGTGTAGACTCTCTTCTCCTGGCTCTTTTTTTATTCTTATGGGGGCAAAACCATTATTAAATGTGTATGTAATACCAGTAATAAACTTTAGGCTGCAAAAGATAAATTAACTTTGTTGTGAGTCTTCAATTTATCTTATTAAAATTAGGAAGTAAGTTCTGGGATCTGATGATTCTGAGTGCATGTGTTCAGCATCTTGTTCTGTAATTCCATTGCCAGGCTGCACAAATAGATAACGTCAATTCTTTTTTGTCTTTTGCCTTCTGAAAAAAATGCCAGCCTTGTCACTCACATTCTACCTGAAAGATCCAAGTTAATCTCTTAGGTTTTGCTATGTTGACTGGCATAGTTAGATTTTACTTTGGGCAATTACATTTTAATTAATGTAGACTGATTTAAAATACAGTTCTATGTGTCAGTTCTAGAAGACTGGTTTTAGGAGATGGAACAAAAAAGACCAGTCTTTCTTTTTGTTGCCAAGTGGTCTGCTTCATACAGTCTTAAAAACAAAAAATATCAATGTTAATGATGAGAGTAGAAGGGAAACTAATTTAAAACTGGATTGTAGTATGATATTAAGTAAGTCAAAAGGGATGTAGTAGAAGAAAGGGTCTTCTGAGTGAAGAGCAATGTATTGGAGAATAGAAGAAATATGTCAGTCCATGTTGTTTGCCACTTCAGCATCAATTAAAGCCTTCAGCTCTCCTCCCATTTATTTTTATGCCTGAATTTATATTGATGTGAGGATCTAGTGGCTTAATTAATGGAAGATAGGAGCTGAGTGATATAATAGGGCAAAGAGAAGAAGAAAATGCTGAATATGTACAAGGAGCTCCACTTGCACATGAATTAGGATAAGAAGCTAAAGTTCAGAGCCAATTATCTTACTGGATAGATGTTATGTCTATCTACATTATGTTTTATTTCATGGGACTTGTAGTCTTTAAAACTTTAAACTGTGAACTTTACAGTAAGATGTGTTGCAAATTTTTCCTGAAGGTTACTTGAGTAGTTTTATTTAAAATGTCATCCATCATTAAAAAATAAACGAGCATATGATTGTTCCCAGTTTAGTCACTCCACTTTTAATGGACTCCCTGACCTAGCTAGTGATATGCGGTTTTTAAAATACCTTTATTCAAGATAGTAAAGGCAAGTAAAACCATATCTGTTAAACTTACTCTTGGTACTAAGCAAAAGGTAATGCTTAGTCATGCATTAATAATGGATTGACATAACTAAGAAATTAATACAATTAATACTTGCTTCTGAGTTTCTACTAAGCTGCTGCAGAGTGACTGTGCTTCTAAGTTTCTTAGTACGTTTCTCCTGAGCGCCTTTCTCCTGAGTGTGTTTTGACCGAGTTTCTACTAAGTTTGTACTAAGTATGTTTCAACTGAGTCCCTGTTAAGTTTCGAAGTATGTTTTGACTGAGTTTCTCCGGAGCGCATTTGTCCTGAGTATTTGTATTGTGTTTCTACTAAGTTAGTTTTGACTAGGTTTGTTTCTGACTAGGTTGGTTTGTACTGGTGGAGAAACAATACAGTTCTGGTATCTTTCCCCTCTTCGTTTTAGATCATTATGGATAGCATGGATGGGAAGTAACTTTTTGGAGGTAGTCTTGTAATTCAGGCAGCTTTCCTTCATGAACATGCATTCTGAGCACCTTCTTTGCTGTGTCTACTGTCTTAACAGGATTGATATATCAAAAATACATATTGGTTCATCTGGATGATCTGTATAATAACCTGATGAATATTGCTGTTAGAGTTGTATTTTAGTAAGGTTAGTCTCATTTACACATTTAGTTTAATATGGTGATTTGAACAAATTAAAATGGGATTTTAACAAAGGGTTAAAGTGCTTTAAATGCTCTATTCAATACAGGTTTGCACTGTCTTGACTAGATCTAATTAAGCTAGTGCAGCTGTTCTGCGTACCTATATTTCATGCTTTTGCTTCTTTGAGCCTTTAGCATGCTAAATGGCTGAGGGTGGGGTAGGTAATCCAACCTTTTAACAACTGGGAATCTTCTGAGTTGTAGACATTTTAGACCTCTAGCTCTGGGTCTCAGTGAAGTTACAATATTAAAATACTTCTGCTAGATGATAATTGCATAAACATGCAATAGTTTTCAGCCTCATGCAATTGAAAATTATGAATGAAGCATCTTCTTTCTTTTTTTTTTTTTTGTGATGGTGATCCCTTAACAGATTTGTAGTTTTGAAATACACCAACAAATTTTGATGAATTCTAAAGACTTGATTTCCCTTTTATGAAGAAGGGGGGAAATCACTTACGAGTTTGAGAGCAGATCTTCTGATAATCAAAATCTTCCTCTTAGCTAGAAGAGCAATACATAGCAGGCTATTTACCTAGCCTTCTTACCACTCTAAAATCTCCTTAAGTACTGTCATATCTTCTCTTAAATGTGGGGTTTTATGCACAATCTTTTCTTAGTCTAAGGCTGTTTGTAAATCATCCTTCTTTGTAAATTATTGAAGGGATAAATTGCTTTGTCAGAATGATTACAGATTTTTGGGTAGCTTTTTTTTTTTATCTACACTTGTGTAAAAAAAAAAAAAAGGCAAGCAAAATCAGTTGCAAGAATGGCATGTTAAAAATTGAAGTTTACATGCAGAAGTGTGTCTCCACTGAACAGTAACTTGCATGTTTATAAACAAAAAAAGTAGTGTTTTGATGATCACTGACTTTTTTATGACAATTCTGGTCATGTATAAATGGACAAATGGTGAATATCTTAAATTCATATGCAAGGATAACTTTCTTCAGCAGGGTATATTTCAATTAGTTAATTAGGTGTTTAAACACAGCTTTGAATGCAGTTCTTTACAGTGAACTTTGCCTTTTTGCTAATGAAAAAAGTGTAGATCTCTTCAAACAAATATGTGTTTGTGTACCTATACATACATATGTATATATTTATGGAAAAAAACCTGATATGTATATATACACAATTGTAGATCTTAGTAATTTTCATGATCCAAATATCAGGTTTTTATTTAAGAGAAGGATGTGTTGTAATATGCTGATTTATTTAACTCTGTAGTTTGTTCAGCCTATGTTTAGCTTCAAATTAGAATTAAGTTGAATGTACAGAAGTAGTACAATTGCTTAAATTTATATCGAAACTTTTGTCTTTACAAAGCAGATGTTCTGCATTTTAACCTTAAATACAGATGATTGCTTAGATTCCTATTGCGAACATGCTTAAGCAGGTTAGCTGTCTACATTTGTTTGGCTACAGATTTAGGTATTTCTGAAAACTATGCAATGTGCCAAGGTGCCTTCAGGAAAATAAAAAAAAGCCATGTCCTTTTTGTTATATCAGTGCATCTTCTCCTCTGCAGTCTGGTTATCCCTTTTCAAGTCTGTCTGCTTTTTCAGCTTCTATTGACTTACTACATTTTTAGTTAAATGGACTCTGTTAGCTAACCTAAGTTGAAGCAAAGGCTTTGCAGCATACCACCAACTGCAAGTACTTAAATGGAAGCACCAGTGTTAAGTCAGTTGTGAAGACTGGAAACAGTATGTATCCAATGTTGTTATATGCTTAATTTGTGAAATCAGGTTCTGCATGTGACTACTATTTGTTGTTCATGCTGTTTATTTTTCCTTTTTCTTTTTTGTATAATGCTACAGATACACAAATATAGCATAATCTACTGTTAAGTAGCCAGTTCATGTGAGTGAAAGTATGGCTATAGGAATTGGTTACTCTGATTGCAGTAACATCCTGGGTTTTCAATATCAACAAGATTTCTGTTCTGCTGGAATTCATATGTTTGTAGCTCTTCCTTTTTTCCTCCTCCCAGGAGTTTGTCTTAAACTGAAGGCAACTAACTAAATCTGTGGGGATGTGATTCAAAGCCAGTTCTTGACAGTCTGAGCCTCTAGGCAGTATCATTCTTATGTACTAGCTTGCTTCTGGTTTGTGGATCGAGTGACTACAGTAATACGTCAAACATAGATTGGATTTTAAAGGTTGTGTTTTCTTTGTAATTAGAAGCATTGCGTATATCATAAATAGTTACTGCACATGTCCAGACACTGACATCTTAAAGCTATGTATAGTTTTTCTCTGCAAATTTCACTATTGCTCCTCTATACTTTTTCATCTTTTTTGCCTTTGTATGGAAGCAAAGGGGATGCAAAAGAGTACCTGACTCCAGAAACTTCCAGTTTTCCAATTTCTTGATGCTTAAGTTTTTGTAAGTGTATTTTACCTTTTTGCTTTCGCTTCCAGAGTAGCTTTTCACCCACTTCTTATTTTTACAAATTAGTAGTTTTAAATTGCTTTGAATACCTGAACTTTTTTTAAAGCCCTAAGTATATTCCATAACACCAGAGGCTTAAACTTCAATCAGATGGCTGGAAATATAGTCCCGGAAACCTTTAGGAGCTATTTGTAGAGGTGGGTAAGATAGCAAAAATGGGCAGTAGGATGGTATGTGAATTGATATGTGAATTCATAGCTCAGTTATAGGCCTGCATTGGGCTTTTGTGAAAACTTCAGTTGCATTGAAGTTGGTTGTAGTAGTTAACCTAGCTCTCAAAAGTTAAACAAGGTGATCTCAGGCAATTTTAAATCAATGAGTTTCAAAAGCAAACAGAAGTAAATTGCAACTTTGTGCTGTGAGCACTTGTGATGATGTAGAGTAGGTGCTCAGAAGGAAGCTGTTGAAGTGATGCCTTTCTGGATGTTTCTCCCATGTCAAATATTGAAGAGATTTCATGTGCTGTTTGTAGAAATTAAGTAAGGATGCTGTGAATTTTAAAGCTATTTCTTGCTTAGAGTAAAGTAATTTTTTTTTATCTTTAACATTATGACAGTTGCTTCCACATTTTTGGTTTGTAAAATGTTGTCTGCTCTTAGTCTTAGATCATTCTGTACCCCTGTTGGTTTTTAACTGGAAACATTATTAAACTGATATGGCTGTTTGGACCAGCTTCAGACCACATAACATGATGTTGCGGGCCACGTTTTTGGTAACTGCTGCTCTAAGAGATGGCATTCTAGTTCTTCATCAATATAAAAGAAAATTCTAGAATAAATACACAGGCTATACTTAACAGTGTTTCTCATTCATTTATTTGTGCATTGCAGTAGAATGCTGTGACACCAGTGAAGACATCCCAGGCTAAAGGCAGAATTGCCTGTCTGAGAGCTGCTGAAATTGCATTATAATACTTCTGAGTCACTTTTATCTTTTTTTAAACATTAACTTTCCATTTTTATTAAAATATTTCCAAGGACTTGAAACACTCATTACCAGTTGGACTTGGACTTTCTGAAACCAAAATAACATCTCATGGCTTTGACAGCACCAAAGAGGGAGTCGTTGAGGCAGGACCATTTCCAGGTAAAGGTAACTGCTTTTTTTGTCTTTACTTCTCAATTTAAAATCTTAAGGCATATTTTCATATGGTCAGGTATACAATGTTCTGTAGCTGCTTTGAGCATTTTGGTGTAAATGTACACATTGAGATATGCATTACTGACAACCTGTTTATCTTCTCTGGTAGCTGTGTTGTTAAAATAGAGAGAATATGGTACACTTGTAGTATCTGTCAAGGGACTAGTGGAAGCGACTTAGTGTTAAATTGGTCTGTGTTTACAGAAAGGGAAGTCCTTGAGCACCTTGAAATGGTGTCAGACTGAAGAATTTTACTATTACATTTCATTGAAGCTTTCTTTAAATGTTGTAGGTACTGTTCTGATTTGAAACATAACTGAAGAGTTACTTATTTCTTGATACACAGCTCACTTATCTGGAGCAGATTAATGAGTGGAGTTCTTTGTTGTCCCTGAGACTTGTCTCTCCTTTTTTTGTTATAGTGCCTATATTACTTTAATGTATTTGGGTCTCTTTTTCTAGGTACTACGTAATGAAAAAATGTCTGTTCTCATATTTTCTTAGCACAAAGTTGCGGTTGTTTATACCAGAAGGATTTTAGTTAATATTTAATTCACTATGCAAGTATTAATGTATGTTTTAGAGAATCTAAGCTAGTATTAAACAATGAGAAGTATAAAGTGATAAACAAGCCAGTAATGTCAGTGTTTCCCATCTGTCTAAAAACAAGAGTGCCACGATATAGTATGTGAAAGTGATATTTTAATGAATTGTGTAGCTTCTACAATTTCTGAATTTGAAAGGTTTGAAATGATCTCAAATGAGCAGCTGTGAAAATAAGTCTCTTTGTAGTCATAGATTTAATTTACATTTTGCTTCATTTCCTGTTTGGTAAAATTCTGTGCTTATGAAAACAGTGATTTACATGCTGTACTTTACATATATTATGAAGTGAATGCTGTGGTTTCTTTAAGTCTTTGAAATTAGCAAAATATCTAGCTAAAAACTGGCCAGATGGCAAACTGCTCACCATTCTTGCCTTTTTGTATTCTATTAGCAGGATAACTGTAGCAGCTGTTAAGTGCATTAACCTGTAAGGGAAAAAGTGTCTAAAATGTGTTTCAAGCTACATTAATATGTTTGAAATCCAAATGTTCTGTAGAAAGTTATGTACACAAATGATGAGTTTTGGACATGTCATTTTTAACACTTTAGATACCACAGTTTTCCTCCAAGAATGTTTTCTTCAGATTTTTCCTAATGCTCTAACCAAATCAGAGGGAGAGAGAAGTGGTAGAAATTAAGGCTTCTTATGAAACTATGGACAAAAGTAGAATGATTGTCCTGTTTCTAGAAATTCTATTTTCTGTTTGAATGTCCTTATTAGGGCTGCATTTTTGAATGCAAAGTAGACAATACTGGAGGGGAAGGGTTTTTAGAATTTGGGGGATGTTGAATGATGAAGCATGCATAAAGCTGCATTAATACTCTGTCAAATGATAAGGATTTTTTTAACTGCTTGTCTTGGCTCGCTTGCTGAAGTGATTCAGTCTTTAGGCCTTTAGCAGGATCTTGCAGTCAAACTTCTCTGCCTGGATGAATCCAGTTGCAGCTCTTATGCAATGTATTGCTATAGAAGGACACAGCGAGTGAGCCGTCTTTCAATCTCATCTTTTCTGTGTAATTGGATCCAAATCATTGGATTCATGTACCCCGTGTTAGTAGTGCTCAGTGGTATGTTTAAAAGGCAAAAGCTGATTGTTGATTCAGGTACGTTGAGTGATATTTTTGATATTACTGATAATTTTGTTGAAACGGCTAAAGTTTAGGCTTGATTTCCTTTCCCTCCCAGCACACTGTTAGCCCTGAAGTATCTCCGAATTTCTCAGCAAGCGTAATAAAAGCTCCCCCCCAATAGGATGGTTACTCATCACTACAGACAAGAAGTTAACTTGTTTGATTGTTTTTTCAATCCTGAAAATTTCATAAGAATGCCACTTCACATTTATGTGATATGAAAGTGGCAAAGCTCTGAAAAGCCTAATCCTGGAACAGCTTAGAGAACACACATGGTGCAGGTCATTTAAAGTTGGGTTTGTTTGTTTGTTTGTTTTTTTTTTAAAGAGAACAAGCAAGTGCTGTAAAAATCTTTCTTTTGGGAAGGAGATTACACACCTTAACAACTAATGGCTGGTATGATCTTCAGGATGGCTTATTGCTGTGTGTTTACACAGACTTAGGAGCAGATGTTAATCAAGTATATCTGAAATTGGCACAGACTTCAGAGCTTACTTCACCCCTTAATGCTGTGGGTACCATTCAGTGACAGTGCAGAGTGAAATCTACCTAGACCTGAAAAAGGAGGTTTCAGCTGTGGAAGCTGTATATAACAATCTTTCCTGGAATTTTCTGGTGATAGTATATACTTTACTCATGAAGCTGTCAGTTGCATTTTGATTACTCTTACAAAAAAAAAAAAATAAATTTGGCATCATGACCTAGAGAAAAAGATTAAATCATGAAAACTTGGAGTAGTTCACATGAACAGCTGCACCTCTTAAAAAGCATTTCCATCAGAAATTCCAGTAACTTTTCTGCGAACACTTCTATCTAGTGTGTTGCTGAAGCAAATGTTTCTTTGTTTTGAAAAAAACCCTATGTGTGTAAAAGTGCACATTGCCTTTGAAGGGAAGATGATGGATTTTCATGGTTAAATGTGTCCCCTTTTCAGGTTCCTCAGCATCACCCAAATCATCTGTTATATCTCCTAGCAGTGCAGCAGCTAGCAGACTGGCTGGACAAGGTTGCGATTTAATTATTCCCACAGGTATCATAGCACTGAATGGATAACGCCCTTGTCTCTGCTGACACTGTACTAACTCCTCCATGTCTCTAATAATTTGATTTACTGTTAGTTGGAAATATAACTTCTGGGGTTTTTTGGTGGCTCTCATTTCTGGCTTTTAACAGTTCACAAAGTAACCTCTGCTTTCCTTTCTGTATGCTGCTTTTTGCTCTATAATATTTAAAAAATAATTACCAAATATTAATAATAAACAGTAGCTAAAATGGGAGTAATCAAAATCTTTTATTTAGGTTAAAGCTGAAACTTTTGGCATTTTTTGCCAAAATGATCACATACTCCAGTAGAATAGAGTATGAGGTGGCCATTAGGAATTCATAACACCCAATCTAGGCTTTGCCACTTGACTCATTTTGTGCCTATGGGCAAATTACTTAACATCTTTGTCTGTTTCCTCCTATATAAAAGGAGAAAACCTATTCAGTTACCTCATAAGGGTGTTGAGAGGATTAATTACTTAATGTTTGCACAGCATTTTGAAGACGTAAAGAACATAGTAGAGCTTGATGCTAAACGAGTATCTTGAGGCATCTGTATAGACTTTTTTTCCAAACTCTTATTTACATAAATAACCTGGCAAGGCTAAGGTGACTGTAAGTAGCAGTAGGGATTAGAAGCAGGAGTAGTCAAAATTGTATATGAATAAATAAAAATGTTCCTTAAAAAGTGGTAGTGCTTTGCAGTTCTTACTGTTTAGGACACTAAGAAATATTTTTGCAAAATTAAAACTTGGAATCCACATGATATCCCGTACTAGCTTGAAAATGCTAAGTATTGGCAATTAACGTGTGGTGGTTTGCCCTAGATATTTTAATTTGTTGCTTTAAATATTTTCTTTGTTGCTGTTTTTATACTGGTGGTTTGTATAATTAATTATTCCTAATACAATGAGCTAATAAAGTTGAAATAAATAAGTTAAATATTGGCTGAACACATCTTCTGGAAAGGATGGCATTCATTGGAAAAGATGAAAAATCTGTTTTGAAATTTATTAGTTGTACTCTGACAACAGTTTTTATATGCCGATAATTTTCATTTAATAGTCTGCAGGTTGTAAACAGTCTTCTAGATTGGCTAAATCCAAGAGGTTGTTCAACTGCTGGAACTTTAAAACATAGATTAAATAATAAATATATCTCAAGCTGTTTTAAGGTTGGTTAGTAAAACTGTGCATTCAGGTAAGCTTTACTCAGCCTATTACTACATGAAATACTGAGAGAGTTACATGCTTTATATCAGTTTTAAAATAATTCTTTCTCTCTGGAATTGATTTTGAAAATCTGCATATTCATCTTAAGTTCTTACTGTCATCTTGCTCTGCTTTTTTCTGCAATTGCACAAATCTTTCATGCCTGCTATTGATCCCTTAAAACAAAAAAACCCCAAGGCCTTGAAGATTTGCTTTGTGTCTGACACAGGGGGCAGAGCTCAGCAGAAGAGTGGACCTGTTGTGTTAGCAGATGAAGTAAAGAATCCAGCAATGGAGAAATTGGAATTGGTGAGAAAGTGGAGCCTGAACACTTACAAGGTATGCAGACATATATTTGTGTGTGTGTGTATGTATGTATTCTAGAAATGAATTTGCTGCTAGATCGGACTAAAGCTTTCAAAGTATTGTACTACTGTATGAAAGTAATCTGTTGTTGCAGTGAGCATAAGCAAGAATGCATAGGGAAGGCTTAGTTTTCTCCCATGTAGCATTCTTTGTAAGCCTTTTTAAATCCTTAGTTTTAAGTGGAAAATCTTTCACAGGTATTACTGATTTAACAACGTAAAGAATGTTCCATTTCTAATGTCCCCTTCAACATACAGAATGTACAGATTTCAGCACTAATGGTTGTAATTAAATCTTTTTGCTATCTTTGAGTTGATTGCTGATACAATAAAATTTTAGCTGATGGGGAAAAAAGACCCATCTACAAATTCCATACTTGTTAATCGCTTTTCTGATGTTTTTGTTCTGTCTTGGCTGGTTGTTTTTTGTTAGTGTTGGAATTGTTGCTTCAGTTTGCGTGTGTTTTACTCTTGTATGGTGCTTCTTTGTGATCAATTGGGATTTGATGAAATTAAAATAATAACAAAAGAATAAAGAAAAGGTGCTTAAAGCACACCGGTTTGCCAGAAGTGACTCATATTAAAAAGTCATAAGGTAAGGAACAATTGTCAGGGAATATGTTACTCTCAGGAGTTTTAAATGAAGACCAGTTTTGAAAAATAGCTTTTTGTTATGCCTGCAACTTAAATGACAGAGCTGTGGACAGGTGGGTTGTGCATCAGTGGGATCCACATCAAACTGTGAAAAAATGAAGAATCTGTGGAAAAAACTTCTTGTAAAACACAGGTCTGAATGCCTCCAGTGTTCTTAAGTCCAGGTAAGGACTTCCTCCCCAGTGAGGATGGGAAGTAGGGATGAAGACATTCTACCCACTAGTAAATGCTTAAGCTGTTCTTTATGTTAGAATCAGAAGTTTGCATTTTTTTTAATGTCTAATTAAATGGCTTTTAGAATTTCTATGTTTCTTGTAATCTAAATTTTGTAGCAGCTGCAGATGTCTGTCAGCTGCTCCTGGAGTATGCTGTGATCTAATCAGAATATGTGCTATTCAGCTGAAGCTGTTCTTTAAAATTCTGTTTAAGAAACATTGACTCTTGAGATTGAATCTGCTATGCCACAACTAAATAGGAGAGAACTTGAACTTATTCTCTCTTTTTGGTGCCTTGATTTAGAAAACAAACCCAGAACTTCCCCATGTCTCAATTGCGGAATGATTGCAAACCCACTTATGTGAAGCAATAGCCAGAGGACTAGTGAAAAATGCAGGGAAAAGTGGTCTCAGATCCTTGTTTAGAACGTTATTTCTTTGGCAGTAGTCTTTGCAAAGTCTGGAATTTTAGACTTCTTTCTTGGCTTAAACCTTCCCCTCCCTGAAATCCAGAATCCCACCAGTTATGGCATAGCAAACAAAGACTAGCACTTTCAGAGAACTTAAATGAATCTGTTTGCTTGAAATCTATAAGCTTGAAGTTGTTTCCCAAATATGTCTTAAGGAGGTAGGTCAGTTATGATCTTTCTAGAGTCCCATACTGACTTCTTGTACAGCTTTTTTTGAGGAATAGGATTGTTCAGAGAGAGCTTATGAATTCATTCTGAGTTGAGGGAGCATTATGCAAATGTCCCTGGAGGTGCCATACATTTGAAAACACTTTATATGTAGGCTATGTGCAAAAAGCATATTTAATTTGATTAAGGACAGTATTTCACTTTGTAGACATACTGGCTTGCTTTGGTTCCCATTAGGAAGGTCACGGGAAGAAGTCTGTTCCTTATCTCATAATAGCTAACTGATCAGAGGTTAGAAGATGCAGAAATACAGGGCAGGAGTAAATAGTTAGTGGAGGGAAGTCAGCAGTTGAACCCCTCTGAGCTGAAATCTGTGCTATTCAATGTACCAGACGTTAATCTGCAAGTGGAGTTAGTGGTGAAACTTGCTGTTAGGAAGTTCTTTAGGAATCTGACATGAGTAGTTCCTCATGGTGTCTGTATCAGGAGTTGTGAAATCTAAATTGGATACGTTCAGAAGTCATACCCATCTGTGAAGAGAGGATTGAGTATGCCTTCGTATATTTTGAGGACCTTGCATTTTGTCCCATATGCACTTCTGTGAATGAGACAATTGCTTTTGTTACCTCCCACTTTTATTTCTGTTTCAAGAAACTGTTTCCAACTGAAAATCACAGGAGGTTAAAACTGCTCTTCTGTTTAGCCTAACCATGAATTTTCATAGACTGTATTTAACTTTTTCCCATAATTTATAACCTGATAAGATTATTCTGTTGCCTTTGCAACTACTGTCCCTCTTCACTCTCTCCAATCTTATGCTCCCTAGGAATCATGAGTTAGCGTCAAAAGAAATTGCCCTTCTTTCCATAATCAAGTGGCAAGAGCTTTTTCTGTTCTTTTCCCTTCCCCTCCCTCCCCCTTTGGATGAGAAAGGTGTTTTCAGTTTAGCAAAAAGACATAGGCACAAGAAAGTTGTGACTCTTCCTGACTTTCAGCAATTCCAATAAAAAGCTTATCTTTTTGTTTTTCGTAAAAATTCTTAAACTTTGAGGGGGGGAAAAAAACCCTATATGCCTGTTTTACAAGCCTCTCTCTAATACTGAGCTAATAGTGGAACATCTGTTTGAGACATGTCCAGTAATGTCTCTGTTCATCTTTTAACATATGCAATTTAAAATATATTTCTCTTAAATGTATTTTGGTGGAGTTTTTTCTTTGAGAGAGTTGTTTTTGTTAAACTTTGCCTTGTGTGACTTCTTTTTGAGGAGCATGGTCTTATTGAGGACAGTGTTATTTTATAGATACTCTTTTAGAACAAAGCAAAATGGAATTAATATATGGAATTTTCTCCATTTGCTAGTGAGAATATACAGCAACTTGTGTGTCTGTACTAGTCTCTTCAGAACCAGAGTAAATCAAAATTGATAGGTGCATCTTCTTTCTCAATTATTCTTGTTCAGTCTCAGTGTTCAACTTTGTTAAACTGAGATGTAGCTAAAGATAAAGTGTGCAGTTTAAGTCTTTCCAATTACTAGTTTTTCCTTACTTGTGGCTGCTGGGGTTTTTTAGGTGTTTTACTGTAACTTCTGAAGCAAATACTCTTGGGTTGAAAATAATTCCTTCCTTTAATTTATTCTTGCTTCCAAGTTTTGCCTTCCGTGATTCAGATTTTTCTCTTGCATTTCCATCCATAGAAGGGTGTGTGTGTCTCAACTTTTTTTGAAAAATAGCCAAAGTTTGCCTACCAATTCCATAGTTCCTAGTGAAATGCTTATTTATGCTCTGACCACACTCATTGCTAAGCTGTATTTTGCAATTTCTATGAAGACTGTAAAGTTGTATTCTGTGTTGATATGATGTGTTATGCTCTCCCAGATTTCTGATTCTTGACAGACAAATGTCTCCTAGATTAGCTGTGCTCTTTCTTGTTAATTGGTTGAATCTAATAAAGTAGCCCAAATAGTCTGTACTTTCCAATCTAGAGCTTATGAGTTATGACCAACTCATTCAGCTTGATGATTCTTGAGTCTTTCCTCTGTTTGTCTATTAAATTTAGAAAGGACATAAAAGTTCTAGCGGGTTAAATGTGTATCTCCTTTGGATGTAAGTAAAGACTGGATTAAACTAAAGTCCTTGAATTTAGAAACCCTAGGAAATCCAGTGCTGTAATGTATTTGGGGAATGTGATATAAGATAGGCTTGGGCATTATTTCACCTAACAAAATAGCAGCTTTGCACTTAAGTCCCTTCAGAGTAGTTGTGGCCTTGACTGCTAACTTCATTTCCTTGTAATTTGGTTTCTAGCAGTAACTCTTCATATGTGTAACTTGGTTATCTCTTCACCGCTTGGGACCACAGATTAACTTCAAGTAACTTGCCATAACAGTAAATAATTTCTGCTTTCCATAGAGAAATTGTGTGGCTTTGCTACACATGTGCTTTGCAAATGGCTTCTCCTATGTCTCGGTCAAGGGAAACCCCAGTGTGCATCTTGGGAGGCTCACTGCCAAGTTGGGCTCAAATCTCTGGCAGATAAGTGGAATGTGGTAGCAGCCTGAGCTGTCACAGCCATTGGCTGGGTGAAAGTGTCTACAGCCTTGTAAGAGCACGTTGTCTGCTCACTGTGTTAATGAACTGCAAATCTGTTAAGAATTTGACTTGTGACAGAGAAGAAATACTAAGTCTTTCTGAGACAATCAGCTCCATTTTATAGATGTGTAAATAATGAGAAATGCATTTTAATAGTTTTACATATTTCTCAGTAGGAGTTCCCAGTTTCCCAGTCAGCTTTAAAAAACATGCTGAAAACCACCACCTCCTTACCTCTCCCCAAAAAACCCTCCAAAAATAACATTTTTGGAAAGCATACCATGGGTGATCTGGAATTAGGTGGTTGATAGACAAAGTCCAAAAGATCACTAACTAGATATTTTTATGCAGAACTAGTAATACTCCCATTAACTGACTTTAATGCAGTGGGCTAAATTGCTTCTTTTAACTTAATGAGATTCACCAAACCTAAAAAGAGATAAGTGCTCTTTTACTTGAGAAACAATTAGTTATGCTCTTGATTTGCTCACTTGAATATTCATCTTAGTAGGAGTTGAGACTTGTCCAACTGTTCTTGCTGAGTCCAGATAAACTTCTAAAGAGTGTGTTGTTTTTTCAGTTTGTTGTGCAAACTTATATTGGGAGGGGTGATTGTGAAAGAATTGTGTGTAATTATACGTCCCTTGAAGCTGAAAATGGGTGTATGCTGTGTTGTCTTGAATATACTTGATTCTTTAAATTTTTTTTCCCCAGTGTACACGTCAGATCATCTCTGAAAAATTGGGTCGTGGCTCAAGAACAGTAGATCTGGAACTAGAAGCTCAAATAGATATATTGAGAGATAACAAAAAGAAATATGAAAATATCTTGAGACTGGCACAGACACTGTCCACACAACTCTTCCAGATGGTACATACCCAAAGGCAACTTGGAGATGCATTTGCTGACCTGAGTTTGAAATCATTGGAACTTCATGTAAGACTTTTATAGTGTTAAAAAATAAAATGGCAGAGATGAAGATAAGCCTAATTGACTCGTGCAGGGTATATAGTAGTTAGCAGCTACTTTACTAAACATTGTAGTTAAAAATATATTACATGCTCTTTATGTTAAAAGCTTATGTAATTCACTTAAAACTATAGGAAATTATTGAAATTACTGTAGTTCGTTATTGTTTCTTAAATGTTTGCCTTTAGTTGATGGTTGGACTCAAGAACTGACAACTTTCCTTTGTATAGAAAATGCATTTTACTATTCATTTTTGCTTCTAATGAAGTGTCATCAAAGTGTTCCAGAGTGTTACGTCATTTCAATTACAGGATGTCTTTGGGGAATATGCCTGGGAGTAAGTAGAATAGAGCACGTTACTTCACTTGTGCACATTGAATGTCAGTAAATTATTTTTCTGTAGCATATTTAAGCATTGAGATTTCATCTCAAAGTCCTTTTTTAATCAGAATTTTGCTACTAATAGGACTAAGCCATATTCTTACGTTGTTTGGAGTTTCTGAGCAAGAGAGGCAATCTTTAGATATATGCATTTGGGTTGTTATGATTCCTTGGTTTAGAAGTTTATGTAACACTGGCACTTTTTGTGCCGATAATAAAACTGTCTGCTGTAAAGAGACAGAAGGTAGATGTTGCATAAGAAACATAGTAGCTGGCTTGCTTCTACATTGATTGTTCTGTACTTCTGAAGTTAAAGCAATTTGATACTGCTACTGATCCTTTGGAAAAGCAGTATTAAGGGGCTCAGTGATTCCCTAAAACATAGCTGCTGAAACAGCCCAAATTATCTTTGTGGTTATTAAACTTAAAACCTCTGTCTGTTTGTTTTTCCCTTTTCATGATTGTCTATTCCCATTGAGGGAGGAGGTAGAGTTCATGCTTGCACAGAGGAACCTTAACTGATAGCTAGCTGAAAAAAATTGAGAGTCCTGCACTGGAGTACAGGAGTTTTTAATATTACAGTCTGATAGATGAAAATCTGTGAAAGTAGAGCACTACTAGGAGCTAAGAAATTAAATAATCTGCTAAAAGAAGAAGTTTTTAATAATCGGTTTACTCTTGACACAAATATGGGCGTGTGGTTTGTGGCAGAACTTAGTGATTGTTATGACGTATGTGCTGAAGCAGGATGTTTCTTCTGAAACTTGGATTAAATCTGGCATCATGCTCTTGTTTAATGAATGCGGGTCTTTTCCATGAATAGCTTGTAACTTCTAATGGGAATACTGTCCTTCCAGATTCTTTCAGCATCTTGTACTGGTCTTGGAATTTGTTTCAGTCATTCATCTCTTGTGTAGATTATTGAATGGGGCTGTTGATGAAAATCAAATAAAGGTTTCTGCTGCTGTAATAAAAGTTATCTAACCTTGCCTCTTGGAGACTTGCCTGATGTTTGTCTCTTTCCTCTTTGTGTTTCCCCTTTGTTTAACCTATACTGTATTACCATCTGTAGCCTGGCCTATTCTTCCTGGATGCTTGGATAGCATTGTTGCCTCTAAAACTTGTGCAAGACTAAAAGTAAAATTTCTGAACAGGTAGTCTTTAATGTTTAATGTGATAACAGGATATAAGTCTAAGAAAAAAAAAAAAAAAACACCAAAAAAACCCAACAACAAAAACCCCCAAACAAACAAAAACAAACCCCACACCACTTCTTAAGGTAGTATTTCTTATTTTATACATGATAACAAGATTGTGATGTGTTATCTGCAGAGGTATTACTTAATGTGAATGTTCTACTGTTTCTCTTTTGGACGCAAAGAGAACTCCTGGTTCCACGCTCATGCGCCTCCAGTTATAGATGAATTCCAACTCCAGAGAGATGAATTCCAATTTTAATTGACCTGTGCGTAGAGCATGAACTGAGTGTAAACTCTTGATACAGAAAGGATTTCCTGTCTGTTTTGTAAGAGGTATCTGCAGAGATCATGGACAAAACTCCAAAGCTTTTGTATGAAACTACAAACCAGTAGGAGGACAGTTTCGGTGGCTAGCATGTTTCTTAGTACTGCAGGCCACTGCATTCCCATCCTTCTTACCCCCCTTTTTTGAATTGGTAGTGTTGCTCGTTTGGGCCTGCGATGATCTGGGTCAGAGGACCAGCTGGAAGACTAATTGCAGACTTGCTGCAGGAGGGAAAAGAGATGGGACCAAACACTGCTGAAAGGGGCAGTCCTACTGCTGTTGTCTCTGCCTGTATACTCTATTTCTTCCCTGTGTTAGTGCTTCTGTTACTGTGTATCTGGCAATGTTAGAGCAAAACCTGCTGAAAAAGACTACTTTTTTGTTTCAGCAAGATCTGTAGTGATTTGGCTGACTGCTTTTGCCACCCAAGCAGCTGTGCAAAGCAAAGGCGACAGATCTTTCGCAGTGTTTACAGGGCTTAGCTCATGAAAACTTGCCCTAAGTTCTCTTTTTTCTTCTTCAAATTGCTCACTTCCACTGCACCTCCTTTTCTAGAGGATTCTTCCCTTACCATTGCCCATTACCCTTACCCTCATGAAGTCGTTAATGTTAACATGAAATATCATTTGGCTTTGCTGTTTGTGTTCTAGACAGATGAAAGGAAACTGGGAGAATACAGCACTTCTGAGTCAATTGTTGGCAGTGTGCAAGCCTAAAAAGACCAAGTTCCAAATATGAACCTAATGCGTTTTACAGCCATTACAACCAGAGATTGCACTCTTCTGTGAGAACTCCCATCTGCAGAATATGAAGATGCCATATGGATGACATAAATATAATAATTGGACTCGTTTGGCATCCATGCATTAGGAAAATCTTTGCAGCCTTGATCAGGGCTTACACTGCTCTTAACAAAAAGATGTGAACAACCATATTATATCCAAATGTGACTGAAATGCCTTGGAAATAATTTTGCCCTTGTCCCTTTAAAATTTATGGCTGAGCTGCATCATAATTTTTATTTGCTATCCATTATAATGCTCTGCTCTTCAATTATTTACAGCCTGTTAAACTGTGATAGATGTTGGGGTTTTCTGCAGTTCTCTTTTCCAGAATGTAAGAATAAAACTTAATAGCTAATTAATGCTGTGTGCCCTTGTGAATTTAGTTATATTACTGTATTTAATGTAGTCGTGTCTCTGTTGGTATTAAAGCATTACCTAGACAACCACGTGAGAGATGCTGGATTAAAACCCTGCTTAATGACAATGTAAAGATTACATTAGTGCTTACCTCTAATTAACATTCAAGACTTCTGAGTGCAGAAAAATCACGTTATAAAATAGGATTTAACGTCATGCCTGGTAACAAAATTGTGAACTATGGTTTACTGATGTTAGAGAGATTTCATAAAAACTGTGAACTTAATATTTTATTGAAATGTTATCTGTTTAATCATAACCATACCCAAACAGAAGTGAAAGAACTGCCACATCTGTGTGTTTGTATTTTTTTTATATAGTTGCTGATGAATGTTATGACTTTAAATAATCTACAGTTTTGTTTTCTCTGCTCTTTGTTTATAGGAGGAGTTTGGCTACAATGCAGAAACACAGAAACTTCTAGCTAAAAATGGAGAAACTCTTCTTGGGGCTATTAACTTTTTTATTGCCAGTGTGAATACATTGGTGAATAAAACAATTGAAGATACTTTATTGACTGTGAAACAGTATGAAAGTGCCAGGTAGCTATTCTGTGTCTAGCTATTTTCATTACATACTAATCTTCAGGAAACAGACTTTGTATTAGCTTAGTCCTTGTATTTTAGTGACTAACCTGTCAGATAGAAACCTTGTAACACAACTCTCATATAATTAGGATTTACAGTTAACTGCCTCATTGCACATATCTTCAAATGTTTTGTAAACGTTCTGTTGTAGACTTAATTTTACTTGTTAGCTTTAGGTGTAATTACGTGGTCTTTTCCTGCGTGCTAGATTAAGGTGGCTTTCTAAGCAGCGTGACAGTGCAAGATTAACCCTTTTATCCAGCTGCGTTGCAATAGGTAAAATAATCTCTTTGACTGAAAAATACTTAATTTTGTGCTTCTGTTGATGCACAATACGTGCAATTCATACTTCAATTTTTATGCAGAAATTGCAGGCTTGGTCAGAAAGGGGAAAATAAAAAGAAATTTCTTAGCGAGTGAATAACATCTAGCAGTAGATAATGGGTTTCCTGCCCTGGAGAAGGTTACTTCTGGATGTAGCATAGTACTCTAAAGCTAGGTTCCCTTTTCCTGTCAGGGTTTGGACTTGTGTTCCTTTCTGATGCTTGGTTCCGTTCTGACTTTCTTTCACTTAACAGGATAAAGTGTGTTTCTTTTAATTTGCCAAAGGCTGTAGCTTATGCATATAATTTTTTGTGATTTTTTTTTTTTTTTTTTTGGTCAAAAATTGCAAGCCACTTGAGTTTTGAAGTTCTTTCCCCCGTTTTTCTAAATTGTTCTGTTCTAATGCTTATTTATAAGCAAAATAGTAGGTTATTGTTTTGATATTTAGGTAAACTTTCAAAAGGCATGAAAGGGAGAATTAATATGAACATAACATATTGCTTTATTTTTGACACTAAAGTATTTAAAAAGAAAAAAAAATCAGTTCGCACGTTTTCCAGGTATCCCCTTGAAAATTTACACAAAATAAATCTGCTACAATTGTTCTTGCCAGTCATTGTCAATATACGGTTATTCCCTCCTGAAATACCTTCATTACTTTCCCTTTCTGTTTATTAAAGAAATCAAGTATTTTGCCATTTCAATAAGGCAAATAAATTACAGAGGTTCTTTCCTTACATAGCCAGTCCATCATTTTGCAATGTGAAAATAGGTCACATTTATTTCTGTGCCTCTTCTTCCCTGTCCCCAGTTGCAATTCAGCATTCATCTGTTCCCCTCTTCTGTCAACTCTCTATTGGTTTGTTTCCTTTTTGGAATTAAGTCGTAAACTCTTTAAATAAAGCCTGAATCATAGTGGCAGTGAGAATCAGGAACAGCCCTGTGAATATTACTCCTTTTGCCTCTGAAAATGTTGTATTTTATTTTGGAGCAGCTATACCAACTGAAAAGTTTTTTATAACCAGTTTTTAATCCTGATTTGTTTCCAGTTTTAGCAGTGTCTGTGAGAAAGCATATTTGAAAAAGCCAGAAATAGGTTGGTTTGTTACATTAAAATTGGCATCTATCACGTGCTGATGTGCTAGGTTCCATTATTTGAAAGCTACAAAGAAGTATGGAAGGAAGAGTGAGACTTTGGGCAGGGCTGCCCACGGCCTTTGAGTGATTTCTGGTTATTGTCTGTTGCTTTACCTGGTCAGGTGCTAGATAGCTGTGAAGAAAGGAGCACATGTTGCAGGAGAGGAGGAAGAAAAAAGTTAGAGGCTATTATTACATTTGTCTCACTCATTTGCAATAACATTTTAAAACATAAAAACAGTTTATCTGGCAAGGATCCAGTGCTTGGTAGGCTTGTGTGTAACACTGGAAAGCAGAAGATTAATTTAGTGATACATTCTTTAAACTATGAAGATTCCATAGGTGCTTTTCCCACCTAAATGCTATGTGTTGATGAATAGAAAGCTTAACTTAAATACACTTTCGGGGGGGGGGGGGGGGAAGTTACTTAATGTTTTTGAAGACAAAACTGAATATTCAAACTTACTTCTGTATTAAAAAATACTTTTAAGACATTCTGATTTTTTGCCATTAAAATGAGAAAGAATGTATGACTGGTTCATCTCTATTCATATAATAAAATGGTATAGTCTAATATGGAAGGATATCAAGGAGGTTTATAACTATTTTAATAAATAGTGGTGTGTGAAGACTAACTGGTTCAATTAAAACGTTGTCAGGTATCTGGAGGCAAGAGCCTATACCGTAACATCAATTCTGTTTTTGCTAGCAGTATCCAGGGTAGATCCTTTGGGGAGAACAAGAATAAATTCAAAAAAACTTTTCATCTGTCTTATCTAGAAGCGGGATATATACTTTTGGTGCAGAGTTAGCTTAAATACTTACCTGGCTGTTAGTCTTAACTTTCTGTCTTTCTCTTCCCTTATCTCCTTCAGTGATGGTATTGATCCAGAGAGTCTGACTTCCGTAGGAAAATAAGATAGGCCCTCAGCAGAGTATAAGTAATGCATCATCTTTTTGCAGCCTGTTTTTTCCGTAGGGCAGACAAGTTATCTCAAAACTATTTGTGGAAGAACTATAAAACTGTTATGATTAATGCATACAGAGAAGCCTAGAGCATGCTGAAGAAGCCTTGGGACAGAGTTTGGTAGAAGTGAGCCATTGCTCAAACATCTGCTTAAAGGGGATCTCCTGCTCTTGGCGCTTCTCTTGCTCTCAACACAAACTCTTCACTGAAGTGATGCAACAGCAGAAGAATAACCTGAAAAAAATTTACTAGCTTTATCTGGGTTAATAAGCTGAGATGTCCCAGGAAAGGCTCTGACCACTGA
This sequence comes from Aquila chrysaetos chrysaetos, assembly GCF_900496995.4. Lineage (NCBI taxonomy): Eukaryota > Metazoa > Chordata > Aves > Accipitriformes > Accipitridae > Aquila > Aquila chrysaetos. The sequence goes on along the minus strand of NC_044004.1, from coordinate 49,601,575 downwards.
AGCCAGTGCAAAACAGAGGGTTGGGTGCATGTGGCTGAGACAGGAGCAGAAGAGGGAGGGTACTTGTTGAGGCGGCTTTATACAATGTACTTACGGGAGGTTTTGCTTGATAAATGGCTGGGGGCGGGGGGGGGAACTTGCCTGGGTTTTTTATTTTTTCTGTACTTGACTGTTTTGTTCATCTTCTATTGTACTTGGCCCCATATGTAAGGTCTGATTTGAGACGCTTTGCCTTCAGATTTTTTTTTCCCTTGTGCTCTTTCTTCTCAGGATTGAATATGATGCCTATCGAACAGACCTAGAAGAGCTGAATCTTGGCCCTCGTGATGCAAATACTCTGCCAAAGATTGAGCAATCACAACAACTGTTTCAAGTGCATAAAGAGAAATATGATAAAATGCGTAATGATGTATCTATCAAATTGAAATTTTTGGAAGAAAATAAGGTAAGCTGCAACTGATGCTATGTTTAGGAGTTTTGACTTGTAAGTTTCTGCTTTGCTAGAAATACTTTAGTTTTTAGATCTTAAAATATATTGTAATTAAAAAGTAGAGTGAGCAAAGAAAATAAGCTGAATTTTCTGAGTTCTTGCTGTATCACTGGAGGACACGCTTTTAGAGCAGCCAACCTTAAAAGTCCCTAATCAAGCTGCTCCAGCTACAAATGGCAAACATTCTGGCAGTAAGTCTCTTGTTGATATGGGAGGCTTCAAGTTTGGAAAAGCATTACTTTTCCAGTTTATTGCATTTAATGATAAAATGAGTTGTATAACTACTGATTTAAGATTCAAAGTAATACTTACGTTTGATGACACTGCCATGGAGGATATGCAAAAAGAAAGTGAGAGAACTCTGAAGAGACTTCTTGAAAATTAACCTTTCTTTAAACTAATAATTTGAACTGAGAAATACAACTTTCTATAATTAATGCCCTTATTGTTTCTTAATTCTAAGCAGGGCTCTTGAACTGTTGAAGGTTTTTTTCCCATATGTGTTTATTCCAACCATACCATTTCATCTATACCCTCTTAACGATGGGATTCTTACCCCTCTTATTCTGACTACCAGGCAAAAATAGAATTACCATACAGAACACACTTTTAAAATGTGCTTTCATTGATAAACAAGTCCTTCTAAATTGTTTCTAATTAGATGTAAAAATTAGTGTCTTTTAAGATCTGATTTTTGTTCATACAGTAAATGAAATGGTTATAATCATCTGTGGCTACAGATGTATGTCTTCAGAGGGAGGAAAAGATGATAAAAATTTACACAAAAGATAGCAGTTTGTCAGTTTGTCCGTGTCTAGCAGTGGATTAACATTTTCAGTATGTGTTAGTTCATATATTTTAAAGATCTGAATGTAGGCGACAACTGCCTGTCAGAAAATACAGGAGTGGCCCCAAATGACAACAGTAGCAAACCATGCTCCTTGCATGGAAGGAAGAAACTAAGGGAAAATCATGGGAACAAGCTAAACCAATTAAAACTGATTATTATTCTGAATTCTTAAATATATTATCATATACGCAGTTGTGTCAGCTACTTAGAATAAAGATGGAAGACAGGGAAGAAACATGAACTGTCAACAGATGAGAAGAAAGAAGTGGAGAAAATCAACAAACCTTTTGGTTTCCAAAACAATATATGCTAAAAATGTACCTCCTGAGCACTGTTACTTCATATAGGCATTTTGCATTAGGACCAGGGGTCTGGACTCACATAGCCATGAAGAGTTGATGAACCAGATCATCAGATGATTAAGAACTGGTATTGCCCTGACTTTCATTGGTTGTTCTTGCTGAACTTGTAGCCCATTAACTTTCAAATTGAAAAAATCCATATTGAAATTAATTTTCTTGAACAAGCTGAAGTCTACTGTAAATGCTGATAGTTATGCTTAAATTAGAAGATGCTCATAAGAACTGAGTTTTAAAACTATGCTAGGTTGAACACAGGTATACTAAAGGTGTGTCTCCCCCGCCCTTTGTTTTCATCTTCTAGAAAGTTGTTTGTTTGCTACTAATACCATGTACTTCTGTTGAAATTGTTTGATCCTTCCAGCTCATATCTGTGCAGGAATTCTGATGCTTAAGTTCAAATTGGTTGAAAATAGCACTTAGCCTGCTTCCTCTTGTTCTTGGTCTGCATTAACTGTATAGCTGACTGATCAATTTACAGTTATACAGATAGGAAAGCTTCAGAGTGAAAGCATTTTATTTCCATTTTGTACAAAAAAGTTTCCATATTTTTCTAAAAACTAAATGAGATAATTTAGGGAACACTAATGAAGTTGTCTTCCTAGTGACAGTCTTGAATTAGATCAAGCATCCTGTTAGCAGTCACAGCCTACAAATTTTGTTTCTGAAGGAGATTGTTTTTTCCTTCCTGCCTTTGCTTTTAGATTAATAGAGGACTTTCACATGCTTAAGCCTTTTTATCACTAGTTGACATTTCTCAGTTTTGACACTAGAGATGTCAAAATATTTACTAAAGGGTGGATGTAATTTTGTTCCCAAATAAGCCATAGAAAGGACTTCCCTTACAGTCAAATATTGGCTTAAATATAATTATCTACTCAAAACTTTACTCAGGTAAGCTTTACTTTGGTGTTTTCTATTTATTATATAGGATTCTCCATAGTAAACAATATGTAATCTTAATCCTAATCCTAAATTTATTTTCATTTCAGGAGCACTTTTTTTTTCGAGCTTGCATCTGTCTCTGATTAGTTTTTATTATTCTGTTGCCCAGAATGCTTCCTGGGCTGTAGTGGGAGGCAGTGGTTATCTGAGAGATGAGTGGTTATCTGAGATTCCTTACCAATCTGAAGTCTTTATTCCTTTTTCTGGTGTCAACCTTTTTTTTTTTTTTTTTTTTTTTTTTAAATTAATGTCAATGGGGGCGGGGCTTCTGTTAGACCTCATTCTTATACTGCAGCTAGTCCAATTAAGGAATTGGAATGCACAATTGATTTGCCAGACAGCTATATAACCATTCTAAATATTACTTTTAATTTTTAGCCTCATACAAAGTATATGTGACTGCTCTTAAGTCAATTACTTCTTATATTTTAACGGATTATTAACTCAGTAAATATAGGATCAGTAAGTATAGCAACTAGATTTTAATTTCAGTTAGATTTAATAATCTCAGATGTTCTACTTTTTCCAAAGGTACACGATAACAGTTGCTATGATCCATCATAATTTAAACATCTATAAATATAGCATGTGCCTAACATGAAGGAGAAGAAAGAAACAAGAAAAGAGCACAATGGCTACAGCTGTATGAGTGTGTCTGTAACACAGCTGCTTCAGCTGTGGGAGGAGTGCACTGTTTAGGAGATGGCTTAAACTGAAGAGCATATATGATGCTGAACTCCCAAGTGGAAGGGCGATTTTGGTATTGTTAAGCTGTTTCCGTAGTCCCAGGGAGGGAATTATACTGGTTATACTGATACTATATTCTTAGTAACAGGAGCTTGCCATTTTGTGTGTCTATCCCCAGGACCACGTTAGTGCCCATTAATAGAATGGGAGATCAAAACAAAGGAAGATCAGATGGACAGAATACTGGTTTTACTTAGTCTCTCACAAAGGGCCTTTTTGTAGCCTGTTTAGAAAGCCTGTGTTGTTGCAGGCTTATTGCATATAAGGCAAATGGGGGCTAGTATTTGAGCAGCTATATCAAGGTGTGGCCTTGCCAGACTCATGTTACAATATACTAGAACATGCAAATCTTTAATCATCAATTTTATTAATACATATTCTCATGGTGCTGAATCCAGATGTGAATTATTTGTTCTGAGTCTAATTAAAGAAGCTTTTTTAGGTAAGAAAATGGTATGGTAGCCATATAATTTTTCTATTGTAGATTTTAAACCTTTGGGCTTCAAGTCTTGTATATGTTGATACAGGATGTAGTACAGTGTAGACTCAAGCTTAGATGTTATTATCATTTCTGTGTTGAAAACAGAGTTGTGTAATGAAACCTTGCCATTGCAAAGCAATTAAGCAATTTAGGGTTTAATTTTAGATTAGATAAATCAGCTCATGATTATCTCCCAATAAATATGTTTTCACAGTCTGACCAATATTAAACATTTTAAAAAGTAAATTGTGTATCTTTGGCCTGACAAATTAATGTCAAAACGGTATCCTAGGTGTTCTTTTGTAAATGTACCTCCACTAGATGCACTCAGTTATGCTCCCACTCAAAAGTTTTGTCCCATATTTGGTTAAGCATGACATATGAGGAGAGCAGGGAAAACGGGGAGGTGATTCAAGCTGTCACTGCAAAGGAACTATAAAGCCAGTTTAACTGGCTGGTGGGCTCTGGTCGGTGCATTGCTGCAAATGTCACCAAACAGCCGTAATCTAGCTGAGCCTATGTTTAGGGGAAAAAAGGCATCATGTGGTTGCAGTCTCTTTGTGCCTGTTCTCCTGGGTTCACATGTTAGCATTTCAATTAAAAGCCCCCAAAGGTTCAGAGAACTGCATTACAGTAAAGCTGGGATTGCAAGTTTCCATCTGTAAAACCAAGATACACAAGATTTCTATTCACTTTCAAGATAGCATTTGATCTTGAAGTTAGATTTTTTTATTTTTTTTTTTAATGTTGCTGCAAGGTTGTATTGGTGCTATCCCCAGCCAGCAGAGTTCTGTGCCAGTTTGTGGTATTGGGTAATGAGTATAAGAATACCCGCAGTCAAAATCTGTAGCTTACAAATAGTTAATTTTTTTTTTTTTCTTTTTTTCTAATAAGGATTGTGGCCTGTTCTTAGCTTAAAGATTTCTGCCACTGAAAAATTTTTGAAAAGGCATTGTAATTTTGAGAAAGGAAAAACTGTGATTTATGTATGCACTTGAGAAATGTCAAATATCATTCTGTGTAGAGAAAGAAATTGAATGCATTTCTGTGAGTTGTACTTCAGGAGTTTAATGTTTAAATGCTTGCTTTTACAAATGAAAGCAATATGCCATCTAATGGAAACCCAGATGATGTAACTGTTTAGACTGAATCACTTCAAATAAAGATAGTTAGGGGAAAGGATTCTGATAGTTTTGAAGAGGTACAAACTGACAGAAAGGTTAGAATCAGGGTAGTCTTTTTGGTTGTTGAGATGGCTGAAAATCTGAATGAGGAGGATGTAAAGAAATTTGTACTTGCTGTGCCACAGAATGTATGGCGTTCAGAGGAAGGTGGGGGGAAGAGGACAGTATTTAAAAAGAAATTAAATGTTAAGTGCATCCAGAGGAAATGTGAAAACTCGTATCCAACCTATAGTATCTTTTGTATATGAAACTTAAGTCTTCTGTTTAGGGCATGCCCATTTTTTATGCTTATCCACAAAGTTCAGTTTTGTTTTGAGACTTAAGTTTGCCAAGTCTATTATGGAGTGCTTACTCTGCTCGTAATTAGGAACAAATAGGTGTATGTAGTTAATTAACAAAGAACAATGATTTTAAATGATGTTCAGCTGTAAAACGTGATGGCTTTTTGACAGGCATGCTAGTCATACATTGGAACCCATATTTTAGCAACATACCATTAACATTCTTTGAAGGGCAAATCTTCAAATGCTCCTTTACTGGAGTAGGTGCTACAGCTTGGTGCTCAAGAGTTGGCCTTCAGCGCTGTAGTCTGACAGTCACTTCAAGGCTTGGCTGCAAAAAAAAAAAAAAGTGGTCCCTTCATCTTCTATCCCCCTTCCCCCACATTGCCTTCTCTGTTGTGTTTACAAAAGTGTTTTTGCAGCTGTGCAGAGAATCAGATTGGGGAGCGGATCCAGGTTAAGGTGAATATGTTGTTGTCTGGTTAGTTTTAATCTAGATCTGTTCCCTGATCCAACTGACTACATAACTGCATGAATGTTTTGCCAACAGAGGGCTAAGGTGAAACATAGTGTGGAAGTAGGAATCAATGGCTGGATACGGGAGTGGGTAAGGCTGAGATTCTTTCATGGGAAAACTGGTTAGGTTTGAACTTGGCTTTAAGTGAATACTTGTTGTCCAATTCTTAGCTGTGATTGCAGGTGTTTTTGCAGTGGACATCAGGTGATTTGAGATGTTACAGCGTTTTCTCTTTTCTCTTAGCTGGCTGCTGCTTCATAGTAGAGCTTCTTTGTACAGTGTCAGACAGTTTAAGTGGTCTTTTTCTAGAAATTTAATCTTAAAGTTTCCTGAATGAAGGTATGGATAAGAAGATCCCACCATTACTTTTGGGATTCAATTAGCAATCAGCTTCTGAAGGAGGAGAGCAGAAGTTGTAACACCTTGAACCTCTGCAACCAGTTTGATAATGATCACAAAATTTACACCACAATGATGTGGCTTGGGGATAGAACCTCATACAATGAGGTAGCTCTGGTAGTTCAAAAAACCCCACCAAAACAGAACATATTTTTTCAGTCCAAATCATCTGCCTCTACACTGTCAGTTCCTGCCTCTGTTTGTGTGTGCATGCATGCTTGAGCCCAGGCCTGACTGAATTTATAAAATTATCAGAAGACTTAAGGGCAGTTCACAGAAGTTTTCTGTTAAAAGCTCCCCTAAGAAAGTACCAAATTTGATCTCAAATTAATGAACTTGGTCTGGGAAGGTGGGTTAATAACCCCTGTTTTATTTCAGTTCCTATAAACAGTATGAATAAAACTCCTGCAGCATTTTAATAATATGCTAGAATAGCAAGTGTACTTCTGTGTAGAATTCCTAGCTTGGATTGTGTGAAGTCTCCTGTGTCAATGATGAAAGAATCTGCTCAAGACTGTAACTGCTAAATTTTTTGCTCTCTAAACTTTTAAAAGCAAACCCTTCATGTTGTTGTGACATTTTCCACTTGTATGATGTAATATTTTGGGGATGAAAATTTTTATAGATTAAAAAAATACATGTATTTATATACATACATTCCCACACAAACTGAAAAAGAAGCCATCTTTTATGACTTGGAAAAGCTGAACTATGTTTGTTGAACAAGTGTAGTTAGCTAAATTCTCTATCTCCTATATGTTAAAACGTCTGTACGTGATGAATTTTGTGAAGTCTATTGTAAATGAAAAAAACATTGTCTCAAGATATGATGTGCCTGGTGAACTCCTTTCTAACCATACACACCTCTTATGTTTTTTCTTGGAGACCCTTTTAATGGAATAACCTACCATTTTACACCATTAATGAGGTAAAAAGCCTATTCTTTGACATGTATTTAGTTAAATCAGCCTAAATTATTAGGGGAGAAAACATAGGGATACCAGTTTTCAAATTGTCAGAGCAACTTAGACCAAGATTTGGGCCACCAAAGAGAGGTTATGACTTAAGTAGGATACTAAGGTCTGTACAGTTGTCAGTTTATGGGCAAAACTTAATTCACGAAATAAGGCTATTCAGTAAAAAAAAAAAAAAAAAAAAAAAAAATTGTTGTATACTCATAAAAGAAATTCCAACTTTTAGTGCTGAAAATTCTATATACACCTGTGTGCATGCATTCACACACACACACGCTCAGCCCATTTTTTCTCAAAGTATTCTATTTTAAAAGTATATTATTACATGTCTTTGTAACAGTGTAAATGTTATACTCTTCCAGTGTAATAGCATGTCTAATATATGTTGGGTTTTTTTAATTTGAGATCTTTTCTTAAATGAAGTATGTCTGTGTTGAGTCACATGCATTTCAGAAAAACGTTAGCCCAATAACCTGTTAGAACAGGCATGGCCAACTGGTAGGCGTAGGCCAGACCTGGCCCAAGGACAATTTTGCTTCCCAGCATGACAGTAGTAGACTGTCCCTTGTGGATTGTGCTGAGAGATGAGGCAATGACCCAAAATTTGAGTAGAGAAAGCTTAATCTGCTACCTACCACATGCTCCCTTTGGGCTTAGTCAGCCACCCTGTTCCTCCATTCTCTTCTGTTGGCTAAATGCTATTGAGCTCAAGGTCTTGCAGGCTGAAAACAGTTACAGGGCCACCACCTTAGGGATTTGGGCTCTGACACAAGAGTAAGGTGCTGGGCTGAGAGTGCACTCAAGAAGAAAAAGGGCAAGTTTTGATTGTAGGAGAAACTGGACAGATGCCTTTTCAGCATACTACTGTTCATCATTCACAACTTCAGGTTTACTGGTGTGCTAGGATGAGAATGTAACATTTGTTTGACTTTGACTTCATCAGTGCTATAGCTTGTCACCATAGACTAGACTGGACGAGAAAAACAGTGATGGCCTCCAGCTGCTCTTGTGCTCTTCTCCCCAAGTTTTGATTGCAGCTGTGACCTGCGTGTTTCATGACTACTTTGCACAAATGTTACAGTCAAAATATTGACCAAGTGCTGTAAATAATCCTGTGTTACAGGAGATGGTCAAGAAATACTTCTGGGAAAAGAACATCAGTTTCATTTGACTTAGGTATACATGAGCTGGAAAAGAGCAACTTTCTGCAAGGGGGGCAAATAAATGAACTGTATACTTAGATAATGCATTTGTCATGTACTGTCTCAGGGAAGTCCATTCAGCCTGCAGGTAGGTATCTTATACAGAGGTTTGGCATCTAATTTCAAGGAATCAAGTACTTGCAGTCAAGTGTTTGATATTTGATAACATTATGCTGTTTAGTGAATTGCTTTTGGTCCATGCATACTGAGTCGGTATTGACTGTTAAGAATACTTTATGAAAACTCTAAATTGCTTTAATGTTAAAGAATTTTGTATTTGTATTTTTAAACTTTTATTAAATAAACCTGTATGAAGTCTGAGCATCTTAAATACACCTATTTTTTTTAACTGACCTGTGATATGGTTAACATCTGCCTCTTCCTCTTAACCTATCTCTATCCTTGCCTGCAGGTTAAGGTGTTGCACAATCAGCTTGTTCTGTTCCACAATGCCATTGCTGCGTACTTTGCTGGGAATCAAAAGCAGCTTGAACAGACACTTAAACAGTTCCACATCAAATTGAAAACTCCTGGAGCAGATGCCCCATCCTGGCTTGAAGAACAGTAATCGGGTTAGAGAAGAGGACCCAATGTTAACCTAAAATCTTTAAATCTGATAATAATTAAGGGTTGGGGTTGAAGGACTGTTGTAGTGATTCTTGCACAGACAGCTTTAAATTTTTTTCCCCTTTTCTAATACTGTAAAACTGAATTTGGTGGGAAAGTGGGTGACTTTAAGGTAACCAAACATAATTTCTGTCATTTCAAATATAAAGCACTCCTTTTTTTTTATGTAAAGGTTGGTGGTTATTTCTGTAAGTGGGATGGGGGAGGGAGGGAGGGGAAACAAAACTATTATAGATTTGCACTGACAAATTATGTTTGTGATATCTGGTCATTTTGGTGGCTAGTCAAAATATTTCCATATGGAGGTTTACATGATTTGTACCAACATCTGGTATTTTATAGATGAATATAGAAAACATCTTTAGTAATTTTCATATGACTTTTAAAAAGGAGAGAGTTAAAAGAGTATTTTGCAGATTAATAATATAAGGCCTATATGCGATATCTGCATATAAGGCAACAGTAGCAGATGGCTCATTGACTAGTGGAATTGCAGCAAATGCCTTTTTAAAAGATGTACCTTTCCATCATAGGTTCAAAAAAAAAAAAAAAAAAAAAAAAAAGAGAAACACTAAAGCAAGAATCACTGTCAGTCTGAGGCTTCTAAGCACATATTTTTGCTTTGCACCAAGTGGTTTGCTGAGTGAGGCCAACCATGCAATGTACTAATTTCATTTAAAATTTTACTTTCTCTATGAAACAAATACCGTACTAGCCTTAAATCACAGGTATGTGCCTTTTTATTAGATAATATTTTCCAGCAGTGTACATAGTCCAAGAACCCTTTCACATAATGGTTTGTCAGTTCCCAACAAGGGGAAAGAGACTGTGTAAACGCTGTTTCATTGTACACTTAGAACAAGTTAAAGCTTTAGTTAAACTTCATGGTATGATTTTGAGAGAGGAAATTGGGCCAGTATGGTTTTTCTATTTAATTGAAAAGCGTACTTCAGTAATGGGAGTAACATGGAGGATACTTTTTTAATTTCTCCATCAATCATGTAGTCCTTAAATGTAAAATTCTGTGTCAATTTTATTATAGACATTTTAAATTCAATATATTGGAGTCCTCATTTGCACGTTACGTTGCTTTGCGTTCTATTAAGTAAAATGAAATACTTCAAATCTGCTATTTACAGCGGTGTGGATTGTATGATTTATGTACTGTATGTTCAAATGCCTTTCAGCTCACATTCTTAAAGTTTTCAGTGTTTAACACAACTGTAATGTAACTGTAAATCAAACTTTTTAATCATTCCTCATTAAATTCTTGGCCTGACAGAGCCTTCTTTATGTTTTTGTTCTGTCAGAATCTCTTGTAATAGTTCATTTACGTTCCCTCGAATGTATATCCTATGTGAATTTTGTATTCATATTAAAGGTGTTTGCAGTCAAACTTCCTTGACTTGTGATGGTTAAGAGTAGAACTCAGCTTCTGCAGTGAAAGCTTAGTCCTGTTTTTCTGAGTTGCCATCCCTGCCCAAGAATTTCTGGTAAAGCAGTACTAGGTGGTAACAGCGATGGTGTTTTATTTCGGGGTGATTTAATAGTGTGCAAGTTCAACTTGAATTTAAACTCATAGTGAAACAAATCTTTCAGTATATGTAATCCTTGACTTAAACTTTTAAAGGAAATTTCATTACATTTACAACTCTTACGAAGCCATTGACTTCCACTGTCTCTGAATCTTGGCATGCATATGGTATGATGGTACAAGAAAGAAGTTAGCTGTATAACTGTACAGTTGAGCTAGGAAATGCAGATAGCATTATAGCAAGGATGAAGAATGCAAACCTACTGACTACAATTGAAATATCAGCTTTCAGAACACTATAGGAAAAGGATACATATGGAAAATGTGCTATTGGTTTCTATCTCAGATTCACGCGTTTCCTGCTGAGGATAGTCCCTGCCCAGAAGGAACTGATCTGTCAGAAACAGTAAAAGTGAACTTGAATCAAATCGCCTCATGCAGGAATGACCCATGTGGCATTGTGTAACCCTCAAACTTTTGCAATGGCTTAAAACTGCTAGAGGCTCTTCACCTGGAAGAAAAGGTTGGACAAAAGAAACTACTTGCTAAAATATGTCTGTGTATTGTTTAATACCAGGGGAAGGAAGAATTACTTCCATTTTGCTCACCCAAGCAATTGTTCTAATTGATAGCCTCAGTGAGGAGGGTTCTGTGTTCAGCTGATCGATAGGATATTAAATTGATTGCTTTTTGTAGTACTTCAACTTTCTTCCTTTGCCCCCATTCAAATATATGTGCTTATGAAATAATTCAAGCTCATGTCGTATATTCAAAGTTAGTTCTTTACATCTAACCAAATTTAGAAACTTTTGCTTCTGGTGATTTTATGAGGAAGACACTTCTGAAGTTTCTAATGGGAAGTAATTATGGTTGTTAGGCTTTCTGATACTAACAAAAAAGCTGTATAAATATCTTAAGGTTGTAATGCTGGCATTTATCTAGGTAGACAGTTGTCAGGATGGATTTTTTGTTTGTTTGAAGAGGGCGCCATACCTACCTAGTAGAGTCTTGTCTGTGAAAGATTTCATCTCTGTTGCAAGTTACCATATTAGTGCTTCTAGTGTTGTGCGAGGTTTCTCAGGAAGAATTTAAAGCAGTTAATAGTGTTTCAGATACGCTATTGTAGCTGCTCTACCAAACAGAGATCCAGGGAGCTGTTTCGTTTCTTAGTGACCATACTGTAAGTTATCTGCACTCCTGGCTTGTATGAAACTTGTAGCTCCTGTTATTTTGTTTGTATGAATTCTACAAACGCCTTTTTTTCTCTAACAAGGCTCTTTGGCATATTTAATCCTTTGTCAAGCCTTTACAAAGAACCTTTCTGGTTATAAAATGTATCTATAGTTATATTTGAAGAGAGATCTATGCAAGTAGAGTATAGTAACACACTAGTATCATTAAAGTAACAGCTTGATTTCAGTCTTCTGTCAACTGGTTTTCCCAGCAACCTTATCTCTGTTCTGTCTCTGCTTCAAAAAATGATCAAAGTAATATAAAAGGAAAGCTAAATGTTCCCCTCAACTCTGTTTTGAACTGAACGGGGGGCATGTTCAGTTTCTATTCTCTGCTTATCTGCTCTTGTTCCTTGTTGTGGTGTTATAAGAATAATAAGATGTTATAATTATTTAGCATTCCTCATCTGCAATTATCTTTAGGGGTTCTTTTTTAGTCTGGTTATCTTTTCCATGCTGTATGCTTGATGTGGGGGTTGTACTAGTCACAGATTTTTAAGTTGTCATTAATCTTTTCATATTTTGTTGTTGTCCCCACCCCAAACTTATCCGACTACTGGCAGCTAAGTTGTGTCAAATTGGAAGTTTATTTTTTTTGATGAGAAGATCCACAGAGGAGTTGACTGTTGCTTGGTTTATATTTTTCTCTGTTCTCCTTGTTACTTGGCCTTGTTAGTAGCTCTTTGACATCTTTGTGGTTTTTTCAGGTTGTTTTGGTGTTAAAGCTAGTGCTGCATAGAAAGCACGGTTCTGTGTCTGTGACAGCAGTCTTGTTCACCTCACTGCACCTATTTTCACCAAGGTCCTTCCTCTGCATTTCTGTCAGTCTTATATAGAAACCAAGTGGCCAGGTAGATGGGGTGTTTTTTACACATTTTTGTCATCATGGCAATAGTTTGAAGTGAATTAAGGAAGTACCTTACCCTGTAGCATAAGAGTAGCAAGTAGGATGGCTTGTGCCTTCCTTGGGGAGGGGGGGCATAAATTGATGGAGCAGCAGTGGAAGGGAAAAGTGATGTGTTGCTGTTTCATCAGAGTCCCTATACTGAAATGCAGAGAAGCAGTGTATGAACCTTGCAGAGTAATGGCCTTGGATATAAAAGCTCAATCTATAGTTTGCAGATCTTTTGTTTCCTACGGCTGAGAGTGCTGGCACAAAAGCATTACTTTTTACACTTAGCTGCCTTTCTAAAAAAATTTTTTTTACGAAGGGGGCAGGAGCAGCAACAATTCTGTGGTGTCTGCTATTGGTTGCGTATTTCTGTTAAGTACTTGCACTCAGCAAAATGTGTTCAACTTTTTGTAATTGCTGTCTGTGGAAAAAACTTTGTTTTCTGAGAAAATAAACTCAGTCTCATCTCTTTATGAGAACCCACTTTAAAGATAGTAGCTATTGGAAGAATGGAAATATTTGATATGCCAGGAGAGGCAGAAAAAGAGTTCAAGAGTATCTTTCCAGAGTTCCCTTGCATCATTGGTTGGTAGAACTTAGATGGGTACCAGTGTGGCTGTATGATAACGTTTCTTAATTAAGTGCAGAGATCAGATATAGAACAGAGTAAACCTGAAACAGATTTTTAGTTCAGGTTTGCCCTGTTATTACTGTTTATGCCAGCATAAATGCATTGGTTCAGTCAGGAACAGTTCAGCTATCAGCAATGTGTTCCTAGTAAATGGTACTGAACAAATGGTATGTCCTACTGTGCTAATTAAAAAAAATAATTATACACCTTGCTGCCTTTTAAAGAATACTGAAGGCTGTAAATTCAAGCACTTAAGAGTTAAATAATGCTAAAAACTAGTGTTGCCTGTTCGGTCTTGATTTGCCTTTCTTACATATGTGTATGCATAATGCTAGTTTTATGTGATAGTGGTAATGAATTGCAGGGGTTTTTTTCGAGAGGTTAACTACCACAGTGCTTAATTTTGAAACCAAATAGAACCTGGTTTTTATGTGACTGGCGTGTCACAATCAACTTTGTCTCCTGCCTTTGTCCGAACACTGTAGAAATGAGTGCTTGTAATGAAGATGACACCTCTTGTTCAGGTGGTATAAATTGCTTTGTTCCCATTAGATCTGTTTGGCCATTAAATTTGTGTTCAGCCTAAAGCATTAGAAGCTCTTTGTGCTCTAAAGAAAAGCAGAGTTTACAAAAGACATTTTTTTTTTCCTCGTAAGAAAAAAAAGGTAATGCCTTAAAAGAAGTAGTCATCTTGAAAACCGTTTGGAGCATTTTATTAACTAGAAATCTTAAAATATTAACAGTAGGATTTGTTCTTGTATTATACCAACACATCTAAATGCTATCTGTTCTAGGGAGGTGCATTTGTTGCTTGTTATAGGTGGGGCTGCTTGATCTACCTATTATTAAAGTTGCTTAACACTTCCTACTGTAAAGACCTGTTTTCAGTTGTTTGTAACTCAGATTAATTTTAGCCATGTGGGCAAAATCTTTGCCTGCCGAGTGTCCACATTTTTAGGGGGAAATATCAGCTAAAAACTTAATTTGCTAACATTGTATTTTGGAAAAGCTCTGGGGAAAAAATCCACAGGGTGAGGAAAAGTTAAGAGTTTAACTTCACATCCAGACTGGCTCCCAGCTCCTCTGCTGCCCCGTTTGGTTTTTGGGTTGGTTTTTTTTAAGACAATGCCATTATGCAAGTCTCTTGTTTGGCTTGCTCTTTCCATCTTACTTCGAGTGAACATTTGTGCTCGTGACTGGCAGCAACGAAAACGAGTCTCTTTGGTTCCAACACAAGCAGCTACAGTCCAAGCAGCAATGCGCTTCCTCGCTGACGACCTCAGGGGTGACCCGACACTCTCGAGGAATGTCCGTGCTGGCTCAAAGCTGAGCGTGTCCTCCCCAGCTGCCGCTAACTCTGCCAAGTGGAGATGTGTGGCGTGATATGAATTGCCATTTTCCGCAGCTGAACTGTTTTTCACTCGGTGAATTTTGAGCTTAAATGACCAGGTTCTGACATCGCATTCCTTAAATTTTCCTTTTGTTCTAATACTTCCTAATTTTTTTTTTTTTTTTTTTTTTAAATCGGTGACTCGAACAGGCTGTCTTGCCAGACCAGTAGGTCAGATCTCTGGCCGCAGAACTGTAAGCCAGGATGGTGTAACCTCAGCAACCACGAGCCAGGATGGTGTAACCTCAGCAACCACGGGCATGAGCTCTAGGTCTGGGTCCGGAGGAGGTTGCCTGGCCTCCCCCTCTTCCTCCGGTTCCTGCCTCCCAAACCCCGGGCAGAGGCAGCAGTGCAGGTTAAGCACTCCGCACCAAGATGAGACACCCTTTCGTCCTCCCGCTCCTGCCTTCCCACCCCTGGCTGGGACTAGGTGTTATTTTGTCTCTCGCGCTCAGCTCAGAAGCTCTGGTGGCTGATTGTGCAAGGCTGGAGGTGAGGTTTTTTCTTTCTCCCTCCCTCCTTTCTCAGGAAAGGAAGCGTTTCTGATCCTGCCTCAGAATTGGCCTCCCGTAAAAAGTAGTGCTGGGGTGTGGACGCTGTGTTTGTTCCTTACAGCCGTGACTCTATATTTACTCGAGCAAAGCTCTTCACCTTTACTCTTTTTGGGAAAATGGTTTTATTTTTGAAATGTGATCCAATCTCTTGGCAAAATATTTTCAGACGATGTATTTGTTTGCTGAATCATCTGTGGATGGTACTTTGGCTTTCAGGTGTCCGCAAGTCATGTGAGCTGCCTAGGGCGACAATAACCCAGGGCTGCGATGGTACCTTAAGTCTGCCTGATGCTCTCTCGCCCCGTCCGCTTCGGAGACTGGCGGGGAAGCGCCGGGGTGAGGCGGCGGTGCGGGAAGGGGATGGAAAAGGGGATGGAAAAGGGGATGCAAAAGGGGATGCCTGCCCGGGAGCCAGGGCAGAGGGTGAAAGGCTTCAGCCGTGGAAGGGAGCCCGTTCCTTCTAACCGGGAGCGTGGCCCAGAGCGCTGCCGCTCTGTTTCTACGGAAATAGTTGCTGTGAGTCCGGTGATAGCATGCGGTAAATGATATTGATATAGATATATATATATATATACATATTTCTATGCCCACCAGAGAGCTTCGCAGGAGCTTGCTTAGAACACGACCCACCGCGGACGCCGATGCCCACCTCCGCACGCCGCGGCGGCAGCGGCAGCACCGGGCGCTGGGGAAAAGCGGGTCGCCCTCCTCCCGCACAGGCGTTTCGGTAGCACCGGCCGGCGACGGAAGGAGACGGGGGGCGGGCGGAGGCCGGGGCGCTCCCGGGGGCCGCCGCCGCCGCCGCCGCAGCTGTCACCTGCCGCGGCCCCGCCCGCGCCGCGCCTGCGCGCGCGGCCCCGCCCCCGCCCGCTCCGGCGGCGCGGCCGCGGCGCGATGGGAGGAGGAGGCGGCGGCGGCGGCGGCACCGGGCCCTGCTGCGCGCGGCGCCGCGTGCTCCCGCGGGCGCGGAGGTGAGGGGAGCGGCGCGGCACGGAGGGGGCCGGGGGGGTGTGCGTGTGTGTGCTCCGCGCGGGTCTCCCCCTGGCTGGGTGGGGGCTCCGCGCTGCCGGGGGGCGCGGCCGGGGGGTCGCCGCCGCCTGCCGTGGGTCCTTCTCCGCCTTCCCGAGACGGTGGAGGGGAGAGCGCTCTCTCCCCCCGCCCCCCGCGGGACCCCGGGGTCCGGCGCCCCCCGCCGCTTCTTTCACCTCTCCGGCCGCCCCCCCGTCAAGGGGCGAGAGCCGCCCCCGCTCCCCTCGCACGGTGGGCGTGTGCGGCAGAACGGGGGGCTGCCTCGGGGACCCCGGTTCTCTCCGCCGGGACGAGCGTGGTCCGTCCCCCCTCCCCCGCCGCGCACCTCCTGCAGGGGAGGGGGTCGGGCAGCTCCCGCCGGGGAGCGGCGGGCGCGAGGGCGCCCCCTGCGGGCGGGGCGGGGCCCGGCCCGGCCGCTGGGGCGGGGCGCGAGGGAGCGGCGGGTGCGAGGCGCCTCAGGGTGCCCGGGATCCGGCGGGAGGCTGAGGTGAGAGAGGGTCGCGGTGGTACCCCGGGTCCGGCCGAGCCGGCAGGGCGGCATCACCCCCGCGCAGCTTCCCCCCCGAAAAGCCCTCGGCGCTCCCCCGTGGCCTGCGGCGTCGGTCGAAGGGAGTTACGACGTAAGGATCTCTCTCAGGGCCCCTCGGGTGGTCCCGGCGGCAGGGTCCCCGCGGCGGGCGCGTAGACACGCTGCCCGCCTTTCGCGGACACCCGGGCTAAAACACCCGCTCCGGACGGAAAATAAGACGGTAAGGCTGAGGGCTGTTCCCCTGGCGTCCCCTTCCTTGCGGCGAGGTGAGCGCAGCGGCTGGGAGCCCAGACAAAAACCAGCTGGAATCGAGCCCCCCTGACAAAACGCGTAATGTCCCTGCCTGGCGCGGGGGCCCTCTGTCCGCTGCCCGTCAGGCTTGCGTGGTGAACCGGCTCGGGGTTCCCTGCCCATCCTGGCTGGCTGGCTGGCAGGAAGGTCGTGCCGTGTGAGGGATTTTGTCGGATGCGTTAAGCGGTGAAGTGCTAAGTTGCTGTGATAGCGCGAGCTGCGTCTTCCTTGTAACCCACACGTTTTGGCAAGATCAGCGGCTAGTTATATGAGGCAGCGTTCGCAGTTTCTTTATCTGCAGTTAGCAACTGGTTGCTCCGTTTACCTTTTTGTGTGGCTGTTGTTGAGACCCAGACATCCAAATACTGTGGTTGGGCTTTGGTGTCAAAATCGGCGTTGTTCTCATGAGAATTTGGACGATGCCTGACACAAACGTGGGCAGCAGAGAACATAAGGTGTGAGTTAAAGGGAGTAATATCTTGCAGTATGAATTATGAAATGCCCTTCAGCGCATCGTGCATTTCACCTGTTAATTTGTGTATGCAAATGTAATGTATGTCCCGTCTCAGTGGCAACTGCCTTTTTTGCAAGAAACGAATTACTTCAGAATGTTTGTCTTCTTACCTGGGGAGAAAGTTGTCCCCACCCTCTAAATTTGAAATACATTTCCAATTTAGATTAGGTTGCCTAAAACAATGAACGAGACAAAGAAATAAAATATTGCTTTTATGCCAAATATGGACACAATTAAAACGTGCAGTAAAGCTCTTGCACTTCTTGGGATGTTTTGGATAACAAACATGCAATAATGAAGTGTAATTGAGACATCTTAAATGTTTGTTCTTGGGTCCCTTTCTTTTTTATCTCTTTAATCCTTTGAATAGTGCAGAGAGGCTCCTTAGGAGTTAAAATTTTGCTTGGGTTTTATTATGCATCCCAGTCCCGGCATAATCTGTAGTTCACAGTCGGAACGGCTGCCTTGTTCCCCACCTCCCCTCGCTGTACTTCCTGCTTGGAGGCACCTGCTGATACCAACAAGCGGCCCAGAGCCTGTCCTGGCTGCCAGCTTCTCTTCTCTCCCACCCACGGTAATGGCGGGGGCGCTGGGAACGTCTTCAAGCCGCTCCTCTGAGAGGCAGCAGGAGAAGAGAATTCTGACTAGTCTCCTGGTATCTGGTAACTCGAGACCGCCGTCCTCTTACAAGCAGGTGACCTCTGTCACTTGCATCGTGCTTATCTGTCAGAAGACAAAGCTGAATGCCAGCCTTTATGCTGTGCCTTTCCTTTCATGCCTCCCTTCTAAATGCTGATTCTTCCCCTTTCCTGGTTCTGGGTGACGGTTACCTCATCTAAAGCAGTACAGGGCTCATTGGCTTGAAAACAGTTTTTCCTGTTCTATCTATCTATCTTTACATCTAGGTTGGGATGTTTTCTTCCCCTTGCGTTTTCCACTCCTTTCACTAGGAGTGTCCCTTGTCTAACTTAGAAATGCTTAGGTCTGAGATCAGTCGTTTTCCACTCTTCTGTGTTAGTGCCGGGACTCTGATGATTCATCGCCTACAACTTTGTTTCATTAGGATTTGATCCCATTTTTCTTAAAACATCTAGATTTATTGGAAGTTTCAAAATGACGTTCTTGCACATCGCCCAGGGGCATGGTCGGTTGGTCTGTCTGTCCCTTCTTTCCTTCTTTCCTTCTTTCCTTTTTTTTTTTTTTTTAACTCTGTGGGAACCTGAGTTAGAAAATAATAACTGTTGAATACTGCTTTGTGATGATGGAAGACTACCTAATACATTTTTCATTTTTAAATAAGTGGTAGGGAAGAAAAGATTTTTTCCTCGTTGAGTATTTCTTTAAATTAATGCAACACTTAATTGCTTTGAGTGGTTAATCTCTTTCCACCACCTTGCACCTGCTTTTTTATGCCTCTCTGCTTCTATGATCATGAACTTAGGAGGAGAGGCATGAACATACAGAGCTGTGTAATAGCAACTGGGTATTAGTGCTGACTTAAATTTGAAACCCTCTATCCTGATCCACTTTCTTTGTAGCTCTTCCCCTTTTTACCCTGCCATTAAAATATTTTCCATCGTTCCTATGACTGACTTAAACTTCATACAGGTTTTTATATATGTTTTCTATTCTTGCTAATACCTTGATAATGTAAGGTATAAGGTTAGAAAATCTGAAGCAGGAAAGAGGAGTTTGTTGCTACCTATGCAAGCTTTTGAGAAGAAAAGGTACAGTGGATCATTTTGTGTCGGTTTACATTGACTTCAGTGAAGCTGTGAGTGGCTGAGTCCTTGCAGACCAAGAGAGAATTTGCCCTAAGGCTTGTTTCTGTGACTTGGGTCTGTTTGTTCGTGTACACTCTAGTGATGGATCTCTGGCAAAAATAGAGAAGGTGTTTTCATCACTATTATACAATGTCAAATTGATCTGGGTTGCTATTAGCTCTATGTGAACCCTGCTGAAGAGGCATACAGCTAAATCAGTGCCAAATTTGTGATTTGATATTGTTCTTGTGCCAGTGCGTTACTTCAGCTCTGTCTATTGAGCTTTCTTGTGACTGATTTTTGCTCAGGGACTGGCTGTCTTCTACATTTGTATTGTGTGGTATCTTTGGTATTTTTTTTTGTAAATTCCCAAATTTTTTTTGAGATAAGTTACAAATTTCCATAAAACCATGGGATTCTTCATTGGTCTGTATTTGAAACGCCTTAATCTGTTTTCTCTGAGACTTACGAAGTAAATCTGTTTTAATAGATTTGGCTTTCAAAATTGTGCTTTTTTGCAGAATTCATTCTCTTACTTGAAGGTTTACTGTTGATAACAGCATCTTTGTTTAGTAGGTGACAGTATAAGAAAAATTGCTCAAAACTATTGTGGTTCTTGTTAAGCTGCTTCATGAGGTAATCTAGATGTAAAAGCTTTCCTAAATATTTAAGGCTTTGCATACGTGCAGCGCTTAGGATGTGTAGGTTACTGTTCCTATCAGCTCCTCTGTCCTTTCAATCTGTCGCCCCTTATTGAACTGGCTCCGTTAACCTATAAGTAAATTATAAGGGGCAGCTTAATCAAACTGTGGTCTTTCTTCTCTTAGTGCATTTTGGGAGGTAGTGTAACCAGACCAGTAATGGTAAAATGCAAATACTGTATGTTTATGCTCAGTGAACATAGAGAGTTTAGGGGCTGCACACTGTTTTTCCCTTATTGACAATTGTGTGAAAAATATGAAGGCAAAAAACCAGTACATTATGCTAGGCTGTTAAATCATCAACATACTGTTCATTATTTTAATGCAGCTTGGATTTAAGTAATGAATTAAAAGGATTCAAACAAGGTCTGTTTGATCCAGTTAATCCAGTACCATAATTAGTACTTATATTTTCTAACTGTGTGTAATCACCTTTAAAAAATAATCTGAAATTAGGAGTGGAATAATATTTGTTTGTTTTAATAATTTGACATAAATATATCCTCTTACAAAATTGCACTGAACTGAGATTAATAGGTGGGTTCAGTATCAACTGTGGGCAATTTAAGAGGTATTCTTATTTTTACGTATGTTCTTGAAATCTAGGTACCTAAAGCTATTTGAAATCTTGGTGTAGATAAGTTTTATAGAATTGCCCTGGGAAAGACTTTTGATTCACTAAATTTCGCTTCTGGATTAAAAACTTGATAGCTGTTATACCTTA
Source organism: Aquila chrysaetos chrysaetos (assembly GCF_900496995.4). Lineage (NCBI taxonomy): Eukaryota > Metazoa > Chordata > Aves > Accipitriformes > Accipitridae > Aquila > Aquila chrysaetos. Next base: position 49,580,735 of record NC_044004.1, on the reverse strand, counting down.
ATTTTAGTGTCGCCTCAGTGCGAGGGACAATATCCGGTCTCTCTGATCTGAGTCTCCCTATTGTCCTTTGTTGTAGGTTGCGAAGATGGTACAGTCCTCTCTTGTGTTGCTACTGCTGGCAGACTAGAGTTTGAGAGAGCGTGATACTTGCTGCTGCTGCGCTCACTGTTCAATGTTTCAAACCGGTCCAAGGAAGTAACACTCTCCTCTTTGGAGAGGACATAAAATGCATGTTATGAATTGTCTCTCCTTGGTCAATGATAAAGAAAATGGGGCTATTCCAGTTGCAACAGGATTAATGAATGAGGATACGACGACAGCATCTCAACTTTCTCAGCCTGCAGCACCACCGCCCCCCCCGCCATGTCCCCTCACAGGGGCACCCCCAGCCCCTCCGCTCCCCCCGGGGATGCCGCCACCTCCCCCACCCCCTCCTCCACTGCCTGGGCCAAACATACCTCTGCCTCCACAGCTGATAAATGGGCATGACAACCATGGCAAAAAAAAACGAATGCGGAGCTTTTTCTGGAAAACTATTCCTGAAGAACAAGTCCGTGGTAAAAACAATATCTGGACAATTGCTGCAAGACCGCAGTATCAGATCGATACAAAGACAATCGAGGAACTTTTTGGGCAGCAGGAAGAAACCAAGCCCCAGGACCCCCGAAGTCGATCTTTAAAGTCTTCATTTAAAGAGACTAAAGAGGAGGTAAGAATTGAAGTAAAACCTCTCTTTTACATAATGCTGTAGGAATTGGTGTGAATTCTGACTCCCCTTTGTCTCTTTCTCTGTCATGTTTTATCCTTAAGTCAAATTTGTCTTGATTTGATGGAGAGGGGAACCATGGGGAGGATAAGCAATTTGTTCTTAGTGGCACACATTTGTTTTTCAAAGAGCTAATAGTATTTTATTATTTTTACCTGGTAAGTGCTGTGATTTGGTCACCTGTTAAAATAAATATAAATAAATGGAGGGAGCTGAAGGCATCTGTATTTACTCATGTTGGATAGCCCTTGAGTTTTCAGTGTGAAACATAGGTGTATTGTAACTTTTTTCTTCAGCTCTTCCACTATGGCTGTTGTACAAACAAAATGTTCTACCTGCAAACATGCACCAGGTGAGAAGGAAGAGAATCCTATTGTAAGGGTTAATGGTGTATATATCCTTGATGTCCTAGAGACTTCAGGAAGGGAAGTACCAGTATGACAGCAAGGAAATAAAACATAATATAGTGATTAAGGGAATTTGTTATTTAATTGAGATAATTTTAAAGTTTCAACTTTCATAAACATTGCTTTCCTGCTAATGAAAACTTTATTTCATCTACCCTGCTTTTTCTGGACACTAAAATAACCTTCTAAGAAGGTCTGAAGATTGTTACTGATTTCAGTTCTGGTGGTGAGAAGGTATATACCAAGCACTTTCAGGTTGAAATACTCTCCGGTGAACTGATAAGTAGCTTTTCTAGTTCTTAAATCCTGATGTATAGACAGCCTCTTTGTGAAGCCTGAATTCAATTGTCTCAAGTGATCTTTCTGTGAAGTAATTGCAGGGTTGAAATGCAGATTTAATCACCAGTGTGCTTCTACATACATGTTAGCTTGTAAACAAAATACAGAGGGCATGGGGTTAAGAGATGTAACAATGTATCAGTTTTTAGTGAGAAAATAGGGACTTGAAGTTGATGGTATCTTGCAGGATTCAGAGAATGTCAAAATAAGATCAGCAGGGACAAGGAGAGAAACCAATGTACTGATAGTGTGCATGTTGTACATAGACTAAAATAAGGGGTTTAAAACAGACATGGTATTGCAGACTCTGAAACCCTGACATCGGGAAGGAGTAATTGGGGCCATCGTCAGAGGTAGTCATTAACCTCTGTGCTGTTTTCAGGCTATGTTCATCTTCGAATCCGGCTTGCAGTGAGTGGACTTCCTGTACTGCATGCAGACGTACACAACTCTGGCCCCGTGTGTGTTTCCTTAGAAGCTCCCCCTTTCAGGACTGCCATATGGAGAAGATCTAGTTATAGCAAAAATGACGATAAGCAACTGAATGTGGTCCCTAGCGTACAGTAGCTGGGGCAGAGAAAACCCCGGCGTGCTCCAGAACTCACGCGTTTTCATGTACAGCTTGAAACTCGGGGCATCCTGAGAAGGTTAAGAGCAGTGTTAGAGATTAAAATTACAGGCCTGCAAAACAAGGGTTTCTCCAAGATACAGTGCCTTGGAAACGAAAACCTGCCTTGCTACAAGTTAATGTTTTTGTGCATCCGTCTGGAGCTGATAAGGTAGTTCAATGCATCTCCCTCCACTGCCTGATGCTTGTCCAGCCTGGTTCAGGACTCCCATGGTGCCTTTGCGCATGGCAGGTGGTTGAGGCAACAGTACTTGTCTCTGAGTTATGCTACTTAAGTGACAAAATGTTCAACTCCGTTGCTAAGCTTTGTCAAGCATGCTGCAGCAGTGTGTCAGACAGCGATGAGCAGTTTCTTGTATGTTAATGGACTTTGCAGTACTAGCTGCTTAGCAAGGAGGGAAGGAGATAATCCAGAAGAGCTATGTGTTATTGGAAGTGCGGAAGCACAGATACGCAACAGCTCACATGCTTAACGTTACCACAGGCATCATTCAGCAAAAGTACGGAGGTTCAAGGCATAGGCAATGTGTGTGATTTCCGTCATCAGTGCTGTCAGCTGCTGCTCACTTCCTTTAATGTATGACGGTTATCCTCAGTTCACTGTAGTAAAATCTAGGGGGGTTGAAAGGAGTTGGGGGCAGGCCGAGGTACACAGCATCCATGTGACCTTGCGGAAAGCACGTTAGTGTGGGGCTGAGGAAGCTGTAGTTCTGTTCCTGGCTGCATCGCTGGCCTGGCAGCAGAAGATAGGCAAGACATTTTGTGTTTCACTACCTCTATTCCTTTTGTGTAAAACACAGTTGATTTTAGAAAGTGCTTTATGGTCTAGCAGTGAAACATGTTCTTTGCAGTTTAAATAGTGGAATTAGTCTAGTTGGCATAGTATGTCAGCAGCAAATTTTCAAGATAACTTCAAGTGCATAAATTCAAGTATCACTTAAATCCAAATCCGAAAAAACCAGCATGTGCCAAAAGTGCTGTACAAAAGTGCGTGGCCGGAGAGTCTATTATTTTGGCTCAGTGGGGTTCCTCTCAGTGTAGTGGCATAGCTTCAGTGGAAATGGTGAAGAGTGACTCTTCAGGCAGTGTTGAGGGCACTCCCCCAGAGACTGTGGTAGGGATAGGGGTTTCATACCTTCTCCAGAGATCGCTGTTGATTGTGGAATCATAAGCAGTTTTGGAAAAAGCCCTCTCTTCATGTAGGAGCTTACAATACTGCATGTCCTTTTAATTCCTCACTTGTCAGTGATTTATACAGGGAATTCAGATGCCCAACTCAGGTTATTGAATCCCAATTATGGAGGCTTAGCACTAAACATCATCATTATAACAGAATTCTCTTTTGAGATTAGAGTCAAACTCCTACAGCAAATGCTATCCTTTTTGTAAACAATCCCTCACCAAACCCTTAGGCGATTAATTAACATGTTGCCTTGACTAAAGGCTTAATTTGCCCTATGATTTCATGTGATTTGAGCCTCTGAAAAATAGAGGGTGTAGAGTTAAGTTTACGCACCAATTTACTTTTCCTATCCTTTAGTGGTTTCACAGTATGGCACAACATACACTCACCTAGGCTATAGCCAGCCTGGCAGCGGAGTGGGCAAAACAGCTTGTTGCCAGCCAAGGGAGCTGCTCTTGCTTTCTCCTTCGAACTGTCCTTCTGCTCCTGTCCCTCACCTCCCCCCATCTGTGCGCTGGCTCTGGCAGACATTGGACCCTCTGTAAACAGATTTAAGTAGCTCAGCAGAATGCTGTTGGGGTTTTTTGTTTTGTTTTCAACTGGAGTAGTTTTCTGCTATTTTAGTGAGTTTTGGTGGCTTGCGAAAGGGTGCAGTGAATTCCAGAGCCCGTGCAAGGGGCTAGTGAGAGAAGAAAGATGGAAGGGGCAAACAGGATGTCTCTTCTCCCTTCTCCTAGTCATGCCCTCTTTCTGTTTTCCCTGTGCTGGCTCTGATGCTCATTCCACCTTCTTGAGAGCTGATTCAACCTGTTAATCCAGCAGAGGACTAACACAGCAAAAAACCAATGAGATGAGTACCAGTGCCTGCCTAAGGGAAAGAGCAGGCTAGGAATGTGACAAGGGAGGATGACATGGAGTGGGGCAGTGCTGTAGTAAGCTTCGAGGTTCACTCTGCCGCACTGTGGAAGTGCACCTTTCCACAACCACTCCAGGCAGTGCGTGTGGCTCAGAGAATAGAGGCCAAAATATTAAACTCAACAGTGATGGTTAGTGTGTTGTAAGGTGAAGTGGAAGCTGAAGCAGGAGGTTGTTTATATCCTTCCTAACCTCCAGCACCAAGCCTGCGCCAGCAGGCTGTTCCACACTTGCTGTAATTTGTAAACTGTATCCCACCATGTGAAACCCCATTGTTCTTATCCAAAGAACACATGTGATGTTTTGCTTTCACTGATCTGTCATAAATCCACTTCGTCATGTTCCTGTTCCTTATTGACAGTCTCATGGCAAGAAACTCCTATTGCATTTCTGCAGTCACTACGAAGTCAGTATTGATGTGGGGCTTTTTGTGTCTCCCAGAACAGTCTGAATCTCTTGTGTTGGTTGTGAATTTGTGTGAGAGTTCAGAAGTAGCTTTCCTGTTACCATCATCACAACTTCACCATGGTACTCAAGCTAATGTTCCCCTTAATACATCTAAACCAGCAAATATTTCAGTGGTAGATTAACATTTGTCAAACTGATGCTGTTACTACCCCACATGATCTATGCCTGCTGCAGATTGCAGAAATACGCTGAGTTGAATACTATGGTGATGAGAAGCAGATTCATGAGTCAATCAACTGTCCTTGCTTCGAAGATTGCATTTTTTATGAAGGAGAGGTGGCAAGTGTGTGAAGCAGTGACACTTGCATTGGCTGGCAAAGTGCAGGTGTTAAGATATTGCGAAGTATCTGAGAGAATTGTAGTATTTCTAGAGTAGGACAAAAAAAAAAATTTAATAGTTTTCTCTGGCAGGAGAGTTGAGGAAGATGACAATGGAGAAAACTCTCCTGAATTTATCTGAAGTAAATCATAAGAAACGATATGAGAGTTTTCTTTGGTATGAAGAATCCCAGTGAGACTAGGAAAGTCTGTTTTCAATTCTTACTTACAGTCCAGTGCAACTTTTTTGAGTCAAGAAGTCCAAGGGTATTACTGGTAGACAGCACTTTAAAATCTCTTTAGGTGGTGAACAGAGATTTGGAACATGCTGTGCTGGCACCAGTGCTGAAGGTGTGTATGAACAGAAGATAGGACCAGACTGAGCAGAATTTATAAAAAGCTGAGGTAATGTTTAGAGGGTAAAAAGCAACAGCGTGGTAGGAAGTCATATGCAGACAGCTTTTTGCAAGGACAAAGTAGAGTGAAAGCTTGGTGGGGAAGAAGAGTAGACATTACAAATATGTTAAGGCTAAGATTATGAATCTAATATTGCAACAATGTGAGATGGAAAGTATCGTACTTGTGTGCAAGGAGTAGGAACTTGTATTTATGGAGTATCTGCCAGGTTCCCCTTTTCTCCTCCTTACGCTCCCAGCTAGAAACTCCTTGAAGGTAGTTAAGTAATGACAGCTTTTTCAAACACTTCTGATAATCTTGAAGTGGACCCCAAGCAAAGAGTGACCAAAAACTGAGCCAAGTGTTTTGATTGTGTGCTTGAACAAGAAATCAGAGAAAAAAATAGAGTACAGTCATATATAGAGCAAGAAGTGTGTCTAAGATCCTTGTACTTAAGAACAGCTATGACATTTTTATGTTGTGCTGATAAGGCAAATGCAGCTGTATACATTGCCATCTGTTGTTTTTCTTCAAGGGAAGATGTTTAAAAAAAATCTCTAGTTTTGTTTGAGGCTGTACTGTTAATCTGGGTTGTGCCATGGAAACCAGAGGTTTATGCAGCTGATGGTCAGCCTTACTGTAAGAGTTACCAACTGTGACTGAAAATAATATGTACAGAAGGTTAACTGTGAATATGCTTTCAAAAACCCCAACAAACCAAAACCCAAATCATGATGGCAAAGCTTATAGGCTTAAACTAGTACAGAGAAATCAGAGAATTAGGAGTGACCAGAGCAATTGGAGACCGGAGCTGGAGTTTGAGAGGTCAGTGAGAGGTCCCTGCAGTAAAACATTTGAAAAAGATTAGATACTGCAGGGGGAGAGGTAGTTGAACCTGTCCTATGTTAAAGGGCTTTCCCTTAATGATCTGTTGGGGGCCTCTCAACTCCTAAGATAACAGGAGAATAAAACACAATCTGTCCTCTTATCTTTGCATATGCTAAAACTGAAGGGCTTCAGGCTAGCAATCATCTAATTAAAACTAATAAGCTGATATTTCCTGTGTTTTCTAGTCTTTGCTGGTTTCAGAAGAGAGGAAATTCCAGAATTTCAGAAAACTTTTAAATCTGATTCACTCTTTTCAGCAGATGAGGAAGCTGTCTCCTGGGTGTATGTTGAGGATAGCACATTAATCATACCTATATTTTCACTGTCACCAGCTGACTGCAGGCTAATTCAATTTCATGATGATGCCAACATTGCATTTATATATGTATTTCTAATTCATGCACTGTCACAGAGGTCAAGACACCTTTACAGTTGTCAAAACCTCAAACATCATGTGAGTCCAACAGCAGTCTTGAACATCTGTGTGTACTGAGTTGTTTTATTGTAGCAATCAGGTGGCACTGTTAATGTGAAACAATTCTCTTGTCCTTGTAAATCTCATGACTTTTGTATAGCTGTTATCACCAAAATAGCTGTGGTAAAATTTTAACCTTAAGGATGCGATTTGCTAGAATGGGGCAGACATCTCAGGTTTGAACTTGTATGCTGTTACAGGAAGAAAAACTAGCATAAAAAGAATTAACACTTTTATTTTAAAAAAAATTTAAAATTAATTAGGGAAAAAAAGTTGTGGGTTTTTTCTCTGCTTAATCTCTGGAATTGTACACATAAGATGATACAGCAAATCAACTTTAAAATATAAAGCAGGGGGAGACTATTATTGTATTATGAGTTTCTGTTTGCTTCTAGATAAAGCAAACAGATTTGAGCATTATCTGTCTCAAGTTTTGATTCAAGATCAACTTACTTATCTTTCTGTGGATCAGCATGGCTGTTAGTTTGTGTGAATGAAATCAGTAGTGCATACTGACCTCTGCTTAGAAAGACCATCCTCACATTTGTTACAAAACCTCTGATATATGTAGGTTTTGAAGTGTTGTGCTCACTAACCACAGGAGCTTCAAATGCAATACAACGTATTACTTGATAAGCAACATTTTGCAGATGCAGCATTATGAAATGAGCAAGAAGAATGTTTTTACTTTGTAATGAAATAGAACTTACCTTGATTCCTTTCTTCTATAAATGTTGCTGTGGTTTTTTTCTTCACTTGGAAAAAGGTGTTGTGGGTATGCTGTGTATTTCCCTGGTAAAAACTAGTTCTGTAATATATGATCTTTGTTGATAAGAAGTGACACTGTGTATTAATTTGGCCTGTGATTTGGTGGCAACTGCAAACAATTATCTGTAGCAATTTAAGAAATGATACCTGCATTATATACTATTTTCTTAGGTATTGGTAGATTAATCTCTCTTGCTTTCTCTCTCAGGTTTCCATTTTGGATGCAAAAAGAAGTATGAACATTGGGATATTTCTCAAACAATTCAAAAAGTAAGATTTGATTTTTCCATGCAGCTAGTGCAAGCTGCAGATACGTGAAATTCTTTGTAGCTCTCATCAAATGTAGTGTATATTGTGCTCTGTTCCTTGTGGACGTTACAGTTCTATACAGATTTGTCATAAGTAACTACATTTCATAATTTGTTTTCTAATATGTTTAGTTTTGAGTGCCATTATGACTTAGCACCAAACATTTAGAGTTTGCTACTGTTAACCAGTTAAAGTGAGTTTTCATGTATAGTTACGGGAAGCCCATATATCTCATGTAATACTGCATGAGAGCCGCTTTTCACTGGCTTCCTTTCTTTATAAAGAATTAATAGAAAGGAGTGAGATGAGGGTTGTTTTTTTTAAGAGCAAGCTCTTTCAATGCTGATTTTATTCACTGATAATGTTGCCCTTCAGTAAAGGCATCACTGAAAGTGGTGTTAGACCAATGCTGCTGTGGACACTGATACATAACCTCATTATAATTTCTTTGAGTAGCCTGGGCATGGCTTTTTTCAATTTGTTGCAACTATTCACCCTGCAAGTGTTAGAAATGTGTATGCTCAATTGTTTTTTCAAGGTCTGCTGAATCTATCATTGAAGATATTTATCATGGAAGAAGTGAGCCCTATGGTTCTGAACTGCTGCATGAATTTCTTAAATTATTACCAGAAGCAGAGGAGGTAAATAATGGTTTTATATGGAACTTCTTTTTTTGTAGAGTTCTACTGCCTGGGATTCCAACATGAAGGTCTGTAAAAGAGGAATCCCAAGGCCTTCCTGAGAACGGGGATAGGAAACCACTGAGTGCAAAGGTTCAATCTTCATTTGACATGTGGTATTGAGGTTGCAATGTAGTTGTTCCCTTCACATCAAGTAATTTCACCTACTTTTAAGGTGCTTCTTAATGAAAGTAGTGATAAGGTATTTTTGTTTCTCTGATGTCCCTTATGATGTCCCTTTTGTACCATGAACATTTAAGCAAGACCTAGAACCCTCCTGTGTGCAGATAAATCTGCTCTGGAGGGGGGTCAGAAAACTCAGACTCAAAGTATATCCTAATGCAAACAAACCAAGTTTCACTTCTTTGGCACCTGCCTTATGCTTTCCCATTGCAATGCCTGCGAGTTGAGTATTGGTAGCCCTATGCTACTGTCTCTTCTCCCTTCTGGTTTGCTGCCTGCTTGGTGCATCTGGGATGGGCCTGCTCTTGGACCTGGGTCACTGGGTTCCAACAGGGCAGAAAGGCTGCTCTGCTGTACAGCACCCGTAGAATTTGCTAACATGACTTAGTGCTCCGAAGGAGACATGTTAGAAGGCACAGAATTACCAGCAGCACCTTCTGCAATGTCCCTGTGCTCACCATATGACCAACATGCAAGTGCTGCTTTCTCCCCTCCCAGTCCCAACCTTCAAGTCCATTCACATGATTAAAGAGGTGAAGCTTCATCCACTGACCTGGGAGCCCTGCTTAATGATGCACAGTTCCTTGTCGGCTCATGTATTTCCACTGACCCATTTGTATGTACTTGAGAGAAATGTATACCACAAACTTGACAAAATTAGCATTAGAATTGCTTGAGTGCTTCACATCAAAGTGATGTCTGAAACCTGGGAAATTGCTAGTTAACGTCCACATACACATCAGCCTCAAGTCCCATGCTTTACCACTTCAAGGTCATACTGTCGAAGCACTCTGTTTCCTCTGTGCAGCAGCAAATCTCAGATCCAGTCAACAGCATAGCATGTTGTATTATTTTGCTGTCAAATATATAACCCTAAACTTGGCTGCTTTTGTAGGGAATCTTGTAAAAACTGTGTTACATTATTATATTTCATTAATAATTTTTTAGAGTTGGGGGATATTAACAAGTTGAAATGTAATTAATCTGAAAAAAAGAGGTAACTGGTTCTGGGAGCTCAAAACTATTCCCCATTCCCTCTTTATTCGACTTTCAGTACATATTCCTGTATTTAAGCAGAATTTATCTCCTTCCTGAAAGAGTCAGACAGAGGAGAACGGTGAAGTACTAACTTAAAAGAAAGTGACTCCTAGTTAACTTTGTGTATATTCAGCAAATTAGACTGAAAGGAAGGTGTTTTTTCTTCTTTTCCTCTTTCTGGTTTATATCTTGGTTGTTATTTTATGACAAGTAGAAAATCTTTCAAATAACATACTCATATGTTACATAAATGTTGTAATTCAGATAGAATTGTAATGTAAGTTGTTGAATTTTATCAGAATTTTGTCTGCAATACTCAGCTAGATGCTTTAGATATCCAGTAGGTGCTGCTAAGAGGAAAAGGTGTATTTATTTCCTAGTAGATGATTTGACAACAGGCCTGCCCCTCAAGATAGTGGGGCCAGAGCACTTAAGAAGTGCTTTTAAGGAGGTGCTTGAGAAATTAATAGAAGAGATTTTTATGGTGCAGAGGAGTATTAGAAATTAAGGGGTAATAGACATTAGATTTGTTGCTGTTCCCAAGAGAAGGCTGGAAAGAGGCTTGTTCCCAGTGTGCAGGTATTTGTATGTATTTAATTAGTTCCATGCTTCAGAGATTTCATTGCTCACCGTCAGGAAAAGGAAAGACCCCCCCTTTCCCTTCGTTACTCCCCTGTAATTGTTTAACTTCTTGGGAGTTTTCTCGGTGAGAGCTGGGGGGACAGGGAGAAGATCGCAAGTGTGAGGGACTGCTGCTCCTGCTGATATGGAAAAATGTTTCAGTGCCTTCATGTCCTCATGCTTCAAGTGTTCAAAGAATAAGCAGGTCTAATAACTCATTTACTACTATGACTCCTAAAATTTTAGTGTAGTCAGTTAAAAAATCCATTCTCTTTAGGAGCCTCAGAGCTTTTGTTGTTCGTCTTTCTCAGCACTATTTTTTCCCCTAAATGTATGTTCATCGTTCTCCTTGTATGTCCCCTTCTTTTTTGTTAGTTTATTATCTGCCTCCTAGTCTGAATACCTGTCTCCTGGAATAGCGATCCACCGTTTGCTAAGGGGAAGCCATCAGAGCTATGGGGAAGCCATCCAAACTATACGGTCCCTCTCCACATACAGATAATCCAAAATCACTAGAGATATCGGATGAAGTGGTGTTATTTGTTTTGCTGTTCCCTACTCTGTTTAATAGTCCCTAATGTCTTTTTGATCTGGTTGTCGTATCACATGAGAGCGCTTTGGCAAGGTGTCATCACATTGGCCTGTTCCTGCAGAATGTTGCACCTGTCCTCAGCAAGGGTTCCCTGGGATTATGCTTAGATACTTACTATTCTCCTAAAGACCTGCTTTGGTGTTGTAGGGGTTGAGAATTACTCTGAGCAGAGACTTAAGCAGTCAGATCCGAAAAGGTTAATTGGTGGTTAACCATGGATGGGCTTCTGCAGTTCCTCCATATATTCTTCTTTTCAGCAGCTCAGGTATTTACAGTCACATTTCCCAGTAGCACAGTTGTCTTGCAGGTTGCAATGAGAGCCAAGTACCCCCTGCCAGGCATGTGCTCCACCCTAATAACTGTGTTTGGAGATGTCTTCTACTTTTTCTTTTATACGGTACCATAAATCCTTAGTCTGTAAAAGTGAAAGGAGGGAGAGAGGAACACCATTCTGGTCATAGCTGTAGAAAGGGCAACTCTGGACCGTCACGTTTCTTCGTTTTTACCAACAACCTTTACAGTTTTATCTAGTGTGAATAAACACTGGATTTATACTCCAATCTTATCTTATGTAGAAGTGCTGTGATATATAGTCACATTACCTGAATGTTCCCCTGGTCACCAGTTTGACATATGTGACGTATTTTACATAATTGCAGTCTATATTATCTCAGGCACCTGATGGATGTTCCAGAGTTTTGAAATGGAACAGCTTTTTCACAATGGAGGCTAAGTACTCGAGCTAACAAATACATTTAACATCTGTTGTCTTTAAAATTATTTTTTCTTTTTGCAGTGTTGTAATGTGGCAACTCTGTTTACATGCAAAAATAGGTGTTGTAATTTTCTAGTAATTTTCTAGCTGTTTTCGATGAAGAATCCCAACAGCTATGAAAGCTGTTGGGATTTTTGTGTATAAATGGCAAATACTGACTCTTTGCTGGATGTTTTTGTCAAACTAAGACCATTATTGAAATATTGGCACTGCTGTGAAGTCTTTTGTCAAACTGAAAATGTTTGGGTATTTTCAAATGTTTAATTTGAAAAACTTGCTAAGTTCTTGAAGCTGGCAAACCTGGAGCTTGCTGCAAGGTTCCACTCAATGTTTTGTTTAGGGCTGTGGGTGTGGCACCAGCCTAACCATCATACAGTGGTTAAAAAAAAAAAGAGCAAGAAAAGGTATAAAAATTCTCAATACATTAACAAATAAGATAAGATGACTGATTTTGTGTAAGCCTTGTTAGAAGTCCTGCTGTTTGTACCTTACTGTGGTAAGCAGTTTTGTAAGAAGAAGAAATGCCAATTTGGAATCTCTTTGCTTCATCCCTTTTGCAGCTCATGTTTTTTTCCATGGAGCCTTTGTCTTGACTGAAGCAATGCCCTTCTCTGCTATATCACTTCTAAAAAGATTCCTAGCTGTTTCTTAACAATATACTGTTAAAATGGCTGACAGCTGTCATTTACTGGCATCCTGACCAAAACAGAGGAGAAGCTTTTAGCTCCTTTTATGTGCATATCATTGCACTCATCAGCAGGCCCAGACTGGTAAAAGTTGAGAGAGTCCAGTGTTTAACGAGCTAGAATAGCCAGAATTTATACTTTAAATATATACAGAAGAGAGCATATCATACTGCTAATCAGCTCACCCACACACATGCACACCCAGGTTATCAACACAATGTCTTAACTTCCTTTATAATGTCTCAAGCCTGTCCTTTGCTCGTATACTCTGTTTTAAAACCGTCATCATCTGTCACCTGCTTTACTGGAATTGTTTCTGTCTGTCAGCTCTACCCTTTTCAAACCATGTTTGTGTAGGTAACTGCCTCCTCCTTTCCTCAGCCAGTGCTGTTATATGGTTGACCATCCTTAATAGCTTTCATCTGCTGCTTCCTTTTTCGCCCCTTGTGATAGCTGTAGGTTTTTCTCTATCATTTGCTGATAAAGGTTTGCCACTGCCCTGGCATGTGCCCCATGGTGCCTAATACAGCTAATACATTAGCTGCTTTCCTACATGCCCTTGTAGTTGGATTCCACTGTGATGGCTTTTGGGGTTTTGGTATTTTTTTAACTCTGTTTTTCTTTAGTGTCCTGAATGTTTGCAATGGTATGGAAATATTTAAAAAAAAAAAAAAAATCCCAAGAAAATGTTTACTTCTCTGGACTCTTGCACTCGGCTTTACTTACTTGTTTGTAACGTGGCAGATATTTGACTTATTTGATCAGAATGCAGAGAAATACTTAGTTGCAAGCATATATAAGGATGAGTGGTGTACTGATTTATATTCTTCTTCAAAGATCCTGCATAGGAGTGCAACATACCTGTTTTATGCCATAAAGTAAAATCCCACTAGTTGTAAAGAAGTGCTACTGGTAGCTCAAAAATGATTGAAAACTTGAGTGGCAGGAATGCAGTAGCTTTCCTGCCTGCAGTAGCTTTCCTGCCTGTGAAGAATAATGAGATACTTGCAATAGGCATATCAACTCCAATTGTTCACAAATCAAATCAAAGATCAGGCTTTCTCTGTTTCATAACTGTTTTTAAAATGAAGCAAATTACATATGTGAGAACCTTCTGTATCTAAAATCTGATTTAGTGTGCATGGGCGTGCATGGACAGGGCAAATGCATATTCCATATACAAATATAATGAAAAATTAAATTAGTAGCTCTGCACCCAATTTGATTAATACAGAACCGAGCATACAATGTAATTATGCTCTCTTGCATGTATACGTTACACTGCCATATCTTGGTATGTGGCTGCATACTGTTGTGGAAAAGATTTTGTTGTGCTTGAAGAGAGGAGGTCAAGGCCAGGACTGATAGAGTTATTCATTGTGATTCTAAAATAAACCACATTTTTTAGCTCTTTTGTGTTTTCAGACTAATTATAAACCTACCTACTATATCTGTTAACGTGATTAATAGTGAACATTGTTGTCAATCCCCATAGTTTCTTTGCAGTTCCTGGCTGCATTTGGTATTTGAATTTGAACCCTGAGAGTCTTGGTTCTCTTTGGGAAGACTTGGACAACATGGCTGCAGAGAGAAGAGACCAATTCCACGGGCTTTTGAGTAGCCTCCATTGGAACGTGTAGGGGCAGCCATCCAAAATGTGTTTCAGTAATTTTTAGCTTTGGAGTTCAGAAGCTGTTCTTTTAGTTTATAGATAGTGTCAATTAAGTCAAATAACTTTTTTTTTTTTTTCAGCTTCATGGTGATGTAACTGGTCTTTTTCAATTATGAAATTTGTAATACAGAGGGAACACAAAATAAATTGTTGTCCTAACTTTACCTTAGCTATTCCCCAGACTATTTACTGTTTTAAGGCCAAGTTAACAGAGGATTTAGTCTCCTGTGTTGAAAACTTTGACACATAGGGAGAACCAGGCTATGCTGTGCTGAATTCCAGGATGAAAAGGACCTTACAACTCTTTTGTGTTTCTGTTTTGTCTGTTTGTGGAATGGGTCACTATCCTCCACCTTGCTTGGGTTTTGGGCTTGTCAGGTGAGCTGCTTTGTTGCTGCTTATAAAGGTAGTTTTGGACATCTAAGGCAAACACAGTGGGGGTTAGAATGGCTGATGTGGGCTGGAAAAGGGTAACCAGGCGGTGAGCACATCTTTGTTTTAAGGCTGATTACACAGATTGTCTTTTGGGTTGACTAGTGCCCAGAGCTTTTTGCATTGTGACATTCACATCCCATCCTACCCATCAGAAGGCAGCCTCATCGATGTCTTCTGTTGTGCATGTATAGGAAAGTTCCTCCTCTGGATGAATTCTAGGATTTAGTACTCCCTTGTACCACTCCAGGCATTTTTCCTAATATAAGAGGGTAGAAGAAAGAGGATTTTATCCAATGTCTGTAAAATTAACATTCCACATAGATAACTGATTGGTACTTACTGTCAAAAGTATATTTAAATATAGTACAGGTAGCATGAATAAGTTAATATTCCTGTGAGTATCTCAGGATCTCTTGTTCACTTTTTGTGCATTTAAATCTTAAAATTCTACCTTCCTATAATTGCCTGTGGTTTACATGACCTTGATTTTGGTGATTTGGGGTGGGTTTTTTGGTGGGCTGCTTTTCTCCCCCCCCCGCCCCCAATTCTGAATGCCTGTATCCTTTTCAGGCAAACTTTCATGTTTACAACATACTAAAATGAGGCTGGAGAATTTGAAGTTTTTGTTGTTTAGGTTGCAGACCACTATTTTTTGGAAGCTAGGTTAAAGAACACTTGCAAAGACTAACTGAGAAAGTAGACGTCTCCCACTCCCCACTTCATGATGTAGGAAAAAGTGTTTATTTTTATTTTGTTTCTTGCTCGTTTAACACCTTAGAAATATCAGGAAAGTCAGGTCTGGTCTTTCCTGTTTTTTTGTTGGCAGACTTCTTGAATGGCTCTGTAAATTAGGAGTTTTCTCAGGCCTCAAAAAAATGAGTATGCCGTTTTTCTTTAGAAGGAGCTTTTGTCTGAGTGTCTTGAGTTAAATTGGGGGGGGTGGTGTGGTGTGTTAGCAAATGGAGTTAGGTAGCCTGAATAAAAATTGCTCTTTGATTAGAATTCTCTTTCTCAGTCATTTGTTTTTGCTGTTTTTTTGTTTGTTTGTGGTTTTTTTAATTTGAAAAGCAAGTTTTTTCTGTTCTGGATTTAATTTGTAGTTTTTGTTTTCTCTTTCTTAATGTGCTCTCAACATTTTTATTTTTTTATGATGTGGAGAAAGAATGGAAATAAAGCAGAACAAAGCTGTTAAAAGAATCCTTTTCCTCTGCTAGTCCAGAATTTATTTTAAATCGTGATTTAGCATAGCGTATGTTGTCTTCCACTACAAATCAGTTACTTTTTTTACTGTGAAAGCAGAAAAATAACTTATGTGATTAATTTGGAGCCTGATGCTTTAAAAAACTGTGGGTATCTTGCTAAATCATGGCAACCTGATAGCTGTTAATCTCCTGATGTAGTGTGCCTCTCTCCAGGATAGCTTAATACGATTTCCAAAACTGAAGACCATCTGTGTAAATGTGGTTGTGAATGGGCTTTAAGTGTAGTGTTGTAAAAAGGAAGGATGATGGGCTGGTGTGTAAGTCAGTGGAAACATAAAACTGATACTGGGTGTGAACTTGTTGGTTGAATGAAGAAATAGTGTAATTGAAAGCGAGCTCTGCTTTTGGACACAGTTGCTGTGTTGGCAGATGTGGAAGCAATTCCAGTTACACTTAAAACTATATGCATGTATTTTCCAGTTCTTCTATATAAACAAATAGTAAGTATGTGAGCAGATCAGTGGCTTCCAGATCATGCAAATATATGGATTTTGGTGGAGCTGGGAAGGAAGATCGACAAAATTAATGCAGTGATATTTCCTTTGCATGTAAATGGTGTTCTCAAAGTACTGGCAACAAATAACTTAAAATGCAAGATTGCATTTATCTTTAAAATATTTTGTATGAATGAAAAAAAAATACAAACTCAAGAGCATGAAGTTTACCCCTTAAGAGAGTTTTAGAGGAAATGGTTGAAGGAAATATCTGGAAAAAAACCCATAACTTAAACCTTGGCTGCATTGTGCCAAAGAGATCTAGGCAGTCCTGTGCTGGAAATGCTGAACACAGTTAACTTTAAGCTATGCCCAAGTGTGTATCATCACAGTTGTTGAAGAGTCGAGGATCATTTTTCAGATCATCACTTAAGCAGCTATTGCGTGGGTGAACAGCTAGAGAACAGCAAATTGTCCAGTCGGAAAGAAAAGAGCCAGTTCTCCTGGGGAAACTGGGACAGCAGTGACCTAAACGTAGTGATGAGAGCAATCATTGATCAGAAATCAGAACAATGAATCGGAAATCAGAAATCAGAATCACCAATCAGAACAATGGCATCATATTTCTTCCACTGGACTGCGTAGCTAGGTTTTTGGGAGAAGAGTGATGTTAGTGGTTTTACTTTTCTGTGATTGGGATGTGTGCAAATTACGGGAGTTTGTACAGTGATGCCATTCAGTCCGTCGCTGAGTGGACTCTCTAATGCCTCCTGTTAAATTTACTGCTTTTCAAGGTGTTTCCTTCCAAAGTCAAGTTAATCTTGATCTTTGATAAAATTCTTTGCTAGTGTTTTTTTCTCTTTTCTAGGTAAAGAAATTAAAAGCCTTTGATGGAGATGTATCAAAACTGTCTCAAGCTGATTCCTTCATGTATTTACTAATCCAGGTGCCAAAGTAAGGAGATAGTAGGTTTATTTTGTTCACGATAAATGTTCTCTTTTGGCTGTCAGTTCTAAACCTGTTTGTTTGTGTGCTCCAGCTATGCTCTTAGGATTGAAGCCATGGTGTTAGAGAGGGAGTTCTCACCCTCCTGTGCTTCTCTACAGGATGACATGAAAATTATAAGACGGGCAACAAAAGGTAATGAAGCATGTTGGGACATGCCTAATACTCTTGGTTTTGTTAGCGTGTTAATTAGTCTGCATTATGAAGAGTAGAGCTTGAATTTCAGGTACCTTTGCTATTAAAAGGAAGCTAACTCCCCTCTGACAAATGCCTTCAGGGTGTGCCTAGCGAATTTTTGCTTCCAAAATCAAAAATCTGGAGACTTTGGACACTAGCAGTGAGTTCATGACCAAAGCCTACAAGTGGTCTATCTGAAACTGACAGAAGTAAAGGCATCCATGGCCAAATTAGGATAAATCGTCTTTTGAGTACAGTTTGCTCATTCATGCATTATTCATGCATCGTCTCTGATAGAATATGGTTGTTACACCTCTCTGCTCACTCTTTCAGAGATCTACAGAGAAAATCATTGTATAGTTTCCAAATTTCTCTATATGCCATTGCCTTTTGAGGTGGCAATATTGATAGGCTAAAATCTTTATTGTAGAGACAATACTGTTGCTATTCCTCTGTTTTCTGGTTTTGTTCTCTATGTTTCTCTACATTTTTCTTTCGTTCTCTACATTTCACAAGTTTTGAAATGCTGCAGCTGGTTTTTTGTAAGGTAATCTGGTGTCTTCTACTCTGCAGGAAAATAGTTCATTTCCTGGTTTCAGTTAAACATTAATGCTGACCTTTTCAAATGCCTTGAGTGCCTATTTGTCCTGTTCCTCAATATGAAATTCCTATTTCATGCTGGCAAATTTTCTGACAGGCTTTTAGAGCGCTGTTTAGACTGCTTCTAGTGGTGTAAAAAGGCACAGTAGTAAAAATGCTCAACTATGAGCACTAGTGCTTAGGATAGTAGTTTTTAGTGCAACGAAAGGGAGAAAAGCCTGGTGTGTTTTTCCCACCAGTGGGGATTGAACTAGTCCTTCTTGACTGAGAAAAATGTGCCTTAGCTTAGGCTGAGGTTTGAGTTTGGGCTTTTATTGGGATCTCTTTCAAATCAGTGTTCTTTGTGTTTTGAGCAACAGACATATGTGAGGGAATATGTTATGTATAAAAGCAGCCGCGCCCTATTGTCCTTCATGTCCTTCACGCAGGACATCTGTGAACTGATGAATTCATTCCCTCCAGAGGAGACGCTTTGGTCTCCAGCTCCTGCATCAGGCCAGTCATGCAAATCAGACTGACTGAGCTTCCCTGTTTTCAGTCCACTTGTGTCATGTGCTCTTCTTCATTTGGTCTTTTCACTTCAGGGTTTGTTGATAGCCCAAAGTTGTTTAGGAATTATGTCTACTTTTCTATTCCCATCTCCTATGTTTCTTTCCTTGTAATTAAGCTGAGAGAATATTTACTTAAATTCTAACGCTGATAATCACTAAGGTTTAAGATGGTTTAAATAGCCTGATGGGTTCTCATCTAGCCTGCTAATGGATGTATCTCATAGTGACACTGAGCAGGCACTTACTATGCAAAATCTTTAGAAGTTGCCTTCTCCTCTTGGCCTTATGAAATTTGGTATTCTCTTTTGTATTCTCTCCTCTTTCTTCCTTCTTGCTTCCTCACCTATAGCTTGTTAGATCAAAGGTTATTTAATTAGTTCTATGGTTTTAGGCCGCTAATACTGAAATCCAAAAATACAAGGGCTGTCTGCTTCCAAAATGATAGATTAGTGTATTGTGTTGAGCAGTTAAATGCAGGGTAAATTATAGAATGTGAGCTTCCAAGCAAAATAGTTTTTAAAAGTATTTACACTGCAATCAGAAGGATTCCACCTTTTATTATGTTCATCAGTGTAAAATATAGTACCTTACATTAAAACCAGTTCATGTTATTTTTCTTGCCATATGCGTACTTGCAAATTTGGAGTTATTTGGTTTGCTGTGCCACTTGCATAATGCTAATTTATTAACGCTTCACAGTTGTGAATGTCTGTATCTTATTTCTAAGGCAATCCCTCTGGTGACTTTAAGACATGTATTGTTTTGTGTTCATATGTGGCTAGGTGAAAAGGTGTATGAATTCAGATAGAGCACTACTGTGCATTTTGCAAAAAATGGACATATGTACAAAACAGGCTTCTGTGATGGAAAAACTTTATTATTCCATTTGACTCTGCATCACACTGGATATAACTTTGTGCTAAATCATCTCTGATGTGACTGAAGTAAAATAAATGCTGCTCTGAGTTGGTGATCATACCAAAATAAAATGATGATTCATAGTGGGAGTGGGATAAGCAAGGAAAATTTAAACATTGCCTGTTATCTTTTCAGGCCTGATGGCTAAGTCTCCTAAAAAAAGAATAATTGTTCAAAAGCCCAATCCCAGCAGATGGCAAATGGATCCTGCAGGGTGCAGAATACTTGCCTTACACTGGCATTAGTAGGTGGTGAGGATTCTTAACCATTTGCATGAGACACTTTGCACGTTGCAGGATTAGGCCCCAAATGTTTTGTTAGCTGCTGGGGTTGCCTTGGAAATACTACACTTGCTAAGCTAAAGTCTGAACATATACTTGAGATTTGTCAACTGTGCTTGTGAAATTGAATTATATAGTACCCTTTTTTTCCCCATGACCTTTTCAGTTTGTTGTAGTTTTCTGCTAAAATAAAAATTTTCACCTTTAAAAGCTTGAGATGAAGAGGAGTTTGGTAACTGACTGTGTGTATTTCTAAACAAACAATTGTTAGACAGCAATTTTCTTGTTCCGTACAGAGTTAATGACTTGTGAGGAACTGCATTCTATATTGCACTTGGTCCTCCAGGCTGGGAATATTATGAATGCGGTAAGTGACATCCAAAATGGAGATGGCTGATTGACCAAACTTCCTTGTTAGTATTGCAGTCCATTGATGTCATGCCTCAGCTGTTTGCTCGTTTCTTTTTAGGGAGGTTACGCTGGCAATGCGGTTGGATTTAAACTGTCGTCACTGCTCAAGCTGGCGGACACAAAAGCAAACAAACCTGGGATGAGTCTGCTGCATTTTGTTGCTCTGGTATAGAAAATCTATTTTGCTGGTATAAGCAACTGCTACAAATGTAGAGCCACAGATGATAGACAATAGAAGGGGCCACGTGCCTCAGAAAAAGCAACTTTTTTACAGCTTTGATCCTAATTGTCACCTTTCTTCTCCTGCCACGAAATCCACCAGTTTACCTATGTCTGGTCATCCTATCCAGAAACCCATGGAAAACTTAAGTCTTTTATATCATGTAAAAGCTTCCCTTCATCTAACTTCTTCACTGTAGCTTTTCTCTTATTGTCCTGAATTCTTACACTGTGGAAGTGGCTTATTTTGATAAATATTCTTTCAATCTTCCTGTTGAATCTTTTGAGCAGCGTTTTTGGTAGAGGTGGGTTTTTTTCTCCCTCAGTGACTGACATGTATTTTTAAAGCTGCTGCAGACTTTTTTCAAGTTATTTTTCCTTCCTTTCAAACTTCTTGATTTTAAAAGGGAGAGAATTTAAATGCTTCTATATGTGACTTTGGTTATCTGTGTACAAACTGGTTTAACAGATTTCCAGTCAGCTAACAATAGGGTTTTAATTGATATTTGTGCAGGAAACATCGTATCTGCTCAAACAATGGGCATCAGTAAATTGTTCTTTCCCTGACATTCCCTATTAATACACGTGGCTTGTGTTCACTGGCAGAAGCAGCTATTATTGTACACTGCAAAATGGAAGCTGTTGTTTAAAGTTTCCAGTTCTGATCCCTGCCTTTTGTTCAGGGGTGTCCTCCAGTCAATTGTGTTAGGATTGAATGGGAAGAAAAACAGTGCAGGAGAGAAACCTTTAAGTGCCCTCCCAGGGTCTTTAGAACTGCTGGACTTAGGGACTTTGGCATGGTGGTGGAATGTTAATGGATTGTGTGTGTTTTGGTTTTGTTCTGTTTGTTTCAGGAAGCCCAAAAGAAAGATGCTGCTCTTCTCAACTTTTCAGAAAAAATTAGGGATGTTCATGATGCCGCCAGGTATGTCAAAAGAAACCTGAGAACTTATGGTTAGACTGTGACTTGGAATTTTCTTATTTGTGAAGCAATGAGGCTTATTCAGAGAAGTCTTGGCACAAAAACTGAGATCTTTACAACTGTTTACTATAGCTTTGAGGGCTTTATTTCCATTTGCTAGCAGAAGTATGCCTGCAATGTGCCTTCAGGTATGAGGTTTTTTATGACATGATCTCCATAGGTTTTTGGTAGTTTTGTCTCTGTCAAATACATGTGCATGTATGTTACTTTTAAGGGATTGAACTAAAAGCATGTTACTGCTTTTCCTTAAACCAATTTTCATCTGCCTCTGAGCAGGCTGTAATACTTTTCCAAATCTGGTACCAGGTACAGGTACTGGCCCTGGCTTCTGTTAGATGCTTTTTGATATCTCATTTGCTTCTCCATTTCTGTCTTGGATGGAGAATCTGAAGAGTTTGGGGCTCTGTATTGTTTTCGTCTTAAAGTCTCTAGCTGCATAATTTTAAACTGAACCTGATTCGTACCTCGATAACTGTACTTGCTTTTGTGAGACAGTGTGATCTAAAACCCCAAACTGGAAGCTAGCAATGCTGGAGTTCTATTGCCAGTTTTGCTGCTTCCTTACTCTTGAGCTTTGGGCAATCTATTTACATTCTTTTCCCAGCTGTAAAATGGATCCAATCTCTTAGATCTGATGCAGGGTTAAGTAATGTCTGCATAGGACTCTGAAATCTTCTGAGGAAAGGAGTGGCCATGGAGTTAATCAGAAAATTTTTGAGGGACCACCTGTGTGGCTCTCTGCCATCCAACCCACACACCTTTTTGGCAGTGTGCCATGTGGCCTGCTGGGGAATGTAGCTTCCCTCAGCATCCAAGCCCCTGGCAAACAGCAGGGGAACAGGCAGAATCCCAAATCTGGTGATATTTTTTCTAACCACTTTGTTCTTTGATCATATTTGTTAATGCTGGAAATCTTCTGTTGTAACTCATGCTGAAATCTATTCAGGGAATGCATTCTGTACAGGAAAATGAAACAAAACAAAATACATGTCTCACCATTGGGCTTGAGGAAGATCTTTATTAGAGACAACTGTCATGTACAAGTTGCTCATAAATTGTCCCCATTACAGCATGTTAAAACAGCTACCATTATGTTCTTTATTTTTTATTGTCTTGCCTTCTTTACTTGTAGGCCATCCTCTTCCTCCTTCACAGGCAGAAAAATACAGCCTGTATCTTCTACTGCTTTTCTTATTTGCAAAAACACCCATGATCTGTCCAGAACAGGGAACTAACCTTTGCAGATGAAGTAAGCAGAGAAAAAACAGCACACATTATATTCATTTGTGTGTGCACTGACAAACTTATGCATGCTGTCACCATCCGCTGCCATGTGCACTTCAGTCTGCCACAAATTCTTCAGCTTTACTGTTTTAAAGTCA
The DNA here is from genome assembly GCF_900496995.4 of Aquila chrysaetos chrysaetos. NCBI lineage: Eukaryota > Metazoa > Chordata > Aves > Accipitriformes > Accipitridae > Aquila > Aquila chrysaetos. The sequence continues at coordinate 49,557,971 of NC_044004.1, read as the reverse complement.
TGCTGCTGGTGAAATGACCTTAGTTAGGAGCATGTGTACAGTTGTTAATTTTTTTCGTTTTGGAAACTGTAGTGCCTCAATTCCTAGGCAAAACTCAGTTCTCTTGTGAAGGAAATGCCATAGATTTAGGAACATTTACCCTCAAAGTGACTGAGAGATTTGGGTGAGAGCTCCTGTTGTATGGAATGTGGGTCTCCCAGGATAAAGCTTAGATTACATCAGATCAGAGCTTTTTCCTCTGGTCTTTGATTTCTGAGTTACCTCTCCACAGGAGCAGCTCTACTGCTGGTATGTGGTAGAAGGATGAAACGTTATAACTGCTGGGTTAAGACTGTGTAGGCTGCATTGCTGTGACTGCTTAGAAGAACGTAACATGCAGTTTCATGATGCCAGATGCTACTGCCAAAATGGGTAGTCCTGGCTGACGATCCCTTGTGACCTCCTTTTTGTGCCAGCTCCTGTACTTGAACAGTCCAGTAATCAGCTGGACCAAGCAAATGATCCATCTGGAAGCAAATTGGTTTTTTGCTTTTCCTAGGTTAATTTTCAGTATACAGATATGGCTGGCCATCTAGAAAATGAGTGCTAGCACAGGCACCAGGGAGAGAAAAGGAACACCTGGTCAGAGGCAGGGCAGCATTACCCTTTCTTGTGGTAAGGTTGGGTAGGACTGGCTGGAGTTAATCGTGAAACCACACCCCATGGGAATCTTTTCAGGTTGCAAATAAGAAGAAACGTGCTTATCTCTCTCCTAACTTTCAGTGTCTACTCTGGAAAGATTTCCTGAACAGGCAGGTCTTGTTTGATAGCCAGGTTGCACCTCATGTTAAACATCCATTTTTGAAGCATATTGTGGCTAACCTGTAGGCAACTCCTTCCCCCTCAATAAACATTCTCTGTATATGCTATTTTTAGGTTATCCATTGATAATGTAGAAGCAGAGCTACAGTCGCTGTCTTTCAAGGCAAGATCTGTTAAAGACAGCATTCGGCGAGACCCAAAACTCTTTCACCAGATGGAAAGCTTTCTGCAGGTTTGTAGGGTATCTGTGTTAATGTGTTACTGTCACCTGAAGACAGGAGCATTCCTCAGCTGAATGTAATTCATGTGGATGTGTTAGTAAACAGAAGCGTTGTTTTAATATGTCTACCGTATCAGTTGTACAAAGGTGTTCCAACTGCATGCTGTTTGTCAAGTAAGAGTGTTGGAAGGACTGTGTTTTTACAGGGAGGGATATTGAGCGTACATTGCCCAAGGCTTGTTAGGCAAGCATGTTTAATGCCTGTGAAATGGCTGATGAAGATCAGTAGTTAAAATATAAGACAGTTTGGATTGGTCGCTGGTTTTGTACTTCGCAGCTGCCCAAAATATAGTATCTGCATGTTATGCTATACTGGAGCATGTCAGTTTTAACTGAGGCTGTGCTATGCCTATGAATCCTGGTTGTTGGGTGACTGAGGAGATATTGTTAGAAGCTGGAAGGTTAAGGGACTGTTTTCTCTACTAATTTACTCTTGGCACAGAGTGTATTATTCTGAGCGATACCATTACTTCTGGGTGGGTTCTCCTTTTCTTTTTTAGTACTGCAGTGACTTTATAGACATGAACGTGTATAGCACTTAACTTTGAATGAGAGTTCTTGGTATTTTCTGAGTATGTGGTGCTGCCTGGAGAAATACATATTATACTTCAATTAAATTATTTTTCTGTTTCACACTATAGATAATTTTATTAAAAGTAAGAAAGCAGGTGTTGATCTGGAACTTAACCCGCCCTGATTTTCAACTTGCAAATGTATTTAGTAGTCCCTGCAGTTTTTCAGGTGATGAGAAGTTGATGAAGAAAGGGACAGGTTAAGATTGAAATACCTGTCCTCATTCACTCTGAATTGTTGGCTTTTATCCATTGCACCCAGACTCTTTAATGTTATGTTCTAACATGTTTGGGATTTTTTTTTTTAATTTAATAGCTGGTTTTATGTAACGCTACAGCCTTGTTTAGGCCGCATTCCAAAAGAAATGTTGGGGGAAAAAATCGTTTTACAAATGCATACCTTACATAAACACTTCCGGTTTTTGTTTCTAAATTACAGTGATAACCAAGCTGATTTAAAAGTCAGCTTTCATTATCTCATCCTTGTGCATAAATTACTGAAAAATGTGGGAGGAACTAATTTTCTATGTGTGCTTTTATCAATTGTCCTCTTTATCTTCAATCCAGCTTTTTATTGGGTGCTTTTTTTGAGGGTTTTGGTTCTTTGGTTTTGGTTTGGTTTTTTTTTTTTTTATGAGACTAACAAGTAAGATTTGTTCCTACCCTACTGGCATAATTTGCCAAGTAGCTTTTTGGCTGCAGGGTTGGCTTAAATGGTCACCAGTGCCTCCAGCTGTCTATTCCCATCCCAGTGCTGCAGTATCAAAAGTATTTAGGTGATCATGAGTTACACAGTGTCAGAGAACAGATTTGTCTGAAAATTAACTTTTCTCCCCAGGTTACTTTAAGCCACATGTGGTCTCAGATCTGGGATTGTGCAAGGATGGGAGTGTACGGTTGGTGATGCAGATAGGGGAGACAGAGGGGCAACTGCTGAAAGTGTTTTAAGCAGTTCTGCTGCTCAAAGTCTAACCACAGCCTTATTCTCTTCCTTCTGAATCTTTTTCCAGTAATCTACTCCAACCCTGTCTGTATAGCTCTACACTTATGATTCAAAGTGCTACTTTATAGGGACATTTTCTGGATGTCTTAAATAGACATATTTCCAGTGGTTCCTTACCTTTCCAGAATGAAAATATTTTTTATTGTGGTCTAGGGTCAACTTAGGAAGGTGTTGATTCTGTGATGTGTATCAATGAATTTATCCACATGGGGGTTTTTGGGGAAGAGTGCAGAGGAGGAATTAATCCATTTATGCTGCGTTGAATGTTGCAGGGAAAATAAGGCATGTGGAGCTTTCAAGGGGCTCCCAGGTGGTCTGTCAGTGTCCTAGTACAGTCTTTGATTTTACTCATCTAAAAATTGAAGTTCTAAGTTTGTTCAAGGGCTTTTGAACTTTTACCTGGTTTGTATCCTAGTCACTAGAATTTACAATTTGATTGATCCATTTTCCCTGACCTTCCTTACTTTGCTGAAATGACATGTTTCCTTTTGTTAGTAGGAGTTCTCCTTCAACGTGTTAATGTCCTGTGCTCTGTAACAGCTCCTAGGTTGGAACATGAATTTCATGAGTTCCTAATGTATATATGACCTGTTGTGACTTAAGTTTTTCTGTCTGGTTCATGCCATGTATGTGTTTTGCTACAGTTTGCTGTAAGACATCTAAAGGAACTTGAACACCAGAAGCGAGAATTACAAAAGGAGGGAAATGCTCTCATTGACTTTTTCTGTGAAGACAAAGAAACTATGAAGTTGGATGAATGTTTCCAGATATTTAGGGACTTCTGCATAAGATTCAACAAAGCTGTTAAGGTAAGAGCACTGAATGAGATTCTCACGCATTTGAAATAGATATTGGCTCACATGAATTAAGTTGTTTTTTCTGCTTAAGGGACATTTTTTATCTCGTGGTGTTTGATATATTTGCTCGAATGGCTGCATGGCAGCAAACTGCCCTCCTGTAGGAATTCCTTGCCAGAAGCCAGGTGGGAAATGGTCATTCTGCCCAGCCCTGTGTGCAGTCCCACTGCTCTGCATCTTCTGCTGCAGGTGGACTAGACCATCGAGATGATATGTCAGGGTGGTCTATTGGCCAGCTTGTAAGTGGGCTCCTTCCTCCTCTTTTGGTGAGGAGGTTGGTGATTGCTAAGCTGAGCGGTGAGACAGATTGTACAGACTTCCTGACTAGTGCTCACTGTTCAGGCCTTGGACTGGTAATGTTAGATCACTGGAAAGGCCTTGAGATGTGGCAGCCCATTACATGGACATATCAGCCTGAATCAGCACTAGCTCAGGCTCTCCACTGCCCTCCTTTACATGACTAGACACACTTTGCCAAGTAAAGTAAGGACTGTGTATTCTAGTTTGTTCTTTCAAATGCTTTTTGTGAGTGAAAATTGCAGTACCAAGATATCTCATCTCCAGTGTTACCATTCACTTGAGAAGTACCCTGAATTGGTCCCAAATAATTCAAGAAGTATATTGAGATGAAGGAGCAGTATTGGCATGGGTTACAGTTTTGGATCAGCAAAGTCTGCCTATTGTTGCAAATATTTTTTAGGCCTCTATAAATAGCATGAAATAGGTGGATCCACACATTTCTTTATTCTTCTGCCTTACACAATCTGCATTTGACAGCACTTTGTATAAGAGCTTTAGCTCAGAATAGAGAGAACAATCTTGATTTGTAGCAAGCTGACAGGATGTTCAGCTAACATGCCTGTTGTACCATTAGCTTACCTAACCTTTACCACCCAAGACAGCGTGTAGTTATGCATGTGTGTGAACATTATACAAATATATAAAACCAAATGGTGGTAACTATTGCAGACATTTTAGTGAGAAGTGACTTCATGCATATATGGTCTATTATTTGGGATTGGGGATTTAATTCATAGTCACACATTACAAGTAGTTGTTGGATAGCTGTTACTTCAAGGTCCAATGGGGATCTTTCTTCCTCTCTCTGTAATAAGTAGTTGCACTCTAAAAATGACAAATTAGTCTCTTATTTGCAAATTTTGAGATTTGCTTACTAAGTATGTTGTGGCGATTAACCTCTGTCCCTACAAAATTAACAGAACAATTCAGAATAAAGATTGCAGTTCTGACAAATGAATGTGATGTGTGGACAGCACAGCCAGCAGTCTAAAAAGATGGCTCATACCACAATGGCCATGTGCACATACTTCAAACATTTAAACATTTTTTGCAATTCTTTTAACATGCCTATGTGTGCTTAAAATAGATTTTTCATTTGAATAAAATCTCCTGAAGCATGTTTTGGGTGGGGTTAAAATGTTCTGTGTCTAATACGGAATATGATAATGATATCTACAACTATTTTTAACCATTTCTCTTTACAATGGGATATTTAAAGTTGAGCTTTAGCATTTGGCAAGAATTCATTCTGTAATTCCATACCTGTGAAAGAAAGCTCCCTGCCACAGACATTTTTCCTGAAATGCAAGTTTTTTTCTTTTTCCTTTCTTAGCTGTTCAGATTTTTTAGGTCTCTGATACATCTTACCTTTCAGAGCCCAGTGTCGTCTCAAATCCACCTCAAGAGGTGTAGATTAACCCGTTCATCAAAAAGAACTTCAAGCGTTAGGCTTTTGTTTACTGAAAGCTTTCAGGTGACTTTTTCTAGTTGTGCAGCTCTTCTGTTGTCACAACAATGGGAAGATCAAACTAGACAGTGCTTCAGACAAATATAGGTGTGTTTTTTTTAAATAGTGTGTCATTGCTCAGAACAGATTTAACAGTGCTGGAAAATTGTGTAATTTTTGAATCCTCTGTCAAGACTAGCCTCCCCCTTCTTTCTTTTGCTATAGCTGTACTGGCTGTAGAAACCAAGGTCTTCATTTCAGAAAATAACCTGGGAAGTTCAACCGAAGGTTCAGCTAGATTAAATATGAAGCCTAGAGGTGACAGTTAAAATGTTGATATTCGCAATAATCCACTGCTAATGATTTTAGTAAAAAGGTGTTGTTACTGTGTTGTCTTTCAAACACAAACTACCTTTCTCTATGGCTTCCTGACCAAAACCCCTCAGCCTAGCTGCCAAAATCTCCAGACTGCCCTGGGCAACTTCTGTGTAATAGTTGCCGGTTTTCGAAGCCAACAGTGAATAGTAGATCCGAAACTGGAATGAGGCATTGATTAATGGTCCTTGAGTGGTGTCAGTTAATGTCTAATGATTGTGAGGCATTGTGTAAACTTTTCCATTTGCTTTCATATGCAATTAAGTAATGTCTTTTCACAAAATTTCTAATCATTAACGTTCAAGTGAGAGGTAAGTAGCACCCTGTAGAAACTGCACTTGCTGAGGAACAATTGCAATTGTTATAAGGGAGGATGGAAGGAACACATTGGCTGTGTGCTTGTCAGACAAGTTTGTGTTAAAATATGAATGTAGTGATCAGGTAGAGGTTTGCTCACCTGATAAAACTGCCAGCTTTAAACTTAGTGGGGACTTAAAGCTCTCCATCTTGCAGCAGGAACTCTTTGGCTGGACTTGACATCTACTTGGGTTTGATAGGTCACGTTCTTGGTCTCTGCAGGGACTTGTGCATTTTTTTTCTTATGCTGACCAGACTGATCTGTTGCCAGCATTAGTTATGCAGGGAACTGCTCTCCATACAGTTAATGGTTGCAGGCTGTGGTTGCCATGGTGATTTCATGTGTGTATGTGTTGGGGGTAGGGGGAGGGTGATAGCAGTAGGAGCTAACTTCGAGGGGAAGAAATAAAGGGAAGGATAAAGGAGCGTGACTTGTTCTCATGCATAGGACATTGTCCTCTGAGACATGTATTTATGCTTTTCCTCATCAGGAAAATAGGGAACGAGAGATCCAGGAACTTCATAGTCTGCAAAGGCGAAAGGAGCTGGAGGAGAAGCGGCGATCCTGGGCAGCTGGAGAGCTTGGGAGCTTTGGGCGGAGCAGCAGTGAAAATGATGTGGAGATGTTGGCCAAAAAAGGACTTGAAGAATTTCTTCCCTTCTTGCAGCAGAGACCTCAAAGCCCTTCGTACAGAAACCCCAATTCTAGACGCTCTCGACTTTCTTTGGGGATTACTGCAGACAGAGAGTTGCAGAGTTTCCTGGAAATCTCCAAAGATGAGGATCCAAACAAGTTTAACAGCCTTCCCCGTACAAACGCCCGACAAGCAAGACCAAACGTAGCCTGGACTGAATCCAAAGAAACGAGAGATCTCAACTTAAATACCTTGCACTTACACCAACAGTCTGAAACCAAAGTGAAAAGTGGTAGCCTACTGCAGGTGCCTCCAGCTCAGCCCAGTCACTTCAGTGGCTCAACCAGTTCTGGTGCCCGTTACTCACGGAGAAGCACCGACTACAACATGCACACTTCCAATGTGTCCTGCGAGGAGTCCACAGATATAAATGCTCTGGCCCTTGCAATTGAGGAGCGTGAACTTGTTAAAGGATTACGTAAGTTTGATATTCATGGAGCCAAACCTGCAGAGGATACACCTTTAATATATTTAGAGGATGCTGGTGGAACAGACTTGGAGACTTTAGATGATCTAAGCTTTCATTCCCTTAGCACTGCCGATGACGACCTGCCTCCAGCTTGCAGAAGTTCCAGAGAGGCCCACGACCATAAGGCTAAGGCAGTGGGTTGCAAGAGTGAAGCTTCAGAGCCCAGCAGCAGCAGCCCCATGTCTATGGATACAAGTGTTTCGGGAAGTAGGGAAGATGGGCCGATGTTCTACGTGTCAGATACAACAACTGATTGTTCTTTGACACTGGACTCTGAAGAGGGAAATGATTTTAAGTCAGCAGACAATGAAATAAGAAGTGAAGCTGGCAAAGCACGCTCTTCTGGGAATGATGCTCAATACAGGGCTAGAACATTCTTCTCAAACCTGAATTCTGCTTCTGCCAAGGATATGTCTCTTCACGCTTCTGCAAATGATAAGGGTGATGCCAATAGCAAGCACACCCTTCCTAAAGAAAAGCCCATAAAAAATAAAGACCTAGCAGGACCAAAGAGAAACTCTCTAAAAGATAGATCTCCAAGCTCCTCAAAATCCAGTGGCACTCGCCCTAGCCACACAGCTCCTTCCAGACCTGTAAGAACGTTGAATGCCTCTGAGAACGAAAGTATGAGGAAAGTGGTGCCTATTTCTCGGTCAAACAGAGCACCGAGCAGCGTGAAAAAGCCAGAAGCCAAGCCGGCACTTCGTGAAACTAGTACAGTGGAAAGTCGGCTGTCTCGTCGCAGCTCTGTCCGAGGCACAACAGACACACTGCCAAGAAGTCCTTACAGGCATAGCATGTCAGTAGAAGAGCCAAAGTTACAAAGGGGCACTGTCACTTCAAGCAGTGCTCATTTTGAGAGGGACAGAGTCTCTCTCAAGAAGCCAAGCTCTAAACCTGTTAGAAGTAACGTAAAATCAAAGATAGACGAAACGAAGATGTGTCGCTCCAGTGTAAAAGCCCAGACCCCTACAGATGACACCAAGGTTACCACAGTCATTGTTCCCAAAACACCATCCGCTGTCCCAAACTTTGCAAGGAATACAGTGGCTTCTTCTTCTAAGCGTGCAAAAGTGGATCTATCCAGCTCATCCAAACCTCCAACCATCACGAGGTCTGTGTCCCAGAGGCTGCCTAAAGCGAAGCCAGCAGCGACCTCTGATGATCCGAGTCCAAAGGAGAACAGTGTGAGTACCTTAAAGAGAGCAAGTAGTGCCAGAGTGGTTGGAAGAAGCATCCTGCAGGGAGAAGCTGTCAGCACTAAAGTAGAGCCTGCGCCAAAGGAGCAGGGAACAGTGGAAAAGGCCTCTCTCAAACTGAAAGATGCAAACCGGACCACAATTGGTAAAATACTGAAGCCGTTACTGAAATAAGGGAGAGGTTTTTTTGAATCTTGGAATGTGAACACTTGTTCATGCACTGGATGTCTGTGTCGTGAAATTCCTTAAAACAGTAACATTGCCGATAAGCAACATCATACGCTCATTAAAGTACGGCACACTGTTGGAAAAGGGCAAGTAGTTGTGTTCTGGTCTGAATCCTTTTTTATGAATTTGAATGTATTTGAAGCTACTGTGATGGAATGCGAGCATAACAGCAAATCTTTGCGTATTTGTGATACAGAAGGTCACAAAAAGCCAAAAAGTTTTAAGAAGTTAAACTACAAGATGAAACGCTTTGTGACAGAAAACATGGATAAAGGCCAGTTTTTGTGTACGTAAGATTATTGCTAAGACTCAAGCCTTTGTGCTGTTTGGTTCCTTATTCGATGTCAAAGTGAATCCTGTGGAACAGTACTGAAAACAAACTTAGGTGATTGTGCTTTCCGTTGCTTTCAATTCCTTGGATTCAGGAACACTTTTTGCCTGTTGTGAAGTCCATTGCTGGCAATTGGACAGACTGGGACCTGCTGGCCAAAAAATAGTAAAACAAGACATTTGCTGTTTCTGACTGTCTTTAACCTCACTGAAGAATTGATAGCATGTGTTATGAATGTGTATGTGTGTCTGGAGAAGGCTTTCTGCTGGGCAGGAGGCTTATTCTCCAAGAATGTGGCAGCATTGTCTTGCATGCACAAGTAGACATGGCTGGTGCTGCATTGAGTAGTGCGGCTGGAGGCTGTGCCTGTTGGAAGGGCCATCAGTAACCATTGGGACGATGACTACTCCTGACTTGTTTTGGTCACAAGCAAACTTGCCAGCTTTTGGTCATACAGAAGTGCCATATATTTATGATACATATCAAGGATGTTTGCAGTTCAACTCTTGAAGGCTGCGATGTAGTGCCGAGCACTTTCTTACCATTCCATGTTTCCACTGGTTTATCTACTACTAAATTACTTGAATGTTGCAATGGCTCTGATTGAGCCATTGGTTTCCCTGCCACCGCCGCCTCCTCCTCTTCTCCCTCTCCTTGTCAACATGAGTATTTAGCATGAAACACAGAGCTTACGCATGACAATGTTTTTGTAGACTTCATTGGTTGCTTCAGATGTGGTTTTTAATGTTTAAAGACTCTAAAGGATGAATTAAACTAGTATTTGATAAGCTTTTTACAAAATAAAACCACCACTTTTTTCCTGCAGATACAAATTTTAACTCCTGTCAGACTAAGGTACAGAGAATGAGGGAAAACTCGTTCAGCATGCTGTGCATCTTCCCAAGAGAAATGTAGGTAGGTAGGGAAACTGATCGCTGTTCTCCTAAGCATCTTATTTGAAGAGTTGCCTTTTTATTCACTTATGAATGAAGCCTCATTTAAAAATAAAATAAAAAATAAAAGGAAAATCTCTTCGGACAAGTGGCATTGACTTACTAGTGGTAGTTCTGTTTGTCTGCTCTATCACTCAGTGCTGGGAGAGCGTAATTCTATGGGAGTGAGCCATTTAATTGCTCACATGCTTCTCATAGGCTAGTATCGGGGACAGCTAGCTTTGTGTTTTGAATTTGGCAAGGGACCTTTAGCTCTTCCCACGTACCAGCAAATCTTGATGCAGACATCATACCCAAACACCATAAAGTATTGCACAGGGCCTCTTGTTTGAGTCTGTCCCACAGGGAGAATTTATATAGCCCGCTTTTTGGCAAGGGCGAATTTTTGCTTGAAACCCTATAAGCTTTTTGGATACTGCCTCCTTTGTGGGTTAGATACAAAAGCGTCTCCCTTCTTATTTGTATCTGTGTGTGTGTATGCACATCTGCAAGAGCAGATGATGGACTTTTTTCCTTTTTTAAAAAAAAACAAAAACAAAACCAAAAAATTTTATTGGTAGCAAGCTTGAAAAATAATTTAAATGTGTTTGGAATATGTAAATAAATTTCTATAAATCTGTGTAAAAGAAAACTGAATGTATTTAATGGAACATTTATACATTTCGGAGTAACTCGGTAGTTTAATAAAGTTCCCATTTACTGGGTATGAGGTTTGTACTTTCTCCTTCCTGTTACGCTCTTGGCTTTGGTCCTGGAGATCTCAAACAACTGGAGTCTGGGTGTAGGTGACTCTGGGAGAGTCCTAAAAGGAAGGACTTTACAGCAGAAATCCTGGCCTTTAAAGTGCTAGGTTTGTTTTTATACTACGACATGCAATTTAACTTCAGTTTCTGAACATTTCCGAGGCGGGACTTTCTGCACAGGTTTGGGTATAACATGGAAGGCATTAGATGGTAGATGCAGCACTTTGTGTACACATTGTATGTTGTGGCCAAGACAAATGTTCATGGCACTAACAAGTCTGGATCTGTCGCTATCTTCATGCCTTTTAGCTTAGCACACTTTATTGAGAAATCCTGGTTTACAACTCCCAGGACTTTGGAAATAAAGAATAGCCTGTTTTGCAGGAGCAGGTGGTAACTTTTACGCTGCAATTCCGAATTTTTACATTTCGTCCCATTCTCCCTTTATTTTTCCTTCTTTACCGCATACAAAAGAACATCTATTCAGCAGAAAAAAAGCGAAAGCCAGCCAGCCTCCTTGTCCTCAGGGAGCGCTCCCTTCCTCTGCTGTGGAAATGATTTTTGGACTGGAATTGTTGCTATTTGCAAACTTGTTTAGCCCCTGACTTTTCTCGTTTGGTGAGTGTGTCTCTCCCCGTACAGAGTGGCAAGCACCTGCTGTTTGCCAGTGCTGAGTGATGGCCGCTGGTGGAATCTACGTGGGAAAGCCCTTCACCATCAAAAGGTGTGTCTCAAAAGTTTATGTTTTTTTAAACTTCATTTTTATTTCAAAAGGGTTTATAATTACCAATTCATTATTTAAACTACCAGCTGTCAGAGACAGTGATGCCCTGTAGGTTTAATTTCCCATGTCATGCAATTTTCCCAAACGCTAACAGGCCACGGGGCTAGCCGGGTTGCAGTCGGTTTTCAAGAAGGAACCGAGACCTTTTCTCCAGCTTTGTTCTGCCGCATGGCCAATGCTTTTGACTGTGACCAGAGGCGCGTCTCTCTCCTTTGGTGGCTGTCGAGGTGGCAGTGAAGTGCGGGAGCCCAGGGGACCATGGGGGGATTTGGAGCCATGGAGCTGGTGGAGATTGAGAGATAGGGGAAGGAGCTGTGGGAGTATGAGGTGCTGATTCATACTTAGAGGAATTTAATATTCACATCTCGTGTGGGAACTGCATACAAATGAGGGGCTCAGTGCATCCCTCATTACAACAGCTCATTAAATTATCAAGAAATACAGAGTTCCCATCACACCTCCCACAGTGTACAAGCCCGGACTATGTCATTCAAAATAACCCAGCGGTATCTTTCTAATCTCAGGGTATGTCTGCGTGGACGGATGCAGACAGCCACACGTTGGCTCCGACCTAACCAGACCCGAGCCAGCTCCAGGCTGGAGGCGTATGGCGCATTAGCTCGGCACTGACCCCGAGCTCACATACCGCGGCTGTAATTGCATACCCTCAGCCGGGCTCGCTGCCTCCAGCTCCGTGCGTGCCGCCAGGGCCACGCTGCTTCGGCAGCACTGCAGCAGAGCCCCCGCTGTCCGTCCCCAGGAAGACCTGCCCTCCAAAAGTCACTGCTGCTGCTGCTACACGTGAGAACGTAATCCCTGTGAGAGAGGCCCAGCTAAACACAGCTCCTTTCAGATTTGGCCGCTTGGTGTTTTCCATTAACTTGATACATGCTGTTTACATCCTACTGCCGCCAGGGCCAGAGATAACTGCCTTGGGAACAGCTCCCTACAGGTATTGTTAACAGCTGCTGAAAACAAAGGAGTTTGTTTTAGCCACGTCACTATCTAAATAGCCAGAAATACATTACTTTGCTATTACTCGTAAGCCAATATTAAAAAATCTGTCTTGTTCTCCTGGCTGAAAGATGCATTCTGGAAATCTTGCATGGTGTTAAAGCTGGCGGCCGAGCAAATATCTTTGCAACTGTAAAAGAAAGTGACACTGAGGCGAAGGACACGCGAAGGTTCTTGTTGTAAGAAAGCGTGTTTCTCTTCCCAATGTGTGATCACCACCACCAGCATCAACTACTTGCACTTAGAGAAAATTGTTTGCAGCCAGCGGTTGTTCCTTGCCATATAGTTGGTTTCTGTGTCTTTTCAGGCTGAAGGCTGGGGTTGCAGGATACGCACTGCCTCGGCTAGCAACTTACTCTGATTTAAAAAAAAGAAAGAAAAAGAAAAATCCTCATTAACCTCCAGCTGCTGATGTCCTGCCTTTTAGCGCTGAACCGCTGGGGAGCACGGAGGGGACATTAGCATGTTGACTTTAGTGGTGGTGTTTAGCGTGATGTTTGCAGTGGCCGAGCAAATGCTCAGCAAGGGTGGCCGTGTCTGCATGTAGGGGAGAGAGTTACGTGCGTTTCTGAGACCATTCACCCCATCTGAAGCAGAGGCTCTGGACAGACTCCCTTTGAACAGAGATGTGTCTCTTCTGCTTTTGATCAGGTCTGAACAATAGCTCCTTTTTTATCCTACTCCATCCTTATTGGGAAGAGGAGAAAAAAAAAAAGGCAAAAAAACTTTGATGCTTCCTCTTGGGTCAAGTGGAGGAAAGATATGAACTCTACCTACTTTTTTTTTTTTTTTTAAACAATAGGACTTTGATAAATAGAGATGGTAGCTTCAACTAACTCTGCTGCACAGGGGCACCAGATATTTTCAGTGGCTGCCGTGGTCCAGCACCAAAATAGGCATAAAAGCAAGAGCTCTGTTTAGCTCCAGAGCACATCCAAGTGACTGTTTCCTCTTTACTCTGAAAAATAAATCCTCTGCAATCCCTAACACAGACCATGTTCATTCAGGCACTCAAAATGAGCTGGCTAGAAAATATTTGATTCCACTTCTAAGTAATTGTTTACAATGAATTTTATTTCCCATTACTCTCCCATTTCATCGTCATTAAAAGTAAAAAAGCTACCTTCAACAGAGAGCAATAAAGCAGGGCTGATGGGTGCAAACCCACCACCCACAGCTGCATCGTTTCCCTGGTGCTTACTCCTCACTGTCCTTTGCTGTAGGGTTAGGGAAACAAATGAATTGACTGTCTATGTGCACTTTTGATTGTTTTTTCAGAAGAGTAAGATTTTACGTCTTTCCGGTGGGCTAGCACAAGTTCTGGGAAGGAACTGAATATATTTCTAAGGTGGATACATGCGCAATAGGTGTTATGAATTACTGAAGCCCAGTAACTAATGGGCTGCCTGCGGAAATTAGGGAAATACGCGTAAGGGAAAATGTGATGACGACAAATGGATAGGCACAACTGAAGACAAGTTTTCAAAAACCATATGGGTCCTTTCCTCTCTATCATTAGCATCCTCCTGCTTCCCTGAGTGTCTGCTGTTTCTGGCAAGTCCAGGTTTAAAAACTGAGTCTCCCAGACAAATCGGGACTCCTCTGTGTCTGACTCCACTGAATCACTCGTTGCAGGGAGGATTTGACTGAGAACTGCTGGAGTCGCTTGAGTTCTGGGGCTGAAAATATGACATGTTGCTAGCTTCTTGTTTTGGTTTCTGCTGTTTCTCACACAGCATTTTAAACCGATTCAGACGTATTCCCTATGCAAATCTTTAATCTCCTTTTTTAGGATGAAAAATGGGTGTAAATGTGGTTTTGATTTTCCCCCACCCTTTTACAGCTGTATTTGCCCCTTTGCGTCCCACGACCGCTTCCTCCCACTCCTATTTCCTCTATTATAATTTTCCATTCTCCTCTATTAAATTTTCCAACCTCTGCTAATAGCTCATTCCTCTTTTTTATCTTCTTTTCACGTGGCAGGCTTTCTGTACTCTTCCATTTGCTTCATCCTGCTTTCTCTCTGTTTCTTGACTCCAGTGGCCGTTTTGCTCCGTCACTTGCTTTCTTCTTTCTGCCAATGTGAGTCTTTCCCCAAATGTCTGTCTGCAAAATCTGCAAGCTGAGACTTTTCGCTGCCAGCTTCAGTAAGATGTGGGAATAGAGCAACAAAATGGACTAAATTTTTAAGGTTTACACGTCTGTATTTTGCAGCTTTGCCTTATCATTGCGAGCGAGTAGCTGGAGGAGGCTATTACTGAGCAGAAGTGCATCTTTGCGTCTTTTCTATATGAACGTCGCTCATCCCCTACGCCGAGGAGCCTACAGGGGGGCAGGAGGGGGAGCTGAGTGCGTGGGGTGATTTTGCAGAGGTGGGTGAGGAAAGGCTGTTCAAATAAAGGTGTGGGTAATTTAGCTTTGTGGTTCGAGTTTAAATAGCCCTAATGAAAGACTGTTGATGACAGCTTAAAAAGCCGTTTGGCGAAGTGATTCCTAACCCCGCCCATAATCTTGGTACCACAAGCAAATGGATTTGTGCAGTCAGTTCCGTCCTGTTTCCCTGCGCATCAGAGCAAAATAATTGTATTATTGTTTCTTAAATTAGCACATAGCTTTTCATGGTATGGCTTAAGGCTCCAGTAGATTTGGGTTTCTCTCGTAGGGTAAAGGACCAAGTTGTTTTTACAACAAGAGATAGCACTCAGAAGCCCAAAGATGGATCTTGGAGAATATGCACTCAGTTTTCCTTCTGCTGGAAGTGACTAATCACTGCATAAAATGGAGAGCACTTGGAACGCATGCATAGTGTATTTATTTAGGGTTTGCACTGTTTATTGCTGCAAGTTCTTGGTATTCACACATGTGCTTTCTAAAAAGAACTAAATCCTGTTTAAGATGGTCTTTCCTCCCAGGAGGTTCTAGCCTAAGACATTGAATGTTTGAGCTGAGAAGGCACCTCTGGAGGTCACCCAGCCCAGCCTCCTGCTCCAGGAAAGACTAACTTCACATGTAGGTCACTTTGCTGAGGGCCATAGGGTGTTGTTCTTAGCACAAAGTGGTTGTAAGAGGGAGGCATGTGACTTTGCTATTGAAATAAGGGTGCTGAAGATGGAAAAACACTAAGGAAAACGTTGGTCTTCTGTAGGCTATGGCTTGAAAAATGTTTGCCACCTAGTCCAAGGAATATATTGCAATTTTTAATGTTAGTCTGCCTTAGGTGGCTGATGGTGATGTGACGTCAGTAAAGCAAGTAAAGGTAGGAGACAGGAAAGAAATTTGAGGGAAACCTCAAAAACAGGAGGGAACCTACTGGGTGCAAGAAAGAAAGAAGTTTGTGGCTTAAGAGAAATCAGAGGAAAAAAAAGCCACTGAAAGTTGCAGAGGCTTGTGAGAAGGGGTGGACATTTGCAGTTTGGGTGAAGAGCGAGGAGGAGAGGTGAGATATGTTCAGTAGCCAGGCTGTGAATCGGTCCAGCACTGTTAGCCTGAGCGCAGATGAATGTGGGTGGCTGCTGGCAGCACCATCACTGATCCATGGGAGACCAAGGAATGACCCTTGTGAGCTCAACAGCTCAACCCTTCCTGGCGGACGTTTGCTTACCCTCTTCTTAAAGGAATCAAGGGCCAAATAAAATAGTAAGTTACAGTTAGTATTCCTGATGACTAGCTTGTGTCCTGCAGGATGCGATGTCTGTTATGCATATACGGCTAAGCAGCAAGTCTCCAGAAAAATGTGATACTTCTGTTGCATGTCTTTTCTTGCAATGTGGCTTTACTACTGAAATCAGCACCCCCACACTTACAGTAGAGCCACTGTGGTCATCCCAAGTAACACAAATGCTCATATTGAGTGTGTAAAGCAGCAGTTAACTGGTAGGCCTAGAAATCTAGCAAACATTTTTTCATGGCAGCAAAACACTGCCTGGGTTGCTCTGAAGGATTCAATGCAATCTGTTACCAGAGACTCGTAACTCGACTGGATGGAGCATGGGCTGGATCACGTGGCAGCTTCTGCTGGTGCTTTTAGTGGCCTCTGTAATACGTGAGACTGGTTCATACCCCAGTGGAGATGGTCCCAGAGCAGAGCTCATGCTCTAAAGGACCTCATATTGAGTAAGGCAGCATGGAGATGGCTATAGGGAAAATCTGAATGCTCAAGCCAAATCTTAACTGCTGCCCTCCCCGTCTGTACCTTGCAATAGGAGTGTAACCAATTCTCACTGACCACTTGGACCCACTAAATAAAATAACAAGCCAAAACCAGACCCCTGCAAGACAATTTACAGATGAGTTTCCAGCTGAAGATACAGCACAGAGGCAGGGATGAGTGGCAGGGAGTGGGGTGTTAGCAGGGGGAGCTCTTTAAACTGTTGGGAGAAATATCTCTGAAATCATCGGCCGCTCTTCATCTGCGCAGCGAGCAGAGGAGCGAGGCCACTGGGCACAGCCCTGCACCCCCGGGGTCAGCGGCTGTGGTGTCCCCAACCTGCACAAAGAGGGTATCTGAAATAACGTGAAATGTGGCACAAGCAACCCGTGGGAGAAGGACATGTGGAAATACAGCAGGAGACATTTTGTAATTGTAGAAGCAACCAACAGTATTATAAAAGACTATAAAGCAGAGATTTGTGAGAATGTGTAGCTTGAAAATTCAGCATGAATTGGCAAAGTGAGTCCATGACTAATCACAGAGGTCCATTGTACGATCGAGTCTAACCTCTTGTTTAATGAGAATACTTCTCTGAATAAGTCTCATTTAAACTACAGTAAATATCGCTGAATAAAATGTCCAGCCTTAGTATACAACATTTTAAATGACAAAGAAGTCACCCCAACCTTTGGTAAATAGTTTGAACACATACTCAGGCTCTCTGTTTAAAACTGTCATAGTATTTCTAGCACAAATTAATCGGGGTGGAGTGTCTAATTGCTGGTAACTGGATCTGTTACAATGCTGTGTGCCAAACTGGCAAGCTCTTATTATCTGATTTCTGCTTCTCAGATTAAGCCTTTGCAGGAAAGGAGCTGTGATTTCCCCCGGTGAAGACCTGCAGCGGCTCTGGGGCCAGCCCGCACTCCAGGGGCAGCATGGGGTACCGAAATACGTGGGAGAGGGTGTCCCAGTGTGCTCCCACTGCCAGGCTGAGACAGGGGGGACCTTGTTCTCAGTGGGGCATGGTAGCTTTTGGCATGGGGGGCAGTTTTCCTGCTCACAGGCACTGGCTTTTGGCCTCTGGCCGGTCCCCCCGTGGCTACACATGGCCGGAGGCTGCCGCCTGCCCGCTGGCCTTGGGAAAGACCTACAGAAACTATTGAGAAACCTGTTCAGCAGCATTTATTTTGACACGGGGTGGAAGCTCTGGAAGGTTGGACCTGTGTTTGCTGCAGTGGTTTCCCAAAACCACTCTTGGTAACCCAGGTTTAGTCTCTGCCACACTAAAAACGTGACTAGCAAAAGGGAGTTGTTTCAGAACTACATGATGGCTGTGTTTAAACGTTTATTTTTAACTAGGCGTCCACTATCTGGCCAATTACAGAGCCCGAATGCTGCTGGAAATCACTAGGGCTGTCTTTGGTCAGACCTGTCGTACTCACTGTTCTTTTCTCCCTGATGGGGACAATGTGGATGGTGATAAACCCCATCAACTTGCCCCTTTGTTGTCTTCTGCAGCTGGCCTGCAGCTCTTTGGCCTTGTCCTGCTGTCCCTTAAGCTAGGAATATGCATTTTTTAGTAAACCTCTCTCCCTCTGGCCTTGGGACTGTGTTGAGCATTCTGTAATTAAGGAGACAGTGATAACATCTAATGATTCATTTCCTGACATCCTTTAAAAAAGGAGCTCTGACTTTGTCCCCTCTTCTCCTGGGTTTCCTTCCCTCTTCCCCTTACACTAAGGCTGACTGGAGCTGTTCTGCAGATGAAATGGAGACTACGCCACCTGCTTCTCAACTGACCATTTTTTGACTGTGTTGACCATTTTCTCTATTTTAAGGCTGCCTTTTAGAAAGAGGGGACTCTTTTTTATTTCTTTTCCTTTTTTCCCCCAATCTTTTTCCTTTTTTGAGCCTACATGAGCTGTGCTGCTCCCCGATCGCTCCTGTTTGCCATGCCACGGAAGTGAAACATCTCTCGGAAGAGCGCAACACCTTTGCAGCAGTGCCTCGAGGGGACTATAAAACAGATGGCCTCATCCCGGGTCATTTTTCTTTATTGATGTTATTGCGGAGCCCCGTGCTATGGCAACCGAAGGAGTTGTACTCTTTGGAGCTGGAGGAGGGCGGAGGGAGGAAGGACTCTGAAGTTGCTGTTTGGGACCAGCCCTGCTCCAGCAGCCGCAGCTCGGCCGGTGCCGGCGCCCTGCCAGCTCGCTGCGGCGCGGGTGTTTATCCAGCGCGGCGGTGAGTCACGGGTGCCATGCTCCACCAAAGCCACCTCCGGCACCTTCCCCGTGAATCACTGCAGCCTGAGAAGACTTGCAGCAATTCCTGGGCCACCAGGAGGATGATCTCATTGCCTACTGAGGGGAGTAAGAATAAAGTCACGTGGAGCAATGTTCTTGGAGCCGGGGAAAATGGCATCCCAGGGAAGAGCTTGCAGATGACCTAACCAGGCATGTGATTCAGTGTTATGGGACCAAACAGGGAAAAGATCCTTGCAGGGAAGGAAGGAAGAGACTGCAAGATACATACAAATAATTTGAGATGGCTTTCATAACAAGACCTGTAAGGCAAGAAGGGATGATATGGCACCAGGTCCACAAAGGACTTAGTTTTAAGTATTTCTTTGCATTGCCTGTTTTCATTTGTTTCTATGGTTCTCCAAGTGGTATTGCCTAGCCTGGGTGATCACGACGTGAAGTCTGATGACGTAATCTTTGCATACTGTGTTCTGCCCGTGGAGCTGAGTTACCGCGATACCGGTTCAAACTCACTCGCCAAACGCAGCTGAAGGATTTACTCAGGTTTAACTCCAGCTGAAATCAAGTGGTTTTGCCTCTTCTAAAAAATTAGTTCACGGCAGTTTTCCATTTCCATTGGATTTGTCATTATTTCAAAGAGGTTGCTGATTTCTGAGCAGGCATCAAGTGGTCTTTTCTGATTTCAAATATAAAAAATAATAACCCTGTGCTCCTTCTCCTAAGACAAATCTTGAAACGCTATGGAAAGTGCTAGTTATTTATTTAAAACGTGTGGTCTTGTAAAATCAAGTCCAGTGCAGAAAATTGGTAGGGTTTTTTTATTGTCTTGAAATTGTACGAGGCTGTGAATTTTACAGAAATTAAAAATCAACTCATGTTTTGTCAAGAAAGGCTGGTGGGGTGGATTTGATGAAGCTGGAATTTGCATCTGTGACAGTGAAGCAGCTCAAAGCTGCTCCTTGCCTCCGCTGCTGGCAGCCGGAGCTCAGACCTCGGGAGAAAGAGGAAGTAACTTCATCCCAGAGATCCCTGGGGTTTCAAGGTGCCGTATCAGCTGGCTCCGAAGCGTGTGCCCAGGCTGCAGGAAGCCAGCGGGCTGCAGCGAGGAGCGGTCGGCGGGGACCAACTCCTGCACGTGCTCGCTCCTTGAGCTGTGAGCGTGATGGCCATCATCCCTCTTCCCGGGCAAGGCATCCCCACGCGTCGGTGCTAATTGGATAGTGCTGACAATCCCCAAAGTTATATTTTGTCAGCTGCTTTCCATCCCTTGACTCTGTTAGGTGTATGTTGGTGGCTAACCGCATTTAACAGCACGGGTTACATAATGAAATCATTGGGCTAAGCGCTGATAGGACTGAAGAAACCGATCCCAGATGGGACTTGTCACCATAGACCATCAGACCGTACCACCAAGCCCACCCCTGCTCACGTTCTTTAATTTTCCCTTCCCCGGGCCTGATGCTGGCGTGCGTCATGGAAAAGCCTCGTGAAAATCTCAACTGAGGATGAACATCGTGGTTCCCAGCGACACGGTGGTCCAAAGGTATCAAGCCCCACATTTGAAGTACTTGTGAGAATTGGCCTGGTATGTTTTCCTCCTTCCCTTCAGCTTCCCAGTCTGGTTTTAACATTTGTCCATCTTGGAGCAGCCCAATTGCTTCCCTGGTAAAAGGGACGGGCTGCTAAACTGGGGCAAAGGATCCCTCCGCACCTGCAAGATGCACTGTGTGACCTGGGAAGCTCTCTAATGATTTTGCAGGTAAGATGGAAACTATCAGATAAAAGGCTCTTTGCTGTTTCCAGAGCAGCTACTTTGTTAGTGCAAGGGTGCATCTGAGGGTGGCCCAAGCCAGAGCCGGAGCACCAAGGGCACTATTTGCACGGCCTCCGTGAATACCAGCTCTGTTCTGGCTTGCAGGGTTTTAAGGAAGTGAGCTGCAATCGCGATGACATCAGGCAGCTAACTCTGAATTCAGGCTCAGTGAACTCTGAATGCGCCCGCTCCTTGGAGGTGAATCTGGAGCCTTTTGAAAGAACTTTCCTCAGCCGCTGCGCTCGCTCTTTTGAGTCATAACCGCAGCGTGCGTGGCACTGCCCAAGTGCAGCAAATGACACAAGGCTTGCTCTCTGAGAGAGGTGTCTCAACAGCTTTCGGTGCGATGTGTTGGGTAATCTTGGAAATACTGATATTTTCCTATTGAGCAGGTTTTAAAAAGTCAGAGTGTGCGTGCATGGGAAGGGGCGCGGGGCGGTCGCTGCTCTCCACCTCTCACTCCTATGGGAGCTGGAAGTGCGGCACCTGCAGCTGGTTCCCCGAGGTGGCCCTTGCTCTCCGAAAGCTTTAGAGACAAGGAGGTGGGCAAAGGAGCTAAAATCTTTGAATCGTGGCTATAAATGGAAGAGGGGTTTTGAGATGATGTTCTCCAGTGAAGTGGCTGAAAAGCAAAAGCGTTTGGAAAGGTTCTGAGCGCAGAGGAAACAAGTTGTTTATTATCCCGCAGCTCTCTCAGGCCTGCTTTATGCACAAATATGGCCAAAAATTATTTTTGAAGAGCTACGTAGTGATGGGGAAGGACAAAGAAGCAAGGAGATCTGTTGGTCGGTTGCCCTGCTCGCCGGAGGGGAAAAGGAGCTCCGGGGGCCTTGTGCCAGGGAGGGGATGCTCTGGGGAGCGGATACACCCGGGGGGGCCTGGAGGCAGCCAGAGGCAAAGCACAGCTCGTGCATCCCTAATATTCACCATAATACAGCCAAAGGAGCCTGCTCTTAGTCTTTCACCGATGCCTGAATTTCACCTATAGCCTCTATGCCGCCCGTTGCGCCGCCGAGCGTTGGTGTGTTGGCAGCGACCAAGCCGAGGCCGCGGTCCTGCCGGGCGCGGGAGTCGGCGTAGCTCGTGCCGCCGCGTTCTGCAGAGGGGATCGCGTGGGCGAGCGCGGTGGGGGCCTCGGCTGCCCCAGGAAACTCGGCCCCCTGTGCCCCCAAATCAGTGCTCAGACCTGCGAGCTGGGCGCGGGCACCTTGTTTTCTTGAATGGGAAAGCTCAGCGTGCCCCAATATTTTTTTTTTTCCCTCTCCCCATCTTTTATCAGTTTATTTGTCACAATAGGATTATGTTAATGTTCATCTTGGCCCGATCCCAGGGGTGCTTTGTATCCGCTAGGAACAGCCAACAGCCACAGCCAAGCCTTCATGTTTCAGGACAGATATCTGGGGCTGCGCAAATCGCACACCCTAAAATTAACTGTGTGACTACAGGAGTCCTCGCTGTCAGCGTGATATCTTAATCACTGCGACTTCAGCATAACCCAGCATCTGAACCGAGGGCTTCCTTTTGGTGTGTGCCTGAGTTTAACTAGTGAAATGTACCATGAGGCATCCAAAATATGAATTAGAGGTCCACACAAGCGCTTTACAAGGCACTTTGGATGAAGGAAGTGTGCTGTATGGTTATGGTATCTAGTAGAAAATATTCTAAAAACTCCCTCCTTTCTTTAGAGTGTTTTACATCATCTGCTGTACACAAAGCTGTGCTGCTCCTCTGGCAATTTTTGATGTTGTGAGCTTTTGAGAAGGAGGATGCTGATGCTTTCTAGTGAGGAATCTGGCTCTACTGCCACGCGTTGAAAACAAAGCTTTGTTATTTATCTATTTAATTTTTTTAAAGAAAGAAAGAAGGAGGAACCCTGGGGGAAGAGCATGGGGCATGAGATGAGTGAGACAAGCAGAGCCAAAAGCATTGACGGGTAGTGACCAAGAGGTGCGAAATGTCAGCAGGTAGGAGCAGGTGCCCGGCATGATTCCTTGCAGAAGCAGCTGCTCCGGGAGCAGTCGGGTTGAGGCATGCACCATGTAAGTGGTGAGCTGTTCCTCATTACTCAGGGGAGCAAGACAAATGAGAAATCAATTGAACATCAAACCATTGTTGCTGATTGCCTATGTTGAAAATAAATGATTCATCGAGTGCTTTAATTGATTCACATACGTGGCAAGGAGTTCCAGTCTTGATTTACGGACCTCTCCACCAGTCAGGCAGGAAAGTCTTGCTCCCACTCACTTTATTTGTGCAACAAACATCCTTTTCTCTTGGCATGGACTAAGCCAAGCCACTTACAACCTTTTTTTTCTCTCTCCGATTGTTTACTTTGCCTTTAAGTGATTGGTAATTCCACTCACTTACACGGTGCTTTTTTTAAAATTTTTATTTTATAGCGGAGGAGCCTGGAAGGGATGGGGGTGGCTGTGTGCAAAGTGTTGGGCTCCGTGCCCAGCAGGGCAAGCAGATGACCCCGTCCCGAGACAGCTGCCGTCTACAGTGTACCATGGATTTACAGTGTCCACTGCCGAATCAGCGGGAAAGGGGACGTTTGGTGACTTAAAAGCCTTTTGGAACTACTCGTGCGATAGATATACTGTGGAATACTTTGTGCCTGGAATTCTTTATGCCCTCTGGAGATAGAAGCGGTCTCTCGCAGGGGTTGAAGGAGTCTGTGCCTCCTCCCTGCGCTGTGTCTCTGTTTACCCTCCAGCCTGAGGAGGAGGTGTTGGAGATCTGCCTCTGCTTTTCCACAGCAGTTCGATAGGGTCGTCAAAACAGAAGGGAAACAAGGGGGTGTTTGCTGCAGGTGAGGGGAAGGGATGGGGAGGGAGGTGTATCCCCACTTGTGTAACCGGCGGGTGGTACCGCAGTGGGGAAGGCGTGAGGAGAGCTGCAAGAACAGGGAGGTCCATCCCACCCGCCCACCGGCTGATTCGGGACGGCAGGTCTCTGGCAGTGCTGGCCAGGAGGAACACAGGCGGAAAAAGGAGGGAAAAAGAAATTTGACAATTGTCTCGGAGTTTATCGGGCTGCTAAGGCAGAGGTGGCCTCTCGCTAGCCCTGTGTGCCCCCGGCCGTGCGAAGGGGGAACAACCTGCCAGCCCCTTCGCCACCCAAGCCGTATCGTGGCTGCCGTTGCCGTTGGGTTGCGTGGTTTTGCCTAGGTTTCTCCGCGTGTCCTGAGGCCAGGCTGCAGGGAAGCAGTGCGAGTTTTCTGGGGAAAGCCTTCTCCGGCCGACAATACCATAATGCTACTAAACTCCTTGATCTGCCAGCAACCACGAGAGAGAGGGCGACCAGCAAACTGGGGCTGAAACAGCAAGAGAAAAAACCACCACCAACAAAGCAACGGCAATCTCTTGCAGTTATTTGCCACCAAGTCGAAGAGTCATAACTCAGTTGTCCAGGGGGTGATTAAGGATGGAGCTTGACTAGCTTTTAACTTGATACAGCCCACAGGTGCTGCTATAGGATGAACTGGATTGCAGAATTTATCTGGCTAAGAAATAATGCTTTCCACCAGGTTGTTTTTCAGCTGGATCATTTTTTTTCACCCAGCTCTTTGCACCAGTGCTGGGGCTGGCGGGGCAGGAGAGGCAGAGCAGGAGATGGGAGCAGCAGGGGTGGGCAGGAGCTGGTTTTTTTCTGTAACAGTTCTGCTTCACTGCACACCATCGCTTCTGGGGCTTAGGCTGGCAGTAACTACACTGGCCTGGCGTAAAGGGTCTCCAGCCTCTGTATGCACAGGACTGCTTTGTGATTTGATCGACTGACGTTTTTGGCTTGGTCTGTTTGGCAGTGAAACAGCTAACAGTGCCGCCACGTACATTCGTCTTTTTTTTGGGTGATATATTTTTGCGTCGTACTGGAAAGAGTTCATGGCCTGTGTCAGTCTGCTCGAGGGAGACCTCACAAATGAGAAGAATAAAACTAGAAACACCTTCTGCTCTGCGCCCATGCTTCCTCCAGTGCTTGTGAGCCTGACCCTCTCACTGCCTAACAGCATAGCACAAGCGGGTTATCTGCCTTTCTGTTTCCCTAGTCAAATCCTGGGTTCTGCGCCAAAAGGGTTTGAAAGCCTGTATGGGATGGGTCCGAGCCCTTTGCCCCCTGTCCAGAGAAGCTGTGCAGGCAGGCGCTGGTGGGGCGGCCCCTGTGCTGCACCTCGGTGCGCGCTGGCTCTCCGGCCGCAGGAGCCGAGGCGACAGCGAACTCTGCTGAAGCCGGGTTTAATTGTTCCTCTCTTTGGTGTGCAACTTTATTTGCTTAGCAATGTTGCAGTGAAGACAGCATGGATTGAGTATGGTGAGGGAGAGCAGGATTAAGGATTGGGAACTTTGGGTTCAAAATAGGGGTTTTTTTGAGGAGCAGAGGTAGCTTGGGAGTTCAGAAGCAGCAGCCTGTGCTGAAAAGAAAGAAGAAGAAAAGAAAGAGATGCTGAGGATGGTGCTGGGCAGATAGATGTTGTGATCAGGTAGCCATGGACAGGGACCAAAACCTGGAAGGATGCTGGCTGTGCTTGTGCTGCTTGTTATTTCTTTTTATGTTACTGGTTAAAAGTCAGCGACGTAAATCTGGGGAGGATTCAGCATTCCCCATCCAAAGGACATATGTTAGCAGAGAAGCGCTTCTGTAAGCATTGCTTCAGCGCTGGTTCTGCAAAGAGGTTGCAGGAACTCATTATTCATGATTTTATCTTGCTACCTGAAATACATAAATAGCCTGAAGGTTCCTCTGATGGACTTCTTCCAGCTCTTTGATGTGCCAAAGATAATTTCTGTACATACTCCCTCAACCTGTCCCCACTCCCTACCTAAGGTTTAATGTTTCTACTTGTTATGTTTACCTGTCTGTACTAGACTGTAAGCTCTCCAAGGCAGGGACCTTGCC
The DNA here is from genome assembly GCF_900496995.4 of Aquila chrysaetos chrysaetos. Classification (NCBI taxonomy): domain Eukaryota; kingdom Metazoa; phylum Chordata; class Aves; order Accipitriformes; family Accipitridae; genus Aquila; species Aquila chrysaetos. The sequence goes on along the minus strand of NC_044004.1, from coordinate 49,532,437 downwards.
ATCTTCCATGCTGAAGTACCTTGAAGGAGTTGTAACATCAACAGCTACAAAATGTGATATAAATTATCAAAGCGACATCAACTAACACAGCTCAACTCTTTGGCCTCTTCTGCACCAGGCGAGCCTGCCGCGGGGCTGCCGGCCGCTCTTGACACCGGCTTGGCATGATCTGTGCCAGCAGTGCCGGCAGCCCGGCCCCAATGGGCAGCTGCTGTCGTGAGAGCACGTGGTGCCCTGCAAGCGAGTCCCGGGGCTGTTAGCCTGCGCCCACCTGTAGCCAGGCTCCTTAGGAGGTGCCAGCAGCGGCGAGGCTTTTTGGAAAGCCTCCACCTGAGAGAAATCACATTGCCAGCAGCAGGATCCCATGCCCCCATTGGTTCAAAAACTCAGGACTATACCACAGAACTTTTAATAACCCTAGAGCCTCACGGCACTCTGGATTTAAGTTCCCTTGTGTGAGTCTGTAACAGTGGAAGCAAAAGGATGCATTCCTGCCTACGGGAGCTAATGCAAGAAATAGGCAGAGCCAAGCAACGCACTGTCCCCTGCCCCAGCTCCCGCATGGCTCTGGCACATCCCTAGGGCTGGAGCCACTGTCCCGCAGCGTTTCTGGGAGCCTGCAGCTCGGACCCACAGTGCACTTGCAGCCAGGTCTCTCTCGCCTTCCCTTCTTTGGAGCCTGTTTCTTTGTGCAGCCTGGGATGTGTCAGGGAGAGACCTTGTTTTTATAACCTCCTGTTATGGCTGGAGGTGATGCCTCTGTGGTGACGGCTGGGGAGCAGGCTTTGATCTGGTGCATCGATGCCTCCTCTGGGAATTCAGGCCTCTGAGTCTTATTTGCCCTGGGCAATAGTCAAGAGGATTTCCCCTAAGTAAAGAGCCATCAAACCTTATCAGCTGTCTTGCTATTCCTGTGTCACCACCCCTTGAAGGCAGCATCTGCCACGGAGAGGTCAGGCAGAGGAATCTCTGGGTAAAAGCCCAGTGTGCAGCCCAAGGCGGCGCAGAACTGGGGGACGCGTCCTGGGATTGGCCCAGCCCTGTGGCACCCCCAGCAGCTCAGGGGCTAGCAGCCATCGGGCCAAGGACCCAAGTCCCAGCTAGCTCCGTGCCGAGCACGTGGCCTCTCTGTCCTCCCTTTAGTTTGCGGTATGTGTGGGCAGGGTGCCGTCAGCAGGGTCTCACCAGCATCAGGTGGATCCCGCACACCTAGGAGATGATAAACCCTGGCAGAGCCTGCTGAGCCCTGGCCAGCGGGCGAGGGGGCAAGCTGGGCTGAGGCTGCAGGCAGGGAGGCGTTCGGTCCTGCACGTGGTCCCCGGCACCCACCGGTAACAACCCGAGGCCGGGCTGTGCTGCTGTGGCTGTGGCGTGAGCAGGGCTTGCTTTTGGATTTTGCAGCTCTCGTCACTGCAGCATCCCAGAAATCAGAAGAACGGGGGCTGGTGGAGGAGCGGGGTCAGGATTAGGGATGGGAAATTGGGACATCCAAGTTCTGCTTCTGGCTTTACTGCGCACCCTTACTTTTACTACCTGTAAAAGTGCTGTTACTGCCTTCATGTTTTTCACGCCAGTTTGGTTTCTGAAGGGTTTGACCATGACATTTGAAGGTAAACTAAGCTGAGCTATAGTTCTATTGCACATACAGGTCGATTTTCTTCTTCAGTGAAGCTTATTTCCGAAGACAGGGGAGTGGTGTGCTGCTAAAGGCCCCATAAACTGGTTCACGCGGAGAGCTGCAGACCCTACACCCAGCCAGACTGCCTTGCTCAAAGCTGGCTCTACATTAGACCTCAGAAGTGCCTGCAGTTTTGTTACTTCTTTTGCACATCTGCTCCTGCAGACTGCTCGAGGGTCTTCCATATTTCTTTCAGACAGAGCTGTTATTTCACTCACCCAGGCCTGCTATTCACTGATGAATTGGATGCTGTTCATTGCAGCTTGAAATACTATTTTGCTACTCTTAATGCTTCCCATTCATTTTCTGTGGCAATTGGATTCATAACAGCAGATATGCAGCTTTCATTGATACTTGATGCAGCAGCAATACCCTCAGCAAAGGCTTTTTTGTACATAGGGGTCCAAACCTTTCGACCACGCTATCATGGAAAACCATAATGTCCCTTTTCTGCAATGCCCCAAGCCACCTGCAGCCCCTGAAAGAGCACATTGTTTCCACAATTAAAGAAACAACACGGGCAGTGTCTGCACTGGTTGCAAGGGAGGGCTCTGGGTAATTTCTTTTTGCCCTGCCCCCAGCCTTCACCCCTCCCCCCAATCCTGTTTGAGGCTGAATTTCGGCCCATCGGCCATTTAAATCTAAACGGGAGGATATTTGCAGGGTAGGTTATTTTGGCTGCTAGATGAGCCTCCTGATGTGGTGCTACCAGGTGGGGCCGACTCTCCTGGGGTAGCAAATCTGCTAGGAGCGAGTCCTCGGTGCCTGGGTTTTACATAAGCAGCCAGAGTTTTCTTCTTCTTGCTATCTCTGGAAAACCATATGCCTCTAAGTGACCAGTTAGGGGGTGGGGGTGTTTTTTCTTTTTCCTTTTCTTTTTTATTTTCCAAAAAAAGCACTTGTGTGGGGAGAAGATGCTGTACTACCTTTTGCTCAGAGAAAAGGAGTCTGACAGCTTAGCACTGCTTGGAGACAGGAAAATTACGTTGTCTAGTGAATAATCTAAAAAGATGAAATAACAGGGCACGATCAAAATCCTCTGTTTAAAAGAAGAGCTGTCTCACTCCTGCTAAGCCAACAGTTTCATTGTTTTGCTCATCTTTTGCAGAATAACCTTCAAGAAGGAACGGTGGAAATGCCTGTAAATGCTTTTTGCTAAAGAAAAGGAAGATTCAGGCTGTAATCCATGTTGGCAACCAGAGGAAAAATCTCTGCCCCAACAGCTAAGTGGCTGTTTATTATGGGCATATCCTTGCTGGCACTTGCCTGTTTCACCTACTGGAAAAAGGAGCTGTCACCCTCAGCTCGGCGCTGTTATGCGCCACCCAGCAGCAACGCGGCTGCCATTTGGCGTGGTGTGATACCAACCCTTGCTTGTTTTCAATAAACAGAGCTATGTTTTGAAGGGAATGGCAATGTTGTTTAAGAAAAACAAAGTACTTAAAGAAAGATGGATCATACGCTGAGCTAGAAAAGCGCCAGAGATGGCAAAGATAATCTCCAACCTGGCATGCTGCAGTCCCCCGGGTTTTGCGGCGCTGGGAGAAGTGGCTGGCGGGTTGTTATCTCAGAGCCAAGGGATACGGGAAGGTGGACATAGTGCTTTGAATCACGGCTTTTTCTCTGCCCCACCTTCTGTCTTTCCTCCTTGTGGCTATCTCGGAGGGGTTGGAAAGCTGGAATCACCTCTGCATCTCAGGAGCAAGAAAAAGTCACTTTATGTGCCCAGCCCTTGTAAATATTCCCCTCCTCCTTTCAAAACCTGTGCCTACGTTTTTGTCCTGCTCTGTTTCAAAGCAACTGCTGACACAGAGCAGGCACCAGCCTGCTTCCCTCCGAGGTGCGCAGGGCTTGGGTTGAGGGGCTCTGGGGAAAGCGGGGGTCCGGCGGCATCACCCTGCCGGCAGGGCTGCTGCGGGCAGGCAGGGAGGAGGCCATGCTCTGCAGAAAGAACCTGGCATGGGAATAGCACTCCGGGATCCCCCTCTTGTGCTATTCCCCTCGAGGGCTGAGCCACTTGTTTATCTTGTGGGAGAAGTCTGCGGCCACAGTCAGCTTTGCATATTTGATCCTGTCTGAGGTAATTTCTTTTCCTATCTGCAATATTTCTATTGCAAGCGCCTATAATCTTTTCATTGAGGTAACACAATTGCTCAATTAACATATTACCTCTATTGTCCCCGTGATCTCAAATACAAACGTTGTGGCAGTCACCTATTGTTTGTGGTCTTAGTGACAGAGGTGCCAATAAACGAGTGCCAGAGCTAGCCACGGGTGGCACTTCAGAGCCGATGCCTGCAGAAGCCCTGGGAGCCAGGCGTGATGCTACCACCCCTCCACCAAAGGCAGCGTGAGCACCGAACACCTCCAGGACGTCAGCTGAGATGGCTGCAGTCAGTTGTGGTGCACAACCTACAGCAGCAAATTTGATTTTTTAAAGGACACGGTACCCAATGTGTTCAGTTCCTACTGAACAACCTTGGCGTTGTGGGTGCACGGCACTCCTGAAATTCAGGCTGTACTTGAATGGGAAGAGGCAGAGAGACATATGACGGGAATGATCAGAGATGCGCAATGCTATCTGTATGAGATGAGACTGAATCAATCAACTTCAGCCTAGAGAAGAGAGGACTCTGAGCTAAGGCAGAGGTCTACAATGTGATGAATAGCAGGAGGAATGGCAGCAGTTGTTCATAAGACAAGAGCCGACGAGGGATGTTAAATGAAATCATCAGGCAAATATTTTTTAAGGCATAGAGGAGGAAGTCTCTTTTTCACACAACCATAATTAATTGGTGGAACTCATTGCCATGGGACGCGTCAGGTGCTGAAACTATACATCGGTTCAAACAGCAATTAGGCAAATTAATAGGACAGCAGTCTATGGAGGCCTGCTAGAGCTGCTGCTGCAGATGCAGCCTGTGGCTTGGGAAGTCCCTGGGCTGCCAAGTGCTGGGGTTTGCAGGGTTGTGCCAGGCTCGCCTCACACTTCCCCCCGTAACCCCTTTGGGCCAGAGCCGCAAAACGGCTGTAGTGTGTCTTCTCTTTCCAAGGGCTCGCCATGGCAGACTGGAAATATCCCCTGTGTAAGGATTTTTCTCAAACGTAAAAAATCAAAGGACTTCTGGATATCAGAGTGAGCGAGGGAGGAGAGCTTGGCAGCTCTCACTTCTCTGCGGTGCATTACTGTGGGAGCATAAATTGGCCCTGTTTGGAGAGTTGTGTTTTTGCCTTCCTCCCCCTCCCTGCCTTCATGCTGGCAGCGGTGCTGCCGGACCAAGGGCAAGCCGAGCCACTGGGAAAGCCAACGGTGTGGGTGCTGACACAGGGCGTCTGAGGCTGTGGGGGCAGCAGGATGAAGAGGGGAGACAGCATTATGTTAGCTGCCCTAGCTGCACCCTCAGCCTCGCATCCGTACACGTGGACACCTTGTCCTTCATCCCGGAACGCTCTGTTTAATTGTGGGATGTGAAAGTGCCACTAGATGAAGGTGTAACATCAAGAAATTGCGAGGAAACGGCTCCCATGTATATACAGAAGGGGAGAGGGGTAATCTGCAGGCTGTGATTAAAACTCAGTGCGTTTACATTTTAAATGCTTCAGTACTCAGTCGGTTTAGATAGCTTAATCTTTGAGAATTAGATAGCTTAATCAGACAGAAATAGAAGCTGCACAAAGAAGGCTCTGTAAAACCCCAGGGCTCTGGGTATGGGAGCCCCAAGCTCGACTTCATTTTTGTTTAATGCAGCAGTTTGCTAGGCACTTTTTAGACAAGCATAAAGACAAAGTGCCGGAAAGAGATTTCATGTGCAGAGATATGTAAAACAAGACCTGTGATTTGTTTATTATATTAAAGAGCACAGCCAGAGCTTTAGGATAAAAGGGTATAAAATAAATAGCATGGGAACCCAAACGACAGCATTTTTTGCTTGGTGAAGAAAGAGGTAGGATGTGGATTTTGTCAGATCACCTCTTCTGCATCTGCCTGGGGTTAAAGCAATGCTAACGTTGGCCCTAGGTCTGCCCTACCCAAAGGTCTCCTGGTGCTTCGCAAGGAGTCACAGTTTTAGGGTGGGCTTTTGTATGTGGCCATCCAGACCCGCTGTGCTATGTATAGGACATGGGAAAACCTGATGGGGTGTTTGCTGTGGCTGCGGCAGGCATCCCTCGGAGGCTGTAGACTTGGGGTTATAAGAACACCAACTGTCCTGATAAGGGGACAGGCAGTGGATGTGACATACAGAGAATAAATCCAGAGCGACTCCAAGGCTGTTTATTGCAAATCAAAAATTACCTTTGGAAATTGGTCTTGGAAAATAACAGAGGTGACAGCAGTGCTTACCTGTGACACAGCATTCCTGGGCTTCCATGGAAATTCATGAGCCCTGCTGTATAATCTGGTCTCTTACTCCTGGTTATCGTCTCTCAATCACTTAGAAAAACTGTATTCACGCAAGAAAAATGTGCTCGCCCCAAGGCGTGCAAGCGTGGGATTATTTACCGGTGCTCCAGAAGGGCACAGCTGCTCCGTGCAGGGGTGGGCAGTGCATGCCCTGCAGGGAAACCTTGCGCAGGCTGTGGGGCAGCCGTGCTCAGCCTTTCCACCACTGGACAACAGGCACTTATTTCGCAGAACTGAGAGAAGTTGTAAGGAAATACTGGAAGGATTTGCAAGGTGCAGAGGCGTCTCCTATGCCCTTCATTCATGTCTTGGTTTTTTGGTTTAAACTCTCCATCCAGTTAACATCCTACTTCTTCCTTCATTGTTTCTTTCCTCTGCTTATTCTTTTTTCTCTCTTTCTCCTCTAGTGATGCTTGAGAAACACCAGAGAAAGACTCATTTCAGACAGTCTCTTCCCCCTTGTCCTTTCTTGCTCGCTCCAAGCACACTCAGCTAGGCTCCCTCTCCTTCCCCTCTGCCTGTTTTCTGCTTTGAGGGTGGCCCTGGGGTTTGTCTCTGCAAACGAGCCACCCTTGGCAGGGTGATGGAAGCTCCTTGGGAGGCATCATCACCCCCCTGCCCTCTCCCTGAAGCTGAAGCTGTGCTTTAAGGCCTGAAGCGAAGCAAAAATCTCTGCAGTTTCCATCCCCGGCCAGATAGCACAAGGTGGCAGGGAGGGAGAGGCTAATCTATTCAGGTCATTAAGATGTGGGCAGAACTCAGCCTGTCCTGACGATCCCCTTTGAAATCCTATATGTATATAATTCATCTTGTGCTCTGGTGGATCCTGCCTGAAACTGGTATTGCAATTCCAAGCATCTGCTTTTGTATTCAGTACTTTGAGGTAGTTTACATAAATGGGTGGCTTTAATTTGCGTTCCCATTGTAACTGCCTCACGGCTGTGTGGGGCTAGGCAGCCTCCACCCAATTTTTGACAGGGCCAGACTTACTGAGGGCGTAAGGGGCCATGGGTCTCTCCCGGAACCCTGCAGGAGGTACCAGCAGATACATGGTCTGCAGCAGGGGATGGGGCAGCCCTGCGGTGCCGCCTGCCGCGCTCCCCCCAGCCCTCCCTGCTGCTCGGAGGGGTCTGTGCCACCCTCACCGTGCAGAGCGGGGCCACGAAGGCGTTGACAGTCTGCATCAGCCCACGAGGGACACCGAGAGCTGGCTGGAATAGCTTTCAAAGCTAACTGGGTCTATTTGTACAAGGGTTTATTTGGTTTCCTTTATGAGTGATTCTGAAGGGTCAAATTGTTCCCAGAACATGCCTTCCAGTCTGATCGGAGTGCTATTAGCCATGACCTTCCCCACAGCCAGTTGTTGGCTCCCCTGGCCTGTTCCACATCAGGGTAGAAATTGATTGTGGCAGGGTGTGGGGCTTCCTGCACCAGCATATCATACTAGAGCATCTACCACAGCCCCGCTGCGATCTTGTTGTGGGGTCCTTGGATGTGACCACAACAGACACCTTGGGAGAGGCAAGGCGGGCCACTTCTAGGCATGAGCATTTCTGCTGTCAAGAGGCACCAGCTTTATTTTGGCAAAGCAAATCCGGCTTTCGCATGCGAAGGCAGGACAGCAAGAGGCTTCCCTGACAGTTGTTGTTCTTTCATCGTTACCCAGCAAAAGGGTCCTAGGAAAAAGACATTATCCTGCTGCCTGCAGGGCATTTCACACCGCTCTAACCTCCTTTAATTTTAGCAGCTTGGCATAACTGGGTGTGTGTCTTTCATGTCTCCCTTTGCAGTCCAGCTCTGGAGGCTTTGCTGGAGCTAGTGGCCTGGAGCCCGAGCGCACAGCAGATGAACACGAACAAATGACAGGAAGATTTGTGATAATTGAACACTTTCTCCAACACTTAGAGCAACTGCATTGATCTCAGCTCAAAGCTGAAGCTTTTGCTGTAAACAATAAATAACAGATGCTGGACTTACTTAAACCCAATCTCTTGTCCGTCCTGAGAGGACACACAAGTCCTTTGTAAATGCAGGAACCAGACCTGGGATTCACAAAACAGAGAAGAGGAGGAAGGGAGGAAAAAACAGCACCACCATGTTTAGTGCTGAACCTGTGGTGAACAGTGTCAATGGGCATATACGCACAGAGAAAAGACACCTCATATCTTTCCTGGCTAGATGTTAAAATCGCTGTTAGAGCTGGCTGAAAAATTGATTTTGGAGTTTGGCAGCCAAAGAGAAAACCTGAGACACACACTGTTGTTTCTGGCAGACCCAGAAAGGAAGGGGCATCTGTCTCCAGGTTGTTCAGCTCTCCTTAGTGTCATCTGTAAGCTGAGCAGCAGAGCCAAACCAACCCTTTGCCATTTCATCCAGGTGACCCTTCTCATGTGCTGGCAGTTTTTAGCCAGGTTTTCCTCTCCCCCAGGCAGCGAACAGTGCTTTTCCCAGCTGAGCCCTGGTATCCAACAGCACTGGCCCGGCAGTAGCCTGGCACTGGCAGCACAGCTACCACTGCACCTGGCTGGGCTCACAGTTTTGGCAAGCGACTACCATGGGGCAGAGGCTGCTTTTACAGCTTCCTATCCAGCTGCCTGTGCTGGGAGGCAGGGAGCTGTGTGTAGGCAGTGCTTATAGGGTCACTGTGCCCCAGCTTTCCCCATCAGTGCGTGGACTCTTGAAAGATGCCACCGGAGTCCAGGCATCAGTTTGGACCAGTGTAAACCTGTCAGAGGACAAGGGATTTATTAGTCTCTCTTCCACCCACATCAGCCAGTGGGCAAATCCAGCCTGCCCTTCAGTGAAGAAGAGTGGTTTGCCCAATTCCCCAACTAACTGGAAGGTGCTGCAAACTATGGCCACGTGACAGAGATTTGGTGGCTTTAGAAGTTCTCCCCCTGCCCAAAGAGCCTCTCTTCCTCCTGTTCCCAGAACAAATCACTGCCTTTCAGTGAAAAAAATACCTTTCATTCAGCTTACTGTAGTGGGCGACATGCCCTGTACTCAGCTGTGCTGTGTTAGTGAGGGTCTCTGGGTGGAAACAGAGACACCAGCTCCCCTTGCACCCCTCCCTGCATGCTTCAGCTCAGCAGCTCTCTTTCATTCCCCACCAAGGGTGGAAGACAAACCCCTGAACAGCAAAACTGATTTATGCTTGCTTTTTTATTCAAAGTCATGGTAAGGTGTTGCAGCTCATAGGCAGGATTGCCTTTTAAATGAAAGGTGATTTGAAACTGGCTGTCAGAAATCCTCCAATTGCTCCCTGCCATGTTCCTAGCACAGGTGTCAACCCCCCCATTCCCTTTTTATCTCTCTCTCCCCCTTCTTCTTCCATTTCTTGCACCTAGCTCCTTGGCTGCACCATGCTGTATGAACTTGTAGTAGGATTAATCTGAGTTGAAGCCTGAGGCTATATTCAGCTCAGATTTATGTCAAAAGGCGCGGGGTCCGTGGTGCTGGAAAGCAGGCAAGCCAGCAGTGGCTGAAAGTGCTCATCGTCACCACTGCAGCGTGGATGTGCAGGAGAACGTCAGGCTTGGCGGGGCCGGGAGCTGGGGATCCCCTGGACAGGACACTCACATGGCTCTTTCTCTGGGTCAGTGCCATGCTGCTACCATCCCCCTTGCACCAGTCAGGATGAGGGAGGATCTTCATATGCACCATGAACTGAGATCTAACTGAGATTTTTTGGGCAGTGAGCGTCTGTGTGCTGGCTGCTCTGAGCCCCCATAAAATTGGAGAACACAGGAGCCAGAGAGGGCCCCCAGAAGTGCAAGGCCACCATGTGTTTCTTACAGGGCAGAGGCAAAGCTCCCAAACCCTTCAGGCTACATCTGTGCTCAGGACAGGCTTTGGCACGCTTAGCCCTGCGACCTGCACGCTCTTGCAGAGTCACCTGGGCTGCTGGCTGCCCGGCCGGGGCATGCGGGGCTCGGTGCCACCCATGTCCAGCTCCCCCAGTGCCACAGATGCTATGGGCTGGGCTTGCACGAGGGTCCCTGAGTTTTCCCTCTCCAAAGGGTGCCCCGGGGGAGCTGGAAGTCCTGGATGGAGGCTGGTATGCGAGCGTGCTGGGTGGCCGACGAGTCTAGGCAGGTCTGGAGGCAAGGCTCCTTGGTGGTGCGGGCAATGGTGCAATGCGGGACCTGGGAGACGGAGCACCTCTGCACTTTTTAGAGGACGGCCAAGGAGGCTTTAATGTGACAGCATCACATCAGGGCTTCCATTTGCCTAAGTCAGGTAGCACAGCTGAAGTCAAAGGCTGAATTACCCTTGGCTAAGGATGCCATCTAAGTTTGCCTAAAGCCCAATAGGGTAGGAAAAAAAAAAAGATTTTTATTTTCCAGCTCTCCAACATCAAGTTTCAACTACAGTAGATACTGATTTGCTTTCTGAAGACAAAGTTAATTATCAAATTAGATTAGAAATCATTAAAAAGCTATTTCTGTTCATTACAGTGGGGTAATATATGGCTAGACTCTTGAAAGTTATCAGTCTCCTCAAAATTGTTTACCAGGCACAGAGGGCCCATTTTTTTCTCAGGCTATAATCCTACAGCTTCAGTCCTGTGTGCTCCTTGAAGCTTTCTGTAAGGCATCGGATGGTCACGTCACACTTCGGTGCCTGCATGTAGCGAGGCTTGCTCATGCTTCTGTTTAGTAGTAATGCAGCTACCAAATGTCACCTGTCACAGGCAGCTAAGCAATGTGACATTGGTGACTCACCCTACATTCCTGGGAACACCTTCGCCACAGACACACTTTTGTGAGCATACCACACCCTTTCCTGCAGGCTTTAACACACCTTGACTGAAAAGCATCTTAGTAGTGTTGGCCTGAGAAAAGTGGTCCTCCGACAGGTTAGCGACTTGGCTACCATTATAGAAAACTACTACTATACGACCCACTTTGCATAATGTACCGTTAAGACGTCTTAATGGTGTTTGCCCGCAGACATTTGCCACTTAAAGAGCTGGGATGCAGAAAGCATTCATTTTATAATAATCTAAAACTGAGGTTACCACAATATGACACACACGTAGAATAAAGTAAGTAAGAGATGATAAGCTCTATCTCTGTAGATGCATCCACTTGATTAGGTAAATACAAAAATAGGCTTATTTTGGATAACACGTTTAGGCTTGGACAGAAGCAGTGTAGTTGCAGATTCAGCCAATGATTTATTAATTTTTTTTTTTTCTCACACGAACATGTAATTTGTGTAAGTGCGTTGCAAAGTTTAAGATCTGATTCTGTTTTCACACTAGTTTCTCCGAAGTTTATATTGGACCCACTGTAGTGCAGATTTAGCTAATCCCTATTACCATTTCAACACATAACCTAAATAAATTTAAATGTTACAAGCTGTGGTTGTATTTGCGTTCTGCTCCCAGCTCACTGCACTCCATGATATTTGTCAACAGATATAATTCAAATTTAGCCTGACAATCTGCATCCTAAAATATTTTTAGATGTTGCCATTACCTGATTTTTAAAATATCTTTTATTTTTATCTTTACCCCCTTTCATTTCCACATTCATTTATCTCCTCTGCTTATAACATCTTTAAGAACTTATAAGCAGATTTCCCGCCACCATACTTGTTTAGATGTGGAAGCATTTATAAGTAAACTAGTCTACAAAAGAAACGGGATGGTTTTAACCACCTTTATGGTGGGATAATCCTTCCGCTGTGGGGAACTGAGCACACTTAACTCTGCCTCCCTCCGAAGAGATGGAGAGAGATCACTGCCAACGCTCTGTGTAAACAAGACCTGGCAATGTCACTGCTCTCAGGTGGGGTGTCCCAGGGCTGCGTGTTTCCACAACGCCAGTTTTCAGCCTCTCAGCACCACTACCCATGCAAGATGAGAGTGACAGTCATTTTGCTACCAGATGTGCCTGCATTTTGATTGTTTCCCTGAAATTTCTGCTCTGTCAGGGCCATGAAGTTGGGGTTTTTATTTTACTACTGCTTTTCCTTGTATTTCTCTCTCTGTTGCAGTACCCCTCACCAAGAAAGACGGCCAGTTTCGTGTCCAGTTTGCTGTCATTGAATCATTTGAAAGACTAGAGAGGCAGCCACGGGAAAGCCGAGATGCTTCCCGCCTGTCTCCCAGGCTCTCGGGAGGCTGTCGATGAGCAGAAGTGTTTCACTTAAGAGCCAAGAGCTGCCAGACCCCCTGTTTCCTAGATAACCAAAAGAAGCTATCTGGAGGCTTTTCCACCACATAAACTGTGGGGCATGCAGAAGGCCCTCCTTTCATTTCCCAAACTCATTTCTGGCTGCCAAATCTACCCAGACTGACATCATCCTCCGCTAAGGGTGAATCAGTGCGGCTGGGGAGTACGGTTTTGCAATCTCTTAATGACAATTCCCCACAGCTTGTCCCTGTATCAACTGGCCAGGGAAACAACATTAGTGCCCAGTAAGCAAGAAACACGTTCAAACCTGTGACTTAGGCAATGCTGCTGGTGCTGCAGCTGTGCACATGGCCTGGGAGGAATTTTGTTGCTCAGCTCCATCTAGTGGCACCGTCTTTCGGAAGATGTCTGTGGCCGTGGGACGGTACACAGCCCTTGGGGACGGTGGGTGTCCGTCAGGCGTATTTAATTATAGCTTTTCTCCTTTCGGGTAGCTGCATGCGTAAGAGTGCATATTGGTGTGGATCTCTATAGTAATACATACACAAAATCGTGCAGAAGAGTTGAAATGATGCAGAGCCACCAAAATGAGGCACAAAGCTGCTCTGTGTAACCCCTTGTTCTCCTGTAACCCTTCTGCTTTCTCTAGGGAATGTTTTGCTCAGTTGCTGCATCTTGTCTCAGTCAGAAGATGAGCTCCGGGACCACTACTGTATGTGTCTTGGTGGCACTTCATGAGACAGGTCCTTAATCCTGAGCTAGGATGCTCCCCCGCTCCTGAAATACAGCAAATAATAATCCAAAAGAGGTGGTGAGGTGTGAGAGCAGCTAAAGCAAGCATGATCCTAAGTAGCAGCTTGGGTCTGGAGTCTGCCTGGGGAGCATTTGGGCTGGGTCTCAGCTCCAGCCTCGGAAAGGACCTGGCCAACAAGCCTGAATATGGAGTCACAAAATGCTCTTTATTCCTGGCCAGGGATCAGCTGGGCTTCAGTGAACCTTGGAAAGTCAGTTCAGCTCCAGGAGCCAGAATGGAAAAGATTCATGTCAACCTGTTGGCAGGTTGTAACACTTTTTCTTTGAATTTTTGTATTTCCCATGGCAACTTAACGTAGGAGAACCAGAAAGCGAGAGTGACTCAAAGCAATGGAGAAGAGATATTGCCAAAATCAGCAGGATTGTGAAAAGCCTATTTGCATTTTTCCCCAGGGATGCTCGTTTTTAATATAAAGAGGTGCTAAAAGTAAGGATATTTGCTTATAATGACATGGGGTTTATTAATGACATCCTCGAATAGGAATTTCTTGGACATACTATTCCATTTGGAGACGAGTGCGTAGCAGGGATTCGCACTCTGTACTTCACTGAGTAGAGGCATGTTTTGAGTGGCTTCGCGAGTCCTCAAGATCAACAAATCCATATGAAAGTAATGCTCAGCTTTTACATGCTGCAGAACCTCTCAACTTCAAAGTGCTTTGCACACATTAACTCATCTGAGATGCGTTCCGTCATGAAACTGTTATGCCTTTGTTTTTTTGTACCACACTATTATTATATATATTAACCTGGTGCCTAGAGGCCCAACTGAGCTCAGGGCTCTGCTGTGCATAGACAGAATAAGAAAACAGCTTCCTTCTGGATGAGTTCACAATCTACAAAAGTAGCAATGAGTGGGAAAGAAGAGAGGGGCATGGGGAAGCGAAGTATGCTTCGTGTCACTCAGCCGGCAGCTTGTGGGGTGCAGGCTTTCTGAGTTCGAGGCTGGCATGCAATCCCTTGGCTTCCCTGCCTCCCGTTAATGTCAAAGTTGGCAAGAAAGCCTGACGGCCATTTTGTCTGCAGCTCAGAACAGCCTAATATAGACCAAACCGTATGCAACACCCCTTCACTAGTCTTTTGCTTGGGTTGTTTCCTTCTGGTCCCTTAATCCAAACTAAGGGTTTTTCTCGTGGAAATAACTCTTTACACATCATATATAAAAACCTCACCCCAGTTATAGTGTCCACTGTCTGAGACTCATACATCTAACTTACAGGGTTGTGTATACACATATGCTGAAGTGGAGATTATGTCAGGTCTAACATTTCTCTGCTATAGATTAATGTTGTACCTGCACTGCAGTGTCTTGAGAGCTTGGGCACAGAGCAGGTGGATGGTTTTGTGGAATCTGAAATGCTGCTAGAAAAACTTTTCTAGCAGCTTAGGTAGTTAATTTGTCCAATGCTTTGAAGATACAAAAGAACAGAAAAATAACAAATGTTATTATTACTAGCAGTACTTAGCATGAAGAATTTGCCCGTGCCAGTGAGGAGCAGCGCCATATATCCACAGTAAATTCAGAAACGTGCATGTAAAGTGATAGAGGGCTGTGCAACCTGGGGCATCTTTGAGGAAAAGAAAAGGAAAGAAAAGGAAAGAAAAGGAAAGAAAGGAAGAGAAGAGAAGAGAAAAGAAAAGGAAAGAAAAGGAAAGAAAAGAAGAGAAGAGAAAAGAAAAGAAAAGAAAAGAAAAGAAAAGAAAAGAAAAGAAAAGAAAAAAGAAAGAAAAGAAGGAAAAGAAGAAAGAAAGAAAAGAAAAGAAAAGAAAAGAAAAGAAAAGAAAAGAAAAGAAAAGAAAAGAAAGAAAGAAAACCCAAGGAAGATGCAAATACAAACAAGTTTGTTGCAACCCATGTGTTGCAGATAATATCTCAGGAGACAATAGGTACACAAGTATATGTCCAGATATCGGGTATTAAACTGCATGGCAGGTTTGGAGACTTGCTACCAGGACCCTTGAAGCAGGGGGACCATTAGCTTCCCAAGAGTCATTCTGTGGAGAATCAGCCCTGAGGATCAGGTAGGTCCTAGGAGTTTACTACAGACTGGCGACTCTCCTGTGGGGTTTGTCACTGCCTTCTAGTTCTGTAGCAGATGTCTGGAGGATGGCTCTGGGGCAGTGTGGAAAGGCTGGCATTTCAAACTACCTAGGTAGACAATTTCCTCTTAGAAAAATTCTCAGTGTGTTTTAGAGTATTATCTTAACCTCACTTCCACAGCTAGTTCATTCAGCTTATATTTTATCCGCCTCTCTCCTACCTTGTACAAGGAGAGTGTAAGTCTTTTTTGGGGCAGAGACTTGTTCTGCTTTTACGTGCCTAACATAGTAAGGCCCCACCTTGAGGGGCCCTAGGCACTGTCCTAATAAATAAGCTGAATTAATTGCACGATCATCTCCTTTAACCATGTGGGAGGAATAATGCTAGTGGACCTTTTTCTTCTGTTGTCAGTTTTCCAAAGTTTGGTTTGGACATTCATGGTGATTCAGGCATGTGCCATAGAACCTGCCTATGCAATCTACCTTGATGAAGAGCCCCACTCCTACAGCTTGTATCTTTTCTGGGGCTTGACACCATTTTTTTAAAAGTAATCTTCCACTCTGGTGACTCAATTCCTTCTGATGGCTATCTGTCCCTCTGATCAATTTGACACTGGTTTGTCAATGGCAGTCCAGAACAGACAAACAGCAAATCAACAAATTCTCTAAATTGTGGAGAAGCAAATAAATACTTGTAAAGATTTTGCTTCATTTGCACTTTGCCTTTATGTAATTTATCATCTTTCAACATCTTGCCTGCAATTTTTAATTACTGCAAACCTTCCATCATTTTTATAATTTTAAAAAAGCCAATTATATGACAATCTTGATTGCCTAATAGTTGTAGTAAAATGTGCATAAGCGTAAGTAAGGATGATTGTTCTTTCTTGTTTGTTTTTGTACCATTCGCTGTTCAGATTTCTAGGTTATATAATTGTTCCCTTTGGCTTGCGATCAAGTTTTCAGATTAATGATGGCTCTGCTATAGTGCACTGGGGAGTTGACATATGGCTAATCCACCTGACAGGCTCTGGCTCCTCATTCCTTAAAAGCATGTGGATGGAGGATTTTGCTGTTAAAATGGCACCGGCAGTCATATATTAAGTGAAATCAAGGTCCCAATCTCCATCTCTAAACCAGCTCTAAGAACAACAAGTTCGATGCTGGAATACAGTGCTGCTACTCCTCTTGCAGATGGGTTTGCAGATATGTAGGAGTCTCAGCTCCCTCTGGCTACTGGGGGGATTATACATGCTTAGCAATTCTGAAAATCAGACATGTATAAAACCCAAACTCACCTTTGTTTTCCCCAAAGTAATCATAATTGAAAAACACCCTTTCCAGTCCTTCTCTTATGTATGTAAGACACATGATATTTTGTGTCCTACCTCCAGAGAAACCGTACTGGTGAGGTTTCCACGCCTCAGTTAATTACTTGTCGTTGCTTACGTGTATTGGCAGAGTATCTGGCAGACCTTCCAGCAGGCTGTGACACCAAAGTGGCAACCACTGAACAAGCAGAGATGACAAGATGGTCCATACCCTTTAAAGGGTGTAAAATTGAGACAAAAAATCATCTGAAATGTACGCTTGTCTTAAGCCTATCTTAAGACAATGCTTAAGTGTAACAATGTGACTAGGTTGTGCCCACAAATATTTGCAGGAATGCAGGCCCAGGTCCACCCACACAGCCCACCAAGCAAGGTTTTGTGTGGGTATAAGGTATGTGTGCCCATTAACAGCAATTTGCAAGGGAGAGGCCTGATAAACAGCTCCTTTGCCAGCTGTCATTGGATCATTGACACAATAAGCTAATAGAAAAATAGCTTTTTAAAAAAATGCTTCTTAGATACCCCAGGTGGTGCCCCTTCAGATGGAGAAGGGCAGGCTGTTCTGGAACATGTATTTGCATTCCACTCTTCAGAGGGAAGATGCTTGCAAAGTTCAAAAGACAAGTATTAAACAGCAATGCTAAGAAAAATGTTATTTTCAGGATTTGGAAAGAGGATTATAAAAAGCAAAAGGCTTTCAGAAGGCCCGAGGAAACCAAGAATACAGTTAGATTGTCAGATCACTTTGCAGGTAACCAAAAAAACCCTGTCATAAAAATTACAGGATGTATGAAACAAAACAACTGGGAAACACCGAGATGCTGTCTTCCCTGTGAATAGTGATCAGTTCATTGCTATCAAAACAAGACATAAACAAAGCTATGCCAAAGTGATCCTGTAGCATAAGAAGATAGAAGTATACAGTGGTGGAAGAAATAAAGGGAGGAAGGAAGGGTTTGGCTCGCTGGTGCTGCAGGTGGGGAAGCAGCACGAGGACTGAGGATACTCCAGGAAGAGATGGGGGAAGGGTGCACTTCTTGGGTGGAAAAGACAGAGAACAGGAGTCAATTCAGACCAAGTTTGAAGTCTGCAGGTTAGCCATCATTTGATTTTATAGCTTAGTTCCTGCCCATGTTGAGAGTCAAGATAAGGGGTTGAGACATTACATTAAAAATTGAGTTAGTTCAGTAAGCAGCAGCTCTGTGATATAAAAAACCATATGCTTTCATTTAGCTCATTAGATCAGTTAAGTGGTTGAAGGAGGCGATGCATCCAAGGACATCTGAAGATATTGTATCTCTTTGTTGCACCCACTTCAGTGTGGTCCTACCGCTAAGCTTTGGCAGCAATTCTTAGAATAAAATTGCATTTTTTTTAATTATATAGCAAATTTGCAGGCCTAGATCTCACAGCTGGGGGCAGAGGAGGGGCTGCCTTTGACTTTTTTGTCAAAGTTGGGTTGGGTGCTAGAACTGAAAATGTTTGCCCTAAATGAATTTTAATTCTGTGGATTGATTTGACAGAAGGGGAAAATCTGAGAAAACTCAGGTTGGCCGCTTTATGCTTAGCAACAGGCAAACTTTGAAACTTGCATCCTTCACAAATACAAGCCCGCATAAATAGAAGCAGTTTTTCTTATGCACACCCCCACCCTCCGTAAATCCCAAAACTCTCTAAAAATGTGCACCACGCATATACATCATTATTTGCTCTCTCTTTGCATAGGTCCCTGAAAGCCAGGGAGGGCCTCCAGCCCAACGCAGCCGTGGGCTGTGCAGAAGAGCTCCGTCCCAACGGAGTAGGGCATTACTTAGTAGTAGTAATGCACATTACCATTGCTGCTGTTCTGGGCTGTGGCAGCGTGGGGAGGTCCTGGACGCAGCCGTACTAATTGCTGCCCTGGCACCGATGCCCTGAAGAGCCCGTGACCAACGACTGCAGCCTCGGCAATGAGAAAGGTCACAAAAAGCCGACAGAGGCGGCCATTTCGCATCGCTTCCCGTTAGCAGATGGCATTTACGGCGCTCTTTAGAGAGCACTTGAGAGCTTTTTCTCCTCCTGCTTGTTAATGGCAGAGGAGAGCCTGGCCAAGGTTTAATTAACGAAGAGTGTGGGTGGCAGCGGTCTGCAAGGCTGCAGCCGAGCTCCATCCCTGCTGGCCCCGGGCAGCGAGCGGGGATTGCTCTTGTGGTGTAAGTCCCCCCAAGTGGGATCTTGTCTGCTCTTTGGGGAGGGGCTGCCTCATTTAAACGGCGAGGTACGGCTCTGCAAAGAAAATACTGTTTATTGCGGGGGGGTGGCAGCGGCTCCTCTGACGGGAAAGACGACTTCGGCTTTTCCTCGCGGTCTCAGGGAGGAGATGGAGGACTTAATCCTCCCCACGGCTCTGCCAGCTCTCCGGGCACGCCCTTCCTCTCCGGGGCAGCCCGTCCCGGAGGCGCCCCAGCCGGGGGCGGGCGGCAGGTTCCCCCCCCCCCTCACAGCCGGGGGCGGGCGGCAGATTCCCCCCCTCACACCCGGGGGCGGGCGGCGGCTGCCCGCAGCGCCCGCTGGGTGGCGCCAGAGGCCTCGCGCCAGGCGCGCCGCGCCCCCTGCCAACGGCCGCAACGGTCGCGGAGGGGGCGGCCATTTCCCCGCTGCGCGGCCGCGGCGGCGCGCGTTGCAGTCGTGTGCGGTAACGTCGTGTGGTGGTGTGCTGCGCGATGTGAACGGCGCTATGTGTAGCCTCGGATGCGGGAGGGGACGGCCAGCCGTCCTTGAAGGCGCAGGGCCTCTTTCCGGGTGGGTGGGTGGGTTGCATCCGTGAATGGCAATTTAATCCTGCAGCTGTTTCATGTAGGGTGAAAGTCGGGGGGGGAGGCTGCGTGTTTCTACAAAGTGCTGAGAGAATATGTCGTGAGGCACGTTTCGGCCTTATGTTTCTGAATCGGCACAAGTTGCCTACAGGAAGAAAACAGTCTGTAGATGAAGGATTTGCAGGGTGTGTTTCTGAAGGCTTTCTTGCCCAGTGGGGCAGAGGTAACATCCAAGTTACAGGGAAGGATGTGATCTAATTAAAAAAAAACCAAACCAATTCATTTTAGTGTGATCCTGGGATTTCTCTTCAGATTAAAAAAAAAAAAAAAGTGAGGTAATCTGTTTCACTAATTTTATTTGAGAGGCAGGGAGTGTGGAACATATATGTTGGCCTGGCACAAGCTGTGCATCTTTTAGTAGCAGAGGAAGAGATGAGGTCAGGATTGAGAGCAGTTAAAAGTTGGTGTTAGGGATGTGTTACAGCTACTCATCATGTGGATGTGGGTGATGTGTATTTCCCTGGGGTTTTAGATACCTGCTTGAAAATGGTACTTTTTCTTTCATTACACGTATTAAAAATGGTCATGCCTACTCATCAACCTGCTTAAAGATATGTGGAGTACGTGTAAAGAAACCTGAGACTTGGTAGTGGGAGAAGAATCTTATCTGAGTGTAGGTGACTGATAAAAGACTTGGATTTCAGCACTGTGAGAGGGATCATGCAACTTCTGAAGTAAACTATGGGCAAGCACCACAGGCTGAAAACTGGTGCTTTTGGCAGAGTTTCAATTTTGTTTTCCCCTTGATCTGAAGAGTCAGACTAAAGCTTCTGTTCTCCATGAAGACATCCAGTCTTGGTTTGGAAACACCAAGCAAAGATGAAAAATCTTCCCCCAGGTACTTCGCTCTGGTTAATCACCTTGTAGATTACAACTTTGTCTGATTTCACAAATTACTTTTCTTGGCTTGAACCACTGGGGTTTTGTGTGCGTGTGTCTTTCTCTGCTGTATTAAACAGCTCTCTAATAACTTTCATTTTCTCCTTTTGAAGGATTTATATACTGTAACCAAGTCATCTCTTTGTCTTCCTTTTGATAGCCTGAACAGCTGGAGCTCCATAGGCCTCTCCTGCAAAGCATTTTCTTGAGCTCTCACCTCTTCTTTGTGGCTCTTTCTGCCTCCTTCCTGGTTCTTAATCAAAGACCTGAGAAACAAGCTTTTCTACTGCTTCTCCCTTCCCCTGCAGCACAGTACAAACACAGGGATTGTACTTGTTCATTTTCCTTCCTCAAATGTGTCTGTAATCTCTTAATTTTGTGTAAACCCAAATTCAAGTTCTTTGTTTTCTAGAATACACTCTTGTCCTCTGAGGCCTGTGCTTGCTATTCTTATTGCATTGCGTTTGCTTGAGTACTATGTGTTACTGAGCTGAATTTACTTATGATCAAGTCCTTTTACCAACTTTGTCAGTCTCAGTATGATAAACATACCTGTGTACGTATCACACATACAAACATATACATGTATTATGTACATGTCTGTTTCATAGAAGAGGGAGGAAAAACCCCACCTTTATGGGCTGTGTACCCAGAATGAAACCCTGCAGAACCCGACTAGAAACTTCCTCTGTGGATCATGTTTCCCTACTATTTCTGCAAGTTCGCTGGTTAGCCATTTTTTAATCCGTTTATTGTGCTTTCATTGGTGTAGGATAAGAGCTACCTTTTTAAGTAGAGTACCCTGCAGCACTATGTGAAGTACTCTACTAAAGTTGTTACACTTTCATGAGTAGCATTAACAATCAATCCTGCAGTCTCAGAGAATGCAATCAGGTTTGTGAGTCGGTGTCTATTTCCATATAATCAGGTAGACCAGCCCTACTTATGTTCCCACCCTTTCATTCTTTATTGATTGCATTGCATGGTTTTTGCCATTATCTTGCCTTGCACTGAGGGTTATAATTACTGAGGTCAACCCATTCTCTTTAGTGAGTATCAGTACAATGCTCCAGTCTTGTGGCATGTTCCCAGTTTTTTGAGGGGGAATCTCTTCTCAGCATAATGAGAAGAGCTATGAAATTAGATTCTGCTGCAGCCCCTAAGTCTCACGAGCAGCTTGATGCCAAAGGCCTGGATAAACAACAAGTAGTCATGACACTGATACTATTCTGTCAAATATCCTAGGGTTTGTTGATCTCATGAATGCCTTGTGTCTCTAAACCTCCATTTGACCTTCCCATTCCTGTAAATTTTATACTCTTTAAAATTGTAGTCTGGAATGACAAGTACTGTACCCCACAGTGATGTGTTTTGCACAATTCCTACCATGTACTGAAACTCCGTTTTCATTCTTTGGAATGTACTTTAGTCTCTTCACATGGACTGTGAAGAGTAACTGAAGGACTGTCTGTATCATTTTACGAGGCTGTAATCTTTAACTGGGTTGTAACCAATTAATCTGACTAGGAGCAGACACAGTTATCAGAGCAAACAGCCATCTGTTCATACCCTCCCTTTCAGCCACTGTACAAAGTAGTCTGAAAGATGCAGAGCAGGAGAGAGAATGGGCAGATAAACTGGCCTCCAGAATGATCCTCCAAAGCACCTTATCTTTCTTTCCAGTGAGAAAGGGATATGGATTGAATCCTCAAATCGCATTTGTAAAAAGGAGTTTCATAATTAATTTCTTTCTGCTTTGCCTGATTCTATGCAGTTGGAGCTGTACCTTTTGCTAACTGGGAAAATTGCATTTTGGTGGTGTGGACTGTTTTCCATTTCCAAACCCTATGGATAGATGCAGGCAGCCATCTTAGGTTCCATGATGTGGTTAAGCCTTATCCATTAATATCTGTAAAAATAATTTGAGAGTTTTAGAAGACAGGTGATTCTCACATGCAAAAGTTTATTTTAAAAAGATTTTTTTTTTTTAAATTGGATCAATTATGTTGCTAAACTTAAGAGATTACATCTACGCTGAGCCTCCTGAGGTGTGCACCAGTGTGATATGTGTGAGGGGGTGCCTTCCCCCTCATGGTTTTTAGTGGTGAATGTACTTGTGGGTATGCCTCAGAGTCTGGAACAGGAGCTAAAACCTTACTGACTACGGACAGCAATTTCATTATTGATTGGAATGGAAAGTCACTTAACCATTGGTCTTCATAATGTGCTTGGTGAACAAGAGCAGAGCAGTCTGATTGCAAACTCATTGGTAATTTTTGGCTTTTTTATTTAATTCTGTGATACACTGTGTGACTTTCTCTGGTGCTTATGAAAGGAAGAAGTGTTCTGTATGACAGGTGCTTTGTGAACTTAAAAGAATAAGCTTGTTCTTCACCCTCCTCTGATTTTCCTGTTATTCCAGTCCTAGCTTTGAGTCTTTCCCTGAAGCACGGACTCAGCAGTGTTGTGGATGCAGGGTTGTGTGGTGACGTCAGACAATTACATGTGCGTCAGAGCCTGAAATGCAATATGAGCAATTAAGTGAGGCTCTTGGCTGAATTTGTAGCTGTTCTCAATCTGTAGAACTGCAGCTGTTTCCTCTGGTGGTGATGTCCCTTTGGTCTTGCACCCGTACACTGCTATCCCTGCTCTGCATGCGGCGCCTGTGGTGATGGTTCTGCTCTGTCACTAGGTACAAAGCTGGTGTGCTCAAAAGTGCCCAGAGGTGCACAACGAAGGGATAAGGAGCAACAGTGGTATGTTGCAACAAGGGAAGTTCCAGTAGGACATGGAAAAAAACTCTTCCCCATGAGAGTGGCAGAGCACTGGAACCAGTGCCAGAGACATCATATCTCAATGCACATTGAACCTTGAGTGGACAAGGCTCAGGATCTCAAAATCTAATGTGAAGTTAGCCCTGTGTGGAAAAGGCGTTTGGACTAGGTGACCTCCACATGTTGCTTTCAGCCAAAATCTTTTTTTTCGAATGATTCTTCTGCAGTCATTAGTACCCATTCCTCATACCAAATTTCATTCTGGCTGTGTATGATAGAAGTCAGTTTTTCACCAGAAGATGATTCAGAAGTGTCCTTATGTTTCTCCCTGAAATTTACCTTTTTTTCCCAGGCTCCTCATCTTGGTGGCTCCATCTCAGAAGTCACTCAGATTCCCAAAGTAGCTGGATTCTTGTCTACTTTCCCAGGTGTGGGGTGCAGCCTTACTCTGGAATACAAGCTCTAGAGCATAAGGAATTAACAGCAGTTACTAAAAGAGGTGATTTGAAATCATGGGCTTGTTCTTCACTAATGCAAATCTCCCATTTATTTCAACTTACAGTAGTTTAGGATCCAAACAGTAAATGTTTCTTTAAGGTAGTGAAGCAACTGGGAGTTAGTAGCTTAGGTAATTGGGTTCATTGCTATTTGGAGCATAATCAGCAAGCATTCATTCTCTGTACAGCCAGCATATAAAATTTGCAAGAGCTGCATACAGCGCGTACTCAATCGATGTAAATCATTTAGCAGCCCACATAAGGGATGTCTGGCTATTGGACTAAAAAATCCACTTGGTAATAGAGGCAGATGAGTCATGAACAAGTTTTCCAGTTATATATAAAATTATTATAGCCACAAGGGACTCTAAAAGCTGAACAGACTTTAGCTTTCCAGCCACTAGAAGGGAAGACAAAATGCTGTTGCAGTATTTTCATGTATTCTGAATATGTTTATTAAGTGCCAAGATGGCATTTTGCTGCACTTAATAATTATTACTGACATAGCCTAGCTCTAATCGCTTGAGGGACTGGGCGACTTTTCTGTTCACTGAGGGCTGGTGGTGGTGAACATGTGTAAACAGATCTGTCTTGAAAGTAAGTTTGAACTTTGCACCAGGTTTTAATAGTTGCAGAATCTTCCCTACCTGAATCGGAAGCTAGGGAATCTTCTCTGTGCTTGAGGAGCAGTGTGCAGTTGTTGTGCAAGTCAGAGCCTCAGCTAATAATTCAGCAGAGATTTCCTGGGATTAAACTATCAGTTAGAGTATGGCCCTCATTTAGACCGCTGACATCAGACTTGGAGTGTGTTGGCTGAGTATCAGCAGCTGCAAAGGATGCAGATGATGAGCTTTCTCCTTGCCAACGGATGTCAAATCCCTAAACGTTTTCACTCACTCGTTAGCTATTTGCCAGTCAATAAATGCTATGAGCAGCGAAGCATAGATTTGAGCTCAGTTTCTTTCCTTTCTTGCATAGCTCCTGTGTTAACAGGAGGGGAAACATTGCCCCTTTCCATTGCATATCTCTCGTCTTGCTTTCAGTGTCACAACATTATGAATCAGTGGGGAAGTGAAACATCTTACAACTTCTTATTTGAAATGAGAACTTGGTTAGTCCCTCTTAAGACAAGAACTCTCCTCACTATCAATTACCGTACCTGAATTTTGCCTAGATTCTCACAAAATTTTCTTCTCTTGACTACATCCTTCCATCCACTATCCCATGCTTGTTTGTGCACCTATATCACAGATCAAATGGGCACATCTTTGTGAGCATGACCTTTAGCTGGTTTGTTGCAGAGAATAGAATGCCATGGGTCAAACTCTTGGATTCTTAGCATTTGCCTGGGTTGCCTCATTAAGCAGGATTTGGCCTGTAAGTCCTAAAGAAATAGTGGTTAATTTTTGTATGACATTTTGCTTGCAGGTGTGTTTTGTTTTACCTTTGGGGACACTGTGGTAACTTTAAAGCAGAAAGCACTGATCAGAGGTTTTGAGTTATCCTTGAAGAGCCTGGAAAACTCTATCAGTTACATTAAAATAAGAGAAGAGGGTCTCTTGGGTTTTAAAATGTACGTACTGATACTCTGCACTTATTTTCAACCCAGGATCTCCAAGTGCTCCATAATGATAGAGAGTTAGTGGGCAATACCTGCTGCTTTGGGAGAGGAATCCTGTTCCCACAGAAAAACACAGTCATGGAAAGCTGTCTTTTTAATGCTGCCACAAAAGGGTAAAACACTTTACAAAGATCTGCTCTCCCCAGACTCACAGCTCTAACTCCAAGTAAGATAAAGGGTAACAATTGCTCATGGATGTAAAAGGAGGAGGAAGAATAAGAGAACATGGATTATAGATCAAAGCTGTAACATTTCATAAATGATAATGTGAGAACCTCCTCTAGGCCGTGGATCCTCTTCATGCAATTTATCTTTCCTTCATGACTGACAGATGGGGCTCTCTGTGCATACTTCTGTTTCTCCCTTTCTCCCCCTTCTCTTCTCTTGTGCCTAGAAACCCTTGTTGCAGGTCAGGGTGGTGTGAGCTGGCTGCTTAGCTGCTGCACAGAATCAGGAAAAAAAGGGCCCTGCCTGAAAGGGCTGACGAGTGAGTTGTGTGAAACTCACTAAATCCAGCCCCTAGTTCAGTTGTCCTTCAGTGCTAATGGAAATAATTTCTCATTTACATGGACAGAATTGAGAAGACAATCAGACTCAAAGTCGCCCTTTGAAAACATGTAGGGTTTGTCCCTAGGATATGATGCATACCTAGCTGCTAAGAAAAGTCATCCTGGGGTGTTCCTGGGTACTGACCTAGGCTGGTTGTGGAAGCAGTTCATACTGAGGTGAATCCATTATCTCTGCCCTGCCTTGCATTGTGCCACAACTTCAAAGCACTGAGCAACAGCAAACATGAAAGTCTTTAGGGAGCTAGTGAAATTAAACAAAGTCCACTAAAAATGGAGAAAAACGTCTCTGGTGAGGCAATTGATTAGATTAACAACCTGGCCATGTTTCTTCATTCTCTTTCTAGGCATGGAACAAAGACATAGACTTTTATTCCAGAAAAAGTCACTCTCCAGTGAGACAAACAAATTGTCCCCAAACTTTGCTGGTGACAGAAGGCAGGGAAGGGTAATTAATGAACCATCATGCAGATGTTTACAGAGCTGTTAAGATTTATGTGTGAAGACTGTTCAACCCTGAAGATGCAGTGCTTTTTGTAAGGAAGAAACTGACAGGTCAGTGGGAGATAACCTTCTCAATTTCTTTCCCTGTCAGTGTAAGCTGGTTTCAAACCTGAAAGTAAACTGCAAATTACCCAGCTGCAATTCTTGGGTGGTACAGTACTCAGTGCAATAGACTAAGCCATTTTTCTACATTATTTTTTTGCTAGAAATAACATGTCCAAGTCTATGACTGGACTGATACAGGAAGATAAAATCATCATGTGCAATAAATATGAGTCCTGGGATATACCATTTAAATGTTCACTTTTAAGTATTTTGGTGTTCAGCAATTATGGTCATGTTGATTAATCAATGGTCATGTTGATTAATTTGATCTTTTGTGTCTATGTGTTCGAGATTCCTGGTAGTGCTGCCAGGGACTCTCGTACCTAAAGATGCAAATAGTCAGCATGAGCTTTCAAGTATCAGGCACTACAGCTAAGGGATGTTTATGACTTTCCTCTTCTGAAGGCAATAAAGGCCTTGAGGGAACAATTTGTATGGAGCCTTCAAATAAAAGATAATAGAGTAAAAGGCTGTTTTACTTTCTGTAAATGTGGAGGGGGGAAAAAAAAGGGAAGGAGTGTGCTGTATTTTTAGCATACTAGAGAGAGACACAGTTGATAAGGTCTCAGTGTTTTAAATTAGTCTGGTGCTGAATATGTACCAGCTAAGTAAGGAAAAAGATACTATCTGTATTGGAGAAGAAAATTAAGCAACTCTTTAAATTGAAACTTTAGTGAATTTCTACAAAGTAGTTACCTTATGTACCTACTAAATCACTTTAATTCTTGACAGATAATGTTGTACTAAAGAAAATAAAGTGGGATTATAATGGGGTTTGGAGGCTATATACTTTGTGGGAAACCAGACTATTAGGATAAATTTTTCCACTTGGCTTAACCTGTTACCCTGCGGGGCTCCTGTCATTAGAGACTGAGGTAGGCCAGACTCCCTGACTGAGTTGCCATCTTGTTCCACCTCAGATGTGCCCTGCTCTTGTACCTCCCTCTGCTAAGCTATCCTATAGCTATTTATTTATGGGCTTTCCCTTCCTTGGACAAAAGCAGGCTTGTGAAGTTGACCAAAAGTGGAGGGAAAACTTCTTGACGTTATGCCATTATCTCAGTTTTTAATGACACATGGCCATCTTGAGACATTTTGTCATTTCTGTACTGCTTTTTAAGGTCACTACTTAACCAAGATAAGCCAATATGTTAATTGAGTAGATGTTCTGATGCCCAGATCAGCTTGCAGGATTCATAAATTATCAGAGGACAGGTCCAAATCTGTCTGAAAAAATAATTGAGATTAATTGTGAAGATGAAGCACAATATAATATTACACAGTACAAGCCAAAGCAAGGTGAGGTGCAGAGAGTTAGGCAGGGCTCTTACATCAGCAGTGAAACTGTCCACAGTGCAAGGGAGAGGACTTGCTGAGAAAGCAGCAGTATGCAAATGCTTCTCTTCTTGCCCACAGTTTGCAACTTCTTACTCAAGTCTTACTATTTTTCAAGGACATTCATTTAAAAGAAAAAAAAAGTTTGACCCAGCTTTGGGGGGGAATCTTAATCTTTAGCTTTTTTTTGATTGCTTGTAAGCGATGTTTCTATGCAGGTCTATTATAATGGCACACTGTTTGCACACCTTGTGCAGCTGATGGGGTATGGCCAACTCTACCTACTTTCAGGCCAACTTTGTTTGAATTATCCAAGGAATCGACTGCTGAATGGAGTTTTTTTGCTGTATGAAGAACAGTAGGTTGCATTTTGGTGTTAATAATAACATGTTCTGTTAAATTTGAAGGCAGGAGTTGAAGAGGAAAAAATGTGGTAGAAGGCTCAGCAATGATGTTTAGCTGTTGTGGAATTCATCCAGGCAGAGAGCTCTGGCTGTATGGATCAGGCTGAAGGCCTAGATAACTTTTGGCCTTTCTTATAGGCTGTGTTCCCCTCCTCACTCCTTCTGTTTCAGTCTGTCTTATTTATTTCATTTATTGCGAACTAACAATTCTCACTTGTTATATGAAGCTGAATGCAGATTGTTTGAACCAAGATCTGCATCTTGACTTGTTTTTATGAGGTATCTGGTACATAAAGTAATTAACAATTAAACTGACAACTCAAATAGAGAAGTCCTCCTGGCATAAAGACATAATGCAAATGTTAATAGCTCTTGTTTCAAAAGCAGTGTTGTCTTAAGCCATAATAGGGACTAGGTGTCATTTAGGATACCTGAGTAGGTTACTCAGACTTGGGAAGAATTCTGAAAGTGAGACATGAATTCAACTAAAAAGGCTCAATGCTATGCGTGATAAAGGACCTGGGTATGTCAAAGCTAAGCGTTGCACACTTGGCCCGTCAGGGTGGAAACTTCTGTCTCTGATTCTTGTACTTGGGTCGCTGTGTAGATCAGCAAGTCTTTTCCTGGACATATCATTGCAACATGCAAATAGGTGCCTATGGGATGGGAATTTACAGAATGGTGCAAATGAATTATTTTTGTCTGAGCTGCTAATGCAGCTGTTTCAGTATGGTGAATGGTTGGATTCTAAGCCTTTTGAGGCAGAGAATGTTTTCTTGCATAAGAGGCTCCAGCATACTTCAAGGCCCCATAGTCTTGTTGAAGAGTAAACTGCAACATACAGTTTGGCTGCTTTTGTGGCAATGCCACATGTGGAATTAAGATTTGGTGGTGGAGGGGAAGAAGTAGGGGAAGCACTAATGGCTTACTTCTTTTGATGTGTGACCTAGTTTAGCTACTGATGGTGTTGATAAACAGGGGAAAATGCATGCAGAAATATTTCTTCCTCTTTGTCTATAAATATCTATAACACACGTTATATTTCTGCATGCTTTTTAAAAATTCTCTGCCGTACTCTCTCCTCTGTGAGCATATAGGATTATGCATTAAGACAGAATTAATCCCTCATTGTGACACACACGGGCTCAGCATTTGCCACGGCTTTGCTCTAAGAAAGGGATTTGGACATTGTGGTCTCCATCAAAGAATGGCAGATTCTTGGCAGAACCTTCTTCCATTTTTTTCTGCAAGCGAAACAGTTAATAAATCAGTCATGCATCATTGCTGGATTAGCAATCACACCCCCAAATGCTAATAACTGTTCTCACTCTTTCTCCAGAAGATTACCCTTAAATCCTATCAAAGGACAAGATGCCTTTTGCCTTGCCTGGCATTAGCACCCTAGTGACCTACAGCCAAAGTCAATAGTCAGTAAACTAACTCTCTGACATGGTGAAAGAACAGTGTGCCTTAACCAGATCCACTGTTTCTTAAGATGGTTTTAGTTTCTCCTGTCAATGCCTCCACTTTTTATTTTTCCCTTTGTTTTGTTTTTTTTTCCACCTCAGCCAGTCTGGCCTCATAAATTGAAGCTGAACAGAAGGAAGTTTGCCACAATGAATCACTCAAGAGTCTGTTGCAGGGTCACACAGGCTGGGGGAGTTTTGCAAGGCTGAAGACTCTGGCGGAGCTGGAACCAAGAAAATGAGGAGAAGGTAGGTACTTAACAAGTTCGTTCTTTCTTGTTAACGGAGCAGATGAGCTTATTTACTTCTTGTCTGCAGCTGAATGGGGTCTGTAAAACTGCCTGCTCCTCTTGGTCTGAAAGCAGAGAAACAGCACTGGAGACAGGTCATAAACTGATGAGAGAATTCATGGTCTGTGAGCTCTCCTTGTCTGCAATTTCAAAGGACAGTTGCTTAAAGTTGGATGTTGGGCGTATAAAATATTATAACACTTTCCTTGGTTTTGCAATGCTCACCAGTGAAATGGCTTGGCTCAGCAAGGACTCCTTAGATAACTACTTTGTGTTTGTTTTCATGGCGTTGGTTCGTTATCACTGGGATTCATTTACAAAAACACAGAAGTATTTTATATGCAGAAAACATACAAAAAGTAAGATTACACTTAAGTTATCATGTGTTTCATTTTTAAGGAGCAGATATTTTAAAAATAATTGGGTTAGAAACCTACAAGATATATATACTAAAATATTTTGAACAGTAATTTATATTCTTATTGTTTCGTTATGTTTTACTGCATGGGGGATTCATGTTAGTGTATCTATT
The DNA here is from genome assembly GCF_900496995.4 of Aquila chrysaetos chrysaetos. Taxonomy (NCBI): domain Eukaryota; kingdom Metazoa; phylum Chordata; class Aves; order Accipitriformes; family Accipitridae; genus Aquila; species Aquila chrysaetos. The sequence goes on along the minus strand of NC_044004.1, from coordinate 49,502,202 downwards.
AAATAATTTTCTTTCAGCCTTATAATTTTTTTGCTAATCTGTTATTAGATTTAAAGGATGGTCTGGAGATTTTAAATCTTAGTATGCAGACAAAGATAAAAGGATATAAACTGAAAGGTATAAACAGTGTTTAAACTTTATCTTGAACACATAACCAATGATGCATGATTGTGCAAGTAACTTTTTCAAGTGCTTCCCAGTAAATATGCAACCACAGTATGTTTGCAGAGATGTACTTTCTGGTATGATCAGCATGGTTATCTTTTGGAGTGAACTGTTAGATAAATAAATGGGCTAGCATTCAGATCAGGGCTCACTGTGTCTGGCTCTAAGGCGTCAGACTGTTTCATTCAGAACTATTATTTCCGTGAATCATAGAATGAAGTCTTCACCAAAATTTTAGTTTATAATGTTTCTTTTCTAGAGACTGCAAACAGAAGTGGTGGAGGGGGGAGTGTGGGTGGGGCCAAAGTGAGAGAGCAAAGACCAGTGCAACTGGACAAAGAAGAGAGGTTAAATATTTGAGCGTAGAATTGAAAAGTAAGAGGAAAAAATTATTTGAGTTGAATGGAAAAACTATGCGTAGGGAGAGCAAAAATGTAAAAACGAAAATCTGGGAGGCACCGAGACTGAAACCAAACTTTGGTTTGTACCAAGTACTCCCTTAAATGAAGACCTAAATGGGCCAACTCACCACCTTTTAGTCCTCCACCCTCACCTAATACTTATTCCTCTGTGGACAGTATCAGCTTGCAGACCACTTCTGTCTAAATGTAAAAGAACAGATACTTTTAATTTAATCGAAAATTCAGGTTATGGGCTCATCATTGTGAATGGAGTACTTCAGTGGCTTTCAAACCACCTCTTCCCTTTTTGGTTTTCAAACTACATTTTTCTGGCTGCTTAAAACTTTGCTTCTTGCTATGTTCACTGATATACTTGCGGCCTAGCTGTGACTATTGGTCTCTCAGCAGACCATGCACATGGTCCCCACTGCTGTCATGCCAAGCAAAAAGCATGGCACAGGAACCGGAGGGCCCCCATGATGTTTCTGTAATGCTGGGTTGCCTTCTTGCAGCCTCGGGTGGCTTGCAGTGTGAAGTTTCACCTTCTCCTCAAATATGGTTAATAAATTTTTTTTGGTAGCATATCACTACCTTACACTTGTCTTTTTAAAAAGGAAGAAATCAGATGTGCTGTGTAATATTTGCATCTTAGCTTTTAATATGGCTTGCAAACCTAGTGTCATGTAAGGAAAGGTTGTTCAGAGAATAGTAGACTCTAAGCCCCGTGGCCACCAGGAAAACCTGAATTCAGTTCTTGCTTTGCCACAGATTTTTTTTTTTTTTTTTTTTGTATCATCACCTTGGGCAAGGTGCTTTGTCAATAAGGTCCCTCAAGACCTAGGCTACCTCTCTACACAGGGGCATCACAGTGATGAGTATGTAGGGGACAGTGAGCTGCTTCAGTATTGCTCTGATAGGGAACCATGTGAGTACCTGCAATAGTCATCCCCTCTCCCTGCAGCAGGCCCTGCCCTGAGGAAGGTGGCATCATATCCGATTAGATGATGAGTAATATTTCAGCATTGTGGCTAGTATTCAGTGGGCAACAGGAGATCATGTGTCCACAAAGAACCAAATGTGAAATGCTAAGCCATATTGCCAAGCTGGAGAAAGATGCAGTGCTTCCATCTTGTGACGTATAGTGCGTACTCCATTATATTTCTTTATCCTCCTCAGCACAGCCTCAGGACACTAGAATCCTGAGCCATGACTAGGTTTTAGAGGTGCTGCAGTAATACAAACGCTACTGCTACCACTAACCAGCTTGATTTTGTTTTAATAGCAGTCTTCTCTGCAAAACCACAAACCCAAGTTAATTACACAAGGCAGGGGAATGTGGAATTATTGCAATAATTAGACCAGGACAGCAGCCTTGGTCCAGAAAAACAGCTTTAAGCACAACTGTGCTGGAGAAAGTTCAGTCCAGCTCATTAGGACCAAATGCTAAGATCACAACCAGCTCCTGAACTGTCTTTTTAAAACTGCCTCTCCTAGTGGCTACTGTCATCTGAAGAGCTGTGCTGCCTCTGCTTGATAGTATCTCCTTTTCCTCTCCTGCCCAGTCAAGCTGATACCAGGAGCTCCCACCTAATGGTGACTGTGCCCTTTGCACCTGCCCTGGCCTGGGAAGTCAGAGATTGTAAACCTTCTTCCATGCTCTTGAGAGAATTTCCCATCTAATGTGTGCTTGCGTGCTGATTTGTTTGGATAAACGTGGGTAGAGGAAAACATATGTATGCCTGTCATTGGGGTTAGTAGTTACAGTTTATTTATGGCACCTTCTAGTTCTTGAAATTCTCTGGGACTAATGGATATCTTATATTCCAATAATATTTAAGTTAGCTCTATCTGCAGAAGCTGGTTTTCCAGTTTTTCTCCTTCACCTGTTATGAGTCGTGACCTGACAGCTTTGCTCTGCCAAGTGAGAGACCTACTGGATTTTACACCTGCTGCTCCCTCTCCTGTTTAGAAGCTAGTCTGGGTATGACTGCTATCATGCTGTGTTGTGGTTTAAACCCAGTCAGCAACTAAGCATCATGCAGCCACTCACTCACTTCCCCCCCACCCCAGTGGGATGGGGGAGAAAATTGGGAAAAGAAGTAAAACTCGTGGGTTGAGATAACAACGGTTTAATAGAACAGAAAAGAAGCAGCTGATAATGATAACACTAATAAAATGACAATAGTAATAATAAAAGGATTAGAATATACAAGTGATGCACAATGCAATTGCTCACCACCTGCTGATCGATGCCCAGTTAGTCCCCGAGTGGCGATTCCCCTGCCCCCACTCCCCCCATTTTATATACTAGACATGACGTCACATGGTATGGAATACCCCGTTGGCCACTTTGGGTCAGGTGCCCTGGCTGTGTCCCCTCCCAGCTGCTTGTGTCCCTCTAGCTTTCTTGCTGGCTGGGCATCAGAAGCTGAAAAATCTTTGACTTTAGAGTAAACATTTCTTAGCAACAACTGAAAACATCAGTGTTACCAACATTCTTCTTATACCTAACTCAAAAAACATAGCACTGTACCAGCGACTAGGAAGACAATTAACTCTATCCCAGCTGAAAGCAGGACATGCTGCCATAGCCAATGACTCCTCACAGGGCTGAGGTTAGGCTTTTGAAGCAAATAAAATTTATAGTCACCCAAGTTACATCCATCAGAATGGAAATTTTTAGCTGCAGTTGTTCTAAAGATCAGTACAGGATTAGTATTGATGAAATGTTGTAATTCCCAATTTCTTAAATCTCCTAAGAGCAGGTTGCATCCACAGTGGCATCTCCTTGGTCTCAAACAGCTGTGAGACAGCAATTCTTGGGCTTTAATATGAGTCAGTTCTCACCAGGGAAGGACAGTGATGTCCCCTTTCCTGAATGGATGCTAACTTCAAAGAAATGGGTACTGCCCAGCTGTCCACAGCCAGTGGACTCCAGAAACAATTTATTGGTTTGATAGTGATAGGAGCAGAGGAAGATGATATAAGGCTGAAGAGGAAAAAGACTGAAAGAAAAAAAGAGAGGGAACAACTTGACAACTGCATGGAGATGAGGAAGGATGCCTGAGGGAGAGAAGTAAGCAATATGGACGTATTCCTTACAAAATGGGGTAGATGGGATTAAAGAAACCCTAGGAAAATAATAGTGAGGAAATGTAAGAAGTAAATGTAAAATGTAAAAAACGTAAAATGTAAAAAAATAGTGAGGAAATGTGGTCATATGTAGTAAATATGAGCATAGAAAAGTGAGGGCCTGAGAGAAAAAAGAGAGAGGAAAAAAGAGAATATATAAAGAAAAAGGTCTTGCTGAGCTGACAGAAGAATGCCCCTGGAGGAGAAAAATGCAAAACTGTAAAGCATTGAGTATTATGACAAGCCTAAGGCGAAACACAAGCCCTGGCAACAAGGGAAATGAAGCTCTTTGGAAGAAGGAAAAAGGTTTTCAAACCGAATACAAACTACACACATTTAGAGTTAATTTTAAGTCTTATTCTATTGAAAGTTGGTTGATCAGGTATTATGCTAAAATACTTACATTTTCTTTCCCTGGGTAGAAAAATCACTGAGAAGTTTAAAGTACTGTAATTTTTTAATAGCCTTTTCTGCAGAAGGTCTCACATTTTCTTTACCACCACTGGATGATATGGTGAATGACCCAGAAAGCCTGCCACCTAAGGACTGAAATTTTTAGCAGGTCTAGCTTCCTCAGTATGGGTATGCCTGCAGCGTGACACAGAGGTGAGATGCCCCAGATGGCTTAAGGCAGGCTGAATGTAGTTATTGCCACACTGTGGTTGAAGAAGCACAAGCCTCAGTGTGGCCTGCATGTGTCTGAGTAATGTTTGAGAGCTGAAACCTATGCTGCTGCCATTACTCTTCTTTCCTGTGTACATCAATGGCAGTCAGATGCGGGACTGTAGTGCAGATGTGTCAGGATTGAACTTCATAGATGTGAGAACGGTGTCAACATTTATAAAAATGCACTAATCAACACATTTAATGTTCTATGTACTTGCTTCTGCTTTTCCACCCGCTGACAGAGCTTTGTGTCTCACTAGTCCTGGCTACTGCTAGGAAATGTATGTGCCAAAAGAGAACACCCCATTTTAGCAGGGCTGACTACTGAGGGAAACCTGAGCTCCTGAAAGCCTTCTTTCACTTTAAATGGAAAACATAATCTGGGCAGTCTAATTTTTGCTGGCAGGAGCAAGAATACAGTCAGATGATCATCTTATCCTCCAGCACAGTGAAGGTCATAGAAAGGACGTTTTTGGAAATGGTTTCCTCTGTCTCTAGCTGAAGAATGACATTTCTTGTAGAAGAGGAGTTGCTTTATTCAGCTAAGTTTTCTTTGAGACCAAAAGATTAATCTTCAGGTAGCTCAAACCTCTTAGCATAATTGATTCTAAAAATATCTGTTCAGAACAAGACTTGGAATATAACTTAATATTGTTTCAAGTAAAAGGGGTAAAGCTCCAGTCTAGTCCTTCATGAATATAGTAAGTGGTGTGTATGTGTTTTACCTTTTTAAAGTAACTTTTCTTAGAGTATCTTATCCCAAACTCTGTAATGCATCTGATTTATGCAAAGCAGCTTACATATGTGCCAGTGGAGAACTTCAGCTGTTATTCTGAGTTCTTTATCTTCTCAGTATGTGTTAATTCTTGTATCCCCAGTCAAAACATTTATCCCTGTTCTTGAAAGTAGAAAACCATCACCCTGTGCCCTCTTACCTTGTTTATAAATTTTTGGTTTTGAAACCTAGATGAAGAAAAGAAAACAAAAGTATCAGAGAGCAAAACAGAAGTTATTAGATGATTGAAAGAATATATATACAGGGTGACAAAGAATGCAGGCAAAATAAAACCCATCAGTTGAAATTGGTAAATTTTCTAGGCCTAAAATATTCCTGAAAAGTTTAAAAGAGAGGAGTACAACAAAAGTAACTTTTATTTGTTTCAGGTCTTTGGAAAATTTTATTACTAGCTTTAAGGGTCATTGCTGCAAGTTCAACCAAGTTAGAGAAAGTGTTATTTGTTCCTATTTCTAACAAACCACATTTGATGAGACTCTGGAGTACTGTCCTCATAATAATCCCCTTGTGTATTTTTCTTGTTGTATTTCTACACAATAGCTCTTTAATGTATTGTCATGCCAACATATGCCTTTCTATTGAGAACTTTTCCACATACAAATTATTATTGCTACTTTTGTTGAACAAACAAGCCATGTGGTATAGCTTGTTTCATTTACTCATATTTACACTTGCTCTGAAGGAGAAACATCTTTGAGAGTTACAGAGTTTGACTCTACCACTGATGTTCTGTGTGACTTTGGTCTTAGAGACATAGGACTAGGTATTCAAAAGTGTTCTTCAGATCTGGGTATTTAGCTTGAAGTGTTAATCTTCAGGCTTTGGTAACATTTTCAGAAATGCTAAATGCCTGCTGTGATGGCAGGATTGTTCAGGGAATACCACTAACTCTAATACTCACTCTTTTCAATAGGTTAACCCTGGAACAAAAACATTAGGGCACTCAAAGAAGCAGCCATTTTTTGGGGGGGGGAAAAATATATATTTCTGTAGTGCCTCAGTTGCCCTCAGTAGTGAAGCACAGCCAATTCTTATCAGATATCCTTGTAAACCCTTTTAAAATGGATGAATGAAAGTCTCTGAATAGGTGCTTTGTCTTGAGCCTGATAGTAGCAAACGTTCATGCTGTCAGACTCCTACTACTAAAAGCACCTTTGACGCACACTCATGGAGGCCCATGATCAGTAACTTACCCAAAGCTTTGCTGTAGCCAGGCACTCATCCTGCTGTGAATGGCATAGACCAAGACATTGTAAGTAAAGGGACTACTCACACGCCTTTTTATTTTTATACGTATCTGACTGGACTGGGAGCATGCAGCTGTAGCTCTTGAGCTGGAGTAACAGTAGCAAGCTCCATTTTATGTTGACATAAATGAGAATTTGTACCCCTGACCATCCTGTGCTGTCATTTCTCTCTAGTTCTGATAAATCAGGTTCACCCTCAATGCTTTGGAGGTCTAGAGACCCTTGACAGATTGAGCTAGATCAGCTGTGCCAGATACCTGATGCACTTTGCATTCAAGTCCTGTCTGTGCCCTCCTTTTTGAGACCATCCTCTGCTATTTATTCTGGTGTGTTTTTAGAGTTTCCATTGTCCTTCTGTGAGATTATTGTGTATTCTGCACTCAGCGCTACAGAAAAGCTTTCAATATGAGGAGAGGTATGTCATAAACATCTTCCTTTGTATATTTAAATGCATGCCAGTCCTTCCTGATATTATGTTTCATAGCTCAAGTATGTCAGCTAAAAATGCTCAGCCCTGAGCTCCTGACAGTTTTTCCTGAGAAGCTTCGTATAGGTTCAGTATCTGCAAGGCCTATTGTTATGGCAGTGGAATGCTGCAAAAAATGTTAAATGGTTTCCATATAGCCAGGTCCTAATAATTAAAGGTTCCTTTTAGATTAGGAACAAGAGCTTAAAATGTGTGTAGTTTCACTAGGTGGGAAGCCAGCAGGAGCTCCACAGTACTGAAGTTAATGTGCTCTCATAGCTTGCTCGGAAGGCAAGCAACAGGAATCTGGACATTTGCAGTAGGCCAAACTGGAGATACCTAAAGACGTGGATTATGATCCCCCCATCTGAAGGGAGTATGGATGCAGCCTCCAGATTGCATATTAGCTGAAGGTGGAAGAAAAGCCTGTTTATCAGTAATTTTCCTGCAGGCCATTAGCATGGATCTGCTGCTGTCTTTTTAGCCACTGTTGCTCTGGAAAATAGTGGTTAAAGTTGGCAAGATAGAGGAAAAGGGAACTCTTGTAAATATAACAACAATTAAATAATTTTAATTCAACATTCTTGAAGACTGTGGTGACTCTGCTATTTGCCAGTCTTTAATATTTATACAATGATGGAACGGTCATGGAGATGTTTGCAAATCCCAAAAGATTAGTCATGGAAATCCGTTCTCTGTTGTTTGCTATCAATTATTTTCTATGAAAGTTTCAGCCACCCACTCAGCAAAAAAGGCAATGGATGAAAAGCATACACATAACTCAAATAGTCAATAAGGTGGTATGTTCATGAGCAACCAGCATCTGCAAAATGGGCCATCAAACCATTTGGCAGAACCATACAGGGACAAAATGTGTTCCTCAACAGTGAGAAATATTTGTGAATGATTGTGAATTAGAGAAGTTCAAAATCAGTGTCAGCTGGCAAATACTGTTCAGCCAGCTCCAACACTGGCATTTAAAATCTCAAAGATAAATTCCTGGAACTGTAGAAAATAGTCTGCCTGTAGGGGATGTATCTGATATAAAGATAATGCCTGGTTTTACTCAACCTTATATAGACATGCTGAGAAGATTCAGTCCAACCAACATCAAAAAAATACAAAGTCTCATTTTCTGCTGCTGTGCAACTTGTCCATTTGCATACAAATGTCCAGCACTATAAAGACTGAAGCATTAAAAGTAAAGCTCATTATTACCTAAAGAAATCTACGGGTAAAAACATGAAAGCTACTTCAGTATGGTTAAAACCAGGTGCTTCATGTCAGTTTGATGTTGAATCAGTGTAATGTCGTTTCAGCAATAGGATATGACAAAGTGATAAAAGCAAGACTTTTTTTTCTATCAAAGCAGTTGCTGGCAAATTAAAGGCCAAGTATAGTATTGGAAAAAGACATGTCATGTGCAGGAGGAGGTATAAGATGAAATCTGTAATAGACTACTTTGGAGCTCTTCAGACATCTGAAATCATAGGGCTAGGGTGATGTGTAAGAAATTACACAGACCATCTGTAATGAGGTGATTCTTACCATAATTATAAACAGCTTGATCCATAGGGACATGTAGGCATCCCTCTGTGGATTGAAGCCCTAGTGCCTATGTTGATTACTGAATAGAAAACAACTTTCTGTGATGTTATGGCTTTTGTAAGTCATTCAGGTATTTTACAGAGACTGTGGAGGTGATAGATAAATAGGATATAATAAATACACAGATTTTGGGAGCTATGGTGCTTTTACCATACTGGATGTTCAGCACTATGTAAGCACAATAGAAAAATCTACATATCACAGACAGGGATGTTTTGTTTCTTCTCTGAATGTTTCATTGCTTGGCTAAGTTAATTGTACACAAGCACAGCATGATGTTCCTTAGCTGCTTCCTTTCAAGCTGAGGGAAAACACTTGATAAAGGACAAAAAGACTGATTTGCAGCAGATCAGTCAAAGCAAATCCCATTTTAATTGGAAAATGTGAAGGCATTTCTTCTTACTTAGTCATCTTGCCTGCCAAATTTGTGCCTTCTATCTCCAGCCATTTCAGCACAAGGTTTTTTTACATTCTTTGTGTGTGTGTGTTTAGAAATGGAAAAGTTTATTTTTCATACTGCAAAGTTACTGAACTGCTTTTGCTTAGATTTCGTTTGTCTTTTTAAAGACTATTTGGAAATTACTAGCTTGAAATGTGAGTTTCAAAGCTCTTCATAACAGATACTGTAGTATTATCAGGAGATAAGGAGAGATGAAAGGAACTTTCAGTAGAATGTTTATTCGTTTTGCTTCTTAGTTAATGAAATTGTTACCTTTGAGAGTTAGTTACCTACAAAGAGGACTCTTTTCATAAGGACTCTTTGCTGGCTTTTGGACACCCAGGCAGTTGTCCCAGTATAGTATTCTGTCAGTAGCTTCCAGTGCCTCATTTGCCTTCATTTACTGGAAGCTACCTTACCCTCACTTGTGCTAGTGTGACTGACTTCAAACCTAGATCTGTGAAATGATTCATTTAAAAATGAAATAAAATCTGTTCACATTTCAGTAGGGCCAACCTATTTTGCAAGGAGCTGTTCTGTTAAAGGAACAATGGCAAGGAACAACAGCCTGAAAATACAGATTCTCTTTAGAACTAAAAGGGCAGTATACTTGCCATTTCTGCAGACTCCTCTATGAGTATTTTCTGCTAGTATAGTGAAGGAGCTAGTCCCTGTCTTAGGTACTTCCAAGTTCCAGTTTTGCTAGAAGTGTGTTTTACGTGCTCTACATGTCATGAAGGAGTTGAACAGGTTGTACCTAAACTTGGAGGAAAGGATACATAAATAGATGGGGTTTAGTGTTTTAACATCTGATCCAAAGACCTTTTAAATGTAGTAGAAAGTCACGACTGACTTCAGTGAACATTGAATCAAGCCCTAAACCAATAACTCCTGTTCAGCAATACAGCCATTGAAAGACTCTAATCAAGTGGATAGAAACGCTTTTGCAAAAGATTCCAATCATCATATGGCTCAGCCTGGTTCCTTTTCCTAGGTCCCTCAGCAGCATGACTGCTTTCATCTCTGCCTAGCTTTGCAATAGCCTGAAGCATAAAATCCCTCAACCCTATGCCCTTTGTTGTATATAAGCGTACTCTTTGACAAACTGCCTGGAACAGACATACTTCAGCTAGCATTGAAGTCTATCTAAATAGGAATGTTTTGTGGTTCTTTTGTTGCTGTTGTTTTGTGTGGGAGGATGATATGTTTTGTTGATTTAAGATGTTTCTGCAATTTTAGAGACTTTTTAGTGGTGCATTTGGTGTTTGAAAGCAGCTGGATTCTTTTATCTCTAAACTTGCCAAATGGAATTTATTCCACAAACCCTTGGCATTTTCCAGAATATGCTGCCAACCCCCACTTTTTTAAATAACTCCATAGCTTTTTTTTTCCTGTGCTGTCTGTCATCTTGTTTTCCAGGTATTTTTGGTATAGAATAAAAGCTTGAAAACATATGCATAAAGTGGGCACATTTCAAAAAGAAGCCTGAGTTTTTGAAGAAAAATGGGGTGAGAGACAAAGGCGTATCAGAACATAGACCTGTCGGGCATTTAGGATCACATGTAGATCATCAGTTTCATGCTGTGGCATGCAGAGAAATCTCAGAATTCACTTGTAGCTGGTAATTGAGCACATGGAAATTGTTTCTGTGAAAAAGAAAAATCATGAAATATTGCATTGCCCATGCAGTTAATGCTGCCATTTTGTGGATCAGTTTTCTATGCAAATGGTTTTAATTTTGTTTGGATTGGTCTTTTCAGTAGGGGTCTAATTCAGAGTTCCTAGTGAAATAGGAAGGAATTCATATTCTGAACATTTGGAATGTCACCACAATTATTTCTGTTGAGTACTGTAAATGGAAAGTCCAAAATTGTTAGAAAAGACTTCTCTAATCAAACTTGGTACAGAGTACATACATAACTATAGCCCATGAACCTCATAATACATAACCTTTCAAACCTTTTTTTTTCCATTTGTCTGGATGTTCATGTTGTATTGATAATCTTGGGAAAGAACAGTGATGATAAGCAAGCTAATAATGCCCCCTAAAGAGGGGAAGCATGGGAAATTGCTGCCTACATTGCAGTCTTGTCATACATTGGACTTGTGGTTGATGACTACTTTTTCAGAGGAAGAAGTATCTCTTGTCATTGCTGGATAAGGAACAGGAACATTCAATACCAGGGGATGTTCCAAACATTTCTGATGCAATTTGGGAATATATATGTGCCTGTCAGGTTCTTGCCCAGTGCTGCCTGGCCCAAATGGGGTACTATGACATGAATCATTGAAGAGGTCTGGGTGATAACCAAGGTCCTGGCATTCTCCCCATAGGTCTCTTGAATGCTGGGTTATCTCCAAACAATGTTAATCAGTGGGGATGACATTTCCTTCACAGTGACACTCTGCACTGCCAGCTTCCCGGCTAGGCAGAACAGCTTAGAAAAAGGAGGTCCTCCTCACTTTTTTTTATTTTGTATAATTTTGTACCCCCACTTGTGGTGGGTACTGGCACCTTGAAAATGGGTCCAATACCCATGTCTTAATGATCATCCACACCCAGCATAGCAGAATGTCTTATTTATTGCCAGCTAACCTAAAATCCACCATAAGTTAAAAGTGGGAAGATAATTTATTTGCATAAGCCAAATATAGACAGCAAAATTAGAAGATGCAGAGGCAGGCCAAAAAAAAAAAAAAAAAAAAGAAGCAAATCTTTACATCTACCTGTATTTTAGCTCATCTTCAGCTAACAAGCAGTCAGAATACTTTGGTGCTTTATGGCTGGGATCCAGTTCTTGGACAAAACCCACTGCTTTGAATTTAAATGTCACTGAAAAAAAACTCTTTTTAGGGGTTACTTGTACATGATAACTGGCAAACTTTTCTTGGAATTTTGTTCAGATTCAAGCATTCCCTCTCTTTCTCTTCATCTTTTCCTGTAATTCGTCACTTTCTTAGAGGTCAGTTTGAATATTCTCATACAGGACCAGTGATGGTTCACCATACTGTGGAAATGCTCATGTATTTCAGGTGTTAGCTAGACAGAGTCATCTCCTTTCCAGATGGCATACAGGCTTATTGCTTCACTGTACTACAAAAAAATCATTAGCTCGTTGGGAGAGAAATGTTCTTTCAGCTCATTGATGATGCTCAAACCTCAGTACATAGCTCTTGACAAAGCCATATTGTCATAAACCAACACTAATACAGGGTACAGGCATGTAAAAGAGATCAGAAGTTAGGTACATTACCAATTCTTGAGGCTCATCGTGCCAATAACCAGTGTCTTTGGTGAGACAGTGGATTTGAGATCAAGGGTTCCCAGGCCTTGAGAGATACAATGACAAGTTATTTTCTGAACCAGCAGACAAAAAGGAATGGAAGGGATTTACTGTTGCAATCAACTTTTTAGGTGCTGTGTACAACTACAGAAACATTGTTACCAGTGACAGAAAAATTGTTTTTCTTGCTCTCTTTAAACATACCCAGGATAAAAGTAGATTCTACATAATTTAAGGGAGTTGGGGGGCAGGAGAGGATTGCTTTCGTTGCTGCTGAGGAGTAGGGAATATACAAGTTCAATTTTTTTTTGATAAAATGTGATTTTGTTGAACTATTCAGCAGCAAAGTGTTCTGTCTATCCAGCAGGTATAAAAGTTAAGTCTGTGCACTAATTTTCCATTGTGAAGGAGTTAGCTGCTGTAGTACTGTGGTATGTGATGGTCTATTACAGAGAGGATATAGATCAGAGGTCAAAATGAAATGTGACTGTGAAGCCCCTTGACCACTACTTTGTAATAGCTCCTTTTAATAACGTTACATGTGAGAACAAAAAGGTTTCTTTGAATTAGTAGCTCTACTCTGTATTACATTACTGTATGTAATTTCAGCTATACCAGAGGGACTGAACATTAGTGGAACTATGCTAATGAGAGAAGATGATGAAAAATAACACCTGTCTTAACTTTAGCCTGTGTATATATGTGTACTATTTTCCAATTTCTTTGCATATATACATAGATAAATTAATTGAGAGCTGCTTAAAAACTGTGTACAGCACAGCATAACTGATAGGGAAAAGAGTCTTATGAAAAGCTCGGATTTTACCCATTAGTGCTTATTGTAACTTTCTTTGTTTGCAATGGAAAAAAAAAACTTTTTTACTTTCTCCTTTGTGCCTCTTCAGACTGTAGACCCACTTCTTAAATATTGTGGATGAAAGCCCAACTCCAGTGAGGCCTGTAGCAAATATCCCATTGACTTCACTGAAACCAAGATTTTGCCCTGAATTTATAAAGTGGTAAAGCACTACTAAACCACACATGCCATAATGCACACCCAAAATGCCAGTGGTTTCTTTTCAGGGATTGGCAAAAATGCTGTTGCAAGATCACAGGGCATTAAACAAGTGTTTCTGTTGTCAGATATCCAGCAGAACCTTTGTTGGTATGCAGAGGAATGTTATTAAACACTCTACTCCCAGAACTTTCTTAATGTCAAATGGACAGTGTACATTTTTACATGTCACTTTGGTTTTCAAATATATTTGCCTATTTGCAGTGCTTTAGAATTTGCCTTTTATGAATACATGAGATTCATCTACAATTGCCTAAAAATGTCAGTATTTTGTTTTAGCATGGTTTTAAAATATCACAATTTTGTGTATGAGCACAGTGTAGGATAACCAACCTCTGAAGATCTCTGTTATGAGCTTCTGACTTGTTTCAGAAGAACTTTGTCTAGGCATAGAAGTGGAGGAATCCTTGGTGCTAAGACTTCCAATAAGGACAGTTAACTGTAATTCTGTATGACACCTTCTCCCTAGGAATTTAAATAATTTTGTATAGATCACTGTACATTTCAGAAAGTGGTACTGTCCATCACTTCTGAATTGATCTAGATATAAACTACTTTTTGAGAATCAAAGAGTCTGTAATTAATACAAACTCCAATCTGTACTGATCTGCCCAGGAACTAAGCACCATTGTAGTCATGCAGACTGGAAGTGCCAGAGGAAACATGGAGCTGTAATGGTGGAGCTGCTTCCAAACAGTTTACTATGACATGTGAAATAGCTGTAGATGCACTGTGGCTGACACATTTAAGACTGTTGATGTTTTTTTCTTGGATATACTGTGATTGTCCAAAATTATGGGCCTTCTTATGGATATGTTCAAATCAAATTGCTTTTTGTAAAGGACTCGGCTCATAGACTACACTGTTCATCTTGTGTCTCCATATTTAAATGGATTTTTTTGTTTCATTCACTGAATTGAAGATTACTTCCTTCAGTGACTTAATACAGAAGGGAGATTCTCTAAAGGTGTAGTTCTCCTTACAGTCAAAAGATGGTAGTACAATTTCTGTTCCAAGCGGCCCAGCAACACAGAGCAATAGCTGCACATCCATTGTTTGCATTTATAGGAAGGGATATGGCAACAAAAGAAGGGTGAGAATCTGTAGATGAGATCGCAACAACCCGTTGTTTGTCAGGCAGTGGTTAGAACTGTGATCTTCTCTGGTAGTCAGTAATTCTGAATGTGGCCATGATGCCCAGGTTTAATTGGCTCTAGCACAGCTATCAAGTGAGCTGGTGCCAGGATGGACATCTGCAGTGAAGGGCTTAATGAAGCTTGGGGGGTTGGGAGAGCATGAAATGAAAATGTTCTTCTCGCCATCTCTGATGTCTTCAGTAAAGTCTCTAAAAGCAACAATTGATGTAATTAAAGCAGCAAGTTTAATTAGGTCTAACTATTGATTAGTCTAATGTTAATCTCAAAGTATTTTATAGTGAGGTGCAAATAGTTCACAGCTAGAAAATGGTTATTCTGTGGAAAAGAGTACTAGAGTTTCCGTAATTTAAAAAGGGGAGAAGTCAGCGTGGACTAACTGCCCAAACAGAGATTTAATACAGACTGTTCCATGAGAAATGTGGGCTCTCCACACCACATTTTATTTTCTAGGAATACAAAGCAAATAAGATGCTAAAGAAAAGGAACTATTTATCTGCTTTTTTGACTAGTCAACAATGGGATTTCAATCCCATTTTGTCTGTAAAGAATCCTGTTAGAGTGGTTGTTTGCTTGGGCATACTGCTGATCGTAGCAGAACCTGGAAAACTTATTTTACACAAGGGATACGTGATGTTCTTCAGCGAAGTAGAATCATGTAGGATCTAATATTACTAGCACAGAAATATTTAGATGCATATGATACTGTGTCTGAGCTGAGAAAGCAGGAACATGACTGCATGCAGTGTGGGCAAAGATTGTGATGGAACATTTGTATCCTTGAATAATATAGCAAGTACCTCTGTACACACTGAGATACTACTGTGAATGTGCTTAGAAATAAGACTAATAACTTGAGATCCTGTAATACAAGTGCTCTGCTTTTAGATTTCCAATATCTACTTCAAGAATTCCAGTTCTGCACTGCAGTGCCTGTAAAAATTTTGCTTAGTCCTAACAGGTTAAGCCTAGGCACCAGAATTAGGCACCCTATGGAGTCAGTGAAGAGCCTTCAGGCTCAGCATAGAAGTAGCCAAAAGAAAACACTGAGCGCAGGACTTTATGCAAATTTTCTTCCTTTCAGGAACCAAGGTGCGGTTGAAAGCCACACATTTATCACATTTTTCTACCAAGGTTTCCCTTATGGACGTTCTCTACTGCAGCAGGACTGTATTTGGAGAAGGCAAAACAAGTAGTGGTATTTTTCAATTCTCTGGCTTCAGATTGAAGGGCACGATGAGATATATTGCCAAAAAGCTGTGCAGGTCAATGCAGAAGCCTGTTTCTGGAGTGGATATGAGAGCATTATGCTGCAAAACCAAGGGTTTACTTTCTATTCCCTGATTTCAGGCTCAGCCTGGGAGCAGGAGGAAGTTTGCAACTCCTAGAGTCAAAAGATTAGTTCCAGGCACTGGGATTATCTGAGATATGTCTAAATAAATCTCTGTATTATCTAGGGAAAATGATGGTAGGAGCAAACTCACACCTTTGAGTCCTTCCCACCAAGCCAGAGCCCTCTAACTTCTAAAAATCAAGGAACTCTCTGTGCATGGAAAAGGACTTCTGCAAATTCTGAAGGAGAGAAAAGATACTGCTAACATACATCATTGCAGTTCTTTCCATCCTCTTCCAACAATCTTCATCTTAATTCACAGTGATTTCTGCAGCATTCTGGTTGTCTCTGGGAATTCATTTTTTCATGCATGGCATAGTGTGTGGTTCCTAAATTATAAGTAATCCACTCAAATAGCTGATTTGGGCTGGAGTGCTGGAAAAGATTGCTAATGAGTGTTTTGAGTAAGTGCTTTCATCATTTCCTTTCCACTTGGAACCCCCACATGCCCAGAAAGTTACTCAATTCATTCTAAATTGGAGGTAAAGCCATAAAGAGGTCTAACTAGCTGAATGTGTTAGTCACATTGGAATATAATTCTCCTGGTGGATAATTTGGGTTTGTGTGTTTTAACTTGTTTCCTTGTATTTAACAAACATAAAGACATTCCAAGTAAGTAGTGGTGTTTGCGGAAAGTTCCGTCTGGATATCCGTGGAGTCTGGAGATGTTCATTTCAGTTCAGAACTTTTAGGGCACTAATGGTGTCACAGCAGGCGACAAGGTGTCTCCACACTGACTTGATGAAGCAGGAGAGCTAAAGGTAATTATTTCTTATTCTTTTTTGAGCTCCCTGGCCTAAATGGGCTAAATGGAGAAGTCATGAATGCTGGTTATGGTGATGGTGTCGAGGTACTAAAATGCAGGAAGAATAGGGAAAGTGGACAAGGCAAGGACCAAATTGTGCCACCAGCTGCTCATTTGTTTTCCAAATAAAACTGTGTTTGACTTCCCTTACAAATATATCTTCCCATATGTATACCAACACCTCAGTTCCACCTGCCATGTCTTACCTGCTGTCCTGTAGTAACTGTAAGCAAACCAAACAGTTTTCTTTAATAATAAAAGCAGGGTAGACCCCTGCAAACAGGACACTGCATGTACTGTGTTCAAGAGGCTTTTGCTAGATACAACCTCATTAAAACATGTCCAGATGTGGTTGAAATCACTAATGGCCGTTAAAGGCAGAACCTGCAGCATTGAAGGTCTTCCATGTGACTCTAAATCCACGGAGAGCTAAGAAGCTGTGCTATGCCTCTTGGATGCAGTGCTCTCTGGGCATGAGACAAATTCAACAGCACTTTTTTTCTCTTCCAAACTGATGTCAATAGATACAATCCAGACCTTAGAGAAATATGGAAACTCGGATAATTTTCTGCCTGAATTAGAAACCTTCTGTTCTATGGAAGCTTGCAGAATTGTTTCCCACTTTTCAATTATAATGTTAATGGTTATGTATCTGAATTTCCTGCCTTTCTGGATAAAATAGTGAGGCACAGATGAGGCTTTCACCTTTCACTTCTATGCTGCTACAACGCTATAATTTCGGATGGTCAATGACAAATTTTGATCTTCTATTTGTCATTATCTTAATGCAGCCTCCTGTGCTGTAGCTGTATAGACCCAGTACAGCTTCTTTCTACTCTGTTCATTCTGCATCTACAAATGACATCAAAATTGCTAGCTAACGTTCTTCCTTTGATGTTATGGGGCTTTTATTTATTTAAGTTTAAAAGCATTTGATTTGTTATGTATTTTATTTGGATAGAATGGGTACAGAAAGAGTCAAGTAACACAATATTAAGTGGCAATATTTCAGGTAAGATCAATTTATTTGGTCTGGTGATGCAAAAGAAAATCTGGAAGCATTTGTAGTATTTTGGTTTGAAAAGGGAAATGTTATCATGCAGTCTTTGTGATTCGAAACTTAAAGATCCACCACCCTGTAGAGCAAGGAGAATCATCAGGTTACATGTAGATAGTAGAACTAGGAGGCTGTTTTAGGTCCAAGACAATCTTACCACAAGCACAGACAACTTGGAGAGTTCTTGACATTCTGATATAACACTACTTGACTGAGTAAACAGGGGACCATTCTCAAATATTTCTTGAAAAAACAATCTTAAATGATGAGAACTATCGACTTTGCATAGGAAAAAAGGCAAGATATCCTGACTGGGATGGACTGTTGACTTCCTACTTTGGCCTTTTGCAGGTACCTTGATTCTTTTTCTACATCACTCAGCCCTATTAGGAATAGGCAGACTTGTATTTAGCTATTCACAGGGTTTATTTGAGGTGAAGCACCTTGTTTAGAGATGGTGCTTTGCATCTTACATTGTCATAACATGTAATTTCACAGAGCAGTCTATGTTCCACTCTCCAGGCAGTTGAACATCATCTCTGCTTCTCACCCTAGAGAGTAACTAGTTCATTGGCCATGTCATGCAATCATATCACAAAAACCTTTGGGACTGTCACTGTTTAATCTGCCCTTAATGAAGCCTGCCAGATCAGCTTACACTATTTGTCACTGTTTTCTGGCCTGGCTGCCAGAGCCTTGGCAATGGTTTCTGCTTCTAAAACAAGGAAAGAAATAGGCAGGCCTGCAGTTGGAAGCATTGACTGAAATAGAAATCCATGAGAAACCCAGGCAGAAATCCACCTTTGATCTGTTTCCTGTGTGTTCTAGGCTAGATGAAATCAGATTAGTTTTAATCCCCATAATGACTATTTCCTTGGCTGAACTCAGGCAAGATCTGTGCAGGGATTGAGGCCAGATATAGGGCCTGCCTACTCTCTGGGGTAGACTAGAGTTCAGGAACCCTCAATCTGGAAAAGTCACAGTGGAGTTCAGCCTTGTGCACAGCACTATGGCTTATTAGTGACAATGCACAGAGCCAGATTGTGTGTTTCTGTGCTGAACTCTCCAGCATTTCTGGTTTGTGAGTCAGTATGCAGATCCCTGCCAGCTCAGGTGGCCCTGCTCCCACATCACAGACATGGTCTTAAGTACCTAATGGCCACCTTAAACACTTCAGGCAGAAGTGTAGGTCTTCAAAACCTGCCACGTAACCCAGGTGTCTGGAGATGCTAAACGGCAGCAAGGGCTGAGCAACTGGGCATCTCCCTCATACCTAGACACATCAGGACCATCACGGAAGATACTCTGTGCCTATCCTTTCTGAAGCGGTTAATCAGGCACAGAGCTCAGAAAACACCTGTTGAACCCCAACAAAATAACTGCTGCCATCAGGGGGACAGAAACCTGATTCTACTCCTAATGAACAGCCAATTACTGAAGCAGCAATTGGACTTTCAAGGTTAGTGCCTTAAACAACAGCCTGACTGCTAGGCTACACAGTGGTCTTTATTCTCTCCCTTACTCCCTTCATTATTTAGTAATATCAGGATAGCAGCTTCAGGAGGATTCCTACCTTAGAATAACCTAGAAAGATATGATTAAATAAGGGAATGGTGGTTAAACTTTCATCTGGCTGCTAGTAGATTTGAGCCCCAATCTGTCATCTCTTTAGTACTGTAATTGCCTCTCTTCCCCAGTCAGCTTCTGTGAGAAAGGGAAGTTAACTCAAGAGAATGGGTATGTTTGAATCCCAGCTGGAGATGGGCATTTTCCTGCAGCCCAGATGAGGATTCCAAGTTCATGGAGAGAGTTTAAGATCTTAGCATTTCGCAGTAGCTAAGTTAGGCAGCTCTGTGGTAAAGTGCTGGCTTTTGTGGGTGTCATTCCTGTGGATTGCTTAAGCACAGAACTCTTGGCAGGGGGATCTGCAGACTGCAAGGCACCTTGTGGTTAGGAACTGACACCCCTGCCTGTGCCTCTTTGTTAATCTGTCTCTCCCTTTATTTACTGCTAAGATTTTTTTCCTCATCCAAAGCATGTCAATTCAAGTAGATAGAAAGGAGAACCTTTTCTCTAAAATAGGGCCATGGGAGGAAAGAGATTGCAGTATCAAAAGCAGTATAAATCTGATGAGCAGTCAGTACCCTAGAAATATAAGTAGCTTGTCTATATAAAAGCCTAGCATGGAGTTAAGTGAGGTGGTGTGTCGACTAGAGATTTCTTTTGGAATAAGTAATGTAATATTGTACAAAGCATTTCTATTGACGCTTCTCTCTATCTCTGAGCAAAGCCATATGTAATACTGTGTTGCTAATATATTTTTTCATAGGCTTGATGTAATGACATGGGAAAAGATGTGGGAAATGTATAATAAATACTGCTGGAATGGGTGGATGCCATTTTAAATAACCACTGGCAGTCTGCCTTTCTCAGCTGTATGGTAGGCTGTAGGGTTGCTATCATGTTCAGTGACGTGCACCAAACAATGTCCAGGTCATAACAGCTCAATTACATTTTTTTCTGAGTCTATTCACCGAGAGACCATTATGGCAGATCCTGGGCTGTCAAGAGAATCTTGGACTCCTGGAGTGAGCTAACTCCCTGCTGGAAGGAAACAGCAAGTTCACAGGTTACAGCTGCATCTCTGTGTGCCTGAGTCCTGCTGTGAATGCAAATCTTCCTTTTGTTAGTCTAACTGCCTTCTCAGCAGTATCTCAGCCAGGTCCCTTACAGATCAGAAATCTGAGTAACTTGGGATCCCCAGGTAGCTAAAGGCAGAGTTTAAGGTAAGAAATGTAAGCACTGTAGGTTAACTTGGAAGTACACTGGTACTAGTGAGATGCCCACTCCTGAGACTGGTGCCCAAACACCCTATCCTATGCTCCAAGAAGCCGCAAGTGTTCAGGAATTAGATACACACAGAATATTTACATACATAAAGGGAGAGGGATCCAAGTTCATGCTGCTTCCATGCTGTGCTGGCTAGATGTTACTTAGCTCAGTCCAGAAGCCAAGTAACCATGTCTGCTTTCACTGTGTTATGCTTTTCTGTGTTGGGAGAGTTGGCACAGCTATGAAAAGTGTTGAGCCTCTTCATTCTATGTCAGATGTTTGCTGCTTCTTTTAAAATAAGCTATTAACTTCATTGCTTTACCTTGTTATAATATTAATTTTTCAATTTATTCCTGTTGCTGTCTTTTTGCAATGTACTCTTTGAAGTTCAAGGTTTTACATAGCAAAAATGTCAGAACTACATGAGTTTAAGTGACAGTTTAGCTCGTTCTAATCTGCTTAAGGAATCTTTTCATTTTAGTGCTTTTCTTTTGAATATGTTGTCTTTCCTAGGGCCACTAAATATGTGTTTCACTAGACATTGTCTAATTATTGTGTAATTTTGTATATAATTCAGAAGTGAATGTAGATGCTTTGTTGAAAATATTTTCTAATTTCCATTTTTTTAGTTTTGGAGGGCAAAAGATTGTTTGTAACACATTGTAGTTGGTATGTCCTGTGGATAGAACATGAGAGCGCTGGGATTCAAAAGTCAAATGTCAGGGAGGCCTGACTCCTGTGTAATGTTTGACAAGGAA
This sequence comes from Aquila chrysaetos chrysaetos, assembly GCF_900496995.4. NCBI lineage: Eukaryota > Metazoa > Chordata > Aves > Accipitriformes > Accipitridae > Aquila > Aquila chrysaetos. The sequence continues at coordinate 49,480,924 of NC_044004.1, read as the reverse complement.
TGTGATATTTGATACATCATAAAAGTTTCAGTCATGTAAGGTGCAGAGCGTGTCCTGGTGGTGCTGAACTTTCTCAAATCCAATTGAAGTTAACACCATGCACCAAATCTCCTTTTGTTTTTCTGTGTAAAAGAGAGATAATGTTTAATGCTTTCACATCTTCATATAACACTTGAGTTTCACAAACAAAAAGGTGTGTGTGCACAGCCTCTGAAAAAATACTGCTCTGTGTGATTGTCAGAGTAGATCTCCTGTATAGGTCAGTTTGGGTATTCAATGCAATTTCTGGAGTAGTTTTCTTCTTTAATTTAAAAGTCAAACTTTTTCCAGTACAGGGAAACCTCTTTGAGGGATTTTGTATTACAGAATGTCCCATCACTTGTGGCACCAGCAGGTTCTTTGTGAAACCCTGGTCTTAGTTCTTGAACACCTGCTTGGAGAAGCAACATCCCAAACAACACCTTACCTTCAGGCAGCATGAGTCTCCTTTGTAAAAGTGTCTCCACTACACAAGAAAGGAACATAAATGCTGTGGGGTTTGAAGCAATGCTTTCTCCCTGCTTTGTCCCACCTGGAGAGCCCCTTTGCACAGTGGAGTGTACGAGGACCTTGTGTAAGTTTGGGGGAAATGTTCTGTAGGCAGGGTGCTCTCTCTTGTTCATCTTCTGAACAGGAATAGAGAAGAAAAATCAGTCCCCGTGTATATTAATGTAGTTCATGCTAATAAAAGTTGCTAGATTGACAGGTGAGGAGAGATCTTGATCCACTGAGTCACAACACAGATACCTCAGAGGTAGAGTTTTACTAAAGTTTCCCCAACAATACTTTTCAAACTGGAATCCCTGATTTTGTGTAGAGTTAAACAGGTAGCTTTGCCTTCTTAACCATTTGACTTTTGATTTGTATTGCCAATAAAAGGATTATCTGCAAGGGTGGCTGCAGATAGGGGAGGGAGGGGAGACATCTACCTACCCATTTCACAGGGGTCACAAAACATCTGTGACATGACTACCACTTCATGTCATTTCCAACCCAGGCAGGTCTTCAGCTGCTGACTTACAAGGCAAAGCCCCCTCACCCTGCCCAGCCCCATTACCGAGGCCCTAACCTCCCCATCTCCCCAATACAATCTGACAGATCTGCCCTCCCCACCATGGCTGTGGGCAGGTTTGTCTCCTCTGAGCTGAGAGGAAAGTCATATAAACAGCAGTGTGCCTTTTCTGCTTCTGCTCCACTGCACGCTATGCCTCACTGACTCATACAGCTCCTTTCAGGCACTTCCTTGAGTTTTAACATAGCATGATTTCATAATGTAGAGTAAGTGACTCTGAGCCTGATATTTCAGTTTTGAATGGAGTAGATGTAAGCAGTGTTTGGGCTTACGCCATGAAGCGAGGTCCTTGTTGCTGGAAGAATAAACACACAGAAAAAAACTCCACTCTTTAAGATGCAGTATTGATTGCTATATTGAGCCATGATGTCAAGTAAATGCTTCCCTTCTTCCTTGCTTCCTACAAATGCTAAATAATACACCTTGTTTACTGGAATTTACAAATTATTTTGTCTTTGTGAGTGATGCAATGAGAGTGCCCCCTGCACTGTCATTTAATTTGTAATTCCATATGGGTTTTTTTATCCTACATTTCTAATACAGTGTTTAAATAACTGTATTTCTTGCCCCCCAGACAGATCAGCTCTAATTTTGTAATGAGAATTTCAGTGTTAGGTTATTTTAAAAAAGAATTTAGGCCATATATATTATGTAAGGTTGCCATAGTAACAGTTTCTCTGAGGGGAAAACCGACCGTCTGTAGTTTCCACAGAAACCACTCCCCGCTGAGACAGGTGCCTCCAAGGGAAGTGAAGGGAATATAAATGAGAGAGAGAAAAAGACGCGCACAGATGTCATATGATCTCTGTGGCATCCCCGCACTGTTGCAAATTCAACTGAATGTTTCTGGGTTTATTTTCAGTTTGTTGTTTTTGATTGCACGACTGGCACCTTCTCTTGTCATGTAAACTCTGGCCACCCTTCCCTCACATGGAACTGGTTTTGCGACCGGAGGTACGGCAATGCTCCACCTTGGCAGTGAACTGACCACATCAGGTACTAAAGTCCAGTGCTCTAGGAACCACTGTGAGTGGGAGAATTTAAATGGTAAATGAGCATTTTCCCCCTTTTTTATTAACTTTTTTTTCCTGAAAGAAGTCAGCAAAGACAGACAGGCATGGAAATCCTTCCTTCCAGACAGGAACTGGAGAGGAGTGAAGCTCAACTAGTTTGTCAGCTAATGGTTTTGTTCTTTTGGGGTACAAGCATGCACTGGTAGGAGAAATGTATTCTGAAAGATCAGGATGTAGTAAAAAGGAATTAACTCAAGTCCTAGGATTTGTTAACTGAGAAAAAAAGGAGAAATTTCTTTAATATACTTTAATATCACTGAGGCAAGTATGGATTAATATGTCTGAAATCGTTTTGCACATTTTTTTCACAAATAGTGTTGATTTGTTTTATTTTTTCTTCAAGGGCTATAAAACTGTGACATTCATTCAAGGCTTAGTGCAGCCATAACTACAGATTAACGCGCTGGCTACTTCATCTTCATCCTGTCATCTCTCTGCTGCTTTATGGGGAAAGCAGGCTGACATGGTTATTAAATCTGGCAGCTGTGTTGTATGCACATGGGAAGCAAGTAGAGCACAGCATATAGAAAATGAGTAGCTTTCAGATAACAGCCTTCTTTTCACTGCTGCGAGGCTTGAAAGGCAGCCTAAAAAGCTCTTTCTCTTCTTTGTAATCACCAGTCGCTGGATCAGTGCGCAAATATCACAAATACAGTTGCAAATGTAAGTATTCCTTGCCTGTGTGGTGCTTTCAGCTTGCTAATTAGGGTTTCTACCTCAGTGTTCTGCTTGAAAAAGCAGGGAGATGAAAGCTGAAAACATCCTGACAGGGAAAGCTTCTCTGCAGTATTGTTCTGGCTTTCAGTGGAAGAGCTACTGAGGGAAAGGGATGCATGAAAGCTTTCCGGAACAAATAGTTTGCAGTTGTGTTTGTTGATTTTTGGGACGTCTGCTTGCCACTTTGTCTGTGACGGGAGAAGCCAAGCAAATGCAGGAGGTACTTCTAGAGAGATGGCTTTCGACTTAGATAATAATAGATATACAGTGAGAAAGATACTTCAGCAGTAATAGACAGCTTGTGAACGCATAGGAGAGAAATCTGCCATGGTATTTTTCACCTGGAATCTTTTCTTTAAAAATCCATAAATGCAGACCTGGACTTCTCATTAAGAAACTCGACAGTACCTTATTATCAGAAGCTCAAACAATTAGTCATCATAAAGGGCACCAGTAAGCCTGCATCTGACCTGATAAGAACAATGAACATAGCACGGTGAGCAATGCATGTTTTTCACCAATCTCACTCTGTCTGTACATGAAGACAATCTTTATGTGCTATGTGGCATGAAGGCAGGATAGCAAGGTGGTTGGGAAGCAGCGGGGTTGAAGTTTTCTCAGTGTTGCAGTGATACTGTAAGGAAGAGAATTGGTATTTGTTAGTGTTTTTTGGTCTCATAGCACTAAAGAAACAGCATCTTGGTTTTTATTCTCCTTTCTAGTTCAAAGCTTCTGTAGTGCCATTGTCCTATTGAGTTTATGGCTAGTGAATTCTTACTGTGCTGTGAATGAAATCTGCTTATTGAAAACAGCCTGTGATCAGTACCACGTATAAATGCAGATAATTGCACAAGAAATGCAGGCTGTAGCCGGTTTGTTTGTGTTGCCATGTCATGTTTCTTGCTTTATTTACAGGTTTCGTTATTTCTTAGGGACCACTGTGGTACTGTAAGCTTTTTATGAGCCATGTGGAAATGTCATTATCAGTTAACAGGTGACTGCCATTAAGTGACTAGGGAGAGAGTACATATGTTGTGTTGTTTGCTGCACATAGAGGGCTAAACATATTCATGATATAACCCCCTTGTTCATGCTGCTATAACACAGGTATGTTTGGTCAATCTGTTGTTTATAAGCTACTTTTGCAATACTTCAGCCTCATCTTACAGATGTATATGTAGAAATGCCTGTCTTCATTGCAGCAAACAAAAGGTGATTTTGGAGTTTCTCTTTGCTTTCTCTTATCTCCTTTTCCCCCTCATATACAGCCAGAAATTCATAGCTTCCCTGAAACTTAGCTGTGAAAATGGTCATTTTTGATGACAGCTGTGGAGCTAAGCTTCCCAAGCCTGAGTGGCAGCCAGCCAACTGCTGAGACAAGTGGTGACCTTTCAGGACAATGTCTCTCACAAAAATGTCAAAATATTAAAATGGCAGACATCAAATGCCATGTGCGCAGGGAAGGGTTGTCAGCTGGCAGGCTTTCAGCTGAAAGCAGTTAATCCACTGCTTGCCTGGATTAAACATTGCAAGCCCCTGCCTAAGTCTCTAAAATGTAGAGAAATTATTCATATGTGTCCTGAATAATTTCAGAAGTTCTTCTGGGAAGATTTGGGACATGGATAGAAAATTTCAGAGGTATTTTGTTTAAAATCTGCTCAGGCATCTTCCTGACAGATGTCTGGAAAAGCAGCTTTTTGCCTTTTCTTTTGCACTTTGCATCATATACCAGTTTTCCTCCCAGATCTCTTATCCACAATGTAAATGGATCCTGATGAAGCCTAAGCAAAGTTCATTGATGTGCAGCAGGATGCTGAAATTCTGATAGCATGTGCACTGACTTTTTAGGCATATGCTCACTGAATATTAAACAATCCCCTGCAGTTCTTGGTGCTGCAGCCCTGAGCTGAAACCTCATTTGCTGTTACATGCATCAATGATTTGTAACTTTCTTTGAAGGCACTGAGGTGTGAGCATTCCCATGCTCGCTGGTGTGTCAGCTTCTCAGATGCCTTTACCCCCTGGTAAACAGATCAATGACACCGTGATTGCCTGCATTGTTGGTTTCCCCCTGCCACATAGCAATATTTCTGAGAGGTGTGAAACTGCCTGATCCTTTACCTTGGCCTGTAGGAAAGCCAGGCAGTGTGCATGGTTGATCAGGGAACTAACCTGTTCACCTTGTGGTTGACCTCACTTGGAGAATAAGAAAGGGAACACCAGTGACTGCACCAGACCAGTCTTGTCTGGCCGGTATGCAACTGGCCACAGTTCAAGAGAATTCTCAGTATTCTTCATGCAAACCACAGGGTGAGCTGCCAACACAGGTAACCCCTGCAAAGCAGTCAATGGCCAGATTTAATGGTGCCAAATCTATTGTTACTTATGAAGATGCTGAAAAGGAATATAGTCCTTTCCAGTATTTCTTTCCTTTTTCCCTTCCCTTTCAAGATAGGAATTCTGTGTCACTCCAAGTTCTCTCTCTTACTACAAGCAAGCAATTTTTTATAACTGTGTTTTAGTGTTCTTCACTTCTACTCTTAGAGGAAGTGTGTCCTGCCCCCCCTGCCCTTTAAAACTGGGAACACTGCATTCCATGACCACCTTCTCTCTTCTGTAGTTGTAGGAGAGACTAAGTCTCCATGTTGGTCTTTTCTTTCCAGTCAGTATTCTGTGATCACTCCTCCTTTCTCCTAATTCCCTGCAAGAAGAATTATGAAGCAAATGAGGTAGGTAAGGACAAATGCCCATGAACATCTTACAGAAATTAATCCTTCCATTCCTTTCTCCCTTCCTCCTGTCTTCAAATTTCTTATCTGCTTTGCCACAAGCATTTTTGTGATTTGAGACTTACTAAGACCTAAAAATCTGTTTGGAAGAAAAACATTATGCTCATCTAGCTGAGGAATAAAAAGGTAACTGAGGTACCAATTAATGTAACTTATCACAACACAGATACCTAAGCTGAGTTTTGGATTTTGATCTTCAAACAGCAAACCACGTGTAGGCATAATCTATTTAATCATCCCTGATAATGTTAAAGAAAAAAAAATAGGTATGCTGCTGTTTTCTGTGGGCTTTGCATGAAGAAAAAATCTGAGGAAAATAACTGGATATATTAATCAGCAGCGGTAATATCTTTAAAATCCAATTATACAGGGCTTGGTTGTTTCCTAAGAACCTGTGCAGTGTCAGATCTGTTCATTAAACATCAGTTATTACACCTGATATGAAATTCTGACTTGCACCAATGGCATTATCATTTTATTCTGCATCTTCACTATTTCTGTAGCATCTAGGAACACTTTTATTGGAAGGTCACTGAGCTAGGTACTGTATAGAAACAGAAGGTAATCTTTGGCCCCATATTGCTTACAAGCTATTTTAAAAATAAAGCAAAACCCCCTTATCATACAGTTACCACCTTTCTTGTTTGGCTTTTTATCTGAATTCAGAATATAGGTGTCAGTAGTATGTTCCAGCTGAATTGGTCATCAGGATACCAGACTTTGCTTAGACATGGGCTTGAAATTGCATGTAATTAAAATAAGAAAATGACAAACACTTACTCTGACCTTATTTCAAAGCTGTCTTACTGATTTACTTGGAGTATCTCCCTTAGACTGTTAATGTTTAGCTATTAAGTTAATGAAGTATATTAATTAAAATTAACTCAACTGACCAAAACATGACTATAATTACAAAATAGTTGTGGGCCACTGATGAAGATTCCCTTTAAAATCATTAAGACACTATTGTCAATTACTAAGCTAATAAGGGTCATGATAAACTTAATTACTAAGGTAATAATATTCATTATTAAGTTTAATGAAGCATGTTTACCTGCGGTTATTTACAGGATCTAAATTTCAATGTTAATTATTGACGTGAAATAGCAGCAACATGACACATGACCATCAGATGGTAATTGACTCACCATGGACCATGTGCTGTGATTTGGGCAGGTGAACAGTGGGGATCATAATATGGGATGAGAGTCTTCATCTGTATTTTCTGTAAGACCAATTTTTCCCATCTCTGTGCTCCTTACCCATCTTATAAGTAGATTTCAGGAGAAGTTACACATCTGTTAACATCACCTTTTCTGCTACCTTTTGTTTGAACAGTATGGTGTAAGGTACGCAGTAGTTTTTATACCCATAAACTAGGACTGAATCTGCCATCTGAAATCAGTCAGAACAACTCTCTAGTTTACAAAGCCATACTCTAATACACTATTCCATTCTGAAAGTATTTCATTTTTTCAGTTTGTACACTCTTCAGATCATCCTTCACAATGCAAGGCTGTAGCATGTAAATACAAGCTATAACTTAACTGAGCAATGTTAACTGACATAACTGAGCAAAATTGTGTAATTATTCTTTCTGGAAATGTATATTACTCAAACTACTATGATTTCTAAGTGCCATTTTTATTATGAGGTCATAAACCTAGTTGTATATGCAGGAATAAAAAATATAAAGGATCCCAGAGGGCCAAGTTGCAGTTGAAAAGATACAATACTTTGAATTTCCCAGGATTTTTTAGTTTCAATTTGAAACTATACTTTGCAATAATACCTCTTTTTACATTGGCACTGCAACTTGTATAACTGTGGTGACATATTAAAAACTAACAGTGGGCATTGGTGTCAGCCAAAATTTAAATATATTCTGACAGTGGCACTGTTATCCCTTCAATAAAGCAGTTGAAAGAATCTAAACGAATGCAAGCTGCCAAACATGAAGGGCTATTGTACTCATCAAATGTCTTTCCCCCCCCCCATACAGGGAACAATGAATAAAACAGTCTGAAAGATTATTTCCAAACATGCAATTAATCGTAAATCCAGCTTGATCTGGATGGATAAAGCAGTAGTTTATCAATCTGGTTAGCTAGTACTTTGAAAGGATTTTGCAGAACTCATTAGTTCAGAAATATTAAGACAGGTGCCTCTTTTTTTATGAGACAATAATATGATTCCCAAATGGATAAGCTAGAAGGTCAAAGGCAAAATAATTTATCCCCAGGAGTGGTATGGATTACTGTTAAGAACATTCTGAAATCCTGTCCTATCATTCATGTATTTCAAAGCATTCCTAAAAGTAATGACCTAATTTTAAAGACAGTAAATCAGAAATAACCAAATCACTTCAGTTTGTTTGTCTTTTAGAAATATGGGTAGTCTTAATTTAAGGGCTTCAGTACTTTTGAGTCTTCTTTACATATCTAGGCAGTAATTCAAAAAAGTTAAATACTTTTTCTGTTCTCTTTTCCCCCTCCCCTTCAATTCGGTGGGAATTCATTTGTGCAAGAGGCCTTTTTAAGAACCAAGAGAGTCTACAGACTGAAAGTGAGCTACCTCTGTTGAATGCATTGTAATGAACCAGCTTCCATTCTTCTTTGGATGGAAATAGGTTCACTGAAATATGTGTCTTTGGCTCTGTCTTGGCAGAATGCAGAGAAGTAGGTGGCAGGGCTAGTTTTTGAAAGTGGAGGTTGACATTGACTCCCTTGACATTCTGACTGCTGCCCTACTAACATATCTGAATCCATAGGTTGTTATAGCTTTGTTTCAGTATGTGTCGCCCTCAGATTTTAAATTAGTCGTTAGTTAACCCTGAGGCATTAGGTACTTGCTATGTAAAAGTGAAGCAATAAGGCTGAAAATTGATTAAAGAATTAGATCAACTAACACCCAAATTATTTTAATATGTTTGGAGTTCTCAGGGCCATATACATATTAACCTTGGGCCAAGACATAGCCATCCTACAAGTGAATGTATCTCATACTGCATATTGTCATGGCAAAATTTTACTGGAAAGGGGCTTCCAACCATCAGTGTTTCTACTGGGTGGAATAGCCAAAGTACTCTTTTTCTCTATAAAATTAAGATTGTGCAATTTAAAATGATAAACAGACAATTTGTTCAGCTTTTTCTTGTTTTTAAGAGCAGGTTCAGATTTAACAGAGTGAAGCTTGTAACATAGATAGCTTTGTATAGTGCTTATAATGAACACCATGCAATGGACATCAGAGGTCTTCTAGAAATCAATAATTATCGATGAGAAAAGAAGTCATTATTTTCATTGTAATTATTAGGAGACTCGTGATGGTTTGCTTTGGTTCTGACCTTGATTGTTCATGCACTGAAATAGTTGCAGCTAATTCCTTTTTCCAGAAATGTTCATTTCTTGATCAGCATCAGAGAGTGTAGGTAAGGGAGGACCACCATGCAAAACATTGTTATTTCTATTTCTTGGGAAGTATAAGTTTATCCTCTTGGGGCAACAAAACGCCACATCATTAGCTTAGGGTAATGCTTTTAAAAAATGGTTCTGTCCTTAAAATGTCTTCTGAAAGGTTTTGCTTTGCTTTATTCTTGAAGATGTGAGGGCAGTTAGACACAGAGAGGACCTCACCTGATTGCAAGTGCTGTGGAGGGCAGAAAGAAGAAAGCTCTTTGATGCTCCTTGATCCTCAGCCGGCTCACTGTAGGAGAAATCAGAGCTGATGTCATGCAGCCCTGATTTGTGGAGCTGGGAAAAGATTGCTTAGATCCTTCAGCAGCAGAGACCCCACACTACTCTGACCCTATCATCTGGAAAGCCTTTTGCTGTAAATATACTTCCCCTCTGTTTGTCACCGAGGAAAGTTTGAGTGTTGCCAGAGCAACAGGTGGCACAACATTACTATGTCATCTTCTGTACTTATGGTGAACTAGCTAAATAAAAGTGTTTATAAAGGGAGCTCAAGAGAGCCCTTCAACTGATTGGTTATCAGGTGTGGAGATTAAAAGTAGGTGTAGGGCTGCCTGTCACACTGACAGTGCAATTCTCTAGGTCAGTGGATTTCTGTCTCTTTACAGGACTGTCTGTCAATGGGTATGTGTACAAAGAAGTCCACAGTGGTTTGTTTATCTACCGATTCAGAACAGATGCTCAAATAGCACAACTTTCATGAAGGAAGAATTGATAAAGAGTGCAGCTGGGGTGTGGATGGTACAAGAAACTCCATCCATCATTTTCCAAAAGGCGTAATGAATGGCTTAATTGTTGCTACTAACAATTGTTGGCCATTTTATTTGCTATAGACAAAGCTTGATCCCACTAAGAGCTAACTTGGAGAAATACAGTGACAGGGGAGTCTCTTTTTTCCATTCACTTGGGTTAATTCACTGAACAGATTCCACTGGCTCTGTCTGGACAGAGACCTTCCACTATTGCTCACATGCAAAGCCCACTTCTTGACCATCCTGAGGTCTTGAGCTGGCTAACATAGCTGTAAATAGGGAAGGAACAGCTCTGACAGTGAGGAAATAGTGTTAGTACAACATGGAATAAAAAGAGCAGTATTTCTTGTTGGGATAATTTTGTAGGGCAATATGTAAAGGCACTGTCTTCTGAGAGCTGCCCATGGGAATACTTAATCCTCATACCAGAGAGTTTCCTCAGTGCCTTGTGAATTTAAACTGTCCTCTTCTGTTCAACAGGGTTTGATGTGTCTTGTTTAGTCTTCCTCTGCTGCAAGGTTTATACTTAAGGCCATCTCTGGTGCAACACTTTATGTAAATTTGACTGCAGTACTGATATCTCTAGAGGACTTTAGAGTATTTGATATTTTTTTATTTATTGGAACAAAATATCTACCTGAATGGGGTTTCTGTTTTTATTTCTTTACATGTTATCGGTTTTCTCTTTGCAATTGTTGATTAAGGCTTGCTACATAGGAGAGGAGAAATCAGTTTTATGAATGGAGAAGAAAGGACTTTTCACAGAAGAATTGTGTGTATTGTTTGGTCTCACCTAATCTCTTCTAGAGGTGTGTTCCATTCTCTTTTACCAAAAATTTTGTGCCCAAATCCAGGTGTGTTTTATTCTTATAAATTGTGGATGTTATAGTGGTTTGTAGATGGAAAAGAAAAACAGTTGGAATTGGACCCATTACCTGTTCTTACAATGAGGATACAAGTCTTTAACTGGCATCAAAAGCTAGCATCCCAAAGCAGGCTTTCTTCAAATATTAGTACCCTTGCAGCAAAGAAGACAAATGGTACCCTGGGCTGCATTAGGAGAGGTATTGCTGGCAGGTTGAGGGAGGTGATGCTTCCCCTCTACTCAGGACTGGTGAGGCCACACCTGGAATGCTGTGTCCAGTTCTGGGCTCCCCAGTATATGAGAGAGATGGACATACTGGAGAGTCCAGCAAAGGGCCATGAAGATGATGAAGGGATGGTACCTTCTCTCCTATGAGGAAGGGCTGAACGAGCTGTCACTGTTCAGCTTGGAGAATAGGAGACTTGGGGAGGACTCATCAACAAATACCTGATGGGAGGTTGTAAAGAGGATGGAGCCAGGCTCTTTTCAGTAGTGCCCAGTGACAGGGCAAGAGACAATGGGCACAAACTGAAACACAGGAGGTGCCATCTGAACATCAGGTAATAGTTTTTCACTGTGAGAGTGACTGAGCACTGGCAGAGTTTGCCCAGAGAGGTTGTAGAGTCTCCATCCTTGGAGACATTCAAAACCTGACTGGACATGTTCCTGGGCAACCTGCTCTAGGTGGTCCTGCTTGAGCAAGGGGGTTGGACCAGATGACCTCCAGAGGATCCTTCCCCCCTGAGCCACTCTGTGGTTTTGTGATTCTGTAATTCTTTTAATGAGTGTCAAATAGTAAGAGTAAACATAAATAGCTTCAAATGTACTCATATCAATACATCCTCAGAATAAAAAAAATAGAGTATCAGTGGTATGCTACACAAACACTAGGAAAGAACAGAAAGAAAGCTGCCTATATCACATCAAAAAAATCATCTCCCAAATGACTATGCATCAGGACATAGTGAAGTTAGTGTACATATTCATGTGATTTTAAAAAAGACATTCTCTGGAATAAGGCCTCTCCCTATTCTTTAGTGTTTGGTCTCCTACTGTAAAGAAGAGAATTTTAATGGTTCTCAAATAAAGGCACCAGAATTTTTATCATGCAAAGCAATCTGATTTTCCTTAGTCTTGTTCTCAGAAATAACTCAATGATTTTGGCTGATTTTTTTTTAACAAGGCAAACTACTAGCATGAAAAATTTCACCCAGCCACTAAAGACTGTCAGTCTATTAACTGCTGAAAGCAGGGTCACTTAACAGAGAAATATGAAATTACCATGCTTACAGATGATACTATCAAAATGCACTAAAAATGCACAATTGAGAACAAAATGCTGCTTTGGGCAGACATCATGGCATTCCGTACCTCCATGTAGCTAGGAGGTTCCTAAGTATAGCTGTAACAAGATTTCATGAAAAAATCTGAATCATAATTCATTCTGTTGAGGATGGTATTAAATATCACTGTGGGTTCTTCCCCTCCTAAAAAGTGGTATTGGAACTTGCTGTAGAGGCTGAGATTACTGTGGATGAGGAAGGAAGTAAAAGGCAAAAACCTTGGTCCATACATCTTCAGTTTCATTTTTTGAAATGCTACTGGAAAAATGTAGCTTTTTCCCTCATTCAAAAGTTAAACAGATTTTTGAATCTGCAGAATATTTCCTTTACAGAGTGCCTGTGTCCTGTTATTCTGAACTGTGCACATTACCGCTCTTGAATCCTCTGGAATATCAAGAGGTTCACATGTGTTTTGTTTTAGGCATCATCATATCTAGGGATGCCAGTGGGACTGACTGCAAGATAAGCTTCCTTCTGGCTGACTCGTACTTTTTGCTGTCTTTAACCTGTCCTTAAAATGACCAAGAAAAATAGCTTTAAAATAACTGCACTAATCCAAGCAATTGCTTAATTTTAGCAATTATATTACAATTATCATTGCCTCCTTCTGTGAGGTCTCTTTCAGCTTGAGCTTGAGTTAGAAAGCAACCAAGAGCAAACAACAATCCTTTCAAAGCAAGAAGCCTCCTTGAAATGTGCCACGTTGCTGATCTTGACAAGCACGCAGAAAAGCACAAGCTAATGCACAGAAATTTTCAAGGCCTGCTGTTCGTCCAGACGCTGGGTACGATGCAGTATTGCCTCACAACATATTTTGTTCCTTGCATGCAAATAGAATCACAGTGTGCAAGCCATAATTTAATCCATGTCATAGACAGGGTCAACAAAAAGGCCCTGGTAGAGCACTGGGCTGCACTCAGGCAGCTGTGGCTGTTTTAACAGAAATCAGGGAGTCTTTGCTCAAGGAATGAGGCAGCATGTTCATTACTTTTAGAGCAATAAGACAACTGAATGCTGAAAGAAGTGGGTTTTTTTTCAATGGCCGTTAAAAAAATAAACCAAAAAGCAGACTGTGATGGAACTGATTTCATATTACTATGAAAACATTGTAGTGATGCTGGATCTGGGTAATAGAGATTTTTATTCTATTTCATTCTGCATATCTTCAGAAAACCTTTACTAATTTAGATAGCATTAGTATTGCTTTTGCATATACATATTTATTTATTTATTTGCTTGAGATAGAATATACAATATCCCCAAACTTCTTTGCTGGCTAGGTAATATTTCAAAAGACTTTAAGTTCCTTCCCCTCAGTGAACATTTGCAAGAAATCTATCTAGACATTTTTGTTTGCAAATAAAAAGATATAATTCAGTTGATTTTAGACTCACATTGAATAAAAATGAAATGCCATGTTTAATTCTCAGTCAAGTCCTTTGTACTTCCATATTAATTACAAGTATGTTGTTATGTAGATTTTTCCACATAACTGACAGTTGCTATATAAACATACTATCTCATACAAATACTTTCTTATGGAGAATTTGTTTTAAATATGTGCAGAACTCATATCAAAATATATATTTCTGAAGCATTTTAGCATTCCATGAATTCCATTTCTTTTGAAATCAGTGAGAGCATATTGAACATAACCCCATTCTTTCAGTATGCATTAGTTTAGTAGGTTTGCTTGAATTTTATAGACCACACAGAAATTTGTGATAGCATTGGTGCTTTCACTCTGTAGTGAACCATTTGTCTATAGACTTGTTTGTTTTTCTTGCCTTTAATAAGGACCTTTGTATGCTCAGTCTGCTGATATTGTCTGTTATCCATTTTTACCTAGGTTCTTACATGTGTGATTCACTGAAGAATTACTCTGCGATTATATTGACCCCCAGTTCAGTTTTCTCAGGCTGCTATAAAATGGCATGACATAATTAAATCCAGACATGGGGGTGGTTTGGTTCTGATTACATGACAGCTTTAGCCATATGCTACTTGGGTCAGGGGACTTTTATATCTTAATTGGGTTCTCTTGCATGGCTAAATTTTGTAATGTCTTTTGATATTAAATTCTTCTTTCCCTCTCCTACTGTTCAGAATACCTGTATAACAGAGCTTTGCTTGAGAACTAGCGTGGCCCTATTTTTTATAGGGGAATGGGTAATCACCAGGAACCTGACTTGAGAACACCTGGAATTCATCAAAATTCCCTCTTACTAGCCTGTTATATGTGGATACTGAAAACTTGGACTGTTGTGTTTGCTTGTGACCTTCTATAAGTACACGTCACCATCTTTTAAAAGCATTTATTTGTTCAAGTGAATGATTCTGAACTTTGTGCCTCTGCAGTTCTGTTTCAAGCATTTAAATTATTTAAGTGTTTCCACATGCTAGGTAACTAGCACACTTTCTCTAGGCTTGCTGTGTAGAAAGGGGGTATAGAAGTAAACTGCGTATAGCATTTTTCTTGGTATCCCCCTCACTCTGATTGAGCAAGTAGGCAGGCGACATAAAACGCATGGGTAGTCTCATTCAAGGAGAGGTAAACTGCTGATCTACATTGGGAGTGGGGAGGGACAAGTCACATCTGCACTGTGAGGCGCAGACCACTTTGGCCATTATTCAGGGTAAGTGTGTGTGTGTGAAGGGAGTTAATTCCTTTTATTTCCTGGATAAATCCATGGCTGACCTCATTGATGTGACAGTGAAATCAGCGGGGGTTCTCATATGTTTAAAAGGAAGGCATGTATTAAAGTGCTTTCTTTGAACCAAGGTCACCGCATTGCTAATCTGAGCATTTTTCCTGTGATGGGCAAATACCTCCTGGTCTCTGAGCATCCTTTACTCTTGTTGATGCAGAAGTTTGGTTCTATGCCAAAGAAGCAACTGAGATATTTACTGCTGAGTTCAAGATGAATAGTGTTTATAAATGGGAGCAGGACCCACTGCTGTCTTGAAGGCAGTCTCCTAATTAATCATATCTATTTGTTGTACGACAGCAAGGTCTTCACAAAAGAGTTCTTTTGAATATCTCCCTTGAGTTCTGTGTGAGCAGGGGCATCTCAGCCCACAGAGAAGTGTGAGGAACTGGGGAAGCTATTTCTTTTTCCTTGTGAACAAGCCCACATTGCAAAGGCCATACCCAATAAAGGAGATGGTGTGGTTTTTCATACTAGTTTGTCTGTTCCAAAGATACTGCTGGAAATGTTTATACTGTTACCTAGAAAAGCATTCCTTGGAGACAAGTTATCTAGTAATTTGAAATCAGGGTGGATGTGTGTGCTGCTGGTGTCAATGGCTCTTTTTTGGTAGTACCTGACACTCTGAATGTAGGTCTGCTCCAAAGCCAAAACATTTGTCCTTCTGAAATATTTTTGTGAACTCTAATCACAGCTAAGGGGTGTTTCAGCACTGTTTGAAAAAACCCCCTAGAAGTGCATGAACCAGTGAATTCCACTGAACAACAGTGGAATTTAAATGTTATGTCTAGGTTCATTCACAGAATTTAATAGAGAAATGCCTGTAGTGGAGTGTAGCAGGGCTCAAAGTAGCTTATAGCCAGCTTGGGTATGGAAGCCCAGTTATGGCAGCATGGTGTCCAAGGCAGGCTAATTTGCTTTGCTTCTTGACTGAGTTCTCTAGTACTTCAGCAGCGCAAATACTGGGCAGCTATTTTAGAGCTAGCTTTGATATTTCTTGCTACCTTGCTGTCACAGTCCAGTGTAGACAAACCTTGAGGCTCAAAAACTCTCAGACTACCAGACTGCCAGGTGGGATGGGAAATTGAGACCCTTACTCTGTAAGTGAGGTAGAGCACACCAAAATGGCAAATGAAAGGCATGTGCAAACAGTGGTTTGTGCTTGAAAGGCCTCCTCCCAGCTCTGTGGCAATTGGGGCCTGTGAACCCACTCTTACCAGGACATAGGGCTCAAAGAAATTAGATAGAAAACACGCAGAGGTGGAATTTAAGCTTGTAGGTTTACTGTGCTCTACAGCCCCAAAGTTAATCTTTACCCATGATGCATGTATTTTAGGAGGCGCCTCTCCTTTTTTTAGTGTATTTGTGTTATGTTTGGAATGAGTGACCTTAGAGGTGGCAGGAAATTTTAAACAAAACTTATCCTGCCAAAGTAGTTATCCTGTTTATTGGCTTTCAAAGGATGTATTTCTCAAATCAATAATGAAAGCAGTAACAGTTCTTACATACAAAATGTCTTCAGTAAGAGCTTCAAAGCACTTTAAATGTACCCATACAGTACTTCTGTGAAATAGGTAAGACATAATATTACCACTTTACAGACAGGTATAAAAGATGAAATCGCTAGTCCAGATCTGACTAGAACACCAGTGATAGTCAGATGGGATAGAAATAGTATGACAACTGTTGATGTACATCAGCTATATAAGTCTTGTTTCCTTGCACACAGCTTCTAATGCTATAATGTTTGTATTTTTAGTTACAGTTATAATTTTACAATAGGCTGCTACTTTTCCACTCCTGTGAAGTAGAGGGGCAAGTCTCTGTGTGCAGTGTGGCATTATTTACACTATTAAGTTCCAGGCAGGTATCTCTGTTTCATCTGATCCTTGGTGTAGCATTACTGATGAGCTCGGAGGAGGCATGACAAGCCTTGAAGAGAGGCAGATTCTGGATGGGGAGATGGCAGATTAGGGGGAGATCCCAGCAAGCGTTCAGCAGTGCAGGAAGGAGTAGTGGTAAGTCTGACCTTTCTGTTTAGAGAGCCATGAAGAGTGATCTGCTGACAGCAGTTGTTCACTAAGCCATTTGGAGCACAGGGATATTTCCTGTAGTCAGATGTGGCCTCCAGGGGTTAGACACATCCCCAGAGTCTTTTCTGGCATTTGCTAGACCCCATGAGGTACCATCAAAGGGTTAAATAGTTCCACAGTGTGTCGCTCGCTCTCTAATTAGGAAATGGTCCAAGAGCTCAAAGTTCAAAATGCACATGGTCTGAGCTGGGACTAAGCCCAAGTTCCCATTGATTGCAGCCTCATATGTTAGTGTGCTGCATCTGCACATGATCTCTTCCCCTTGCCATTTCTGCTATTTGTTTTCCTTTTTAAAAGAAAAATTAAACAATTCATCTACAGAGTTTCACTTCTTTTGTCACTATCCAAAGTCTTTCATTGCTTGAGCTTGTGTGCTTTCTGGGAATAACTTGTGACCCACTTTATAATTGAAACCAGGCCAGTAAAACATGACAAAAATCTTCTCACTCCATTCTGCAGCATCTCTGGCTACTGATGGAGAAGCAGGAGAGGTCTCCTCCCAGCGGAGGCATAGATATCAACTGGTCAGGCTGAGCCTCAGGGGGCCTGAGGTTCCTTGTTGGCCCCCAAAGGAGAAGCAGAGGACAGGCAAAATGTCATCCAACTAGGACTGTGTTTGGAGAAGAAAGGGCAGAGTGAGGCTAGGCTAAGGCCACAAAAAGGGAAAGGAAAAAAACAGTTTTACCAAGCAAACAATACATGGTAGAAGTCAGATGCATGGATGGTAATATGGCCGGGGACAGAGTCAAAATGTTACCCCATGGAGCCTGCAACCTAGGGATTGGGCAAAGTTAAGTTCTGCTGATTCATGACCCAAATACTTTCTGTTTTCAGATGCAGAAAACTTAAATGTTTCCTTTTTTTGCTCCTATCCAATTATTTTCCTAGGAAATCAAGTTATTACTATGTTTTCAGAAACTGGCTTTTAATTAAAATAAAGCCTCACCTTCCTTTGGAAAATACATTTCAATAAAACATTTTAGGGCTTGCTGGAAATCAAACAAGGGGTTACAGGAGCTTTTAGGACCTTGTGTTTAAGAGTGGCATGGTTTTGGGGCTCATAGTTTTCAGTCTCACCCCAGAATGGATGGTAGCTTCTGGGGATGACAGCCAGCTTTCTGCTTATGAAAAAGGTGGTGGTGATTCTGGTCTCCACCTCTTTCTCTCTCCTGCTTCCAGCCACATGTGTTTACTGCTTCCCTCCACTGGCTCTTGCGCTGTTTAACATGGCAAGGAGATGAGTCAGATCATTAACCTGTCTGAAAAACATATCGAGCAAGACAGATTTGGTCTGTGAGCTTTCACACCATTCCTTGAACATGTGTAAGGGAGCAGGCAGGCTGGTGCAGCTGGGAATGGCGATGAAGAGAGGGGGCAGGATGACCTTTTTGGTATAAGTAAGCGGTTAAATCAGCTTGGCCATCTCACTTAGCTGGTGCCTGGGTTGGTACCATTAGCAGTGGTGGTAACAGTTTTCCTGCATCATACAAGGCTTAAGGGCAAAGAGGCAGCTGCATCCTTGGCATAATTCTACGAGTGGAGTCACAGGACTTGTACCCAGGGTGACTTTGTCTAAAGTGTGCCTTTTCAACATAGTCCACTAAATCAGCTCATTCTTGCTCTCTGTTTTGTTTCTTTGTTTGTGGCTGCACTGAATTAGCATCTTAAATAAATTGCCATGGGAATCAGAGATGCAATAGCTAGCTTGCTTTGTCTTGTGCATCTACAAACAGTCTTTTCATAGCAGTCTTTTCACAATCTCATGTACAGTGTTTGGGCACTTGATCCATAACCATCAAGGGCTTTTGATGCCTATCCTGTTCCGTAAAATGTCTAACAGTGTAAGGTGCATAATATATCATATATGGCTGATAGAAAATTTCTAGCACATATGATTTATATATGCAGATGAAACATCTCTCTTTCTGGAGTGACTTGTTGCCTATTTATTGCTCCTCACTCTCATTCTGATACATTATTTCTAGATTTTGTGACGTGGATTGTAGAAAGGAAAGAAGAACAGATAACTTGATTTGATGAAGCAGGACATTCTCTGCATAGAGGTAAAAAAAGAGAGCTTCGTAGGAAGAGAGAAGGCTGAAAAGGCAGGCCTTGTGATGAAGAGAGCTGTGGGAGCGGATCAATAAGAAAGGAGAAACTCTGAAAAGGCCTTGAAGCTCAGGACAAGAAAGCATGGCTTTCATGGGGATGTAGGCAATGTGGCTGGGGTATGGAACAAAAGATGACCTCAGCTGCTGAATTTTCTGTGGAGAACAATGTAGGGCATTGGGAATGAGATCCAGGCTCAGTAATCAAAATAATTAAAGTAATCAAATACTATGATCACCAGGTGGATCTGGGCAGAGATCTACATGTTAAAAATACTAGAAGAAGAGAGCTCTGGTAAAATAATTTTGTTAATGTGGATAACACAGGGTTAACTAAGCAGGAAATCTGGATAAAATTATAGGCAGTGTAGGTTATATACTTGGGGTGGCAGCTGATGGAGCTGTGCAATTGCACCAGAATCTCAGATATCATTGGAAGAACTTGCCTAGTATGTCTCACTGTGAAGAAAAACTTGCAAACGTGACCCCAGCACATTGTGATGCAGCGATATGTGCCAGAACTCGTGCACAGCCTGTCAGCAGAAGCCTGAGAGCTGCGATATGCCTGCCCATCTGAATGAGGTGCTAACTTCAGCATCTGCTTCTGCAGGGGGCTCAGCTCCTTTACCAAAGCAGAGGGCGAGGGAAATGACTTGCGCCAAGACTATACAGTAATGAATGTAGTGTGATTGGACTGCTTTAATTTGACCCCAGGAAAGGATCTTAAAATTAGGAGCTGTCAAGGCATTTAATACAGTATGCCTAAAACACGGGGTAAAATATGGGACCAGAGAAAAGCAGAAAGCTGAAATATAGAAATGCATGATCATTGACGTAAAAGTAAAGGAACCTGCACAAGCAAGTGGTAAAAGCTGGATGGAATATAACAAGAAGTAGGGTGCCTTGGGAGTGTGAGAGAGGAAGAGGTAGATGCTGAGAGAAGAATTAATCAGAAAGGTCAGAGAAAAAACAGTGAAAGCCAAAAAGATGGCATGGTTTTTAAGGAGGATTTTAGTTAGTTCCAGAGCAGAAAAGAGCTCAAAGATGCTGATGCTGAAGTACAAAGCATGATATTTTTGCAGGGAGTTATTATAAGAGACTTGATGAGACTGATTTTGGTGGCAGACAGGCCTCACAGCCAAACTAGAGGCATAAGAAAGTAGGACAGAGCTGGGATGAAATGGGATCAGCAGCTGTAAGCAGGGTATTCAATTAACTAGGAACAATTCAATTCAAACAACAAAGGAGAGAGGAACTTGGGGAGACAGGTGGGATCATAGAATGCTGAGGCAAGATCAGAAGGAGCTTAAATTTCAGGGAGTATTCACTCCATGCAATACCTCTTCTGTCTCGTTGTTAAGGTCACTAAACTGACAGAGAAGTATGTGCTTCTGTGCTACATTACCTTTCCTTGAAATGACAGCAGGGGACAGACAGGGGGGCATGATGTGGTGCTGAAGACAGGGGAGACTCAACACCTCCACTTTTGACAGCAGTAAGTTGCTAAATCAGCTCGGTTGTCTCACAGAACCATACCCTAAGGTGCCTGTGTTGTGACCGTGCTCTTTTGGGGAGATCAGGACCAAAAGAACAAGCAGTTAAGATGGAGATGAAGAGAAGCAATCATAGGAGGATCAATGAAGGTTGGGGGGTCAGGTCAGGAAGGTCAGGGTAAGACATTTATGACAGAGAAGTGAGAAACCCCAGTGTCAGCAAACAATGTGTGTTAGGAAGGATGAGAATAAGAAAAAGGGTGAAGAAAAGAAAAATCAGAGACTTTGCAAATGAAACTTCTTTACAATGAATATGGGCTAAACTTAATTCACAGGTTTTTGTTTGTTTGATTGACCTAAAAGGAACAATGCATTGGGGATGCTTGTGGGCTTTCTAAAAGTGTTTGTATGAATACACAGTAAATATGTGCTTTTCCTGAATTGACTTGCTGATACTTTTCCTTCCGCCTTAAGTATTTTACTGCCTAGCAGTAAACCGTCAAGCACTAGCCCTTCCTAGTCAGTCCCTCTTGTTCCCCTACTTAAGAATGAAACACAATATCTTGAACACCCAGAATGCGAAGAAGCTAATCATTGGCTCGCATTGTGGCTGGCAGGGCAGGCCCGCCTCTTTGGCTTGTGCTGACAAGCTGTTTATGTTTATGCAAGGCCACCCTTTAACTCAGCCGCCTGATGGCCATAATGGGACCAACTGTCTGAATGCTGCAGGGAGCTAAATCTTCTCATCAGAGGCACAGTGAATTTCAGTCTCTGATAATCCTGCGTGGACTCTATGGAACACTAGTAAGTAGCCTTCTGTCTCATTGTGGCTTTTCTCATAAGACTAAGGGCATGTTTTAGCAAGGCAGGTAGGTGCTGTCATTCAGAGAGGCAGCTATTAAAAGTATTTTCCTCTGTCTGAACTAAAAGAGCAGCTACTTTGTATGCAGTGTCATGACTGTAAGGACTACACTATTTCAATATCAAATGAGACCTTCCTGGGAGGCAAGAGGGAAGAAGTTAATAGGGACACAACCCATTTAAACTTGCCAGCTTATTTTTTTATATGACTTTAATTAATCTGCATCTAGTTCTCATTTTCAGCTGCATTTCCAGTATCTGATCATCCTGTCGTGTTTCAAACAGCAGCAGTTTTTGCCAGGTCATAAGTAGTGTTCAGGAAAGTGTGAAAGGGCTAGAAATGGGATATTATAAAATGAATGCTCCCAAAAATGCTGATAGGTGCTGTCATATTCTAAGATATATACCTAGCAGTAGAAAAAGCAAAATCATGTTCAGAGATTTCAGTCCTCTTTGCTGGCTGCTATTAGGAAGTGTTCACAGCTCCACAGAGCAAAAGACTGCAGAGATGGAATGAGCTTGACTTTTTGTGTCTTTAAAAGAATATGTCCTTTCTAATGTTCAGAATTTTAAATAAAATATTCCATGTTTGGACAGTATTCTTCAACTTAATCCTGCATTGCAAATACTGATGGACTTTTCAGACTCTCTTTTACCCTTTGCTCCAGCAAAGACAATCTTAATGTCCCCGTCAGAGCTGGACACCATGCAGAATCTCAGAACTAGTCTGGCCCTGACGTTTTGGCAAGTCTGTCTCTAGATTTCATGTGGTAGCTGAGGAGCTCATCTATAGATCTCATTTTATGAATGAAGAAAATAAAGATATGACAGATTAAGTGACTTTGCCATGGCCATAGAGCAAAGTAAGTGTCAGCACTCAACACTATATTATTTCTTTTTCTTCCTTTCGTTTATTTTACAAAATCCTATTGGACAATGTGAATAGCAATTTCTAGGGATGACTGTGTGCACCTCACAGGGTTCAGGTTGACTAAGAGAAATACCTTATGATTTGGCTGCTTATCCAAACTGCTCTGAGCTCAAAACTGGGTGGGAAGCCTCAAGCAAAGTAGGCTGTAGCAATATTTTTAGTTCTTCCTTCTTTTGTCATGGCTGGAAATGTCCCATATGGCACTATGACACCACTTCAATATTGCCAGGATGGTCCTTTCTACAAGGTACTTTTTCAGCTCTCTCCTGAACCGGAAGTGCCAGGATCTCCAGAACATTCAGCTCATGCTTTGAGTTGAGGATACCTGTGGGAAGAAAGAAGCTGTCACTGTAAATAAGCGTGTTCATTATGCCTCTTTTTAAAATCACAGGAATAACCTTACTTCTAAGTTTCAATCAGGTCTTTGTTAGCCTTGAGTCGTGCCAAAGCAAATCCAAATTGAGGCCTGTTGCCATGTTCTTTTCAGCTTGTCTAACTTGGCCCCTATGCATGTACCCAATAGCGGGATGCCCTGGGGGTTGTGCCCTCGTCTCTGCCATGCTGTTTGTGTTTTGGTGCTGTGCACAGCTTCTGCAGACAGCCCTGATGCAGTCTGGAGAGCTTTGGCTCAACTCTCCTACTCACCTATAATGCTTTTAAGGACTGCATCATTCAATGAGTCTTGAACTGCAGAGGGCCAGTCAAGCAATATTATCTGTGGAAAGTAATGGCTAAGAGACAGGTAGAGACTTTCAAATAAAACTGGTCAAATTATGGGCAGCTATTGTACTCAATACCTTTTAACTAGATGGGTCTTGATGCTCACAGTTGTTCAGCTCTGAGACTGAGCCTCCTCTACAGCAATACAGTGCATGCATGGTAGTGTATGAACTAAAGCTAATTACAGCAGTAAACTGCCTCTTTGCCAGGCTGTGAACACAGGCCAGAGGTTTTCAGTCACTCTCACTAAGTGGCAGATAGATACTAAACCTTGATTAGTAAAGATGAAAATGAAATTGTCCTTTGTCTATAGATTAAGAAAGCAGGATCTCAGTACTTAAGTATCAATGAAAGCCATGAGACACACATCAGACATAAATACACACCTAGGAGTTTTTGCTGTGCTCTCTCTGTACATAGTTAGGAATAATCAATATGCTTACCACATTGTCTGTCTCTTGACTAAAGAAAGAACTCCCTTGTGGATCACGAGCTCAGCACAACATGGCTTTCTCTGTAGGGGCAGACTGTGCCTGTTTGATTTACATCAGGGTAAACAGGCAGAAGATTAAAATTGATTTGTCTTCCTTCCAGAGAGATAATTTTCAAGATATATTCACAGGGCTTACTAAAACACGGTGCTGAATCAACTTTCTTCATAAAAAAACCTGACTACTCTGAACTGCATATGCTGTAACTGTACTTTCTGATTCTGAGATGGTAGGCAGTTTGTGAAAACAAAATAATTTACTAATACTCATTACCTGAGCTTTCAGATAGCCTGGGAAGCATATCATCCTCAATCTACAGAAGTGGGAAATGAAGTCTGCAAGAAAGCTGGAAATACAACTAAGATCTCCTTCCCAGGGCTGTTTTTACTGCAATTCATTTTCTTCCCCTGGCTCTGTAGGTGCACTGAATGTTGACTGTGGGATTCCTTGCCATCATTTTCCTCTGGGTGACTCTTTAGTCTGCAGGCATATTTGCAATATAGCTATTGTTCAGTTATTCAGCAGTTAATGAAAGGTATTAATTTGGGGTTGACTGAAATCCTAACCTCTTACCATGACCTCTTACCAGTACTTCCCAAATATGCTTTTGGTTACCAGATTACAAAGCCTGTAACATTGAACCTGATCTACTAGATTTCCCCTTCTTTGCACTTGAGAATGTCAGACCAGCTCCCAGAACTGATCAATCTCTCGGGAAAGAACAGCTCTCTAGATTAATAAGAGTTTTGAGTTACCGGAGCTGTAATTCATGACACCCTGAGCATTTGAATTCTTAGTGAAAGCAGGAGGCTTTAAGTGTGCTTTTCATCTCAGGATTTCAGCTTATTAGCAGGTGGTCTGCTGATGTGTCCGATATGCTTGACACGCATCAATTAAGGTTATGCTAAGAGAGAGCCTGTGAGTGAAATACCACATGTGCCCCCCTCCTATCAGCTGTTTGAGTCTGACCAGAAAACTAAACTGCCAGGTAACAGGAAAAAGTCTGAGGGCCTGAAAGAAACAGTTGGCAGCCTTCTGTCAGGTTTGGATGGACTTCCTTGTAAAATCACTCACCATTAGTACTTGGGTCTCCATAGGGATAGAGGCTGAGATTTGCAAACAACCCCTCCTCAGCCTCCTTGGATAAGTTCTTCTCCCTCTTAAATCTGAACCCTCTGACCAATATCCTCCATGCTAATATCCTCAACTTTCACCCATACCTATGCAAGCTTTTAAAATCTTTCATTGTGGGTTTTTTTCAGGTCCATTTTCCTAGGTATTGGATCCTTTCCTAGGTAAGGGATGTTGTTGCCAGTGAAGTGGAACATACTGGTTGGTTCTAAAAAATGCAAAATGCTAAGCATGCAGCCTTTTCTATTAAAAAAGAAAAAGCAGCAGGGTTGTAGTACTCAGATCTCACTCATGTATCAAGAGCAGAGGGTCTCCTTCTAATGTGTGCATTTTATTTTCATAGAATCGTAGAATGGTTTGGGTTGAAAGGGACCTTAAAGATCATCTAGTTCCAACCTCCCTGCCATGGGCAGGGACACCTTCCACTGGACCAGGTTGCTCAAAGCCCTGTCCAGCCTGGCCTTGAACACTTCCAGGGATGGGGCATCCACAGCCTCTCTGGGCAACCTGTTCCAGTGTCTCACCACCCTCATAGTGATGAATTTCTTCCTTACATCCAATCTAAATCTGCTGTCTTTCAGTTTAAAGCCATTACCCTTTGTCCTATCACTACATGCCCTCGTAAAAAGTCCCCCTCCAGCTTTCCTGTAGGCCCCCTTTAGGTACTGGAAGGCTGCTATAAGGTCTTCCTGGAGCCTTCTCTTCTCCAGGCTGAACAACCCCAACTCTCTCAGCCTGTCTTCATAGGAGGGGTGTTCCATTCCTTTGATCATCTCTGTGGTCCTCCTCTGGACTCGCTCCAACAGGTCCATGTCCTTCTTATGTTGAGGGCCCCAGAGCTGAACACAGTACTCCAGGTAGGGTCTCACAAGAGCAGAGTAGATGGGCAGAATCACCTCCCTCAACCTGCTGGTCATGCTTCTTTTGATGCAGCCCAGGATATGGTTGGCTTTCTGGGCTGCAAATGCACACTGCTGGGTCATGCTGAGCTTCTTGTCAACCAACACCCCCAAGTCCTTCTCCTCAGGGCTGTACCATTTTGGTGGTGTTACTCAGAGAAAGCACTGCACTTAGGAAATAAAAGGATTGCAAGACAGGTTATATGTGCAAAATTCACCCCAGGAGAGTAGAGGAAGTTTCTCAACCAGGAATTTGCCACAAGGCCAGTTCTGTAGGGTGGCCTGTCTGAACTATAATAGAAAACACAGGTCAAGACAGAAAGAAAAGGGATCACTTCCTACCTTCCTTGCCTGTGGCAGAGAGTGAATTGCAGTGGCTAAGTGGTCTTCAGGTCTGTGCTGCCTTAAGTCTGTATCTACCAGAGTCCACTGGTTTCTTTGACTTCTCTCCCTCCTGTCTGATATGCCCGGCCTCCCAGCTGGTCAGCAATGCGGAAAGAAACAAGCATCAGTGGCATACAGATACTTGCACTGGCTGTGCTCGGTTGCCGTGCTAGGAAGATATTCCCTTGGACTCCATAGGCAAGCCCTAAGCTTTCTTCTTACTGGAATCACTGGCTTACAGAACAGGCTCTCTGCATTGCTGCTTTGCTTTGATAGTGTGTAAAAGGCACAGTCTTGCAAAGTACCTTCTTTTAGGATACATACAGGACTGGTGTAAAATTAACTGCAGTCTCCAGATGGCCCACCCAGATTCCTCTCTCTAGATCACCTCTCTCAGGCCCAGAAAGCAAATTGTATCCCAGTATGTGCTCAAGTAGGCAGGAAATATTATAGATGCCACTGCTTCTTCATCCACGAAGGAGCTTTTAAATATTTCAGTTTCCTTCCTGTTTGCCTCTGTAGCTGGGCCAAAGGTCTAAGAAAGCAGCAGTTTAAGCTTGTACCATAAAATGTCCCTAATTGAGTGGGTAGCTTGCTGTGTTCTGTCCTGGTTACTGCTATCTAAAAAAATTATCAGGGCTGTCGTCAGCCTTCCCCTCTTATCACTGCTGGTTCACAGCATGTGGAACTGAGAAACATAGTACCCATTAAGATTCAAGGATTGCACTGCAGTTTCCCTCATGAGATCAAATCATACTGGGGCTCGCTTTCTTCCTGATATCTTTCTCCTTACACAGCATCTTCAGTTGACACTTCACCTAATGTTCCCTAGGGTATAGTATAACCCCTTAATGTACACTAACTTTCAGATGTTAATGTTTGTTATAGTAATATCCTGGCATGGAATTCTGCAGGTCTTACTTTGGCAAAACCCCTGCTAACAGCAATAGGGGGACTGGTTACTTAAGGGCTGAAATGCGACTGTGACAATTACAATCTTTTCTCGTATGTATGGTTTAATTTCTGCTTCTGATTGGGATGCTTAACTTTAGAGCAGTACCTTTGGCCTTCTTTTCAATTAGTTTTTGAATGTGTAAGAGCAAGTTGATAGGTATTTGGTGAGGTTAATACTAACTCCAGCACTGCAGTGGCTGAACTTTCACCATATTACAGTTTTCAGACATTGCCTTCATGACACCATCTGTCTAAAGAAATCTGCTGCCTCTTCCCCATCATTTTCCCTGATATCCACTCTCTTCTATCACTTTGAAATCTATGCTTGACACTCATATACACTTTGGGACCTAGAGCTACATCAAAACATTTCCTTGGTTCACAGTGGCTATGGAAAATGTTATGCTGTCACACTCCAATACACAGATGGGAAGATGTGAGCCAGGGCTACTGTGGCTCTGACTGACTGCAAGAAAGAGGATACAGGAGTGGGAAGAGATGATCATGTGGGTAGAAAGTGCAGAGGCAGCATTCTTATATATGCGTGCAGGTATGTAAATTAGTATATTCTCAGTAGAGGTATCTTGTATTCCCACCTGCCCCAAAGCCCTGCACAGCCTCGAGCTTTTCAGCCTTTCACTCTGGCTTTTAGTGTCTCCTAGCCTGAGGCTCCTCATCCTTAGATTCAGTCTCCAGTTCATGCCAGTGTAGAGCATCTAGCTCCTCCCTGTGGTCTATGCTGCCCTGACTCAACCACATAGTTCACAGCCTCTTCATCTTTCTCCCATCTTAGAGCTACCTTTTTTCCCAGGCCTCCTGGATCCCGTCCTCCTGAACCTCTGTGCTCCATACCATTTGAGATGCTTGTTCTCCCTGCCTCGCAGTCCTTAAAAGCTTCCCCAAGCCCTTTGCTGTTTGCCATATTCTGCCACTCTCAGTTTTCCTCAGTACAGCCCAGTGTTTGCAGTCTGAGAAAGAAGGGGCTGTTTCTTCTCCCCTAGAGTCTCAGGTTCTTCAGTGCAAAGGTCTCAACATACCTTCTTTTTCCTTTTTCTTGTTGTAGTTGAAGGCAGGAAAGTAGGACAGGTTCAGGGTAAACCAGGCACATACTAGCCCTTTGTATGCTGTAAGAATGGATAGCTCCAGGCAAGGTCAGAGAAAGACTAAGCCAAGAAATATATAAGCATGGTATATTTTTTAGAAAATGTAGCCCTTTCTATTTCTTTTGGCAAACAAAGTATCCAGTGTTCAATATATATCTTGTGAATCAACTTCAGGCCTGGAGCTGCTTTTGAACTGTTTGCTGTGATTCTTCATGTGCTTATTTCCTTGTGTTACTGGTCACATGGTAACATTTCTGATTCTTGGATGAATGATGTTTTCAAACAAAAAGAGGGATTTGGACCCATTACTTTTGGTTCAGAACTTTTCATGAATGCAGCCATATGAAAATGTATTGCATCAGTGTTTCCTGGATACTTGCTTTTGAAAGAAAGCTTACTTACGTGAATGAAAGTTTGTGAAAATCAGTAATACTGAGACATTACGATTTTATAGGAGCCAGGGCTGGTGGTTAATTTCTGAGAGTAGCAAACTGATTCAGGGCAGTAAAGAGCAGAAGCGTGAGTCTAGCACAAACTGAGTGTATGCCAGTGTTTAAGGGTTATGGTTGCCACAGAAGTGCAACTTAGAGCTTGAAGTAAGATTACAGTCAGGAGGAGTGTGGGGTTTACCTGCTGTTTCACAGTAAATTTTCATAAGCAGCTTGAACATTTGGCTCACAGTCTTCTTTCTTCCCCTGCTCCAGTCCATAATGCCCCGCGTCTCTGTCAGCTGCAGCACTCAGCGGACCCCTGTGAGCTAATTCACCTCACTCACCTTGCAGAAAATTGATGCATTTTGTCATGGGTCAGTTTTCTGTCAGGCGATGAACTGTATCTGTTCACTGGAAGTCCAACAAGCACCTCAGTGCAAGGTAAGAAGTGGGACTGTACAGCCAGAGGGGAAAAGGGAACCTTTGAAAACAGTCTGATGTTTGTCTTTTGAAATTACATCCTTCCAACATTCGACCTTCCCTGATGAAAACCACTGGGACAGATGGATTGCATGCTGTTTGCTGGCTTGTTACTTAAAGAATACAAAGTATCCAGTCAGTAACTCCTGTACTGTGGGCTTCAGGTTGGGTGAAAGGGGAGCTACCATTCCAGCTCACTTAGAAAGGAAAAGGCTGCATGTGTCTCTGTCACCAAAGTGCTCAGAATGAGATCGTGTGCCCCAGGCAAGCCCAGATCCCTGCAGTCACAGATGTTAGTGCGAGCTGATGGGAAAAAGTGGCTTAGTGCTATGCTTATTCTCCCTTTTTTTCTGGGGACAGCCAGGGGCTACTGCAGGCTGTAGTGAAAGCAGCAGCAGCCGTGGGGCTTCTCCAACAATGACATCAAGGTTATAATGCGTTATGGTTTTGTCTGAGCTGTGTATTTTCCTTCTGTGGAAAAAAAGTGATACATTACAAAGCAAAATACATACATTATAAAGCAAAATACCAAAACCACTGAAACAGCCCAGTCCTCATTGAACAGTAGGAGCAGGCTGCAAAGGATTATCACACTTGTATTTTATCTCTTTGGAAGATCTGCTGACAATTATGTGCCTTTCTGGAGGGGGACAGGCTTTTGCCAAACTCAAGTCACTGGGCACCAAGCTGAAGTACTAAAACAAAATATGTAGTAAGTGAGGCCAGACCAGCTGAATACAAGCTTAACATCTGAACCCAGACCCAAGATATTCCATGTGCTAGCTTTAAAATGCTGGTGGTAAAATGATTTAGAATATTACAGCTAATTCATCTTTAAAAAATGGGTTATTGTTAGTGCCAAAATCTTCATTATTTTTCATCAACAGTAAGTGAACTGAAGCTTCGCCTTGAACTCCTCAAAGGGTAGGTTTGTCTCAGTTTATCAGACTTGTGGTTCAGTCTGTACAAAGCCTGCCAGCTTGTTTGCATCAGAAGATTCATCTAGGACTTAAACTATGACCAACTAGAAATCTGCATAAACATATTTAAAATCCTACACCAAGTAGTCTAATGCTAAAATGAAAGGTGAACACATAGCTGTGATGCATCCCTGGCTTGTTAGTCTGCCATCCTGAGCTGCTATCATTCAGGCAATTTCACAGATTCAAATTAAATGGCAAGGTGCATCCTCCACCAAACCCACACCTTTCACCTGTCAGTTTCTCAGTATTTAGACTGCAAAACAACAGGATGGAAAACAGGTTGCTTTCATCTATACCTTTGCAATTCAGCAATCCCAATACAACCACACTAGACTAGATGAGAGCAGAATCTGGGCCAAGAGAGATACATATTCTGCCACCTACTCTGCATCACAACCTGTCCATCACTGATTGAGGTGGGGCACTTTTTCCTTGCTTTAATGAACATGCAATAAGGTTAAAAAAAAACCTTTCACGAATCTGTGTACAAAGCTGCATATAATCAGTATAATCAATATCTAAGCTTCATCCTACTCCACTCTTGTCCTACTGACATTGCTTACATAGTTGATCTTGGTGAAAAATCAGGGTTGTTTTCTACTTACATGGAAAATAACAGGGTTGTTTTGAAGCTGGCATTTGAAAACATCCTAAATGGAAGCTGTCATTTTTCTGAGAGGCAGACTGCTCCTTGCAGGTTGTTTTCCCCATCTGATCTGTTCTTTGTTGCAGTCTTTCCTATATGAAGCTTTCTACAGTGAATTTTCTCCCACCATCAAACTGACTAATATCTTCCATCTCCATTTCTCCAGAAAACTGACATCCCTGTGCTAGATAGGAACATGGTGCTTGACCACCTCAAGGTTCATGGAGACAGAGTGTGAGAAAGTGGGCATCAAATGATGCCTTAGTAATATCCAGGCAACAGTGAGGGGACACATAGCTAGCCTGCCTCGAGGCAGGAGCTATCTATGGACAGTAGGATGCTGGTACTCCACATGGATGATACGAAAGAGGAAACGAAGAATAGAAAAGAAGGGAGAAAATGTTGGTGAATAAGAATGATCCCTGGAGCCTGGAAAATGAAAGGTCATTTAAAATCAGTCTTCTATTTTTGAATCTTGAATTTTCTTGCCATTTTCTTACAGAGTTGTTATTTGTGAAAGCAGCCTTTGATGTGAATGGACTGGGTTTTTTTAAGAGAAGAGAAATATTGAAGAGTACCTGAGAGATCAGTGTGAATTAATGCATTTGCTCCTCAGGACAAAAAACCATTCAGTCAGCATGAGCATCACAAACTGAAAGTGGTTATTTCCACCTACTCTCCACTTAAACACCATGTCTCACAAAAAACCCCAAGAGTTCTTATTCCAAAGATAACAGTCATTCAAGTTGTCCTGTACTGTGATAGTACGGTGGGGAAGAGAGCCTACATGTCCAGAAAACCACTCAAGGGCTACTCTGCTATACCCCATAAAATAATTTCTGGCCCCAAACCTTCAAGTCTGCTCCACCAGGATCAAGTTCTTTGATTTCATGGAAAATATCAATCCTGATAAAATCAGGATGTAGTCAGTTCACCCCACTTGTTTACTAAGTGGGAGAAGACTAACTCAACTGTTAACAAACCTTGTTTAGTGCTGTTTCAAAAAATAATATTATTTGCTTCGGCTGACGTCTGTGCATTTCAAGTGTTTTGCTGCTTACTACCTTGATGGGAGAACAGAACAGAAGAGAGGAAAAATGCTAGAATGCAGGCCAAAGATGCACAACTGTGGTAGCAGCTGAGCAGTAGGGCACATGAAATCTGTTCTTATGTACCTCTTGTTTGTGTGGGGTGCTCTGGTGTCTAATAATAAGACTGAGCTCATGTGTAACCTTTTACATTGGATCACTGGATTGTGTTTCACTCATCTGGAGGGCTGCCTGTTTACACAAAAGCTGTAGGAATATAATACGTTTGAGATCTCTAGCATTCTACCTGATGTGACTGAACTTATTCAATGGGTTATGCAACTATTGGAAGGAATTGTGACAGCACATGCAAAAATACATAGAAAGAAAATTTGTTCATAATTTTCTCCTTTGCTTTTACTGATTAGAGAGTCTTTGTTTGGTTTTGTTTTGGTTTTTGGTTTTGGTTTTTTTAAATAATTCAACTGCTTTTGACATTAACAGTCCAGTTACATCAATCCAGGATCCAGGTACAAGAGGAGTAGACAATCAGCACAATCCTAATTGTGCAAAGATGAAAAACTGAGCAAGTAACAAGGCTCAGGACTTTTAGGCAGTGTTTACAATGGTGTTTTTATTTTGTTAATGACTCGCTGTACTGATTCACCCATGCTTTAGTGATAGCTGCCTCGTTTAGAGATTCTCACTGTTCAAATACAGTAAGATTATTCCCAGTAGAAGAGCTTGCAAAAGTCCTCTGGCAAAACTAAAGACTAAATAAAACTTGATATTTTAAAGTAAAAGAACATGCAGATAACAGCAATTTTAGTTTTAATGGCAAAACTTTTTTTATCCACCATAAAAATTGGGTTTGCAATTTTTTATTGGGAAAACAATGTTCTTCAGTGCTGACTCAAAAGTCTTGAGGTACCCAGAAATATAAGTGACCCCTTAAGCCTCTGGTACCTGAACTTAATCACAGCAGTAGACCTTTAAATAGCTGAAAATAGGGACTGAAAGTGACTTAGGAGCTTCAAGTCACGGTCTTTCATGGGGTGCTTTTCAAAATTTTGCTTGTGATACTTTTGGTAAAGTGTTCCTTCTGGTAATTAATGGATCGGATCACCCCAGAAGTTCTCTATCAAGCAACTGTCCGCTGATTCTGAGAGTTGTCTTATTAGAGAAAAAACCCGACCAAACCAACCCAAAACCTCCGAACAACCTGGAAGCCTTTAAAGGATATAAGTGGATCAGCATTCACTTCCCTGTTTATAAAAACCAGGTTGTTCTAAATAACTTGCTAAACTGTTGAACTATTTCAAGTAATGCACTAGATTTTTCCATCCCCTTCCAGAGAGGCAGTTTGTGCTGGGAGGGAGGGCTGCAAGGTTGATTTGTTTCCACAGGGTGGGAGGGGACCGGGCTGCCACCTTCCTGAGTAGTGTGTGGTGCTCTCAGCTGCTGGGGGCTGCCTGGGGGAGCAGTCAGTCATCTGCAGGCGGGAGACCATCCCGGCATGGGGCTGGCTGTTTATTTTCAAAGCCTTTGTACCTCAGGTTACTTGTAAGGCTGATGCTTGGGTAGTTCTGCTAAAACTGGACTGTATATATTCCCTGGTTTGCCTGTAATTTGCAGCTTATGAAAACCAGATGGAAGACTCTGTGCTCTGCAAGTTAGTATAGGGATGGGAGCTTCTGACATAAGAGCAGCTTTTACAGAAAACACTGAGTTAAGAAGATTCAGGCTCAAGCTAGATTGCTTCTTCCCTCCCCCCCCTTTTGTCTATTTTTACTGCATCATTGGTATGTGTCCAAGGAAAGTCGGCCATATCATTCGGAAATACAAGGGAATAAACTTTTGACTGTCGGATCTCTTCAGGCTGAGAGACTCCAGAGTAAATGAACGGGGAGAGAGAGAATTAAAAGGAAAGATTTCTTTAGGTGAGCAGTTTTTTTCGGTGGTCTGCTCTGCCAACAGCAGTGTAAAATAACGAAGAAACTGCAGCAGTCCTTTCCCACTGTCTTTCTAAATAATGTAAGTTACCCTTTCACACTCATCTCTCAACTGTCCATTTGCTTTTTCTGCTTTTGAGTATTTTGTGAGAGCAGTGGTTTTACAGTGAGTGAGCTCTTGCCAGGAGCTCTGCTGTGTGAATGAGTGAATCGCTTTGTCTTTCTTTCTCTTCTTTAAGTCAGGGCGGTAGCGGGGAAGCCGAGCAGTTTGACACCACCTCTCTTCGACAGTCGTGCTAGGCTCGACTTTAGATGGCTGTCAAAACCTTTAAACCTTTTCAGTGTTTGTGCAGAAATTCATTTGTAGTTGGCAAAAGACAATAGCAAATGTTTTGACTGAACTGTGTGTGTCAGGCTTGCCGTAAGAGCAGGCATTTCAAAGGGGATTGTGTGACGCTGTGTAAACAGGACAGGATGTGACAAGGGAAAACAAATGCTTCCTGCTCTTTAATATTTAAAAGAAATAATTGAAACAGAGCCAAGGAGTTTGCCTAGGAAAGAAATAGTGATGTTTATTCAAGCAAAATAACGACTCTAAATCTAAGAGGGCAATGGCAAGGTCTAATTCGGAGAGTTTTACTTTTCACAGGTGTTCAGTTTTTTGAAGTTGGTAGTTGGCATTAATGTTGCCGTATTCTGTTGTTGGGCTTTTGTGAAGAGTAACTTGAGCCATTACCTGATGCGTAGCTCTCTGTAGGTTACTTACATAGGTTGATTTCCCCCCTTTTAGTTTATTTTACTATTTTCAAAATGCAGTCAGGCAGACTGTCAGGCAGATTGATACGTTTAAGTAAAAACAAGGGATTATAATGATAATGTACCGGGCAATATACTGAGAATAAAACAAATATTGCCCTGAAGTGAAACATTCATTAGGCCAAAACAATTACATAAATCTTTATTTGTATGGGGACAAATAAGAAAACTGTGGTGAAAGTACAATGACTAAATAAATATTTCTCTTGATAAGGATGTGGCATAAGAAAAGTTGCTTTCTGTTCCAGCCTTGGATTTTTTTCTTTGAGGGCAATGGATTTATTATGTGGATAACAGTTCTATGGCCAACTATTGTGATTTAATAATCAGAAGTTTTTTTCTTAAAATTCCACATTGCTGCTTGTGTGAGAACTGAAATTAAATTGACTAGTGATACAAATGAGAGCTTCTAGACAATGTGAATATTTGGAATAAACTTGGGAATATAAACTGTAGGGCTTGAAAAGCATATTAAAAGGTTTGGTTTGTTAAAATCTGTATAAACTTGATTAATTTAAAGCTAGTCCCATAATTTTCTGGAAGATGCCTGGAGTGGTTATAGAGAGAAGGTACCAGGAAGCTACTGTACCTGGTCTTGGGACTGCATCGTTCTGATAGAAAACAAAGCCAGCAGACAGAGGAGGTTAGTCCCTGTTTCCAGAGAGTTTGTTGAGGGGGAATCATTCTGTTGGCTCTCATCCAAAACTGCTTACCATAACCCAAAGGTTTCCTCAAACTTCTCAGCAAAGTATTTGACAAACTTGAGTTGTGAAGAAACTCCCTGGTCTGATCTGGACCTGCAGTGCCCACAGTGGCTATAAAGAACACCCTAGGGTTTTCTTCACTGAGGGCTCATTTCAGTCCTTGAGATTCATCCTTTTTCATCAGAAATGGCTTTGATACACCTTTAATACACTATGGCTCTCCTTAGTGAGAAGGCTAAAGAGAACTTCTTTGTTGCTTCAAGGAGCACCACTAACACATGCTGCTTGAGGGCCAGAAGGAAACATGAAGTGGGTTTTATGACAGAACCAATTCTAGATTTGATTATAGGGTTTCTGGGAAGAGGGAAAAATTAAAACCATGGAAACATTTATTTCAGACAACAGGGAAAAATCTTTTGGTTTCTTTGTGTAATTTATAAAGGGAGACAGCAAAGGTATCATGCCAGATACAGAATAAAAATTAGAAGTGTTTAATGACTTTGGGGGGGGGGGGGTCTTAAATATTCATCTTTTTCATGGAAGTTATTTTCCATGTACTAACTAGAATATATGAGTTCAGTGAAACCATGGTTTTGAGGCTAGGTTTGAGACAAGCAGTGTCCATGGCCTGACAGCACACATGAATGCTGTCTGAATTCTGCTATGTCCAGCAGCATGCAGAGTGTTAGGAAAAATTAGACCTCACCTGGACAAAGATGACAATACCGCTGGGGGAGTTCCCGAGCCCATGATAGTATTCTTTGTCTGGCAATCCCAGTTTTAGCTTGAAGGTCAGGTTGTTTACTGGAAAATCCACATAATTGGTGCTTGAAGCCATCATGAAAACATGCCAGGCCTGTCTTTGCCTGATAATGGAATTTCATTAATTCATAACAAAACTCGGATTTGGACAGCTTATATAAACACAGTGATGCTCCTGATTCCTTTGAGGAAGACTGATGAATTAAATGAACTGAAAAGGTTTTAAGTGTCCTAATGTAGAGAACAAAGTGTTGTGTGTTACTATAGTGAAGCTGAAATTTAATCATCTGCATAAAGTATTAAACATACACAGTTTTGCAGAAACATATAATATTGTGTCTAGACACTTGAACTGTTTATACAAAAACAAGGGCACAGTGTATGGTAGGTTAGGATAAATCCTTGAGCCAAATGTAAAAGAATTGGATTTGATCAGTTGGCAAGCATATTGTCTCATAAAAATTAAATGTGCCTGAGGATACAAGTGTAGCTAGTTTGAACTATTTGTTTATACACAGCAGCAAACATATATATTACTCCAAATAATAAATTTAGTTTATAAAGAATGATCCTTAATACAGTTGCATCATAGAAGGGAATAGCTCTTCAGATTGAAATAGTTTTAAGGACAGTGCAATATTCTGTATTATAAAGAGCCGTTAATTCCAAAGAATCTACAAATGCACTGAAAACTCCAACACAGTGTTTTTCCACCTTTTTTTTTATTTTTCGAGCCCTAAAAATTTTCTCCTGGAATTTTGCCTATCCATATTTTGCAGTGTAACATATATGAACTTGATTTTTTCAGTCACCTTTCAGGGACCACGCTGAAAAACTCCAGTGACTGTCAGATTGAAATCCACTATTGCAGATCCTACATTTGGCTGACACCTTCAACCAAAATTAGATATGCTATTTCCAGAGAATGCAGGTTGTGGTTATGTTATTGCTGATGTTTGTGGGTTAAAAAAAAAAAAAAAAAGCTGGGGGGAGCTAACCATGTGAAATGCATGACATGAGTTGTTAAAAAAACAAGACTCTGAAACAAAATCAATATTTATTGAAAGGAATAAATGTTGGAAAGGAAATAGTCATTGCTTGGAGGTTTCTAAAATACTGAAGGGAAAAGAACAGGGTTTAGCATTCACATAAATAGGCTTCACCTCTCTATACCTCCATTTTTGATAGGTTACTTTTTAAGACACACTTGCATATTCTGTTAGAATTGTTAGAAGGCCTGCTCTTGTATTTGTTATGTGACATGAATGGATTGGAGGCAGTCCCTTGGTGTGCTGCAAGGTTTATGTTGACATGTGCCTGTAGTGGAAAGAACTCCTTGGTTGCAAACACTTAGCAAATGCAATTTGGAAGAATTCCTGTTTTGTGAGAAATTGTGCAAGATTTCTTTCTCTTACTCTTTATTTTTGATCAACTGGAATAAAGTCCACCTCTCACTGAACAAAACTCAGGTTGACCTTTGGAGAGATGAAAATGGCATTTCATGGCAAACTCTGAATTGTTTTACTTCTATAAAGACCAGATTTTATTTCTGTGGTTTAAATAACTAAATATTTATTGTATAAATTGTAACTTTAAAGACATTTATCTTTGTTTTCTACCACAGACTCTAGACATTTTCTGTCATAGAATCTGTAGGCATACCTTGGCATTGCATGTCATTCCTCTAGTAATTGGGGTGGTTGGCTATATTTGGTTTGGGCATTGCTTGTTTTAAAAGGTGAATTTAGCTGGAAGTTAGTGATTTAGTTTGATCACAGGAATAGCAGTTTGTAACTGGAATAGCATAAAGTGAAATAAATGATGTAACATGTCACTCTACTGTACTGTGTGGGTTCAGCCAAGGATCTAGTCAGCTGAGAAGTCTGCTGGCAACCAGGCAGCCTTCCCACTTGCCAGCTGGACTTTAGGGCAATAACTCAAAAGCAAATCCCATTCAAAAGGAAGAATTGAAATAGCAATTGGAATATAGTTCTTGAGGAGCTGAAGAGAGAGTGGGGCAGGTAGATGTTGGCTGGCTCCATCCATCTTGCTACTAGGTAGTTGCAGGAGGGTTAAAAGAAGCACAGCTAAATTAAGAAGGAGACTAATCTTAGACATGTGAAAAATGTTAGCAGCATGTATTCTGGCACTTCTTACATTACATGGTGATCCTGTTAACACAAGCATCAAAATATATCCTGTGTAGCTGGACTGCTACAATAGTTTACAAACAAACTGCTGCCGGAATGGCTATGATGCTTTACTGGTAGATACTAAATTTAGGCTGTAGTAACTTTAAGAATATGCCCCGCCACTAGAAGACAAATTACTTAAAAATGTACTGTAATCATCTATACCCAGAATGTTCCCCCGGAAGAACTATGGACAACTCTCCTTTTTATGGTCAGCATTTTTACTCATATAAAAGTATTATTCATTTTCTTTCACTGTAAGACCTTCTGAATATTTTCAGTCTTGGATGCATTTTAGGAGCAATTAATTAGGTGGATGGTGGTCTTCAGTCCTTATGCCAGGGTAGATGCCTTCTGTGAGAGACACGTAAAGATTGGAGTAGATGCAATTAGTTTTGATCAGGTTTTAAATTCATGAGATGAATGTTCAGCAATCTCTCTGCTTCTAATCCAGTATGGATTTATTTGTCTTAGTGTTATTAGTCTGCCTAAAGATGTGTATGATCAGTTTATTTCTGGGTGCCTTTCTGTGCTTTTGTCATGTAAAGCTATTTGTTCTGTGCTACCATGAGCTTCTGTTCTTGATGATTTTTTTCTATGGAAACATAGAGTGACAATCCTCTCTTTTTCTGTTGTTTTTTACAGGTGTTGAATGCTAGGTTTGAGGATGTCCCTTAATTGAACTTGTCATTTGAAAAATTGTTATGTGTGGAGTGCTGAGTTAAAGAAAAAGTGCAAGTCTCTGCAAAGATTTATACCGTGCCTACCTCTTTCAATGTCAAAGTTTAGTAGAACTTCGTTATTTGTGAGCTTGAAGGCATGTGGGATCTACCAGTGTGTTTTGTGAAGCGTTCAGGAGTTGATTTAGCAATGAAAGAGCAGTGGCTGGATTATTCCGAGCTACTTAACTCTGACTAGTATGAAAATACAAATGCACAAAGATGCTCCTGCACCTTGTGCAGAACAAAAACCCCTCCAAAGCAGCGATGGAATCTTGAGCAAGCACACTTCACACAATTACTTACAGAAAAACAACAACAAAAAGATTGCACTGAAAAGATTTTGCTGAACTTGGTAATGGTCTTGAACAACAAGAACAACACATGAACATCTAAAATAGCTGGAAATAAATTTTGATTGTGAAATCCAACTATGTTCTGAGATAATTCGTTACTAATTAAAGATGAATAATTTTCCATTCATTCACAAATGTAATCCTTTACTTAAAATCTCCCAGTGGAGGTAAGTGCAATCCTTTATTACACAGGAAACAGAAGGTAGTATGTAACAGAGGGCTGTTTTATAAGAACTGCACTACATGTTCTGTGTAGGCAGAGAACCCACTCATCCCTTAGCTTCCTCTTTCTAATTAGGGTTTTTTTGCTATTCCCTCCTACAAAAAAAAACCCAAACCCAGACTAGACTGGTGCATGCAAAAATGTTTGCATATAATAAGGTGAATTTGCAAAAAATAAGTGAGCAGTTCCATGAATAATTTCCTGTGCTTGCAAAGTCCAAAATTTTTGTCTTACAAGAAGCTGACACACTGCACAGTCTTCAATACAAGTAAGCAGAAGAGCGGGAAGGCTCTTCTTCCCATATTTAGCTTTTGGGACAGATTTTTATCTGTGCTTCTGAATGGTGGCCTTTACTCTCTGAACAATCATCATCGTTTCACCTCTGGGATGTGCTTTTGCAGAGGGCATGCTCTGAAGGTGTGCACCCTCTGCGGGGACCTCTGTTGAGGAAGGTGGGCTACTTTTAAACTTTTAAATGAGGAGAACCAGGATAGCAATCAAGGCATGATTTCCCCAAGCTCTATAGCATTGCATTTAGCATAATACAGAGTACCTCTGTAGAGAAACAAGATAAACAAGATAAATGGCACTCTTAAGGAAATATCACTAGAAGTCTCTTTTTTTTTTTTCTTTTTTTCTTAAGGATAAAATAAATTTGAAAAGGTAGGAGGAAGTGGGGAGAAATGCTAGGTTAGTACTGTATTCACTATGAAATTGTTCTCTGCTTGGGGTGATGACTAGTCAGTCGCCATTGTTGTGTGTCTTGTTTGCATGACTTAGAAATGAGTGTACGTGCTAAAGGTACTCTGTGGCCCTGAGTGGCATTCTTCATGAACCAATAGTGTATTAAGGCAGCTGTCTGATGGATTAATTTCACCTGACATCCCTAAGTGGCAGGGCTTGGCAAAGTGATAAAAACAGTCCTGTGGAGCCATTATTGTCCATTAACTATGCCAAAAGGGAGTGGCTACTTAGACAGCTCCTGTGATGTCTACACTGAGTATTTTGAAGGTTTGCCTGGGTCAAATCAAAAGTAAATCTAGCCTCCCCTTATAATTTGGATGGTGGCTGACAGAAGGGCGTAAGAATAGATCGGACATACAGTACTCTCCAGAATGCTCTTGCATCTTCAATGATATGTGCTTCCAGTTCTGCTTCTGGTACAGGTGGTGTCTTTGTATTTTAAAATCTTTAATCAATTTATCCACTATGAATTTGTCCCTCTCTCCTGGAATGCCTGTAAAATATTAACAACTGTAGCATCCTGGGGCAATGGGTTTCACAGCTCACAGGATGCAGGAGTAGTATCCCGCACATTACTGGTAGCCTTAAAAGAGGTTTCTGATCTGTGGCCAATAAAAAGGAAGATTATAAACCAATAGATATAAATTGTGAATAAAAAATAAATTGTGAATAAAATTTAACTCAAGGTACAGCATGCTCCACCTACCAAAAACCTAGTGGTTCCTGTTTCATCAGGCTTCCAAAAGCATTTACATTACTTGAATACATCCTAACACCCCCTCACTGTGGTATCTGAGTGAGAGAAGTTCAGTACCTGCGATAGTGCAGAGTCTGTATGGCCTATTTGTAACTGGTTTTCCATTAGGATTTCTCAATTGCTTTTAACAGCAGTGCCTGGAGCTGGTTACTTTACACATGCCTCTAACAGGTTTCATCATTTCCTACATATAAACTGTATCAGTAACAGCATGGTACATCTTGTCACAGTCATCGCAAGGACTACTTCTAAAGTGTCAGGCAGTTCTTATATCTGCTTATAGAATTTGCAAGGGGAAGAGGATGCTAAGATCTGCTCCTGTTCTCTGACTGCAAAAGATTCAGGCTATATAAGCTACTATCTTGCACCTCTTCCTTTACAAAAATAGACCTTATCCAAATTAATGGGTTGCTATGAAAACTTTTTTCATAGTGTAAAAAGGTACTTAATGTCACAGATATGGTTAAATGGCAATAGTTGAATTGTGTGAGGTGTTAAGATATGGGTTACCTATGCTTGCACAGGATCTGTGTTCTATGTAGCTGGTGCCTATCACAGTGGGATTCTGGCACTTGGAAGAGATTTCCATGTGCTATCACAATCCAAATGATAATGTGGCTGATTTAAGACAATATTGTTTTTAGCTGTCCTGATGCCAATGTTTTTTCAAGTGCTTTTTTTAATTTAAAAATACAGCTGCATTCACATGGTTATCGTTTTCTAGACTGTTTCCTAATTTGCTTTTCAGGCACTCAAAAATGTGCTGGTTTTCCTGTAAAGTAAAATGGATGTATTTTCATATAGAAATGAATGTACTGTGTATCCCAGTTCAGCTTGGGAGAGTCTTAAAATTGTGTCATATGAGTGGTTCTATTTTCCTCCTCTTTCATTAGCTGTTGCTTCATAAGTTGTGATGTCAGTTAAAAAGATTGATATTCAGGCAGGAAGATATGTACGAGGGTCTTCTGAGAATGTAATTTTTGCAGAAGTGTGACGTATGTCAGTGCTGGGCATTTGCTTACGAGCAGCCTGGCAATGCCTCTGTAGGAGCCTTGAGCATCTAACCTGAACCTGCCCTGCATGATGAGAACCTGGAAGAGATGTCTAAGAGAAAGCTTAGGAGAGATATTTTTGGAGATGAATGAAGGATGAAGGTGGACAGCTTTTACTACTGCTGCTCCTTGCAGCTTGTGTCAGGTATAAAACCCTGTACCTCAAGGAAAAGGCTTGAGGAAAACCTGGGCTGAGCCAGAGTAACTGCTTGGTAGGCCCTGAGAAGGGGCCGCTAGGACTGTCTGGAGAGCCAACCTGCTCACAGCTTTGCAGTCAGATAACCTCATCTTACTGTGGCTATAGTGAAACTCCGCTGTGGAAACACATACTGGGAATCGATGCATTTCTGCAGATAAGGCACAAGATACGGGGAGCACTCTGCCTCTGCTGTAGAAAGGTTTCAGCTTTTTCCCATAACAACAGTTCTTTAAATAGGAGCGCTGGCATGCAATCAGCAAATGAGTGTCCTTGCTGAGGACTGGAAAGACGTGTTTACTGGGTGAAGTTCAGCCATTGGGTGTTTCCAAGTTTTGAACTGCTGGAGCTGGCTACTGCTAAGTCAAACGAAGTGACCCTGTGAGCGCGGAGAAGGAGAACACGGCACCGCAGCTGACATGCTCAGGCTCTGTGTACCACGGGAGCTGTAGATGGATTTTGTTACTGTTGTTTTGTCGGTTCAGTTCCTGTGCCTACAACCATTGTTAAAACCCACAGAGCTCCTTTTGTCAAGGTTGTTCTGACATTGTTTCTCACTATTGCTGGTGCTGCCAGACTACCTGCTGTATGCAGCTATGTGTTTACCTACTTGTTAAAGTTCAGTGTTGCGTTTTTTCCAACTTTAAGAGCCTGCCTGGGTAAACCTCTGCCTGCCACTTAACGCTTGAGCAAGGTTTTCTCTGAAACCAAGGACGATACAAATGTTTAGACATATCAATGTGTTTTTGAAAGACATTTCAGTTCAGAAGACTTAGCAGACATAGAAGGTAACATCGCTGCTGAGCTCCGGACATGAAAATGAGGTGGGTACTGTGCAAAAGCTAAGGGAAATTGCAGCAACCAATATTTCATCTTTTAAACAATGTAAGTGCTGCAGAGGATGTGAGCCCCAATTCAGCATGCTCACAGGCTGGAGAGGGGCTCTTCCTTCCCCTACTTCTTAGTCCTTCTCCTGAGATGTGTTTTTGGCAGAAACATGCTTAGGCACCCTATCTCCGGTGTGCTGTGCACTAAGACGACGTGAATTCCTTTGCTTTCTGCCTCCATTGTTTGCTTTTTTAACGTGTAGATTCCATCTGCTGTTTCTTGCTGTGAAACACCTATTTTTTTTTCTCACGGTTTATTTTCCGTATGCTGTATCTGCTGGGAAGTGGAATTTTGAAGGTTGCAAGAAAAAAATTCTAATGGGCTGGCAGCCTCTAAGTTGATTTTGTGAAGAAGTTACGTGGCATGTGGTGATTGCTGGGTGCTGCGTTCTCACTTGCTGATTTGAACTTTATGCTAGTTCAACAAAATCCTACTGAAGTAAATAGAAACAGAAGCAGAGAAACTTTACTTTGCAGTGGTCAGCAGAGAATATATGACTAAGCTGCAGTACCTGATGTATATCACCTCTCCTAAAGGGAGAGTAGCAGAACTGTAAGATCAAGTGGAGATGCAGCGTGGGGCAGATCCAGAGGAGTGTCTCAGGAGGGAGTGGAGGGGATGGTCTCCAAGCAGTTCAGTCTTCACCACACAGCTCAGTAGCAAAAGCACTGAGCATTTCCTGCTTGCTTTTACTTTTTTTGCCATTACTCAGCAACTCTGAAGAAAATGCCTACAG
This sequence comes from Aquila chrysaetos chrysaetos, assembly GCF_900496995.4. NCBI lineage: Eukaryota > Metazoa > Chordata > Aves > Accipitriformes > Accipitridae > Aquila > Aquila chrysaetos. Next base: position 49,437,260 of record NC_044004.1, on the reverse strand, counting down.
CATTTTCCAATGTACCTTATATTTAACAGTATGTAGAAAAGGCCAGGGACCTCTTTCCAAATAGATCCCTGCTCAACCTCCTGCTTTTTATCTGTACTGCCTGTTATCCTATGCCTGGAGGGGTTAACAGTGATTAGTACCGAGTCTCCATGGAGCACTTTTATTTCAAGTAGCATTTCAGAGCAGATGTTTATGGAAGCAGCAGTGATTTGATGTGCAGTTTTAATTATTTGTCAGTTCAGCTTGTTTTTATTTGAGCCTGTGTATCTATAAAGGCTGAACCTGTCAGCATTAACAAAATAGGTAGGCCTAAAGAGTAAAAAATGTACAGTTGTAAGGGTGATGTTAGCAGCACTAGGTAGTTAATCAGGGTGGGGGGGTCAGTATAGATACTCTGACTTGCTGCTTTGGAGTGTACAATTTAAAATCCTTTTACTTAGGCCTGCACAACATCTAGCCCCTGAAATAATTACTTGGAGCTACCTCACTGCAGGTATTTTTTTTTTAATAGCGCACCTGAGAATATGACATTTTATTAAACGTGGAAAGGGCCCTAAATGACAGCTCTGAGGCTGTCATTTAACCTGATATATGACAGTTTAATCCTATCATTTCCCTTGGCATGCCCTTTTCCCCTCATTTCCTACTCATGTCTGAAATCTCATTTGTGAGAACGTTGGCCATTTGGTTCGGGATCCGTGGACTTCCACTGCAAGCACTCAAATTGTCCTTGCATGGGCAGTAAATCCAGTGTGCTCCAAGTGCATTTATTGTTCAAGGCCCTGACCCAAAATGAGGTCCTGAAAACCTCAGACAGACAAATATCTCAGTTGAGTGATGACTGTGTGGCCACACGAGTTCTAACCTGCCAGTCTTGTCCCTTGGTGTGTGCAGGGCAGCCACCAGCAGGTCCCCTCTCCATCCAAGGACAGGACAGCTGGGAGATGGGGTCTTCGGTGATGGTAGCAGGAATACTTCACCACCAAAGGTTGGTGGACAAGGGGTACTGCAGAGGCAGGCAGAAGTTGTGGGGATGGGGAAAAAGAAAAGGGGATATTAGATACCAGCCATAACCCTTCCCTCCTCTACAAATTGGAGTACAAAGCACTAGTATGTTGATGTCTTAAGAGGCCCACCCATGTATTTCAGGTGTTCACTGTGTTATAAGCTTTGATTACAGACTGACAAAAGAAAGGAGGAAAAAGCAACAAAGCATTAAACATGTAAAACTATTAAGCAAGTCTTTCATTTATAGCAGTGGCTTCTACTCCTGTTATTCCTGTGCCTTTAGCAGTTGAAAGCTTTTAAAAGAAATCTAATTCATTGCATCAACATCTGACAGCATTACTGAAGGTGAGCCCATTGCCATGCAGAAGAAATGCCAGAATACAGAGCTTGTTTCTGGTGACCATAATGCCTGCCCTTGCCACCTCAATGGAAATACCCAAAAGGGGAAAGAGAAAGAGTAACACAGAGGGGAGAAAAGCAGTTTGAGTTTGGTGCTGCCTAACTTGCAACATCAGTGCTGGAGACAGGCAGGGAGCGTAGTCACATCAGCCAAGCTTGGGCTGGCTGAGCAGGGAGGCCAGGCTGTCCCAGCCTGGCTGCAGTTGTGCTACAAAAGCAGCAACCTTGGCAAGCTAAACTAGGTGTAAGCAGAAGGTAGAAGGAAATAGAATAAGGTGGCAAAGGCATAGGAGGACGAGTGCTGGGGGGGCTGGGCAGGTCTCCAGCAGCCCAGCATTACATCCCAGGCAAACCTTTCAAGTTCTTTGCCTCCCAGGCTATGACAAGCTATGTGTTGCGTCACAAGCTTTGGGGAAAAGCATCTGCTCCACTGGATCACAAGATGGGGGAGTGATCGTGGCTCCAGGCTGTGGCTGGTGGGGAGGACCCAGGACCTAGCAGAGCTCGTTTCAGGGCAGACATGCCCTCTAGCTACAAGCCCACAGTGGGAGGAAGCTGTGGCTCTTCCCATCTCATGTGAGCTACAGCCTGGGCAATTGGAGAATGCGGAGTCAGGGCTGGAAGTTGCACTTGCTCTGGGTCTGCATGGGTGCACAGCTGCAGTGGGGAGCTCTGTGGGAGCTGCTGCATCTGCATGGGTGCACAGCCACAGTGGGGAAAGGTAAAGATGCCTCCACCGCTGCTGTCTCATGAGGATGACTTAAGGCCCCTTGATTCCTGGTGCGGGCATGGTCCCACAGTGACAGAGCTTGGTTGTTTCCCCCACTTGCTTTCCTGGCGCCAGGGTCAAATTAAGGACGTGGAGCTCAGTGATGGCTGTAACAGCCCATCCTCTCCCATATTTGTGTTTCCAAACTAGCCCTCGTTCCCAGCATGCTGGCTTTGGGTAATTGATTTCTGGTCTCTCCCACCTCTTATTTTCCAGTCAGTCTTAATTGCCAGGACTGTATTAGCTGGCCATTTAGTTTGGCCTAACCCAATAATTTTTTTTCTGCTGACCTTAAAATCCCTTTTGTGCAGCAGGCTGAGTTAGAGTACTCTCCCTTCAGTCAATTTATACAGGCTTCAGTGCAGACCATTAGTCTTAACCTGGAGTGTTTGGATGAATTATTTAATATTAGGGAAGGATATACCAATATCTACCTATGGTCTGTAAATTAGCTGTGACATTTTTTGGCAACTTACTATTTATGGGCTCCCTAAGAATATGAATTCAGGTTGTGTTCAGAACAGGGAAAAGAATAAATTATTCAAAACCCATGACATTTACAGGGGATGATAACAGGGGCTAGATCACTCTTCCATGGCACTATGAAGATAGCACGTGCTATGTATTTTCTTCTCCAGAACTTACTTCCACTAGTCAGCAGTGACGCAGATAAGTCAGCAGCAATGAGTGGAGCAAATTTCTGAGGGAAACTAGCCTGTTCTTTTAAAAAAAAAACAAAACAAAAAAACAAAACCAAGCACATAACAACAGCCCCCACTCCCATCTCCCAACTCAAAAGACATACACATACAATAAACCTATTTCAAACAGGCTGGTAGTAATTGCTGTGGGGATAAAGTGCAAGACTGTTCACTGAGCTACAAGTCCATTTCCTCTTCAGTAGGGAGAAGAAACCCACATATCAACATTCAGCATGTAAGAACAAAAATCTCAAGGGAAATGCTATGACTTTGTCTCATTTTCCTTGCCACAGTACCACACTTTTGTTTTCCTGAAGAAGCAGGATTATTTACAGAATATCAGCTCATTGTCAGCAGGCAGCTTTTGAGAGTTAATTATAAGAGAACTGCACTTTGAAGCAATCTCTCATTTGGAGGTGTAGATCCCTGTGAGAGTGGCTGCAGCTGTGACTCCTGCAGTCTTCTTTGGCCATGAGGTATGTTACGGGTTCGGTTCTGATTTGAGGGATATGTAGTTCTTACTACTGACTGTAAATGGAAATAGTAATTTGAGCAATGCTTGTCATTCTGTTTTAGTGTACGTAGATTTGATGCTTGAAATGAGCAAGGAAAAGCAAGCAGCTAAGTGATCTCTGCATGCTTCTGTCCAAGAGTCTTCCACCTTGGCTCTGGGGGTGCCACTCCTGAATTTTCTCTCTTGATTTTTGTTTTAAGTGTGTCTTTGTTCCAGTGGCAGAAACAAAAGGCCTTGGATCTCCCTGTTGTGGGAGTGAAATATATTGCTTGCTCTTTGCAATGGGGGTTCTCTAGACAGTTTAAAAAGAAAACAAAAAAAACCCCAATGAAACATAAAAACCCACCCCTCCAAAAATGTGCCTGAAATCTCTGGCCTTTTTTTAAACTGTGAATCCTGCTGTGCAGATGCCTGCTTCTTCTGACCTGCTGAATGTTAGAGCTAAAATGAAACATACCTTGTTCTCCTTCTTTGACAGAGTTCAGCACATGTTGAGAGAATCAGAAGAGCAGTATTTTGGCACAAGCACCCAAAATCCTAACACACGCACACACGCTGCCTGATGTTTCATTTCAGGTTATAAACTGGATTACAACATGCTTTCGCCCTGTGGGCATTACCCAGGGAAACCAGGCTGGATCTGCCTGATGCATAAAACCAATCTGGCTAAATGATTGCCAAGTGGAAAGTAAATTATGTATGCAGAATCTATATTTTTAACAGGAATTTAGATTACATTTCAGTCATGCTAAATGATTATTAATACTATTTACCTCATCAGTCCAAGAGTGGAATAAATATTATATTCTGGAAACTGTGCTTAAAGACCTTAGGACAACATTTTAAACTTCTGAAATAACTGTATCTGTCCTAATTAAGTCAGAGTAGCACAGACAGTGTTTAAACCCCACATTTTTTCTTCTTGATGCAAATGGACCTTTGTGTCCTTTTATTTGTGGGAAGCTTTGTTAGCCTCAGTTAGCTGAAATACTTGCATATGATTTGTTTTTTCAAAAGAAAAGATACACTGTATTTAGAGATGCAAATACTACCTTGTCTGCAATACCCACCAGCTGTTACACTGGAAGACAAAGCTAATTCTATGTTGCTTTACTTCAGTAGTGTCTGTGTATTCACAAGCATCTTTTTAACAACCTTCTCTGCATAGCTGAAAAATACCAGGCACCACATTTCTTCTTATTTCCTTTGGTAATAGCCTAGTAAAATCTGAATTGATCTGTGATTTTTAAATTTTTTAAAACAAGTTAATAGATTGCCTAAGAGAATACATGTTTGCATTACTGTTTGTACAAAAGTTGAAGAGACTGTTAGCTTTGATTCTCACGTTCCTTGAATATGAGTTTACTAATTGCTGCCTTATATATTTGACTTGAGTCTGAGTCAGGTCAAATACGCAGCTCTGTAGTAGAAGAAACTGCTGCTGGTTTGTGTGTCAGTAGCACAGCTTTCTGAAGAGGTTCTTTGCTTCTGCTTTAAACATCTGGAGAGACAAAGAGCGTTTGTGGGGTCTTTTGTTGTTGCTGAAAGTTGGAGCAGGGAAGAGTTGTGTTCCAAGAAACATTCTGAATCCTGGAAAAATCAGAGTGGAATCATTAAGTGTAAGCTTTATCTCCTTTAAAAACGAAAGTGCTTTCGCTTCATCTGCGGTAACTGTCTTGGTAATGGATGTTACATAATATTTACTCTCGCCTTTGGAGTTAAATCCTTTTTCCGATTTGCAAGTAATATTTGCATATGTATTTCTTAGCTGCATTGACATGCCAGATGCACAGTGGTAGCTGTCTCCGTCTGCTAATCCTGTAATAACATTCTGGTGACCAAATTCAATGGCCCTGCGCGGAGCCTCGAAACAGCTGATTGCTGAGTAGGGAGGAAAAAAAATAACCCAGCGAATCTCGTTGCAGCTCTCTGCTGCATCCCTATCCCACAATCCCTTGCACCATTTGCTGCAGTCTTTCTACACAGGCTGAGTGAGAAAAAGATGTGCTAAATAAAGATTGATTGGTTTGAATCCTGAAGGGGTCTCCCACTTGTAAATGACCCGGGGGAAAAAAAAATTCATGACGACTTCACTGGGCCTCCTCTTATTCTTCCATTTTTCTTTCCACCTGTCCTCTTCGTGGAATGGAGCGTCATTCCTTACAGCACAAAATCTGTTGTGCATCTAATAATGACTATGCTGTGATAGGGATTCTTAAACAGTTTTGCGCATGAGGCTTGAAATATTAACAGATGATGGTTTGTTCGTTTGGATTACTGCGGAACTGCAGCTCCGTCCCTGCAAGGATTTTATCCTCAGCACTGCACTGATTAAGCTATTTTTCTACAAAGATGGGTAGGTCTAAAATACTCAAGTTTGCTCAGTGTTATTCCTGGTGGCTGCTGCTGGGTTGCTCCTTCTGTTTTGGCCTCTGATCGTTCATTATGCTTCTGCATGCTGTAAGAATGAAGAGGGTTGCTGTGTTTTAAACAAGGCACCAAGCTGATTGCAAGAGTGGGAGAGAAAGGAATGCAAATTTAGCTTATCAAGCCTTTTACACAAGTGGACTCTGTGGTGGTTAGGATTATTAATTTGCTCGGTGTGTTCTGTATCGGCTAATTTTGGGGCTGCTGCTAGAAATGGCTTGAACCTGTTCTTTATTTCTAAAGACTGTGGACAGGGGATATATCTGTTTTAAGGACTTTTAAACCCCAGCTCCCCCAATCCTTGAAGCAACATTATTGAGGTTCCCCACCCTTTCTTACAGCTCTCGAGGCCTAACCGTTCCTTTGGAAACGTTGCCATTGGAAACCTATTCATTCATAATACATGAATAGACCCTCTGGGTTGTGAATTCCATTGATAAGAAGAGGATGAACAAGCTGCAAGCAATTTGTTCTCCTCAGGCTGTACTTTCAGGCTAGTTGCAGCTCTGGCTGGGTGGAGTTCAGTGAGAGCAGTGTATCAGCAGCAGAGAATTCTGCTCTTTTAGGAGTAAATCCTGGGAACTGAACAGACAGTTACAAGTTTTCCCAATGTCTTTTTCTCAGCCGGGCCACAGAAACGAATAGAGAATTTGGTAACTGTTAAGGAATTCCAGAGGTCATTTGAAGATACCCGTAGAAAGGGTGCACTTTCCTATTACATGGCTCTATTCAACTAAAACAACTCTTCTGGAACTGTTATTTGATGTACCCTAACATTTTGTGGGGTTTGGGGTTTTTTTTTGCTTTTCTAATGCTATAGGAAGTTCTTTTTATATGGGTGGGGCCGCACCCTGACTTTCGTTCCTGAAGGCATGCATGCGTAGCAGGGCAAGGCTTTCTGCTAGCTTAGAGTGCCATTGTTTTCTCCTTTCTTTGCTCTATAGTATATTTTGAATGAAAATTGATAGTCATATCTCCAAGCAGAAGGAAAAAGAACAATGTTATTTTTGGGGTGGCTGGAAAGATAACAATCCTTGAGCCTCAAAGGGGTGACAAAGGGTATACATTTTAGAAGCCTTTTCTGCACTTGATTTAGCAAACCTGAACTGGGTTTCCAGTGTGTGCTTCTTATAGGTAAATGGGTGGGGTTTTATGTCATTTGGTGCAATGTTTCGTAAACCTTTGGCTTTCCATGTTTAAATTGTGAAGTGTAACTATATGGAGAAGTAATTCTCATACTTGTTTTCAAAGCTCATGTTTCAGCTGCTCTTTATTAGATTGTGAGACAGAATGAACCTCCGAAAAGAGCCCTGGCAGCTGCCGCGCTCAGAAGATACTACTACAAAAAAGAATGTTTTTCTTGTAAAAATAGTGTCACTTTGCAAAATCTCCAACTGCTAATAAATCTGAAACTTACGTTGCTGTTTCGAGGAGCTGCTGCAAGCGCTGCAGTAAATCAGCATAAATACTGTCTTTGGTGAAATTCAAAAGTGTCATCTAAAATCTCCAGCTTTTCCTCAAATAGTCCTTGATTGTACAGTTGCTTTGATTGAATCAATGGGCAAAATCATCCTTCTCATAGCTACATCACATTAATCAAAATTGCATCAAAGGTGGAGTTGGCTCAGAAAGGCTGCAGAATCCTGGAAATTCCATACTCAAAAAACTTTTTGAAATGACTCACTTGTGTAAGAAGTTGTACCAGGTAGTGGCCAAAGCTTGAAATGTACTGATGAAATTCTATTTTCAGGTGCATGTTTTAAACCTGATTTATGTGAGTTCAGGGGATAAATGACAATCACGGCCTGCTGCATTCCAGACGAAACATCAAATATTAAAAGCACTTATTTCTGAATTGTTAATGGTTTCTTTCACTGACAAAGCTTAAAGTGTGAACATTTGAAAATTAAAGTGGCTGGCGTGAGCTTTGTGTATGAAACAGTAAGAGTCACCTGATTGTGCAACGAGATTGGGGGAATGTAAAAGACTAAGACGAAGATCAGATGAAATCAGTATGAAATTTTTCAGGCAGCAGGAGTTTTCCTTGTGCAAACGCTATTTGCTGGTGTAACTATACATGATGGTGGAAAGATGAAATTACAGAAAATATCTGGTTGCTAGAGAACTTTCTTCTGTTAAATGACAGGCAGCATTCACTGGAGACCTATTCTTTCATATCTTAAGTACCGTTATTTTTCAATAGTCTGTGCTTAGTCTATAACAAAAAAATTAGACTGTTCATAATGTATCGGTGTCCAGTTTGGAAACTCGGCTTTTGATAAGAAGTCTTCCTGCTTCTGATTATCTTCCCTGTTTTTTTGGGGTCCCCACCCCTAACTTTTGGAGAGGGAGAGTGGGAGGCAAACACAGCTGCATCAGTGGTGAAATGAATTTTCTTTTGAAATACATTACTGAAGTTCCACATGTTATGCTGCCAAATGCATGAATATATTAATGCATATTTGATAGTCTGCTCTTTCTACTCCGTTTTGTGAAAGCTAGATATTTTGGTTCAACTTCTTGTAAAGCCATTTTTACTTCAAGCTTTTAAGAAGTAACATGGGTTCCTAATTGATCTCCTAAGGTTTATTGTGTGTGATTTATGGCATTTAAATAGCTAAAATTAATTTGCGTTTATGTAATATTCACATTTTATCTTACTATGGGGAAAGAAATGAAAAAAGTGAAACAAATGATCAGTCCTGAAATCATGCATTTTTGAGTCATGAACAAACATGATATTTTATGAGTATTATAGCAATTTTTAACCTTGCAGATTCCCCTTTCTTGGGAAAAAAGGAAACAAAAGGGCCTGCCATAAGTGTTTTCCATCAAATTAAATGTCAGTTACTGCTGTTGGGTATTTTAATTGTGAATAACTTTATGCTGCTGTATTTGCTAGCACAGAGGTGATTCCCCAGGAGCCTGTTATCAGGGAAGTCAGTACAGCATGATCCATAATGACTGTCATTATCCTAGAAATAGCCACTTGCTCAACGTACTAAGTAAACCATACCTGTATGGCTAAATACACAGCTCAGGAAGAACAGCACGAGTTCAACTCTGCCAGATTAGTGTGCCATGCATCCAGCACAGGAAGAAGATTTGATGTAATGCTGCTGATAAAATACTACAGGTTGTGCAAATCATTGTGGAATTGAGTGACCTTTGAATGAACGTGATCAGCACCGAGGCAGAGGGCTTGTTATTTCTGTCTTGGAAAGCCTGAACTGCCCTCAAGCCAGATATTAAATTGTCTGAAATGGATGACTAAAAACTGGGGTAGAAAACTGGGGAAGAAGTTACTACCTCAGGAGTGTACCTGCAGTGAAGGAGCCCAGCAAGGCTCGCTGCTCACACAGAAGAGGAGCCCCTGTTTCGCTGTGGGTGCAGGAGGACTGGCAGAACTGGGTGCTGCGGCAGAGACGCTGTGGTCAGCTCCCCTGGGAGTGAGCCTGTGCCTGCCAGCGCTCCAGCCCGCTAGGAACGCTGGTGGAGAGGAATTCTTGCTGGGTCACCCTGCCAGGGCCTCTGCTTGTCAGGTTTTCCTAAACTATGTTAGCAGGCAGTTTACCTTTCTCTGAGGTTGCTTCTTTCCTTTTCCTCCCCTGTCTTCTCTTTCCACATATTAATTCTATTGTCTATAATCTGTACCTCCAGCTGAAAAGAAACTAAGTTTTTCTTTCCCTGTGCCTTGTTCCAGGACAGGAGGTGTTCCAAGCCTGCAGGCGTTCCTTTAACCTGCAATTTTAATTCTGTCAGTCAGTAGACTTTTTTCTTACCCTTCTATTTCATGCTTTATATGCCAGAGTTATGAAGTCTCTTCAGTCCTAGAAACATGATTCTTACTACTCTTTCTGCCTAGAATGGCATTTTTCTTGCATTTATTACTTGGATGTGCTTCATGTATCCTTCACCCTACCTTTGCTGATTCTCAGAAGGTATCAGTTGCCTCCTCTTTGCTCAGTTTCTCTTATTGTGAGGATTTTCACTTCACCTACCTCACCCCTGTTGCTGCTGCAGAATTTGAGTGCTCCCTTCCCGGGGGCTGGCTGGTTCTGCAGGTTCCTTCTTGGGGGCTTCCTGGAGTCCAAACCTACTGTATCTTTGACAACACCAGCACCGATAAGGGAAAAAATTGTGAGGTGAACCATTTTTAAACTCTGGCCGTGACGCAGCCATTTGACTGGCTGGTGCAGTTCCAGTTTAAGCATTTTGCCAGTGGTACTGTTGATGTAAAAAATCCTGTGTTTGTTAGCACTGGCTGAACCTACTGGCACAAGAATGTTTCTATCGTGGGATTTCTTTAAAACCAGACAGCCCTGTAACTCTTTCAGTCCAAAGGCAACGTGCCTTTCCAGAATGCCTGCTCAGATAGAAGTGGTATGTGTGGTGCTGTAGACTTGGCTGACTGTTTCCCAGGCTCTCATCAGTGACAAACCATTTTAGAAGTTTAATTCTTCACTGTTTTGGTTTTTGTATTGAAATATGAATTCCTGCATAAGGATGAAACACAAGTGTTTTAGTTGTTGATTTTGTTATTTCATGGAGTTTATAAGCCATTTTTCTTCTTTTCTTATTTTCCCCACCCCACTCCAGCAGTGTGCAGGGTAGAAGGGAACAGGACCCATATGTCAGTGGTCTAGGATGGCCAGTGAAGGCTCCAACATCCCAAGTCCTGTGGTCCGTCAGATTGACAAGCAGTTTCTGATTTGCAGCATATGCCTGGACCGTTACAAGAACCCCAAAGTACTTCCCTGCCTGCACACTTTCTGTGAGAGGTAAGTCCTTTCCTCATGCTGGTAACTAGGTATTTGTGTCATGCAACAAGCACAGAACAATGCATCCTTTAGTGGACGGGGACTTTTTTCTCTTTGCTTGTAAATGTCATGTTAAGGCATGGTAAAGCCTGGGAAGGCTGGGGAGACAGGGATGTGGAAAAACACTGTTATCTGTGGCAGGCAGGAAGAAGAGGCAGCAGTGGAATATTTGGAATACATTCCCTTTATGCAAGAGTAAATAAAAAGTAAATCAAATGAAACTAATGAATACAGTTACAACAATGTGAAAGGTGACAGCAGGCAGAATTTGGACCTCAAATTAATGGCCTCAAATTTATACTGATTAGCCTATAATTAGAAACAATAAAACCCTTTCTTTGTTGATTTACTAAGCAGAGAAATTATTATCCCATCCTTTAATGTCCAAGGGTTAGACATGATAGATACATTATTAATAACCTGTGATTAAATGTCTTCATTATTCTGCAGCTTGGTTGACTGAACTGGAAAAACTCTCTGAAAAGACATGTGGTAAAACAGGAACCTGCCTTCTACTCTATTCGGCTGAATGAATTGAATATACTTGGTGATACTCTAAAGTTATATTGTCCATCAAATGGTGGAGAAAATACAGCATCTGCAGAAAAGTTAGCTGAAGAATTATTGGTTCGAGTTCTTTTTCTGATGATGGGATGCATCTCTTTGGATTATATATTGAATGGCAGGAGAATTTTAATAAATGGTATTTTGGTGAACATTTAGTTCACGAGATTTCCACCTCTTAGTCAGACTTGTAGTGTGCATATCTCATTTTGCACAGGGTGCAAGAAAAATTGTGGATCTCTGAGTGTGTCAGATGAACTGGTCTTTTGTAGAATAATAGGAAACCCCAACTTTACTGAAGTCAGCAGTGAAACTCTCACTGAAGTCAGTGAAGTCAAGATTTTCACCACCATGTCTTAAGTTTCTTGACTTCAGTTCATGTGTAAATCCTAAGGTCAGCTTCTGGTTTTCGCTGTAATCCTCTTACGCTGATCTGGTTATGGAGAGAGGCTGGAAGAACTCTTCCAGTGTACTGCTGATGTGCAAAGCCTAAGCTGTCCTTTCACAGAGCCGTTACTGGGGGGTCAGGAGGAGAGCTGCCAAGGGATGATGAAGAGTGGTGGAAGGAAAGCCCTTGGAAGTGGATAAGAGCTGCGTAGCTGTGCAAGGTCACACTTTCTTGGTTGGCATCTCATGAGGAATTTGGTGTAGCACCGCTCCCCTTTAGAACTGCATTCTGCAAAGCTTTCTGTGCTTACAGGACTATACTGAATTGCCAGTTGCAGTTGGATGTTGCATTCCCAGCAGCTGTTAACTTGGTTTTCAAGGCCAAAAGTGGCACTAACTGTCACCTAGGCCAGTCTGCTGCACGTTGTTGATCATAGAATTTTTGTGTCAGATTTATATTCTGTGAAATTTACTTTTTCTAAAAAAACCACAACAACTCCCCCCCCTCGCCAAATCAAACATAAACAAACAAAAATCTCCTCCCAAACTCCCCTTAACATAAACTGTGATAACCTAGGACATGCTTCTCTATGTAATAAAGAGAGCTCTGTTGACTCTGGCTAACTGCCAAATAACTTTCCTAATTGAAATACATGGAAAAATTTCCATTGGTTTCATTGGGACCAGGTTTTAGCTCTGAAACACGAAACCCAGAAATACAAGTTAATAAAGGAGATTCTATTGGAAAGGCAAGGGTCAACCACCGGTTAGTCCATTAAAGACACAGGCTCAAATACTTGATGCAATAACTTCATGTCTGTCAAACTTTATCTGATAGTTTATCATTTTTACTGTGCTGTGAGCAGGATGCAGTAGATGTCTGGAAGCATGGATCCTCTCTGCACAAATATCTCAAAGAAAGGCACATAACTCTCATAATGATGTCAGCTTATTGAACCTTTTTTCATGTGGCAGAGGAAAAAAGGTTTAAAGGAAAAAAAATCCCCATAACCACTTTTACTTTTGAAGCCTGGTGGTGTACCTTTCCTTTTATAAGTAGGGGTAGCACTATTTCAAACCACTTCTTAAACTGAAGGGAGTTTTCTTCCTCTTTGATGATACTTTGCCTCTCTCTCCCCTTCTACCTCCCTTCCTCATAGGTGCTTACAGAATTACATTCCAGCCCATAGCTTAACCCTTTCTTGCCCCGTGTGCCGCCAGACCTCCATTCTGCCAGAGAAAGGGGTTTCTGCACTCCAGAACAACTTCTTTATCACCAACCTGATGGATGTCCTGCAACGAACGCCAGACAACAGCATTGAAGAGTCCTCCATCTTGGAGACTGTCACCGCTGTTGCTGCGGGCAAACCGCTTTCCTGCCCCAATCATGATGGAAATGTAAGTGAGGTGAACTCCTGTGGTATGTACAGGTACAGATACGTACTGACTGGTCTGGTTTGTCATGGATATTTTGTTCTAAAAAATAGTGGGGGAATTGGAATCACACTAGTTCTTTGATTTTATAATATGTCAATAAAAACCAAGTGATTCTTAAAATTAACTCAGATGGACTTAGTGGGGCATCTTAAAGTAGTCAGGATATTATTTCATCTTACCAATCATCTTGGATGATACTGTCTTTTAGCACATTTGGTCAAAACTGTTGTCCTGCAAGCACTGAACCTTGTGCATTTGCCTCTTTGAGATGGGTTTCCATAGCTCTTGCTTGTAGAATCAACTATTGCCATGGGAACCTGTGTGCTTGTTTAGGCAGTATGTGGCAGGGATCTTCTAAGCTTAACTGACCTGCACACTGAGGTAGTACTAAAAGCTATGTGAGCATATTAACATGCAGCCAAATAAAAGGGTGTCCTAGTTCAGGGTGCTTTGGGTGCTCAGGGTACACAGGCTAGAAACAGACAGCTTCTGTTTATCTGCAGTGTTTTGTGCATCTCATATATCAGTCCTTGAAGGCTGCTTTGTTTTTTTCCTCCACCTACTTTTTGCCCAGCATCCCCCCACATACACCCTCAAATCATATCAGTGTATTCATTGGCAAGTACCCCCAAATGAGTAAGTATTCCCAGATTATTATAAGAACAGCTCTAACTCTGCTTACTTCACAATTTTCAGTGTTAACCTGTGTGGCTTCATGGTAGGCATATGAGCTCCTGTCTCATAGCCAGGCATATGCAAACATGTAAGTAGACCACGTTGCAAAGCTAAGCGATTCTGTGTTGTAAAAGCTGAGCGATGCTGTGTTGCAAACTGAATGCTGTGCTTCTATGCAAGCCAAGAAATATTGCCGGTATTTTAAGACAACTTTCTGGGGACTGTTTTATTTGGTACTCAGTTTAGGTATATCGGTTATATAGGAGTAATTCAGTTGATAGGTAGTGAACTCTTAGAGGGGAACAGCTCAGTTCCCCTTCCTTTACTGACCTCCTGGAATTAGGTGGATGCTCTGATTAATGAGTAACTGTTGTAACTTCTTTAATGTGTACTATACCTATGTGTGTGTAGTGGTTACTGATTAATACATTCCTAGTTTTTATTTGCATTTTATTGGCTCTCCTTAAAATGGATCATAGTTCTTTTCTGACATAGCAATCGTGATAGGAGCCATTTGATTATGAAATGCAGAAAAAAGTCAAAATGAAGATGTTACTTGTTTTGCATTTTACATTATCAGCTGATGATTCTTTGGGTGTGCTTAGAAAAAACTGGTTTGCCTGCAATTAAAAATATGTCACCTTGTACCTCTCTGAGAATTCCTTTCTAGGGAAAGGTGGATTTGCAAGTCCTCTAAACCAAACTTACTTGGCTTGCCTTGAAACACACCATGCCTTTTAGGATGCTGAGTAGTGTGTGACGGGAATATATTCTTGCTTCAGTAAGTATCTGGGAGGGTTGGGGACGGCCTGAGGATGACTCCAATTTAAAGCTTTGTGGAGCTAGGAAATTAAAAGCTAAAGTGCACACATTAGTCCTTGTGATGGGAGGAGCTGAGATAAGCTTTGGGTTCACCTGTTTGAGGCTGGCCAGGTGTGTCTGGCTGAAGTGCAGGGTGTGCAGGGCAAGGTTCTGGGCACTTTAGGCCTGACTGAGGAAATGGGCTTTTGCTGGCTTCATGTGTACCCAGCATGAGGGCACTGTGTGGCAAGTGCCTGGCTGCTAGCACCTTTGCTGGGGGCTTCAGGGAGTGAGGGAGTATTGAGGTGGTAGCTGGAGGAGAATGCCTTCACAGAGCCAGCAGTCATTCTGCATTGAATCCTCTGTCCATTATTTTTTTACGTATTGCTTGGGGTAGGGTCAGACCCATTGTATTTTTACTATCAAGGGAAAAATTTGCATCAAGTATATTTCATTTAAATATTACCAGATTTTCTTTGTATTAGCTTGGAAGTAAGTTTCTGTTTAAACAAGTTTTTTCAATCTTTCCAGCCATGCTGGATTTAAACGTCTCTGATTAAAATCAGATAGAAACTGATGGGCAGATACTTTCTCATTGGCTTGCCTGTCTGCTAGAAACTTAGCCTCCCTCAGGCCATGTAGATTAGATAGTTTCCCTTCTAGTTGGTCTCTTATTCCCACCACTTACATTTTCCACATGTGTGTGTGTATCCTATTCCTTCTGTGCACATCCTCTCATTCTCTGTTGTGGCATCTTTGTTGTGTGTGTTCTTACGAAAAAAGAAACTTAGCTTGTAGTATCTTAACATGAGAGATGGTTTCCTGTGCTTGAACTATAAACAAATGCTTCCTCATATTCACCCAACACAGAGCAAAAATATATGTTCTTGTTAAATCGGGGCAATAGGGCACATCTGTTATGGAACTTTTGAACCTAACACAAGATTCTTATCTTCTACCTACACATTAAAATAAGATTGGCTTTATTCTCAGCTGCTAAACACCTGCAGCTCTTGTTGGATATAAGCATCCTGGTTTGGAAACATTGATCTACAATCGCTTAGGGGCAGGTACACAGCCAGGACAGGGAAGGCTGTGAAATTCCAGGTCCATTACTTCATAATATGTAATGAGTGGTGTAGCCTCTTTGCAGTCACCCATCCTGAAAAGTCCATGCTTGAGTTTTATTTGAATTTGAAATGAAGGTCAGCCCAGAGTCTAGGATCCATGCTTTTACAGGTGCAATGTATTTTCTGCCTATAGAGTTGTCATGGTTTAACCCCAGCCAGCAGCTAAGCCCCACACAGCTGCTCACTCACCTCTCACCTCCCTCACAGTGCAACGGGGGAGAGAATCAGAAGGGTAAAAGTGAGAAAACTCGTGGGCTGAGATAAAGACAGTTTAATAGGTAAAGCAAAAGCCATGCACAGAGGCAAAGCAAAACAAGGAATTCATTCATCACTTCCCATCAGCAGGCAGGTGTTCAGCCATCTCCAGGAAAGCAGGGCTCCATCACACGTAACCGTTACTTGGGAAGACAAACGCCATCACTCCGAACGTCCCCCCCTTCCTCCTTCTTCCCCCAGCTTTATCTGCTGAGCATGATGTCATATGGTCTGGGACATCCCTTGGGTCAGTTGGGGTCAGCTGTCCCAGCTGTGTCCCCTCCCAACTTCTTGTGCACCCCCAGCCTCCTCACTGGTGGTGTGGGGTGAGAAGCAGAAAAGGCCTTGGCTCTGTGTAAGCACTGCTCAGCAATAACTAAAACATCTCAGCATTATCAACACTGTTTTCAGCACAAATCCAAAACTTAGCCCCATACCAGCTACTATGAAGAAAACTAACTCTATCCCTGCCAAAACCAGCACAAGAGTATAACAGGAGAGCCTACCCAATATTAAATTAAATGCATGTAACAAGAGAGCATGCCTTATCTTTGACTAGCTTTTTCTCAAAAGATCACAGAATAGCTTGGCAACTTGACAGGTATAAGATCTTGTCTAGAAAAACATTTCCTGAACTTGTGCAGGTGTTGCTTACTGCCTGTATACTTCTTTTAGAAAAATAAAAAAGCACCTATCCTTGATATTCTGATGAAGTGACTTCATAACATACTTTTTAAACCTGTTTTTTCTCCTCACCTCTCTACTTCCCACCATGTCACTTACTCGTGTATCCCATTAAAGTGTAATCTAATTTCTTCTGTACTCTGCAATATTCAGTGTGTCACTGAGGCTAAATAAAAAAACTCAGAATGTCAGGGTTAGACTCTTCATGAGCCTTATAACTACAAAACTGAGCTCACTGCTAGCGTAATTTTGTTCTGCCTCACAAGGAACATGTAATACAGTTAGGAAGCAATAGTGTGACTGATACAATCATATCTGACTGAATTGGAAAGTCATACAAGGGATTTGAGCGGTTCACTTGTATGTAAGCATGTTTAAGTCATGACAATCTTACAAAACTTTTTAAAAAATTTGCTTAAAGCTTTCAGGTTTACTGCATGGGTAAGGCAAAAGCTATGACTGGGGAGAACAAAACCCCACATTCTAAATTTTACCAGATATCTGGGAAGTGCCCTCAAGTAATCCAAACTTAGATTCCTCTAAAAGCCAACACATACAAAGCTAAGGTATGCACTAGCCCTGGGACAGAGAAATTAAGCATGTGTGTGAGATGAGGAAGGAGGCTGGCAAAGAGCAGACTCATCCTTTTTCTCTGAACTGCTCTTTTAATTCAAACAAATAGAAACCAGAGGATGAACAATGTGATTATTCAAATATGATTTTAGAGAAGGGGAGCTTGTGATGGGTGAGAGCCTTTTTCTGGAGACCTGAACTTTGAAGGGCTGGAATTAGCGTGCTTTGGCTTTGCGAAATCTGTTTCAGAAGTACCTGCATCCTTGATTATACAAATTAAAAAGTTTCTGTAAATTCAGTTAAATTACAGTAGTGAAGATATGCATGGGTCTTTAATTAGATCACTCTGCTGAAATATGCTGATCTGGTTTAAGGTGGGAGTTAGTGGATGGGATTTCAGAAACAGTGGGTATTAATTCACCGTTCATTACAGCTGATGGGAATCTTCTTGTTGACTTCAGTGGAAATACAGCTGAAGCCAGGGTTGGATGCCATAGTATATCCTGCCCAAGAGCTCTCTTCAATTTGGAAAAGAGGGGTTCAGGCAAATGTTTTTTTCGGAGATGTTTTGTAAAGCAAACCTTTATCCTGAAAAGCTTTCTGGGTGTGTTGGGTTTGCATGGCAGGGTTTTGGTAGTGGGGGGGGGTTACAGGGGTGGCTTCTATCAGAAGCTGCTAGAAGCTTCCCCTGTGTCTGACAGAGCCAATGCCAGCTGGCTCCAAGTCGGACCTGCCACCAGCCAAGGCCGAGCCCATCAGCTATAGTGGTAGCACCTCTGTGATAACATATTTAAGAAGGAAAAAAAGTTGCGCGACACACAGAAACAGCAGCCAGAGAGAGGAGTGAGAACATGTGAGAGAAACAACCCTGCAGACCCCCAGGTCAGTGAAGAAGGAGGGGGAGGAGGTGCTCCAGGCACCGGAGCAGAGATTGCCCTGCAGCCCGTGGTGAAGACCATGGTGAGGCAGGCTGTCCCCCTGCAGCCCATGGAGGTCCACGGTGGAGCAGATACCCACCTGCAGCCTGTGGAGGACCCCACGCTGGAGCAGGTGGGTACCCGAAGGAGGCTGTGACCCCGTGGGAAGCCCGTGGTGGAGCAGGCTCCTGGCAGAACCTGTGGACCCATGGAGAGAGGAGCCTACGCTAGAGCAGGTTTTCTGGCAGGACTTGTGACCCCACGGGGGACCCAACATGCTGGAGCAGTCTGTGCCTGAAGGACTGCAGCCCACGGGAAGGACCCACGTTGGAGAAGTTCGTGAAGGGCTGACTCCAGTGGGAGGGACCCCACGCTGGAGCAGGGGAAGAGTGTGCGGAGTCCTCCCCCTGAGGAGGAAGGAGCGGTAGAGACGTGTGATGAACTGACCGTAACCCCCATTATCTGTCCCCCTGTGACGCTGGAGGGGCTAGGTAGAGAATTCGGGAGTGAAGCTGTGCCTGGGAAGAAGGGAGGTGTGGGGGAAAGGTGTTTTAAGATTTGGTTTTATTTCTCATTACCATACTCTGGTTTGATTGGCAATAAATTAAGTTAAATTTCCCCAAGTCGAGTCTGTTTTGCCTGTGACAGTAACTGGTGAGTGATCTCTCCCTGTCCTTATCTCGACCCACGAGCCTTTTGTTATATTTTTTCTCCCCTGTCCAGCTGAGGAGGGGAGTGATAGAGTGGCTGCGTGGTGCTTAGTTGCTGGCTGGGGTTAAACCATGACACTGGGAATGTCACAAAATGTGATGCCCATGTTGGGCATAAAGAGAAGAGAGGAAAAGCCAGTAATACATGTCTGTCTGTAGTTAAAATTAATCTTCCTTGATTAAGAAATGCTAGACAAGATCTTAGGAAATCAGCTTATCTAGGCACTTGAAGCCTGAATTGTATTAATATTAGGTTTTCTTTCTCCTTCAGCTATGGCACAATCCAGAGATTTTAATGGGAAATGAAAGCTGCTTCACTCAAAACACTTTGAATTTGACTGAGGCAAAGAAGACTTTTTCTGTGCAGACATACGCGTTAGGACTTTGTAGTCTGCTTGTTACTACCATTCTAGCTTATGTGATTCTCTGGTGCTTGAATAAAGAGGAAGAAAGTTGATTAGGCTAAACTTTAATACGCCAATGAGATGCTTCCTTTCTTATATATGTTGCTGCAAATATAATGATGTTTATTATAAGGTGTTCAATAGGAAACAGAAATATTAAATTATTCTAATCATTGTATCCAAAGATAAAAATATCGAATAAGTAAAAGACTTGTTAAAATATCTTGAAGCTAAGCATTAAATTATGAAGAGGCAGAAAGATGAACTTTTGACACTCATTCAAAAGAAATGAGATTTTTTGACCATATAAAATGATTTAAGAGTTTCCTAATAAAATACTGTTCCTTTTGGTTGTTTCTGGTTGCAAATTTTTGAAGCCTTTGAAAATAATTTAAATCCTAAACTCTGTTTAACTCATTTCCTCTATGCCCTGTAAGACTGCATCACATCTTAGTGCCTACCAAAGTAACTGTCAGGCCTCGGAGGATCTAGTACTGTAAGACTGCTAAATTCACAGTGACTGGAGTAGTGTTGATGGGGGTTGTCATTGTTTAGAAGGTCTCTTGTTTTTTTCTTGCTGATCGATTTGATCTCACACAGTTTATTTGGAGCAGCTTTTAAATTTTCTCTAAAGTGGCTTACACGAATGGCCAACAAATGACTAAACCCTCATTCCATGTGAATCCCATATCTTGTGAATTGAGATAAGAGGGAAGAATGGGAATAAGAGGGAAAGGAGCTTATCAGAGGAAAATCCCTATTAATGCTAATAGCCACATGCAAATCATGGTTCTTACTTCCCCCTCCTAATTTTCAAGATGTCTTGGAGCAGCCAGCTACTTTGCACGGTGCTGTTACAGGTCCCTCTGCTCACCTGAAAACAGCTGGTTCTACATAACCATCTTGTTGTCAGCCAACATCTCCAGCACAATTGTCTTTGTGCGAGAGATCTGAGGGCCAGAAGCATCAGCCGAGTTATTCAAGATTCTGATGCTATGTTCTGAATGCAAGAGAGCTGCCAATGTCTTGCTTTGAAGCATATACTGTGAGTTTCCTTATATATACTTTTAATAAGCCTAAAATGCTTTGTGCTCAAGGACTTTCTAGCTGTAAAAGAAAGTCTCATGCTGAATTTGCATATATGTGCATCGTTTTGACTAACATATGATTTTGGGCACAGCACTTTTCTGTTTCTTTCCCTTCATGAATATATTCAGAATTTGGGGTATTTATTACATGTAAAGATCTTTTTTTATCTCCAGACAGCATCTTACTGGGTATATAACAGGTTGAAACAATCTCCTCCTCTTTCAAGTGTAGATCAGCACTCTCATTATAATCTCAGATATGAGGTTTTGATGGTTTTAAGGGATTAGTAATGGGATATGGAGATTTTTCCCTGCAGCACGTTGGTTCATTTAGGGTGCTTTTCTCTAGCAAATAAACATGCTGTTTGGTGAGCTCCATCGAGTTCATGTTCTGCGGGTGGCCCTGTTATGAAAAACAGCCTAAGTTTACACTTCCTTTGGCAGACTCTCTGGGGAGACTAAGGATTGAGTCAGTGAGGGGACTCAAATGCCCTGTTGTTTGAGTTGTTTCATGGACTAGTTGAGAGAGACAGCAAAACTTACTATTACACAGTGTAAAGATGATGTTAGGGCCAGCCTTGAAGTCCAGCATTCTGTTTCCCAGGCTGCTGTTCCAACACATTCTGATAGAATAAAATGCATTTAAACCAGCATTTTGATATGAAATATATAAGACTAACAGCGATCTTTTAGACGGTAAATTGTTGGTGTCTAAGAAAGGAGAAACTTTGTCTCAGAGCTTGGATAATAACATGAGGTCAAGACCCAGTAAGATGTGCTTTGAGTGATGTTACTGCTGCCATGTTTGAATTTAGAGTTGTGCACTTTTCCAGGTGATGGAGTTTTACTGCCAGTCCTGTGAGACAGCCATGTGCCGGGAGTGTACAGAGGGAGAACACGCAGAGCATCCCACGGTACCACTCAAGGATGTGGTAGAGCAGCACAAGGCTTCCCTCCAAGTCCAGTTGGATGCTGTCAACAAAAGGTATGGAGACTCCACTGATTATTTTCCTTTTTCAGTTCTACCACTGGCTTCCTGTATTACCTTGGGTAGATGTTTTAATGTGGTGGTGCCATGGACCTTTACCTAGAAAACAGGGATAGTGAGGCTAGCATAAAGAAAAAAATCCATTGAGTGTGATGCACTGAGGGATTAGAGGAAAGAGCAAAAGATTCCTATCTGTCTTTCACAAAACAGAGGCCATTAGAATTGCAAGTGTCCTCCAAAGAAGGGGCATAAAATGTTAAGGTGAAAAGTACTAGCCAGTCATTAATTTCATGATAAATAAATAATACTGGATGCTTAAAAGACTAGTACAAACACTACGGTGGCAGAAAGGCTAAAAAAAAGAAAAAGCGTGGTAGATCTAGTTATACCTTCCTGAGTAGATACATTTGCATAAAGGACAGAGGATCCAAGGCCTCATTGTTTGAAATGCCTAAAGTCAATGGATTTCCACAAGGGAGGGCCCTGGCTTAGCCTTATTTTATCAGACAAAAACCACTATGTGGTTATAAAAAGAATGAACTTACTTCTGGGAAATGACTGAGTTTAAAGACAGCCTGCTGATGAGATTGTTTCTTCAAAAGATATCAGGGCAAGGGCCAATGTTTAATGACTTTTGAAACAGCAATCTTTGTAATTTAATCCCTCCCTCAGGCTTCCAGAGATCGACTCAGCACTTCATTTTATATCTGAAATCATACACCAGTTAACCAACCAAAAGGCTAGCATTGTAGATGACATTCATTCCACTTTTGATGAACTCCAGAAGACTTTAAATGTGCGAAAGAGTGTGCTGCTTATGGAACTGGAAGTGAATTATGGCCTTAAACACAAAGTAAGATGCATGTTTTGTTTCAGTGAAAAGCTATTAATTTAATCAGCCAGTTTTTACAAATGGTGCAGGACACCAGTTTGACAAGTTGTGTCTGAGATCCAGAGGAGAATTTTGTTTTCCTGAAATCAAGCGCTGCAGAGCCTTGCTTGTGTGTGCCCAGCATTATAAATGGAATCCACACCGTGTATGGGCAGGTAGCCCTTTGTGCATGGCCTGTGAGGATCTAAAATGGCCAACACATTAAGCAGGCATCTGCTTAAAGCCAACATGCTGATGCGCGGATGACAATAAGGGAATACAAAAGGAAAGTCTGAAATCCTTGGGCTGCAATCCTATGAACCCCCCCAACAAGATACAGACCAATTTCTCCTGAAGAACTGAGCAAGGCTTACTGTTTTGCTTTAAAGCACTGTTTTCCTTTCAAATGCCTGGTAACATATTTCATGTTAGATATCACTGGTTGTAACACATAAAGATTGCAGGGACGTCTCACTTACTTTTTCAGGGAAGCACAGAGAGGAAGATTCCAGAGCTGTATTCGCTCTTCTACTTCCTATCTGGATGATTGAATCCTGCGGTTTTCCCCCTGTATTGTAGACTAAGCTTCAGAGGAAGAAAACAGAAATCTGTGCTTTTACAAATACAAGCCTGTAGCCTGGTGGGTGGGGTTTTGTTGAGGATTAGTAAGTCTGAATCAGGCAAATGAAAGAATTTAGTCCTTGTCTTCCTGAGCATCAGTTGTCTGTTTTATATAAAAGATCTCTTCCCTCAAAGTAGCCTTTAAAAGAAAGTAGCATCAACAACTGGAGTTTCAAGAATGCCTGATAATATTGGCATCTTTGGGCATTCTCTGTGATTACTGAGCAGCTTGAGCATCTCCAGATGTCTGAAGCGGAGGAATGCTGCATTCCTAGATCTGGAACAGGCTTGATCATTAGGAAGGTACTGAACTGCTGGGCCTGTGAAAATGGAAGAGTTCTAATACGTGCACAAGATGTGTACTTTCAGGAACACAGGGAGCCCAAAACCCTTTGGGGCACAGAACATAGTCATCTCCAGAGCTAAGCAGCAGCTGAGGAGCTTTTAGCATCAAAAATTTGGGCTTAGATCCCAGGTTCATCTAAACATATCCAAGATGTCAAAATTTATTTTCTTAGCAAGTAAATATACTCAGGGTGTGTACAAAGTTCACACAAGATGGAATATGGTGTTAAATTATTTTATTGTTGTTTAAAGGTATTTAAAATAGTTTAAAAACTGTTTTGGGTGTTAAAGAACCACATTTTTACAAAGCTGCACATAAGTGGTAAAAGAGGCACCTCCCTTGTTTGTATAAAAAAGAGTGATTGGAATTGGATTTTACTTTTGCATGAATAGTAGTCCTGCAAAAGAATTCAAACCCAAATATTCCATCATTCCGATCATGTACTTTGCAAAAATGAAAAAATGAAAGGGCTACATTTTACTAAAAGGAAGTTGGTGATTCAGTTTCAGTTGTCCAATGGACTGAAAGAGGCCTTCTGTAAAATACTCTAAACACATTTTGAGTATTAGTTATGGTAGGATTTAATATTTTCCATCATTTAAAACATAGCTGCAAATTGTCTTCCTCCTCAGTTTGTGGTTTGTTATCCCAAGCATATGGGATTTTGTCATCCTGGGACTTTATTAGCTGTGCTATCTGTTTAACTACTTAAATTGAATAAAAACAAGGCAGATTAGAAATGCCTTGTATTGAATCCCGAGGGGTTTATAGATGCCTAGAAGATAACTTGAAATTTCAGTGTAGGCTTGAAATTTGTTCATTCTGTTTTGCTTGCAAAAGATTTTGTTATCACTTTCCTGTATCAGTAACTCATCAGCCTGGATTTTAGCCTGTGGGTGAAAAGCAGATAGCTTTGTAAAATTCAGAAGAAAAATGCCCTTAGAATGCAATGTCATTACATGGTGTGTCTCAGCAAGGGAAGAGTATCTCATAGCAATAAATACACCCAGTCTCTAAGTTTACTTTAACATCAATTTAAATGTTTCAAAAATATTTACTTTACAGTGATGGTCAACAAAATAACTTCTCTGATCCACAGTAATGTCTGTGCCCTAGTTCTTCTCTGTAGGAAAAACATACCACATGTGTGACTGGATACTTTGGTTTGGGGATTTCATCAGTGGAGAGTGTGGGGGGTAGCTAGAATGTTTGGGCTTTCCTGACTGTCATGAATTTCTCTGCTAGGTTGTTATAATTCAGGGATCCTTTTTCCAATTCATTGCAAAACTGGCTTAAAAAAATTTTTTGCCTTGTTCCCAGCCCACACCTAACAATTTTGAGGTCAATACTGTTTTAAGGATTTTAGACTAAGGGCCAGAACTGAGCCTATAATAAAAGCTCTTTCTCAGTCTTAAATATAGAGTAGCTACTTGCTGCCCACCAAAATTTCAGGCTACTCAACCCAACTCTTCCCAATAACCACAACCCATCCTTTACGTTTTGCTTTCCTGCCTGCTGAAACTGCAGAAATGACTTACCCGCTTCTGCTGGGGAGACCTTTCCTTTCTTCACTTACTTAGATCAGGAATCACACTTTTCCTTAGGATGGATGTATAGATCTTGAGAGTGCCTTCTTGTCCATCTCCATAGATGAGTAACCCAAGGTTTCCCTTGGCTCTGAAGAAATAGTTTCAAAAAGTTTCTTGCAGCCTCCCTTATTAACGGGCCTGATGACTCCAAAATATTTCTATCTCTGCACACACAGCTCAATTCCCAGTAACTACCTCATTAACTGTGACTGCTGAGAGTTAGATGGAGCACGGTTCAAGCTTCTACATTTGGGGTTTTTAAAAAAAAAAAAAAAAGACAAGACAGACAGGTGGGGCAATAATTCAGTCTAGTGTGACAGTGTATCTGTGAAGCCTTGAAGACCCAAAACAGGGTACGTTTTTTGCATTGCAGCATGATATTCCAAGAACATGTAGGGGATCAGTGTGGTACTTTTTCTACAATGAAACTTTACAATAAACTCTAAAATAAAGCACTATAAATTTGCTTTCTACAAAGGCCTTCAGATATAAAGCATGCTACATCTTGCTATGATAGTTCTTATAACAAGATGCTAATCTCTGGTGTTTGGTAATGCACACAGGTCCTACAGACACAGCTGGATACCTTACTCGAAGGACAAGAAAGCATTAAAAGTTGCAGCAACTTTACAGCCCAAGCCCTCAACCACGGCACTGAAACGGAAGTTCTGCTGGTGAAGAAGCAAATGAGCGACAAGCTGAATGAACTGGCCGAGCGGGACTTCCCACTGCAGCCCCGTGAAAATGATCAGTTGGACTTCATAGTGGAAACAGAAGGCCTGAAGAAGTCCATTCACAATTTGGGTACTATTTTAACCACCAATGCTGTTGCCTCTGAAACAGTTGCCACAGGTGAGGGACTGAGGCAGACAGTGATCGGACAGCCCATGTCCGTTACCATCACAACTAAGGACAAAGATGGGGAGCTCTGTAAATCTGGGAATGCTTACCTCACTGCTGAACTGAGCACACCTGATGGGAGTGTAGCAGACGGAGAAATACTTGACAATAAAAATGGCACTTACGAATTTTTGTATACTGTTCAGAAAGAAGGGGACTTCACTTTGTCACTGAGACTTTATGATCAACATATCAAGGGCAGCCCATTCAAACTTAAAGTGGTCAGATCAGCAGATGTGTCCCCTACCACTGAAGGGGTTAAGAGGCGTGTTAAATCTCCTGGCAGTGGTCATGTGAAGCAGAAAGCTGTGAAAAGACCTGCGAGCATGTACAGCACTGGCAAAAGAAAAGAGAATCCCATTGAAGATGATTTGATCTTCAGAGTAGGTAGGTGACTTGTCTGCTACCTATTGACATGCTTAAAAATAGTTCAGGGAAACTGGATGAAAAAATCTAGAAGTTAAATTATTTTAAGGTTAAAGCTGTAAGTAGAGCAACCTGATAATAACTTTAGGCCTCTTGACTTTTGTTCATCTGTAAATTTTAAAAGCACATACTTCAGAAATTCTGTTTGCAGCAAATATTTAATTGGAATTTGGGTTGAAAAATGCATACATTTGATTTAGGATAAAATGTTTTACCACCTCTTCTGTACTCTATTGGGCATCATAAAATGAAAATATAATAAGATCGATGCTTCAGATTAGATTAAATTACTTCTTTAAAAAGTTGCATGGCAAGAAGGGAAGTAGGAGGACTCCTTCTCTAAAACGATTGCCCTAAAGGTTAATCTAATTAATTAACCTAGAACTATACATGCTAAATCCTGTGGTCATATATAGTTATTTCATTATGTCAGCATAGGACAAAATTAATGTTTGCTTTTTTTCCCCAATATCTAAATATGTTTGGTTCTTTATATATAGTATAATGTTATCTCTAAATCTGTGGACTTCTAATGCTTGGTAAAAATACAACATCTTGGTGTCATTTACTGTGATTTTCTTTTAGGTCTTTTGATGTACTCTGTTTTTAAGCTATAAGATAATAATTCATCATTTTAAAAGACTGTACCATGGGGTATTGTATTTATATAATGTCTGCTTATAGAGTTAGAAAATATTTTTCACTTTGCACAACTAAAGAAAAAAGCAAGTTAATTCTTAATATGTACAAGTCAGGATTTCAGCAGTATGTGTTACCAAGTTTGACAACCAGTTGGCAAGGTGGTAGCAGAGAATAGATGGTGGTTAATTGTGGAGGGTTTTTTAGTAATTCTATTGAAAATTCATCTGGACACCGTTTGTCAGTTGGTTAATTCTGTCCATCTGATTTCTCGTCTGTCAGTATTTCTAATAGATTCCTTGCTTTGATAGAGAGTACATGCAATAACGTAATGGTTTTATATCAGAAAATGTATTCAGCAAGCATGCTTTGCTTGCTGAATAGGACAGTACAATGTTAGCTTTGCATGAAGCTACTCATTAAATGACCAGCCTTTACCAGATGGCCAGTGCATTTCTTAGTAAGATAAATGACCCCATAAATATAACAACTCAAAGCATTTTTCACAGAGGCAATGATATCCAGCTTTACTGTTGCTAAGGCTAAATTTTATGGTGACAGCTGAGTCAAAAGTTAGAAATATGATGTAGAACAATTCATACGGAAGTTAAGCCAGCCCTACTCAGCAGTAACCATGCTTTATCATCCAAAGCTGGAAGGTGACCGTTGCTAAATTAGTACCCAGACATAGGAGGAGGGTGTTCTTGTTGCAAAAGCTATTGCTGTAGTCACCACTGGCAGAGCCCGTGTTAGCAAGCCCATGGGGAGAGAAGCCCTTGCACAGGGCAGAGTGATCAGCCTCAGGCTCCTGCTGGAATGGAAAGGGACCTGTGGCTCTTCCCAAATGCAGTTTCACTGCTGGTACTGGTAAGAGTGGCAGAAGGTATGTATAAATGTAGCCTAGATCTTTTCTAGGCCCTGTTTTGAGACAGGGTTAAACAAAACAGTTAAGAATAATGTCTGAACCCTGTCTAGAAAGAAAACATCTCTCTCATCTCTTTTGGAACATTTGTGACACGTTGTATCCTAGAAGGAGAAGGGCCTGGATGGACAGATTCAGGCAGAAAGAGTCTGTGGGTCTGTAGCAGGTAAGAGCAGGATAGGAAAGCCTGCACAGGTACTGTGCCTGTGAGTAACAGGGGAGCTCTGTTACGTGTTGTGGCTGACAGCTTCACTGAATGCTAAGCCCTCTTGATCACATATATCAACCATTAATTTGTCCTGGTGTGGAAATCATAGATCTAAATACTTAAAAAAAAAAAAAAAAAAGAGATGTCCTGAAATTATTTAAAAACTGTTAATATTCTTATTACAAAGCTTTTGGTATAAAGTGATTTCAGCTTGTAATTTCTGCTTCTGTACCCCTTGCTTCTACTCAGCAGTTTCTAGCCTGACTACCAAATAGTGGTATGGCTCTGGTTTGGGTTTTGGTGGTGGTGGTGGTGTTTGTTGGATTTTTTTTTTTTTTTTTTTAAACTGTTCCCTCCAGCATACCACAAACTCTAGAAGTCTTAGACGTTTTCCAAAAAGTGCAGTGCCCTTTCTTTCTGTTGTGATGCAATCATGACCATGTGCTTTATTTTGGAGTTCTGCCTCTCCTCTTCTTCACCACTCTACACCCCAAAAAAGAAGAGGAAATAATTAGAACAAGAGCTACGCATGTCTCAGAACCTTTGCTTGATGAAACCTCACAGGAGTGTCCACATTTGGGATATGTGGATCACTATTTTATTGAAAAACTGAGCTGAGAGTAATACTTCATCCTATTACATGTTCAGTTCTCAGCCACTCATTTCACAGAATGACCCTACATAGAGGTGTCCCTCTGGGCTTTTGTGGTCTTATGTATGCATTGTCTGAAAGGTCTCTTAAGCCATTGCAGCTGTAATGCTCTAGCTTTTTACACTTCCAAAATACACGGAATTAATGAACACAGGTAAAACTTCTGACATTTTCACAGGGATTGCCTTCATGGATTTAAGCGTTCCTTTAGTTCCAGTTTCAGCACAAGTCAAAAAGTTAAGGTTTGATTCATTTGTTGATGAGGTAATGTAAAATAAAGTTTATTGCTGTTTTCCAACAGAACTGCCTATCTCTATTTTGAACCCATTGTTGAATTCCTCTGCTAACCCTGGCCAGATCTGGATTTGTATTTTACACTGGGCAAGATAAATCTTACATTTGGGCTGCCAGAAGCTCATACAGCTGTGTTGGAGAAATATACTGTAATATTCCTATGGGCATCCAAGTATATGGAGTATGCTATTGTATATATGCTGATATATGGGCTTTTATGCAAAAGTAAATTGATCAGCTCATAGCAGGAGATTGTTCTTGTGCTAGTATTAACAGAGATAGCATTAATACAACATTAGTACAGTTAAGTGCTCTCATTCATGGGGAATTGTGCATTGTATCTTTTGCCAATTCTGTGTTATTCATGGCTTTTAAAATGGCATGTGGTTCTGTTCAGACATTTTAAGGTCAAGCTATTGACTACACATTCATACATTCGTGTAATTCATTATTTACAAGAATGCTTCCTCCTTTTCTCTCTCAATAATTTATATCCTCACCCTTTTTCTAATTTTTTTTTAAACAGGCATGATCTCTAAGAGTGTGTCTATGCAGTATCTGTGTAGCATGTACTTAGATTATACAAATGAAAACAAGAATGCGTTATGATACCCAGAAAATAATTGTTGTGCAATGGTTTTTGCTACCTCTACAAGTGGTAGGAAGCACTAAATGAGAGGGCTCTTTTCCATTACCCTGCTTTTGTGCCTTAGACCCATGCTGAGCAGAGGCAAGTGGAGGTGAGGGATGTTCACAGTGTCAGCCACTTCCACCTTCCATGGTAAATCTCCCATGTCCTCCAAAGGAGGGTTAAGAGCCATGCGAGGCATCAGTTAGCTACTCTGTCCAGAACCCCCATCTTGTGCTCTAGCTCTGTCATGCTGTGCCGTATGCCTTGGTATTTTTTTCTTCTGGCACTTTTCATGACTGGGTTCTTTGACACCGTTTAGCAGTAGTGGTGCTATTTCCCACTTTAACTGCTTTTTCTCTTCATTTATTTATACTTGGGATTGGCATCAGATACAGCCAGATGGAGAATTGGCTCTCTGCTAAAAAGTTCAATTTTCCTTTTCCTCAGACTGTGTTTAGTTGTCTGTTCAGTCATGTAGCTGAGCCTCTAAGTTTAGCTGGTACATTTAATGTGTGTAATTCACTTTAATTTTAAAAAAAAGTGCCTTTAACAGTACCTTCTGTCAACCTCCTTACTAGGTGTGGATGTCATCTTCTGGTCTGTTATCAATGCTGAAAGCAAATAGGAGCCTTATTGTAAATGTACTCCACATAAAACCTCACGAACAAGGCCTGTGTAATAATAGCTTTAGTGCAGTTTAAAAGCAGGCTTAGGGGGAGCAAATGACTTCTTGATCAGGTGTTTCTTCTTTAATTTTCTCTGAAAGCCTCTGCCTGAAACTCTGTATTGGATTTCCCTGTTTGAAAGGAACAGGGCTGCCTGCAGATACATATTTTTTTGAGCTTTTATAGAAATACAAGTGGGTTATATAGGTACACATCTCCTTGAAAAAACATGTATTTTTCCAACCGCAGTTAGCCCCCTTGTATGGATCATGCAGAGGAACCTTCTCCCATCTGCTTCCTCCCATTTCCCTGTCCTTTCTCTACCTTTCCAGCAAGCTCCTGTCCTGGCCAAATTATGGCCTGGCTAAGGGCATAGGAGAAGGAAGGGATGTGTATGTGTAGCTGTTCCATGTAGTGCAGAAGTATGACACATGAAACGCAGAGGCCCCTCTGATACACTTTAATCAGTTGTTCTTCATTCTCTATTTCAGAACTCCGGAACAAACCCATTAATAAGCAGTATGAAATAGCAAGATGTTTTCTATACAGAATTTATATTTCTGTAGAAGTAGGAACACCTAGTAATGGGGAAATAGAATTTCATTTTCCAGTTTCTTAGCTCAAATCCTTCTGAGGATTGTCATGAACTCTTTAGGGGTTTGTGATGGCCAGTGTGAAATTTGGCCAGGCCCACATTGCATAGTTTTGCAGTCATACCTGTATTGGACAGGGGGCGAAGAACTCTGAGAACATTGCTTGCAAAATCCCCAGCATGGGTCTGATGTCCTGATGACAGACACCTGGTCTTGGTGTGACTCATGTCGTTCGGGGTTTTGCTGCTGTACCAGCAAAGAACTGCTTCTGCGGTGCACCTATCCCTAGGATTTGTGCATACCTAGCTGTGGCGGCAGGGGCTCTGCTGCACAAGCAAGGCTTGGAGGTGGTGTTGGCCAAGCTTTAGGGACAGATGCTGTGTAAAGCAAATCAATACAAATCAGCCCAAACTTCTCTACCAGCAGCGTGCAGGAGTATCTGCCAGAGTTCCAACTGAATTATTCATTCATCTTTAAAGGTTACAAACATTGTGCACCTCCCTCCAACAGATTGATTGATTTTAAAACTTAGATTTGCATGGGAACTTGGATTAGAAACACTGACATTTATTTTGCAAGCACATAGCTTGTTAACAATCTGGTTCGGTGCAGTTTTACTACAGAGCCTTTTGTGTTTCACATGTTATAAGAGAGGGCATCACATCCTCATAACATGTAAGGTTTCGCTAAGTATCTGAGGAAAAAAGAAATGAAGCTATGGAACAAGAACAAAACTCCTTGATACCTGTCTATGCAGTATGCATGTAGACCTTTCCATGCTGTTTAGTTTTATCCTTTTTTTTCAGTACCACATAGAGAACGGTCCAGGAAGAAATTTTTGAAGTGGTGTAGGCAGGAAAGCAATGGTACTTACACAACAGGTTATGGCTACTTGCAACCTCTAAAGTCTCCCCATTAATCTGTAATCTTTCTGCAGGGTTTTTGTCTCTCTGAATCCATTCCCTTCCTGCTGGGGACAGCAACATGGTTTTTCGTTGTGTTTGAGGAAGCTGGTAAATCTAGGTTAGCAAGCAGGGAGGTTATTATTCATATTAGTAAAACTTAGCAAAAAACCCACTCCTATTACTACGGGCATCAAAAATGTACATTGTACAACAGGTTTGTCCAGATGCCCAGCACTTACAGAGCAGATTCTCATTGCAGTTACATGATGTAATTTTTAACATCTCCCGTGAAGTTAATGGGCTTTTAGGGTTTTTTTTCCTTCTATTTGGTGAGATTCAATCTGGCCTCTATTGTGCAAGAATAAAAGATTGAAATTATGAAGCATTTTATGTGTGCTAGATTGTCTTCAGCTGAAAATGGATACTCTTTTGTTGAAAGCATATCTTCAAAGCTAAATTAATTGGTTTGTGCAGGCTACGCTCAGTAATACCAGAAGGAATTAGATAGGGCTATGGCAAATCTGATTGTTTGTTATCTGTGTACAAAGATGGTATAAAAGGAGCTATTCCACATATCTGCTTCCTAATAACTCTGTTCAGCTTTCCCCTTTTGAAAACTCTGCTGTCTTCTCCCAATCCCCAGCAGCTTGCCACAGAAGTTGCAGTAAAATGTCTGTCTTTTCCTCCTTTGTGCCCCGCAGTAGCTCAGAACTGGAGGGAGGTAAGGCTGGGCAAAGACAGGCATGAAAGATGCAGGCTTTCACCTCTAAACTAGGCTGTGTGGGAAACACTGGAATGAGGATCCCACAACCGTCCTCTGGTTCCAGCCCTGTGCATTTGAAATGTTGGTGCCTCCCTAGGCTAAGGAGTGATGGGTGACCGCCCATGACTGAGGGAAGAGGAGACAAATCATGGGGTGCCTTGATACAGAGGGGTGGTGTCTTGCACTAAAACACTTGCTGAAGACTCTCTCTCAGGCAGCTATGTTTATAAGGCAGGAATCTCTACTTACAGGATGGAGCTATTATCCTTTGGTGTTACAGAGTCAGTTGCAGGAGCCTGCTTTTCCAGAGGCTGACAAACTTTACTACAAGATTTCCTCTCATCATCTGAACTGCTGCCGCTGCCTGTGCTTGGACTCAAATCTTTGCTGGCATGTGAATTATTCAAATCAGAAAGTTGAAGTTATCTGTTTTCCTCTTGAACATAAGTTAGGAAATAAGCTGTGTTTCACTAACCTCAGCTTTCTTCTTCAGAGAAATATGTGCCACTCCAGAGGGGACTGTATAAAGGCCTGTGTGCAAATTAGGACCTATGTGGTGGGTTTAATAGCTGCAAAGTGCTATGTACAAGGACGTTGCATGGAGCTGAATTTCATCTGCAGCTGTGCTAATAAATTACTATTTCTTAAACTTACTGTGAAATGTGACTATGGCATTCCTGGATAATTTCTTCGATTTTTCCTTTGGTGTATATTTACAAGGTCCCACTGAAGAACACTCTGAGTAACTCTTTATATAGGTGTCTCTTATTTTTAAAAATGAAATTCCTTGACTTTCAAGAACATTTTTCTAAGGGTAAAGAGCATACATTCCATAAAGTTTGTGCTAGTTGGTTCCAGATGCTCTAGCTTACGCCTCCTCTTTTCTAACAAATGTTTTCCCTTTACTCTCAGTAGTAAAAGGAATGTTTCTCCCTTTTCATCCATTCTCTTTGGCTAAAAGGCAAAAAGGAAACTTATCATTAGCATATGGTGGAAAAAAATTACTGCATGCATCCCTCCGGCACTGCTCATTAAAAGAATACACAGAAATGGCTCGAGTGGGGGTAATGTAATTGGTGTGTAACTCACTATTCCCTGAATATGTACTTTCCCCTTGCAGTAGAAAAATTGAGAAGTATTTGCTTTGTTTAGAGGATGGAGCATATGGTGTTCAAGAAAACAAGCCTTGAAACAAAGGGACATGCTTGCAGCACCACGTGCAGAGGAATTAAATGTTACTTGTTAGCCAGTGACGGGAAATATGCATCCCACAGCCATCACCAGAGCAGAAAGAAGGGTTGTTAAGAGCATACACATCCCTAATGAAAGCTAAATACAAACTAGAGCTAATATGTATGTCTTATATTGGGTATCACAGTCAGAATAGTTTTAATCATTGAGCACCAGGATATTTTGGATTGACTAAAATAAAATACATGTTTTTCTGTTAAAACCATATATTGAAACCAATTAATGTCTGATACGCAGCCAGTGAATGCTTGTAAAAATACTTCACCAGGAAAAATAGTGCTGCATCCAAGTATTGGAAAGAATAACTTATAGAGTCTTTTTGTTTCGAAATTCATTCATTCATTATGAATAACCTTGGGGTCCAAGATCATAATTGCAGTCTTGTCTAAAGACCCCTGAGCCTCCATTACAAACAAAGCAGGAATTTGGATGCTGTTCCTGTGCTCCAGGTGTAATTTGGACCAGCCACTTTAGGGCTGGCCTTTTTAAAGATACCAGTTTGCTGGGTGACTCTTCTTGGAACATCTCAGAACAAACATCTAAGTAATGAGGCACCTAAACTTAATGACCTTTTGTGAAAATTTGACATTTTACAGCTCCTTATCGCCTTAAGCCAATGGGGAAAAGACAGTTCTATGTAAATCACTATTACATTTGTCCTGGGTAAAAATGGG
This sequence comes from Aquila chrysaetos chrysaetos, assembly GCF_900496995.4. NCBI lineage: Eukaryota > Metazoa > Chordata > Aves > Accipitriformes > Accipitridae > Aquila > Aquila chrysaetos. The sequence continues at coordinate 49,403,059 of NC_044004.1, read as the reverse complement.
ACCTCTGTGTGTGTACACTACTTTATTAGAACAATCTAAGGTCTTTACAGAAGCAGTCAGTCTCCAGGTGTTGGTCTTCATTGGCCCACAGGTCCCAATCATTCAAAACCAGTTCTTCATCTGAGTTTCCCTTCTAAGGGGATTTTTGAAGCCTACGACAGGAGACTGTGTATGAGTGAACAGGAAAATTCCCTGTCTTGAAATGGCCCCAACCAAAGTGATCACTGATACGTTTTAACTCAACTTTTTGGCATCACTGAGGAGATTTAGCTAATTGTACTAAAACCTTGTCATCTGTCCATGTTCTTATTTTAGTCTCTGTCTGTATGTTCCCACAGTACTGCCCCTTTCATTGTCTTCTCAGTTGAATAAAAATCCGCAGTTTAAAAGAAGTCCATCGCTTATGAAAAAACATTTTACTGGTTCCCTCACACAAGAGGGAAGTTGTGAACACTTTGATTTGTGAAGGCCAAAGAGGTAGTTATGTTGATGGGCGCTGAGATGGCATACATGCCAAAGAGTAAGAACAATCCCTTCTTGTACTTAGAATTGTGGATATGTTACTGAGATGGTTCTTTGAAGTTGTAGCAGTGATAAGAACTCTTCAAAATAGAAATCTATGGATCAAGGATGTAATAAATGCATGTGTTGGCATTTAGGTCCTGACTGATTAGTCCTGTCTAACCTGATTTCTTATGTACTTTGTGTTCAATTTTAGGCACCAAAGGAAGAAACAAAGGGGAATTTACAAATCTTCAAGGTGTAGCTGCATCTACAAATGGAAAAATATTAATAGCAGATAGTAACAACCAGTGTGTGCAGGTATGAGGATATGCCACTTCCAGTATTTTTCTTTTTCTCCCTGCCCCCACACCTCTGCCTTCTTTGTAGTCCAGGAAAGACACATTTTGTACAAGTCAAGCAGATACAGAAAATACAGAGGAAGCTCAACTTGTTTGTCGTCCATTATCATTCCATCTTCTTGACCTGCAGCTATGTTTTTCAGATCTACACTATATCTAGTATGTATATAGGAGTTTATTTCCCTTCCTTATGATATTTGACAATGAATGAAGAAAACAAGTGGTGCAATAATCTGGAAAAATGCCTTTTTGTAAATACCATTTTACATTGTAAATTTATCGCTCCATGTTTCCAAATATAAATCTAGGGCAAGGTGCCACAAATACAATTTCTTAAGCAAATACAAATACAAAAATAAACATGTAGATGTCATTTTCAAATGGCTTTTAGTCTACTTAATTGACTTTTCTGTCTGTTATCATGATCAAATCTTTTCTGTGGTAGCACCCCCGACACCCATGATTTCTTGGCTTCTGTAACCTGTGTTAAAATCAAGCTGTGTTTTTTCTTTGCTCGCCATGTATCTTTTTTACCATTAACAATTTGTAATCACTCTTCAGGCTGTCCATGTGGTAGCAACGAACAAGGCAGCAGTGTGTGGCTTGTTCTTCAGTGTGTGAGAATCAGCAAGCTACATGCAGTAAGAACTTGTTTCCAGGCCTTTTCAAAGAGACAGAGTCAAATATTTATCAGCACCCTCACACTTTGTAATTTGCAGCCACTTCAGAGGAACTTCAGTGTCTAATTACCTGGCTTGGGGACACAACCGGTGGACTGAATTTTGCGTGGCTAAAACATCTCTTAGGAGATGGCCTAGTACTTATCCCTAAGTCAAATAATTAAATTTTGAAATTCTCTTTTAGCTTCTATTCCTATCTTTTCTACAGACTTAGTGTTTGACTGTGGCCGAGTCACACAGTGCCTCAGTTTCCTCATTTCTAATATGGGAATAACACCACTTCCTTCCAGCTGAGAGGGACATTGTAAAGCTTAATTCACTAATGTTTGTAAAGAACTTTGAGATCACTGAAGAAACAGTGCAATGTAAGTGCAGAGAACTTCTTTATTTTGAAATTAGAGTCCAGATGGAAGCCTCTTCTTAAATTAGAATCACTTTCACTTTCAAATATGGACCGTGTAAAAGTGCTTCATGTTCCTAACTCTCTTCCTGACTGTAGTGTTCATTAGTGACTTGCTAAAATCTAAGCTCCAAGAAATAGATGATGTTATTATGTAGACCTAATTTTAAAATGAATGTTTTCTGTTACAGATATTTTCCAATGATGGTCAGTTCAAAAGTCGTTTTGGCATACGAGGAAGGTCTCCTGGCCAGTTGCAACGGCCAACAGGAGTGGCTGTGCATCCCAGTGGTGACATCATTATTGCAGATTATGATAACAAATGGGTTAGCATATTCTCATCAGATGGAAAATTTAAGGTATGGGTTACCATGTGAACTCTCCTGAGCTTTCTCTGTCTTACAAAGGAATGCAAAGTAATGGGTTTTTTTGTCAAGAAACTACATAGTTTGGTTGTAACTTAGTCCAAATTCCATTGTTGTGATGTGGAAACCCATGACACAGCCACGTTGTAAAATTAATAGGAAGAGGTCACAGCTGTGATGCTAATGTTACACCAAATAGAGACGATATGTTCCATTTTACAGTTGTACATACTAGGTGCTTGGATGCCTTTCCGTAACTTATAGTGAAGGATAGCTAATGTCATCAAGTCTAGATGGACTAGCTCAACAACCTTCATATCATTAATATTCTGATTATGCAGAAATGTGTGTGCATATATGTATATACACACAGATACACATAAAAACTTATGAGGAGGACATAAGGCTCTTCAGTGACATATGGAGGAGAAAAATAAGGTAGCAGACTGATGATGACTTCTTCTATTTACTCCATACATACCAGCCGGAAAACCTTGAATAACATGAAGACACCAAAACAAAACCAAAGAAAGATGTCACTTAGTTAAGAATCCAAATACTCTGAGTAACCTACGTGTGCTTTAAATAATTATTAAAGTCTTTAATGTGAACTGGCTTGATCTGGACACAGAGCATGGAGGGCTTGATTTCCTTCCTTCTCAAGACATGTTGTAAATCCAGCACTTTGGATGGTGCCAGCTCTGGAGGAAAAAGCCATGGCTCTATATGCTAGCAGCAGGGACACAGGTACTGAAAAAAATTAATTATTAAGGTAGTTACTCTGACATGGAGCCTAGCTTTGTTTTTAGTCAATATTTTTGTTGGATTGCAAGAGCTGTGTAAAGTTGCCAATGTTTGTGTGGTTAATACAAGTTAGTGCATCGAACTTTATAGTTCTTGGGACTAGACTGATTAAATGAGAGATGAAGCATCAATGATATAAAATATTTTTAGATTCAATGCAACAGGCTATATTTATGACAGAAAAATATACAAATGTTTGTAGAAGCATTTTATATGTGGAGGGCAGGCATAATCACATAGTTGAAGCACAAGACATGGATATCACAGATCTAGCCTGTGGGAATCTGGGCAAAGCCTTGTAATTTCTTGTGTGTTGGCAATGGTAATTCTTACAGAGGCTTTGTCAGATTAAACTGGCCAACGCTGTGCTAAGATATACAGAGAGTTAGATAAAGGGATAATGGTGTTTCCCTTCAAAGGACTGTGCCTTTGTCATTGTATACGAACTCTGATGCAGGTGGTCCGCCAGTTGTTAACTCTGTTATCGGGGGCTGTTTTGAACTTTAACTATTTTTGTTGGTGTCCCCTTCTTTCTGTATTTGCTTACACTTACTCTCCCTTAGCAGCATTTTAATAGTCACGTGAGCCAGAAGGCAAATTTCCCCTGGAGCCAGGCCCAGGCATCTCACTGATTACGGCACTGGGCTGACTCACCCCAGCAACCTCCACTGCCAGGCAGAAAAGTGTCACCTTCCTCAGTCACTGGTAGCAACAAAGACAGAGTTCTGTTTTCTCAAGGCTGTAAAACTTGCATAATGCAGAGGTGGACAAACCCTAATCTAAAGTTACACCAAAACACGAGTGTCTTAAAGTGAAAGGCTGTATTATCCTGTGAATGATAACGCCTCAAATAGGGTCTTAGGAATTGGGGCATCTGTTTCTGGCTATGCCATGGGTCTCACAGGTGACTAGTGATCTTCCATTTCACTTCCCAGTGCTTTATTTTCCTCATCTATAAAAGGCAGATAACAGTGCTGGCTTCCTCTATAAATTACTCTGAAATTCCTTAGGAGAACTGTCATAGAAGACATGTTGCTAGAGTAAGGAGAGAATGCATGGTGAAGCAGCAGTATCAGCTTCTGTGGCAGTGGTGGTGTTCAAATCTAGTGAAGGAACTGGAGAACAGAGCCAAGAGAATGATTTTTGGCCTCTGAGGAGAGAATTATGTTCTTTCTAGTCTTGAAGGGTTGTATCTAAGATAGCTTGTTATCAGCCAAACAGGGCTGCAAGTCAAGATCAAGTTTAGATGAGTGGGCAAACATGAAAGGAAACATTTTATCTGTCAGACTTTATTTTTTCTTGTCTCATTAGAAGAATTAAGAATGGAGCTGCTTGAAGCTGGTTGCATGTTCAGATAGGAATAGTTCTGTGGACTGTGGTTAAGTGGTCACATTTGAATTAAGATGGTCACGTGAATGATAAATCCATTTATGGTGTGACATTGCAATGTGTGACAAAGCTGTATCTCCGTATTAGGGAAGTTCTCAAACAGAAAAAGATTGTGTGTTGAAAGTCTGTAAATTAATTCCTGACAATCATGAACCTTTCAGACAGCAACAAGATTGGTGGAGTTAAACATAAAGCCCTAACACACCTACTTCTACAGTGGAAAAGTCTTTATAAATTCTTATATAGGCTAGCTGATTTTTTTACCTGTAGGAATATCACACAGTAGAATATTTTCCATCTGGGTAGGGTGACTTTATAAACATATATTTGAAAACCAGTCTAAATTCATAAGAGCCTATAAAATAAGGGACATAGCGTCCTTGACTGAATTCAATTAAACACATTATTTGTATTAAGGGTTCAGATGATTCATTATACTTTATTCATTTCTAATGGCAGAAAAGTCTGAAAATACTTCCATTCATACACTTAACAGGAATGACTGGGTTTCATAATGTTCTGTTCTAAATAATCAAACCTATAATTCTAAGAAACCTTCTGAAATAAAAATATACAAAGCATATGTTCAGCCAGACCCAGTAATGTGTCATCAGCATATTTTGATCTAAACTGGAAACAGAGATTTTTAGTAAAAAGTACTGCAAACTCTAGCTAGGCATAATTTATTGCTGCCTGCAAATTATATTTTAAATCCTGGCCCAAGAATAGTGATTTTTATTACTCTTCTCAGCACTGAGTGCCCATTAATGTAGTACGTGATTTATTCATTATTTTTTTCCATATGTATTTATATGGGCAGGAAGACACTGTACTCATAAGCCTGAGTCATTTTTCCATAGGAATCCTGAAAGATGGTAAAGAGGTGGTGCAATGCACAAGCAGACAAACACACGGGCATCCCAGAAGAAAGAAGGGAATATGATTTAATCACCCCAAAGGAAATAAATCTACTGATTTGCATTTGGTTTATGTTTTTGCTGCTTTGTTGTTATGCAATCCAAATACATTTTGTAGGTCTGCTCATATCTTTCCCCTGGTGAACACAAAGTCATTTTTAATAGTTCTCCCTGGGGATATTTTAGCATGATTTAATTAGGTGGGTTTTGCCTAAATATATAGCAATTTATAACAGCATATGTACCTGAACATAAACCAGACACATGATCATTGCACGCTGGCTAAGCATAGTCTTGAAGCTGCAGGATTTACTCCCTGGAGTTTTCTTTATTTGAGACTGAAAGAGGTTGTGTAGTAATGCTGGTGACTTTGTACCCGACAGCCTCAGGGAACCTAGATGGCTTTATTTTGGGATGGCTCCTATTTCTACCTGCAACCCCACCCATGAGAATGTACTGTGGAACAGGAGCATGGGGCTTGCTAAGGGTAGTTGAGCTCCTTCAGATACTAACATGGTTGGTTGCTTTGAAAACATTAGGGAATTGAGAGAAATGAGTCAGGTAATGGATCTTCTCCATACCCTGTAATCTGTCCCACCTTGATAGTTAGTCACAGACTAATAGAGCTTCAGCTACCCCTCACCACTTGCAGGAGGTAGGGGAGAGGTGCAGAGAAGTCAGAAGTATTGCTTGTTCTAGGTGGTGATCTGTCCCACCCTGCAAAGGCAGTGATGTGAAAAATGGTCTTGTTTCATAAAGAAGACAAATATCTCAGTATCTATTTCACTTAAATTCCAAAGGAAACAGGAAATCATGTTCTCTGCCAAAGAGATGGACCTCAGTTTGTAGGATGTGTCTCTCTCAAATTACTACAGGATCTGAAAGTTCTGGGATCCATACTTTGAACACAGCCTGTTTGGTGGATTGCGTGTCCAGCACAGTAAAGAGGCTGGCAGGAGACCAGACTTTTGGAACCAACCTGGATAACTGCTTCCAAATCTGCCCCTCATTTAAAAAAAACAACCAAAACCAGAAAGCAAGTTGCTGCATTCCAACAACAAAACCCCCAAACAATTAGGTCATATTTGTATAAACTTTTTCTAACTGAAAGGTCAAAACTCAACTGTTTTTATGTAGATTAAACCAGTTTCTAGAACCTCTGCTTGAAAAAAAGAGCAGAATGGTGAAAAATGTGAAATGGGTTGCAAGGTGATCCTAGAATCTTCTTGGGTATATGCCCAGGTAGGTCATGGGTCCTTTAGAGGCTTTGCCTCAATTTCTGCTTTCTCTGGGCTGTATGGGATGCTGTTGCTTAGATCCCCTTCTTTTTGATCCTACTAAAGAATGCTTCTAACATTTTCTGAGTTATTTTGACAGCTCTCTAGCCATTCCAAATAATTCACTGTGTGTGAAATCCACCTCATCTCCACTGAAGGTTTTTCCATTGATACAATATGGAATGTTGTATATAATTCCCCTCCTGTTGCTGATTATGCTGGCAGATGTTTTTGGTAGTCACAAGGCCTATTTACAATTATGGAAATAATTTTATTTACCTAAGGCAGGAGCAAGCTTTGATTTGTTTAGTGTTTCAAAGATTACTTTATTTGCTGTTTGGCAGCACGATCCTATCTCCTTTGCAGGTTTCAGCTGACACTTCATGTGTCTAAGCAGTAAATGAAGCAATCCCACGTGGATCTGGTGGAAGATATAGAGGTTAGCCTGAGCTTTAGCTCTGCTCAAATTCTTTCCAAGAGCACTCAGAAGCTGCATGGTGCCTCATTCACCCAAGAAAGGCAACACAGGACGTCATAGCCTACATCCCACCCAGCTCTGATGCTCCAAGTATAAGCTCTGACTGCCTTGATGTAGCAGGCAGTGGTAAAGGCATGTTTCCCCGTCCATAACCAGATGGTCACTGGACTCAGAAATAGCTTGCAGTAGGAGGCAGAAGTCCTTTATGCCTGTCTGCCTATCCTGCTGGTACACTAGTGCTGGCTATACAGCCATTTGTAATGGTTCCTGACAGATGCTGTAGTTTATCAAGACACACAAATCTGATGATTGCGTTTCTCATGAGTTGTATATTTGGACTCAGTTGCTGAGGTGGCAGATTTTCTACTCTATAAAGGACATACAGAAAGCAGTCTTTTTTCAGCTGACGAACAGAATTATGAAGTACACAGTAAGAGCTGATAAAAACAATCACTTACCAATGGGAAACTTCTGATGACAAAAATGTCTCTCCAACCCGCTGTCTGCCTGTAATACACTCTGAACTGTACTAACTTACTTCTATCATGCCAATGTATTTTCCTGTTTTGTGTTTTCCCTTTTAGGCCAAAATTGGGTCTGGAAAGCTCATGGGCCCTAAAGGTGTTTCTGTGGATCGTAATGGACACATCATTGTAGTGGACAATAAAGCATGCTGTGTCTTCATCTTCCAGCCAAACGGGAAAATAGTCACCAGGTTCGGTAGTCGAGGAAACGGTGACAAGCAGTTTGCAGGTACACTTGATGGTAATATGTAAATCCCCTCTTCTTGCCTCTTCTGCTCACATTTGCATGATGTTTGAGCATGTTGAAGACGCTACATCCTACTTGTTTTTCCTGTGGGGGAAAGGTTCTACTAAATGTACAGCTCCTGTTCACTTCACCCTTTGTTTAATTGGTCAGGAAGACTGCAACATCTGTTCTGCAAATGTAGCTGTAACCAGATTGTTTTATCTACCTCTCTGTGCCTGGAAGCATTTCAGATCAGTGACCCAAGACTGATCTTAACTAGCATTTTATAAATGCTTTGTAATGCCCGCACTCTGCTGTTCATGATAATCAGCTCAAACACCTGCTTTGTGTTTTCAGTGATCAGATACACATTAACCAATGCCCTAGGTGGTATCTTCCCATTAGAAAATGAGTGTAATGGGATAGTGTTAAGACTGAGATCAGGAAGACGTAGTTAGGCAAATGGAAAATGCCTGTTTGAGGAAATTGCCACTTACATTCAACTGACTGTTTGCACATGGTGTCTTTCAATTAGAACATGCAATTAAGTTTAAAGAAACCCAAACTGATATATTTTGAGTGCATAGCTGTCCTTTCAAAATTTGAAATGAAGATGCCAAATTACATATGCAGGTCATTTTGCAGGTGTTGGGTCACTCTGAATAAGTAGTTATAGATTGGTCTGATGGTCTGACTGGTTCACAGCATAAGAGAGAAATACCATCAATGGTGTAACTGCTTTCATCTGACTTGAGATCTCTTGCAATGTCTTATGGCACAAGTGCCATATATATATAACTTATAAGAGCTTTGGGTCTAATACAGCTAAGTGTCACCAACATTTTCTGGGTATGTCCAATTTCTTTAATTTATAAAGATTTATAAGAATACCTCCTGAAAATAAGTGTGCGAATACTCTGTAACAGTGCATTTGAGAAATGTATCACCTTTTCTTGGTGGTAAGCTACATAAAACAGGTGAATTGTCATTACTTGAGTGTTTTCAGTGTAAAGGTTTTCACTCCTTTTATAGTTTACACTGATGTACTGTGAAAATTAAACTGAGTTCTGATCTGTTTAATAACTCAAAATAGGACCAAGTATTTTGATTCACATACTTGCCTGTTTCCAAGCTACCATTTCGTTTTATTCAAGTTTGCGCACATAGTTCAATACACAGAATAAAGCAAAAAAATACACTTTTTTCCCTGTGTTCTTCTAAGTAACTTTTGTATTTATCCTAAAACTTGGTTGCTCAAATGCTTGTAAGAAGTGAGCACACAAAGCAGAGACACTTTCAATTAAGACTTTACATTAACTTTTTTGAGAACTATTTTCAGTGTATACACAACTTTATGCCTAAGCACTACACGTTTTGTCTTGTTAATAAGCACATAAATATCTACATGGTCATCAGTATATGAGAGAAGAAGGAATGAACAATGCTTATTGATAACAGTGACAACTGGTTGAAAAAGAAATTCTTCATGTTTACAAAAAGGCATGCTGAGCTTTTTAAAACATGAAACAAAATTACTCTTAATTTGAAATTGATATTCCCAGTTTGACAATTATTGCTCAGAAGCCAAATATAATATTCTGGCAGGCTGAATAATTTTTTTTATTTAAGCAAACTTTTTTATTTAGTGGTATTATTTTTATTATTTGTTTTTCTTCCTCTGCATTGCAGGTCCTCATTTTGCAGCTGTAAACAGCAACAATGAAATTATCGTTACAGATTTTCATAACCATTCTGTCAAGGTACTGTCAATTAATGGCAACTTGGAAAGCTTTTTATTTTGTCATGGTACTTTCTTAGGGAAAATAAAGTATTGTTAAAAACAAAGAGATCACACTCTGTATGTATGAGGTCTGATATAAAGACTGCACATTCAGAGACCTTTGCATGCACTACATTGCTTAATGGAGATATAATCCGTTGCTTTTGGTGCCACTATAATGTTCTCTGATTCAGTTGCTTAAACATAAGTTGTACCTGAGATAAATAATATCAACTTAGTTATTTTTGTTAGCGCTCTGCCAAACCTGTTACTTACCCTATGTTCTTTCCTATTTTAAGTAAGTCTGGTAACTGCTTTTGAATTTCCCAGTAAAAGCTTCCCACATTTCTAGTTGAATAAAATTATAACAAAGTAAAGATACCTGACAATCTTTAATTCCATACCTGTAAGCTTTAAGATTACTGGATCCATTTACAACCTGATACTCTTAACAACTGTGTAACACAGACCATCGGTTTTCACCCAGTACCTCCTGCACTGGGCAGAACTGGCCACTAGTCCTTACACCTATGGGACGTCCTGATTTGTGGCCTGTTAAACAGTCATGGTAAGATAGGGTGGTATATTTGTTTGTCCCAATAATAAACCAAAGCAAGGATACATGTTGAGATGTCATGTGGTGGAAAATGTATATGAAGGAGCTACAGGCCATTTCAGAAATTACTCACCTATGCTTGTTTGTTTTCAGGGTGTGACATTCCTTTTCAGTCACTTTCTGCGCTCTTTTTCCCTCCCTCAACACGCAGCAGCAGCAGCAGCAGGAGGACACAGGCAGCAGAGCGCTGTCCTACCCGGGTTCTCAGGCCATGTGTGCCAGTCCCACACACCGGTGAAATCCCTGGGATTTTACCTAATGGCTGCCTGTTCTGATTGAACACAAAGATGAACCCTCAGTCCAGTTCTTCAGTGTTCATAATTGCAATGATGAATCTTATATATCCACCTGAAATAGGCAATCGCTGTCTAAGCATAGACACCCTCATGTCCTGAGCAGTGCTGAATCATCTAGTTTTTGAATGAAGACCTTGCTCTTGTATCCTTTTGGAATTAGAAAGGAAGGGGCAGCTCATGTGGTTTGGATTACAACAAAGAAACCGAGACTGCTCCAGGAGCCCTAAAGCAGATTGTTTACGTGGTTTAGCAGCAGGAGGCCTATGAATCCATAAATTACCCTTCTACCAGCAGGATTTACCGTGGTAACAAGAATGCCTGGAGAGAGTTAACAAGGGCAAACTAAAATGAAAAAAAGCAAGTGAAGAGATGTAAGAAGTGTGGCATCTTAGCAAATTTATAATTATTGCGTTCCTAATGAGAACAGAGCGTTCCCGTCTGTCTCTGGTGTGACTCAATGGGATAAAAATGTTACTTGTTACAACTTGGTACTAACTGGAAAACATTCTTATTTTTGTAGTGTTCTCTAAATTGGTACAGATAATTGTTGACACTCTGGAGAGTAATTTATAATCTGGGTGATGCTGTTATCTTTTGTTAGATGGTGGGGAAAAGAGCAGAGAGTACATTTCATTTTAAATAACAAATACATTTATAAATAAATAAATTTCACTCTTACGGGTCCCAAAGCCTCTTCCTGCCACCAGTGTCCTGAATGAAACATCCTCACTCGGCAACATTATCCTTCCTCCCCCATTAACCTTCAAGCGCGTTCCTTCCTGCAGGCATCTTCTATGGAAAATCCTACTCAATGTAGTCTTCTCTCTAATTCAGTCACTCACCATCCCCATTTTAACCCAGGGAGAGAGCAATACATCTTTGCCTGTTTTTTTTATTAGTTGGCTTTTTTCTACTTTCTTTAATCATCTGACGCACCAACCTGGTACTTCATTAATTTTCTCCCCCAAATGCTTTTTCTCTGTTCACTGTGAGTAATGATTTCCTCACATCTTCCCCTTCTTAGCACTTCAGTGCACTTGGCGCTCGTCAGGTCTTTGCATTTTCTTGTGCAAGCCACAGCTGGTCTCTAAGAACGCTGTTGGACCTTGTGGCACAGCTGGGCCTGGGCCCAAGATGGACCAAAATAAATAGAGATGGCTATGGTAATATGTAAATTACACATCCTCTATCTCACTTGGTTCCATTGGTGCATCGAGGTCACTGACAGAATAGTCATTGACTGGTTCCATCTTTCTGCTATCTAAACCTGTTAACATCACAGAGAATTCAGTTGCTGAACTGTCTATACAGAGAGCAGCGTGCCATGATTCTCAATATGTGTTAAGATTATGCAAGTCAGAGAAGAGTGTATCTGCTCAGTTGTGTTTCTGTAGGACTGACTCCCAGTGCTGTATCTGCACTCAGCTCTTCTTGAAAGATGCACAAGCTGCAGAAGGGTTCCTGGGCACCTCCACCTCTGTGTCTGAGCTCTGTGTGTGTGTATGTGTGTGTGTGTAGTAGATTACTAATATTTGATACGATGCCATATTCAGGTTTTTGTTTTAACCCATACAGGTATTTAACCAGGAGGGAGAATTCATACTGAAGTTTGGATCAAATGGAGAAGGAAATGGACAATTTAATGCACCAACTGGAGTAGCTGTAGATTCTAATGGAAATATTATTGTAGCGGATTGGGGAAACAGCCGAATACAGGTAGAAATGTCTGTATTTCAAAGGTGCTTGATTAGGAAAACTAATGGATTGATAACTGGCCATTGAAGTCTTCAGACTTCCCAAGAAACAGGATAGCAGCATTGGAAGTGATGTGGTTTCTAACACAACCTTTTATATGCCTCATTGCTGGTCTGTCCAGTTTTAGAACTGGTGGTGTCAGGTTGTGGACTCTCCAGTGTGACTGCTAGCAACTCTGATGGTTACTGTGACCAACGCTTTTGTCTCCAAGTAGTTCCCCAAAAGCTATTTGATGACTAAGGAGACTTGCAAGCATTGCTGAGATGATAGTAATTTATAATCACCAACAGAAGATTAGAGACATGGTGGAAAATATGAAAAAGCAAATGATCTGTATAGACCCTGAGGCAAATGCAGCAGATTTTTATCATCTTTTTTAAATGTTGAGAAAATATTCTGCTTTTAAGTTATGAGAGTTGCACTCTTTTTATCTTTCAAGTGCTAATCACAAAGGCTTCTTATTTGCCAAAGAACATCTATTAAATAACTAAGTGTATGTATTATTTTCACTGAATATAAAGATGAGGGAGCTGCTTATGAGTTGTTCTCAGGAAGCACTGTCAACAGTGTAAACAAATTCCTGGTTTTCTATGTGTGGGAACCTAAGAGTCATGCTAGCCACAACAGGAATATTTGTTAGGAAAACAAGGTGTTGGTTGAGTTCCTGATTGAGTTTGATTTATTGTAGTTGGCTATTTTTAGAACAAGGAACAGTCGAGTGCTCTTTTTATTATTATTTCATTGCATGTTTAATTCTTGCCAAAGATTCTGGCAGCGTTAATTAGTTCTTTTTAATAAGAAAATACATTTGTATATAAACTTGTATATTATGAGAATAACAGATCAGATTCTGCCCTTGTTTATTCTAGTGTATGTCAGCCGTTTCAGAAATGAGAAGTATAATGGTATAATTGAGAGCAGACTTGTGTCCGCTATTTTTCTTTTTTATTCATAACTTTTATTCTGTGCTTTCTCACCCTCAAAGGTTTTTGATGGAAGCGGATCATTTTTATCCTACATTAACACCTCTGCTGACCCCCTTTATGGTCCCCAAGGTCTGGCCCTTACTTCAGATGGCCATGTTGTAGTTGCAGACTCTGGAAATCACTGCTTCAAGGTCTATCGATACTTACAGTAGCAATGAGCTCTGGAGCTGGATAATCGTCCACCCTTAAGAAAAGACTGGTCCTAGAGATCCAATGCAGGATATCTCCTACTTTGAGTTCATTTTTAATAATGAAGGAGTCTCTTACGGACTTCTCATGTTAATTTCCAAACTTACCTTGTTTACATAGGACTTGCACCTCTTACGTTTCTCACTGAACTTTTTGTTGTAAGGGTTAATACACAAAATCCTCTTTAACTGAATTAATAAAGACAATGTGATATTAAATGCAAACTGCAACTTATGGAACTGGAATTAACTAATCAGGCAAAAATGAGAAAAATTTTGAAGACTGCGAAGGGTAGCTCCTCCTCAGAGCTTCCAAATTTGAAGAAGTATCATTGTTATGCATTATTTAACCCAGAGGTGATCCTGGGAATCTTCTAGATCTCATTATCATGGTAGGTATTACACTTTTAACATTCTTCAGTCTTACTATCTATAACAAGTAGGTCCTTTTAGTATAAGGTTAAGTCTCACAAAATCCGTCTAGCTCTAACCGTCAGACCTAACACAGCTCAACGTTTAGCACTATGAGAATCAATGCAAATTCCCTACTCATGTGGGATTAATGAAGGATTGTTTCATGTGCTTGTTTTTCACTCTTCCTCTTGCTCAATGTGCTGGAAGGACTTTGCAGAGACCTGACATTTCTAAAGCTCTGGAAAAACTTAATTGTAGTGATACATTAATGAGAGCTGAATTTCTGTGTAACGACAGACCTTTTGACACCAAACTAGTTCATTAGGATCAGGGTTATTACAATGTCAACTCAATTAACCTCATGTGTGCCACTCTTTCATATGTGTTCATTGCCATGTTTCCTTAAGGCAACTCATTGTATTAACCAATAAAATAAAATGCAGCATCACACAGGACAGAAAGCCAGAGAGGTACCCCTATGGAGGACCTACATTATACAACCAAAGGAACTGTGGTAAACAGAGGTTGTATAGGAAAGCCAAGGGTTACCAAAGCTATTTGTTTTTACATGAGAAAAAAATACATTACAAATAAGAATGAATTTGAACCAATTCCTGAAGTCCTTCATCAAAGGGAATTTTGTTAGAGGACAAAATAAGGACTGTGAGATTTGTTCCGATTTGTTTGTGTGTATGTATGTATGCCTGATTGCCACAAAAATAAAAAAAGGTAATGTAGGTTATTTCAGCAAACTGGAACATATGTATGCCATTGGACAATGGCAGTACTCTGAAAAATGTCCCTCCTTCTTCCTGCTGGATCTCTCTACTGTGTTCTTTGTTGAAGTATTAATTTAATTGGAAATGCTTACAATCATATGACTTGGTTCTGTTTTTAATGTTGTTTTTTTAAGCGTGAACTCGTCCTTTTTAGAGTAGCATTGGCTTTATTCTTATTTCTAAATCCAGTGGTCAAAGGATGAATTGCTACCATAGCCTAATATAGGTAGAGTAGTGCTCACTCTTAAACCTCGTTTGACGAGCTGGTGAGCTTGCTGCCAATGCCTACAATAGCCTGGGAAGTACTGTCTTTCTTTTCTCATTTTTAGGGCCTTGAAACAAAAGGGCATTGGGTCAGGAACAGGGGAATATCTTAAGCATGTTTGCAAAATTGAAAGAAATCTTTGTTAAATTACTTGTTATAAGTATTTGTCTTATTTCTAAAAGGTTGTTGTTTCAATGACTTTGAGAAAAACTAATGGGTTTTTTGTAAAGATGCATTTGACTTGTAAAAATGCAGACCCCAAAATTCTTAAATGTGGAGTTTATCTGTTTTTTAATTACTGTTCTTTAAAGATGTTTCCTCTTTTTTCCCTTGTTTATTTTTTGCACATAGAGCCAATTTACAAATTCTCGTGCAAAGAAAAGTTTGCTCATTTCATTTGAATAAATATTTTGTGTATAAGGCTTAAGGTTTGGACTATATAATGCAGCTAAGAAACTGGTGGTAACATTTTTGAGATGATAAAAATCAAGTCTGTCATTACCAAGAGAACAAAATATCCTTTGCTTGAACTGAGTTTGTCCTAAAATGCAGAATCTCAGTCATTACACAATAAACTGTCCTATCAAAATTTAACAAAGTTGTAGACCAAATTTTCTGATGATCAAGTAATTTCCTCTAAGTGTCCTTATACGCAACCTTCTGGCAAACAAACAATTTCTGACATTGGAATGCCCTTAAATGGCTAATTTATCAATGAAGAAAAGGTATGTAGCATTTTAACTGTATTTATTAAGAAGGAAAAGAGGTTGCATGGGTTATTTGAGATAAAAACGTAAAAAGAAAATGAGAAATGTGCTGTTGCTGTCAGTTATGGATACTATTAATCCAATCTAGTTCCAAATTTGGATTTTTATAATAACATTTTGCTAAACTTGCATGGTTTCCACTCAGGAAACATTGCCAAATCCTCTGTTGCCAGGATCTCTGAGAACCATAGAAATCAGACCCGAACCTATATATCAAAACATGTACTTAAGACTGTACTATTCCATGTACACACTTTTCTTCAAAAGATTTTCAGTCCCTTTGACTCAGCATTGTTTACCAGGATTGTATATAACCTGTGTCAGCCCAGTGCATCCTGATGAAATACAGAATTCTGCACACAACCCCCTTAGAACCCACCTAACAGCTATTAGGGGTGGTGTGGATTTTTTCTTAAGATTGAATAGTCTTTTGGGTTTTCAGACATTATTGAGGTTTCAGACATTATCACCAAAGCAGCACTTACTGCACATGAAAAATGTCACTAATTTGGAGTTCCTTCTGATAGCTAATGCTGCCAGCTACAATTTCAAATTCAGTGGCATAGGGCGTTCTCTTCCAAGGCCTGACCTTATCCGCCTGGCACTGGGAAACTGAGAAACACATTGCTTTTACGGTGTGCTTCTGAAGCCAATTTGGCTAAAATGCTTGGCTTACAAACCTTACAAAGAGCAACCAAAGCAGAAATTCTGTTCTAAAAAGCTGGCAGATTCTTTTCTCATCCAATTAAGTGAACGTCAAAATTGCACTACTTGATTTGCTGAGTTGTTAGCATTTATTAAAGGCTTTATAGGCATTCTGCTGCCAGATTTCAGGTATAACCAAATGTTCCCTTGACTTCCCTGGAATGCTAATTGACTAGGAGCACAGCATGAATGGTGAAAGTACGTGCTTCATTTAACTAATCTTCAACTCAAAAGTAATCTCAAAAGGTTATCAGATCTTGTGTAATTTGGAGCATTTTAGGACAAACTAGCCAACTATATTTTCATTGTTTTGTGAATAGAATAAAAGGATATGTTCAGATAAATCCAATATAAACAGTAGGGGATTTTTACATAGGCTAAACCAGCAGCAAGGTAGCTGAAAAAGAAAAGGAAAATGGTTTAGGCAAGCATTTGCCTAATGTAGATGGAGAGTTATTTATTAGTAAATGCTCTTTTGTTCTGTAAAAGCTAGAGGGCTTTCGATTTTATGTCGATATTTTTTATAAATAAGGATCTAGTGTTGCCATAATGAGAACTACAAGTGCCCAATATGTTGTGTTTGCTATAAAGAAATGACTTTCAGTTGTGGGTGACAGCTCGTTATGAAATCATGATGTACATTGAAAATTTTCTTTAAGAATTGTAAGCAGTGATTGTTTTGGCCTGTTTGTGGAGAGTGCGCGAAAGGTATTTGTGCTATGGAGTGGGAAGATTCCTAACGGGTTGTGTTATTTCCGATGAATGTACAGCACTTCAGTTGATGTTTGTGAGCAACACGGCCTTAACCCTGACACTTTTGCTTTGGCTTTATGACACGGGAATGTTCCCTAAGCTGCATAGTGATTGGCAGTAGCCCCTGTTAGAAATCTCTACCAGTTGATATGCTGCAGCTTTCCAATTGTAGGAGTGAGTCTGTCTTTTTTCTTGATTTTTTAAAAAAGTTTTTGTACATTCCATCTTTGTATGTCAATCTCGTATGTTTTGTGTACATGTAAGCCTTGCACTCTCTTAACACTCATAATGAAATATTCTTCTCACTTGGGGTTTTTTTGTTGTTGGTTTGTTTTTGTTTTTTTTTTAAATCCCTGTGAGGCTAAATACAAACTTTGTCTCCTTAAGGTCAAGGATGAAAGATGCGCATCAAAGTGTTTGTGTGTGTGTGTAGTTTTAGCTTCCTGTGTGCCACGGTATTCTTGATGCTTTAGCCGATGATTAAAAAAAAAATTACTCTGTCTTGGAAATGTAGGAAAACCAGAGTCAAATGTGTACCTTTACCACGCACAAAAATTTCAAATAATAAAAATAAAGCTTGTTTCCTCTGTTATTTTCATGACTGAGGATTTATTTTTCATATGTCTCATACACACTGTCCCTAAAAATAGCCCCATAATGCAGGAAGATGGGCAATTTTTTTCAAAAGGAACCCCTGACACCACAGGACACAAGCCAAGAACACTGTGTTGGTTTCAAGGGTGTTTAGTGTTTATGGAGACACATAGGAAAGAGGGAGTTGGGTCCTTCTTGGGAAGAAGGTGGGAACAGGAGCTTCCTTGTCTTCTCCCTTCTTCAGTTCAGTCATCAGTATTAACATTGTCGTTGGTGGCAGTAAGATTATCAGCAGTAAGCTTTTTCATTTGTATCATGGAAGTACATAGTATCTTTCAGCTATGCTGCACTACAACCTTTCAAGGGTCTGCTGCAGAAAACCAAATTTAAATTCTTGTAGAAGAACAGAAAATTTGCCTTAGGAGTTCAATCTGACTCCTTTCATGTAAGAACAATTTTTCATCTTATGTTAACTTTTTGTTTAGATAGTAAATATGTCTTCTTGGTCACTGGTAAACTCTCCAAAGTTGAATCCTTTGAGAACCCACTGTGATTGGGAACTCGCTCACAAAGTATGAGAGAATCTTCAGACGCATCATTTGGTTTGGAAGCAATCTCACTGGGGGGACTAGAGACGTCAGACTGGTGATGTGTGTTTGCTTGCCAGCAGGACACTCAGAAATGAGACAGCTGAAATACTGAGCAGCTACCCTTTTTCATGGATCTTTCCCCCAACCCCTCTAAAGGAATCAAAAGACTTTATTTGTCTGCCAGCTAAAAAAACCGCACAGCTTGAAGCACAGCAGTGTTGGTTTGACAGTCAGAGTTGCAGAGCATCCATTCCTTCCGATGCACAAAAGACCATGAGGAACGGAGGAAAAGGCACAGGATATCCTGGAAGACAGGCTGAGTAGGTAAGACTCTTGTTGCATTCCCAATCTTTTCTCACTGATGGGCTAGAAATTTTTTCTGTCCCCTGGATTATTACAGCAGAGGCTCTCCACCACTGAGCAAAATCAGACAGACAGGCAGGCAGGACATTGAGACTGGGGAACACTGCCCTTTACCAGGAAAACTCTGCAGTAAATGGCCAACTTCCCCTTTGGCCCTCCCATGGTACTTGTTTGAATACTGACTCAAATGCTGCAGCAGGATCTTTTAGAAGTTCTGTAAACCAGAATACAGAGCCCAGTCTCACCAATGAGAAACAACACCAGGGAGAGTAAGGCCAGAATAACGAAAGGTGCATGTATTTTGGGCACCCATCCTGAGATAAGCAGGATCTCTCTCTTCAGAGTGCTAACCACTCACATATCATTCAATGTTCAAAAGCGTTTCATTTTTCCTTAGGCTGAAGTTCTCTCTCACATCCAGCTGTGCTGCTCTGCAGTTAACCATCCCCATAGTTTTGCTGACAATTCATGTGAATCCTCCCTAATTTGCACCGGACAAAACTATCTTGGTGAACTGGAACAGTCAATGTAATTTCTGTGGAGAGATGTTCTCTCCAGGCCCCAGCTGTGCTGGTGGAAGAGATACCTGCCTCTTGCTGCTCATTGCTACCTCCAGTTGAAGGCTGCTGACCCTCAGATCTGTTGGCTAAGCTTGTTCTTTTAGTGAAATGCCTAGTTATGAAAAAATGTATTAGGATTTTATTAGTAGTAAATTAGTATTTAAGCTCCTCACCTCAATGAGTTGGTAAGTGCTTACTTCAGCAGCTCTGCTAGCAAAGCTGTGGAAGCAGTAAGTTTTGGAGGAGGGCCAGCTAGCATTTCTCATCGGATTAGATGCTTGCAGGGAGAATGACTGCTTACAGTCCAAACACTCGTCCGAGGCTGCAATGAGGCAGCAAATGCTGCAGAGACTGGCCTGTGTGCGTTACTCATGGATGACATTGCTTCCTGATACCCACCACAGACTGCTTGGACCTCGGAGGAGTTGGTAATCGCCTCCCGTGGGTGAGCATCTGCTAGAGCTCTCCTTGTCCTCCATCCTCAAGCTCTACTGAAGCACCTTTTTGCTGTCAGTCATACAGATGTTGTGGGAGGTAGCTGCAGGACTCAGAAGGTTTGCTATTACTTTTCTGGAAATAAATTCATCTGCTATTCAACTTGAATTCTTCCCTTCTGATGAAAAAATAGCACATGTAATTAAAGACTGCACTATGGTACGTATATACGGAAGGAACAAAATTAAAGTAGGACAGACAATTTTCATTCTCCTACTTCCTAACATTCCTGTCTGCCATTGCCACTTTAATGTCCTTTCAAAACAGAGTTCATGAATGTAATTCAATTACAGATTTGTAAGAGGAAAATGAAGGAGGGTACAAATTTAACCTTGTCTAAGCATAATTTAACACTGACAAAGCAATGTATTTTCTCTGCCTCAGGAACAGCAAAAAACTATTTTGGCTGGTACTGAAAAACCTTGGTCAGACACCTACCATAGAAAATTTCAGTCCAAACTGCTAAAGATTAAGAAAATCACAGGAAAATGAGAACAGCCTTCTAATAGAAAGGCACAGTTATGAGTCCCCCTTCCACAGTATTTCCATCCATTGTCTTGTTTTTGTATTAATAGTATATGAATAGCAGTTTTGTGAAGTATCACATTTAGACATTCTGAAGCCCATTAAAAATGTCAGACCTTTATGTATTTTAGGAGTCATTCATTCCACTTTATCCAGTAATGGAAAACTACCCTCCTATGACAAAGCAGGAGAGACTCCCGTGTATTCTCCCTCTGTTTGGGACCTCTTCCACCCAATGATCATTCAAGCTAGTTAGT
This sequence comes from Aquila chrysaetos chrysaetos, assembly GCF_900496995.4. Lineage (NCBI taxonomy): Eukaryota > Metazoa > Chordata > Aves > Accipitriformes > Accipitridae > Aquila > Aquila chrysaetos. The sequence continues at coordinate 49,382,448 of NC_044004.1, read as the reverse complement.
TTTGATCTGGTGCTGCAAAATTTGGGAGGTGTTAAGGAATCTCTTATTACAGAGTAAATCGGGCCTAGCGATTTGGCCATGAAAGGGCTTCAGGGCCACCAGCGCACTCGGGGCACCTGAGCCTGGCCATCTCCAGGAGGCATGGGTGGAGAAAACCTGCCGAGCCTCCTGCCCCACTATCGCCCAAGAGCATGACCTAATGTTTCGGACGCAGATGTGCCGGGCTTGTTTGGTTGCTGTGATCACGTTCGACTGCTGAAACCAGGAATGCCTTCCAGGTGTGTGCTCTGGCCATGTGCCGGCTCCATCCAGGGAGTGAGACCTGGGTGTTTGCTGCCAGTCTCCTTTCAGGTGTGACGGGGAGACGGGAGCAATGCTGCCTCATTGAGCGTGCTGAACAGAAGCCCCAAGGTACGTGCCCCAGGCTCGCTTCGGAGTGAGCGTCCCTCTGAACCCCTTCCTCCCTCTCCTCCTCCTCTTCTCCCAGCAGCACGTTCAGCTCTGACACCCACTCTGCCGCTCACACGTGTCGCTTGGAGAAAACCCACGCCACAACAGGTGCTTTGCAGATGTCGTAGCAACTGTTTGCTTGGCAGTGGTAAAAAAAGGAGTGGAGCTTGGTTTTATTTCAGGCTGTGAAGGGGCCCGCGTCCTGGGGGAGAGGAGGTCATGGTGACGGGAGGGAAACAACTCTCATGCGGAGTGTGGGGACATACTCACCGTGAGGGCCGGCCAAAGGAAGGGAAAAGCCGAGGGACGGAATATGAGCCCTCACAGCAGATGAGGAGGTGTGCCAACAGATTTTGTCGCAGGTTAGCGAGTTGAAAATGTGATGCGCAAGGAGGCATGAGAGAACAAGAAGCGTTGTGTTTTGTATGAATATTAAGCTTCATATTAATAATGTCCTTTCTAACTTGCATTTTTTAGTAATACGCTGGTGCACACAACGAGGAACAGGATCACGGCCAAGTCTGCGTGGAAGAGAACCTCGGGTTTCAGGAAAAGGGGCACCTTGCAAAGATGATGGAAAATATTCATGGAGACTGCCTGAACATTTCAGTCTGCGTGTTTTCGTTTGCTTGAATTTAAACTCCAGAATTAGCATGGCAGGTACAAACCCAATGCTGTTGAACTGCGAAGCAATTTCCCAGAACTGCTGTAGCTGAAGGTAGGTAATTTACAGCACAAATAATAATTAAAATGAACTGTAAGTAATTAAAGTCTCTAGAACAGTCATCACAATGAACAACTGTTTCAAGCAAGACCAGATGTGCCCAGGTCCTTTGCTTCCATGGGCAGAGAGGGGTTTATTTCCCCACGTCCTGTTGCTCCTGTAACGGGCTAGTCGTACAACACACGTAGCTTCAGGCCACCGTTAATGCGTTTGTGTTTTACCTTTGCTGCTGGGCCTCGGAGAAAAAGGTATATGCAGTGCGCGCACCAGGCAGCGCTGGCATGGAGGCCCAGTGCCTCATCTCGGAGGTGCAGCTACCTGGCAGTATAAAGCACGTATCCCACAGATTTTCAAACCCACAGCTGTAGACAGAGATTCAGAAACAAGTATTTTCCCCCCAGTGATTAGAGCCAATGGCGGCAGGATTTTAAATATTTTAAAACCTTTTTGTCAATTTTTATTAATTTCAATAATACAGCAAATATAGATCGAAGATACGGCAATGACATCTATCCAGAAAATTGGACTTTCTACACAAAATATAAAATGGGTAGGTATTGAGAAACACATGAAGACAAAATGAGAACTTGAGACAATTTTGCTCTAAAGCCTGGGCGGTGCTGAATGCAAAACGTAGGTATGGCCCCTACATCTTAACACATTCTCTGTAAGGTGTGCAACGTCTAACTCCGTAGGTAGCTGGTGACAAAAGCTGAGTTTTGCTTCCTAGCTTCACCTGTCTACGAGTACCTATGATACATGTTTTAAAAAACAAAACAAAACAAAACAAACAAAAAAAACCCCAAACCAAACAGGGTATTGTAATACACAAGAGAGAAGGGATAACCTGCTTCCTGGTACGGCAAGACCGCTTTATAAAAACGCACGAGGTATAAAAACCAGACTCTAACTTCAGGCATCTCTCTTCCTCCTTGATTTTATTCTACGCCGCAGTCCGGCCGGCTCCGCTTCCCCGCCGCCCGGGCCCGGGCAGGCAGCGGGCCGGGCCGCACGGCCCCTCGCCGCCGCCTCAGCCCGGGGAAGGCACCCCGGGGCCCGGCCGGCGGCTCCGCGCAGCCCGCCGGGGGTTGTGGGGGCGGGCGGGGCCGGCGGCAGGCGGCGCTGCGAGCTGCGCAGGCGGCCTCCCGGCGGCCTCTTCCCTCCCGGTGGCGCCGAAATCAAACCCGGCCGCTCGGCCGCGCCGGAGGCGACATGGTAAGCGGCGGCCGCGGCGGGGCCGCCCGCCCTCCTGCCCTCCTCCCGCTCTCGTTGGCGACGTGAGGCGCGGGTACCGCGCCCGGGCCGGGCGGTGAATGAGGCAGCGGGGCTGCTGAGGGAGCGGCGAGGCGGGGCGGGCATGGCGGCGGCAGCGGCGGGCAGGGGGCGGAGCAAGCCGGCCGTTGCTGCGGGTAACGGTCGCCCGCGCCTCGCCTTCCCTCCCCCGCTGCGGCCGCTGAGGGAGAGCGGCGGGAGCCGCCCGCCTGCCGCTGGGCCCGCGTCCCCAGCGGCCGCAAGGCAGCAGCAGGCCTGCCGGTCCGCCGGCCCCTCTCCTCCCGGTCTGGGGAGGCACGACGGCTCTCGATGAACGCCCGCGTCTGAGGGTGTAGCGTTACCGCGGCGTGGGCCGTTTCTTTGCCCGCTTTCTTGACGAGCAACGTAAATCTAACCGGCCCCTGGAACGGTAGCTGGAGGCGGGCACGGTGGCCACTAGTCCCGCCGGCAGGCCGGGGGAATGGGCGGCCGCCCGCGTTCCCCGGTGCGAGTAGGCTGGGCCGGGCTCTGGCTGCGGGGGTGGCCCCTGTGGCTGCCGAACGGGTGCGCCTGCTGTGTTTTACACTCGTGGCGACTCCGCTGCGTTTGGTTGCTGAGGACTGTGCCGAGCGCTATTAATAAGGCTCAAATTCTCTGCGAAATATCTTGTATCCTAGTTTTGCAAGGGGAACGTCAAGCTAGTGTCTCTGACAGTGATCAGAGGAGGCTATTTCTCAGGTTTGTGTTGCCGGTAGCAGTTTGTGAGTAGTCGTTTCTGCCTTTTGCTTGTCTTTCAATCTGTGTTATTTACCGCTTGGTCACACAACTGCAGAGAAAAGAAATAAACACAGTTTTTAAAATGTGACTTTGAAGTTATAAACTTCTGTAGGAAATTTGAAGAAAGACGTAGTACCTCAAAATTCGCTTTATGTCCTTAAAAAAACCTAAATGGCCTACCTCTCGCACTAGTGTCTCTATATCATAAGATAAAAACCAGTTCTAAACAAAAAACTCAAAAGATATTCCTTCTTATCTTTTTAAGGACTATTAAACATTTGGGTGAGTTGCTGAGAATTGGTATAAATAGACATTTTTAATCTAGTAAGGTAAAACAAGGAACTGTTTGGGTATGCCAGGAAACATTGAGGTTTGAGCTGGACTGGGTTGCGTGAAAGCTCTGCTCCAAACTTAGAATATAGGTCCCTCAGTTTAATAGGTTGCAGGTGCATTAGCTTCGTGTAATGATTCTTTGAGAAGTAGTTTATCTGAAAGTCTGAGGTTAGTGGTAAGGTATTTTAAAGGATGGCAAATATAACTTAGAGGTAAATAGATTTGAGTTCTGAGCAGATGTTAATTATTCAAATGGCTGAATGTGTTAGGGTTTGGTTGTTGGGTTTTTTTCCTGTTCTAGTCCAAGAAAAAAGGTCTGAGCTTTGAGGAGAAGAGAGTTCGCATGATGGAGATCTTTTTTGAAACAGTGAGTAACTTGTAATTGTCCTGCATTTACTTGGGTGGGAAAACGGGTCCTAAAAGGAGCTTAACTGTAGATGTAGATGAACTCTGTATATCCCGCTGTACTTTTCACTGATGCTCTGTGTCATCAATGTATAAATTACAGGGACAGAGCTCAATTCATATAGCTTCTGATCATGTGGCTCATCCCCAGGTGGAGCCAAGGCATGAAGATGCACAGGTGGTGTTAAATGCTTCCTATGCTCCCTATTCATATCTTCTCATTTTGAGTCTGTTACCGTAAGAGGGATAGCAAGAGATTAGGAAGTATGCCACTGTGGTTTATGGTAGGAGGAAGAAATCTAAGCGTTAGAAAAGATGAGAGCAGACCTGGAAGAGGTCACTGGGGAGAAGAAACCTGGAAATCCAAAAGCAGAGCTATGATTACATTGGTGACGTATGTAATTCACTATGTTTCACCTATTAAAAAATTGTTGTGACATTTGAGTACTTGAGCAACGTGGTGCATCTGGTGCTGACAATCTAACCTGAGCTCTGTCTGCCCTAAGGGGTTTACTGACTAACTTGAGGCAAAATATGGTGACTTTAGACCACCAAAGAAAAGAACAGGGCTTGTTACAATAATAGCCTTTTTAAAAATTTTATTTAATTCTGAGAATGTTCTAATTCTATTGAGGGGTATGCAGCCTGTTTCCCTAGCAAAACATAAACATGCAATGTATTTCCTACTTGCTTTTGTTGCCATTGATTTAGTGTAAAAACCACCCAGGCTTAGGTGATGCTGTCATTTGGAACTAAAATGTCTTTTATGTTTTGCACAGAAAGATGTGTTCCAGTTGAAGGATATAGAGAAGATTGCTCCAAAAGAAAAAGGGATTAGTAAGTGTTTACAAAAGTTATTTTTCTTGAGCCCTTGGCCAAAATGGGAGATTGTTAAAATGTCATAGCTAACTCCGAGTTAACTACTAAAACATGGGATGGGGTTTTTCCTAGGCTCTGAGATGCCTGACTTGCAGTGACTTTCAGTCTATGAAATTGTTACGTGCACTCAGGTAGTGAACAGAAGATTTAAATGTCTGTCTGTAATGTCGCAAGTATCTTAAAATGCTAGTCCAGATGTACAGAGTCAATGTTCTATTGAGCTTTTCCCCCCCAAAAATGGCTAGACAGCTGTAAGTGGAAGGGGTTTGTCTTTTCAATTAAAGCCTTCCTGATAAGATCCATTGGTTTAGCATCAGGTCCAAGAGGATTTATCTTGTGGTGTTGAGTTGTTTTACATGTTCCTCATTCTGCTTCCTTCTATGCCCATTGATAAAAGGGGGGTGAAGCATAATTGTGTAGCTGCCACTGTCCTTGACTAGCATATATTTGTGGCACTGCAAGAGTAAATGAACTTGTTGAAAGAACTGCAAACATACGTGAGTATCGCAAAGCAGTGTTTTTCAGTTATGTCAGCAGCTAACAGAAGCACTCATAGGCTTCTGAAGACGTGTGGTGCTGTCTTGATTGGTTTGTCAATGCATATGTTTAATTGTAATTTGCAGGAAAAGGATGCAAAACAGTAAATACAAGCAATGGAATTTCATATTTAAAAGTCTGGAGCGTAGAGTTTCTAAAATCATCTACACCTTTGAATAGTCCAAATTCATCCTGCCTCTGCGTATGAAGGCATTTAGCCACACAGCCCAAGCCCCAGTTACTCTGAAGAGAAAAATGTCTAGCCTGTGGAAACACCCCCATACGGGCATCCAGCCTAAAGCTTCCAAAAGACTGGATGTTCCTGATCTAGGATCCCCTTTAGACTTGAAATTGAGAGTCAGACACTGAAAACTATAAATTAGCTCACAAGTCTTTATATCTGCAACACTTGAGGATAATAACTACTTTGCTTTGTTGAACAGGTACCATTTTTGAAATGGTGAATTATACCGCACATTTACTAGAAAATGAAGAATTATGTTCAGAAATGTTTTGGATCCTTCTGACGGCAGATGACTTTCTGTATTGGAACTGAATATAATTAAAAGTAAAATCTGCCCCTCCTGAGTCTGTAGACAGATGGCTTTAGTGCCTCTGCTGCTGTTAAATGCTTTGCTAAGCATTACAAAGTGAAATGTAATTACAATCAAGAAATTATCAAGAAATTATAAGTTATCCATGTTAGAATTAAGGTGGCAAGACTTCTCAAGTACCGTCTCATGAGTTTGTTATGGTATTGTACTGTAATATGTACGTATGTTTTATGATACTCATGAGCAGTGTTTTACAAACATCTGGTAGCAGACTGTACAGAATAGCAGCCTCTATGTATAAACTGCTGATTTCAAAGAGATTCATTCCTTCAAATGAAGCATCAGGCATGGTGTCCTCTTGAAATCTTCCAGCTAGCTGACATTATAGTAAAATATTCATACAGATGACTGTAGATGATGGCTTATGGTATTCATAATTCTCCATAGTTTAGATGCTACGCCGTTCTAATTTGATATTTTTGCTTTTATTAGCCTCGATGTCAGTGAAAGAGATTCTGCAAAGCTTAGTTGATGATGGCATGGTGGACACTGATAGAATTGGAACTTCCAATTATTTCTGGGCTTTTCCAAGTAAAGCTCTTCATGCCAGGAAGCGTAAACTGGAAGAATTGGAGTCCCAGGTAAATCTGTTTTAAGGAAAGTACTTATTTACCTGAATGGGTTTGCTTTTTTTCTTACACCCCCTTGTCACGCTTTTTCATATTGCGCACTCTCACGTGTGTGTACACGCACACAGATTTTACTATAGGAATCATCTGGCACGCATGGTACGACGTTCTCATTGTCTTGTTATCACATCAGAAAAATTTTGGAGGTTGTTCTTGTTGGAGCTTGAGAAGACTTTTTGTCTACTTGCTGGTGAAAGCAGGTTATTCATGATGCAAAATATCATTTAAGGACTTCCTCTAAATATTTAGGTAGCATATGCTTTTATGTGTCTTTTATATAATGTAGGCCATCATGTTGTCATGATCTGAATGCCATGAGAGGACTGAAATGCATAACCCAAGTAAATGTGGCAATGATTTCTACTTATGGCCATTGTGCTTTCCTCTCTGCTTTTATCGGTAGCTTAATTTGGGAGCACTTGTGTAATCCCATATTGCATTTTTATTAAGAGAGAAGAGCAAATTGGTCATGATCTTCTGCAGAAGAGCAAGGCATCTTTTGTTGCAACATTGCTGTTCTATTGATCAGGTTCTTTCCGACATTTTGGGAACTGTCTTTCTTGCTTCTTCTAATTGGAGTGGGAAAGCATCTATTCATCAGTTCATTTGCAACTAGAGTACATGATAACAAGATCAATAAACTAGCTTTATGGTCTGATTGCACCACAACACTGCCAACTTTTCCCATGCTTATTTAGCATTATGTCCATTCATTAAAGAATCATTTGAATTAATGCAAAATTATTGGTAGCATCTCCACATCTTTACAGACGTTATTTTCTTCAGGCATAGCTCTGGTATCGTCATTGCCATTCTATGCAGAGCGTTGTCAACTTCAGCTACTTCTTTAAAGCTCCAAATTAATTGTATAAAAACACGCTTTTTTCCCAGCTTGAAATGAAAAAGCAGTTTGTGAATCTGAAGACTGTTCACCAAAGCAGATAAAATAGCCTGATCAATGAAGTTGAAATCTCTTGTTTATGTATAGAGTGTAGTGTGACCATCTGAGAGGTAACCTTGGCATTGCTTGTAAATCTCAGTCATTACTAAACTGAAAGAGTCCAGTCCACTGTTCTGTTTTAACCAACATAAGATCATTTCCCTTTGCCCTGAACATTTTAATTACTGGCCCGGGTGCTCTAGACGGCTATCTGAAGGTATTTTGTGTGTCTGCTTGCCTGGATCTGGCAGAGGGAGGAGACTACTGGTATTCTGTCACATGCCCCATGCATTTGCTTCAGTTTTCAAGAACAAGAGTAAGACTTGCTAGAACTTTCACTTCCTTTCTCCTTATTCACTAATTCATGTCATTTTTATGAGCTAGTGATACATTCAGGGGTCTGTGGCAGTAAGGAGAAAGTACTGCAGTCCTCCCCATCATTAACTGGAACTGTGTATTGACAACCTTTCAGGCAGGTGCTTTGGATGAGTTGGAAAGTGCCTTTTGAGATAGCTATTGTGGTACTGTATGGGTCATCAAAATTACTGACTCTTTAATTTCGGGTTCTGCCACTGTCTTGCTCTATGTTTTGAGTAACTTTCTCAGCATCTCAGGTGACCTATTAGTATCATGGATATAAACTGTACCTTGTGTGTACTGAGACTTGGTTAATATTAAGTTGTCCCACTGACAGTTTTGCCTGCTCCTTTACTGCCTTTGTTTTCAGAACTCAAATGAGTCCAGATGTTAAAAAATTCCTCGATTTAGCTGGATACACTTGTACTATTTTCAGGCATGAACTTAGTCTGGCGTGACTGGGCTTAAGTTCATTTTTATTGACTGGTAGTAACAATGCACTGATTCCTACTCCAGTGAAGTTTCGTTTGTCTGATATAGGAGATCAGTTTAACTCTGCACTGACTTGGAACTGAGTTTCCTAGTAAACTTACTCAGCTTATTAGTATATTCACACGAGTTTTAGACCAGGCTACTTACTCTGCCACAACAGAAATGCCAAATGAGCAATTGAATAAATACATGCCAAAACTCCTGCTCTGTTCATCAAACACCCTGATGCCACTGTCTTGTTGAATGCAAATGATCTGCTCTTGGATACTTTCTGGTTTTGCTCATGTTCGATATTATAGCCAAGTAGTTGACTGAAGGAGTTGATATTTATTGTCTTTGCCCTTGGGCCCAGTCCCATCATGAATTTTAAAGATAATTGATCGAGCAGGTCTTTGGCATACCCTGATGAATATCTTCTTGGAATGTCTTGCAGAATCTGCCTAATGTGCTCCACCATAAGTATCCATGGGTTATCTGAAAACATATGCTTTAAATGTACTGTTACATTATTAAACATAAAACCATCTATTACTATGGAATTATAATAGGTATGCAGTTATTGTATTGTAATGTTGTTTTATGGTTATTTCTGTGTAGGAGATAAACTATGCTGATATAAACAGTTTCGCAATATAAAACTGTTCCAATTGAGAGAGTTTTGTTACCAGACCCTTATTTGCAAACCAAGTCCTGCTCCTAACATATGGGCTTATTGATACAAGAGCTCTCTTTAGACCATGTTATGAGTCCTAAAAAATACTTATATTCATTACCTTGCTTTTCTGATGAGAATGGAAGTATTTCAGCATTTCAGGGAAAAAACATTTTCACTAGCTGAAAATAACTTAACTTCTCTGTTGACACAGTGGAAAGGTGACATTTTCAATGAATAGCGCTCTGAACGTTTTTATAAGATGATAACAGATTCTGTCTGTGAGTTCAAATTAGCTATTTTAGTGTTTGTATTCTTCTTGATGTGAACACATACAGATTTTCTTAACGGTTTCTAAATCCAGTCACTGAGTATCACAAAACTTCTTGTTAGAACATGCAAAGCAGAGGAAAAAAAGTAAGCTATTGTACCATTTCTGTTGCACGTTGCTTGTCTTTGATCATACCGGTATACAGCTTGCGGCATGCTGAGAGACATTTTTTCTTCCTGTGTCTTGTCCAGATCACTTGTTAGCTATATGAGTTGGTGTCTTTCTTCAGCCGTTAAAAGCTGGAATCAAGCCACCTTACTTAAAGCACAAGTTTAAAAATCTAGCAGTTCAGTTCATACTGCAATTAAGGTTTTTTACCAGGAGGCAATATCTTTATTTGCTTGAGGGCATGGGTAAGTAGTGAAGGGAAAGGGGTGATCCCCAATGCTGAACTGAGACATTCGAAAATAATGTGGAGGAACAGAACAAGCTTCTCCGTGATGCAAATTCTCGTATTAATTCATAGCGCTGAGGCTTACATTTGGCAAGGTTGGGCCTGCTACAGGGCCTTTTGCCTGCATACGTTGGTACTTCATAATGTTTTAGCCAAGCTGCTTGTAGCTCTCTGCATCTTTACAGAGCTTGTGTTCCTGGGGAGGCTGGTTTAAGAACTGTTCTTGAAACATTTGTTTCAGATTTTTTAGGGATTATTGAGCACTACCCCAACTTAGAGACTCAGTAGCAAAGAAGTCTGACTCAGTATTCACAATGAAGAGCAAGCCAGATTTGGCTGGATGTTTAAAGTTACACTTCACAGTGGTTGTGTATACCTTAGATTTTTTTTCAGGAAGGATTTATTAAGTCATCACTGTGATCACCTTGTGCAGAGATATGGCAATTAAAAATAATGCTTGTTTGACATAGCTTCCCTCCCCACCCGCATCTTTCAACTTGCTTTTGTGGGGGCAGGTGTTTGGAGAGGGGCACTAACCCCTGAACTGACTTATACGGCAAATCTTGTGCTGATCTGATATAGGATTAGGATCTTGGTGCCGCTCTCTAACCCAGGGTTACTGTTTGGACTTCTTCCCGTTTTTCTGAAAAGCAAGGACAGTGAATAACTTTAGTTTGTGTAGCATCTGCTGCAATTTTTTTCTCCGATAGCTCACAAAGTAAAAATTGCTAAGTAGGTCCCTATGGATTCTGTATTGATTTGTTTTGCAGTGGCATGGCTGCTTTTAAAGGTTTATGACTTCTGCTAGGTGCTTGTTCTTCATCTCTTGGTTATGCTTATACAGCTGTGAATTGGACCACTGAAACAGTAAAATATGTTGGAAGTTGCATTTTGGTTAGATGGGTTTATAGTTGCATCAGTACAGCTATGAGATGGTGAAACTAGAACAAGGGTGTAGATTGAGAAATACTGTTTTAATGAGGTTTATAAGTGGAGAAATTTTTAATGGCACTTCACCTTTGTCGCAAGAACTACAGAAGCTTTACTGAGAGGGTGTTTGCTTTTTTTTTTTCCTTCCATAAGAAAAGGTGAAAGGATGCGGTTTTATTCTTTATCAATATTTTCCTGGCAGTCAGGTTCTAAAGTTTTGAATTACCTATGATCAATTATATTTTGACAAAATGAAATATTTAGTCTTGGCATAACAATACTGGAAGCTTAGGGTTTTTATTAAACTAACAAAGAATTTGACCTATGCAGTGTAAGCTGAAAGATCATAATTTATTGATGATTCTGCTGCCTTTTATTGATTTCATAGCAAGCATAAAATGAGGAGACTGGAGATGGGCAACTAGCGTGTTAATCACAGTCATGTTCGATCTCAGGCAAGAGCTGCTAGTATGTTTCATACAATTAACCCCCTTGCCTGTTTGGTTTTTGTATTGTTCTGATGTACCTGTTGCTACAGAAGGGATATGAATATGAAGGATATGTTACCTGCTGAAGAAAAGAAGGCACATATGCATCCAAAACCTTGACAACATTTTTATCAGGTAGGAAATGGTGTATCAGTGAGTGAAGAAAAGAGAAACCTTTCTGATGTAACCTTAGTATAAACAGATTCAGCTTAGATTTTCTTTCATTTTTTCAGCGACATCTTTGGTAAAACACTTGCAACTGTGTGCTGTCTGTTTTAGATAAGGTGAATTAATGCTTGGTTGAATTTTGCTTTATAGTGGCTTGAATTAAGTATTAATTAAAGTAACTAGTAACAGTGAGATCTTTTTCACCCAAGAGCTGATGAGTCTGCAAACCACAACCCTCAGAAGCCATAAGAAGTGTCCCATCTCTCCAGCACGTTGTCTGCCATAGCCAGTGTGACTGGGGGGATCTCAGCTGGAGTTGCACAGGGCAGGTTTAGTACTGACACTACAGGGCTTAAGGGAGGCAGAAGTAACTTCAGTGATCCTTGGTGACATCGAAGAGTGTCTGGCATTCATTATGACAGGGATATATGCTCAAACCAGAAGGTCATAGAGGATTGCCACAGCATAATGTACTATTTTTAACAGATAGGGAACTGAAATACCCAGTTCTTCAAAGATTTTGCAGTTGTTAGTCTAACTACTGACAGTACTGTGAGCACTGTAATTCAGTAGCTTGGGGAAACAACCAGTTTACTTCCTTTCCCCAGTCTGGTTTTGTGATAGTTCCATTTCACTGTTCAGTTCTAAACTGTTCATTTCACTGTTTTACTGTTAATTGTTACACCTACCTTATTTCTCATGCTGTTGCTTTCTTGTGGGTTATTCTTTTGTATTCTTAGGCTTTGCAAGGGAAAGTTTAATGGCAAACAGTATTATAGCTGCTGTTCCTTCTGAGACCAAGAGCCTGATGGTGTCACCTTGTACTGCAACAAAGATTCAACAGAGTCTTTTCAGAGCAGGATACAGGATGGACTTTTTATGCTGTTCCCTGTGCTCGCCTCAAGATACACGTGAGCAACAGAGACTTGGGGAGAATTTCTGGCAATTTTTTTTTTTTTTAATCCCACTAAGCATTGCATTGGGCCGGTGTTAGTTAAGATGGAAGGGATTAGTTGATATTTCATTCCTTAAATCCCTGCCCTAGGGGGGTTGGTAAGAGGAGAGATTTTCACTTCCCATGACTCATGTATTGAGCCAGGGGAAGAATTTAGAAGTCAATACATACTAACTCTCCTTTGGCAGCTAGTTGAAAAAAAAAAAAAAAAAAAAAAACACCACCAAACCAAAACCCCAGGAATGAACTTGTCGTAATAGCGACTTCACATCACTATGTGACAGAGCACTGAAATATGAAAAGAGAAAGGATTTATTTTATTTAAAAAAAAAAAAAAAGTCTCAGGGAATGCTATATTAGGAAATGCTTTTGTTAGGAATGCACATGGTTTGAAAATAGTTAATGGAAAAAAATAATCATATTGGTGAGTAATCTGGCTCGAAGCCTCCTGGAGATGTTTGACAACATAACTAAAAGGAGCAAACCTTATTTGTTCAGAATACACACAGAAAATTTTGAGTTTTAACCATCAGAAGGTTCTTTCAAGATGCAGCTTGATTTATTTCTACCCCTTTAGACGGATATATTTTTCCTCCTGAAATACTGTGACTGGATTACTGCATGGAAAGTTGCTGAATAGAGACTGCTTCAGACCACTGACTGAAGCATAAGAAACTTCTGCTATCCACAGCATTTCACTCTGAGCAGCCTCCTCCTTGATCCAATTGACTCACTCAACTGTCAGTGTATTTCCACAGAGTTTGGGAGATTGATTCTGGACTGCAAGTAGGTGCAAGTGCTCAGAGGTGGCTGGCTTAAAGTAATCAATCCTGAATTGAGGTACAAATCCATGGAGATGACAGATGTTCAGTGAGGGGTAACAGGCCTGATGGTGTTTGGAGTTGAGTGACGTCTCTGAAGATGACGGACAAGAGTGTACCCTGGCTGGCACTTGGAATCAGCCAAGGAGTGCCTGTGGGACCTAGTGCTGTTGAAGCAAGCTTTTTTGCATTGCTTTGTAGAAGTGTCCTCAGTAGATGGTGTATCAGCCTTTAACAGAGCCTTTAACAGAGCTCCTTACACACCTCAGATCTCTATTTCAATTTTCAGCCTTTGTCGATGGTTTTGAATACAGGGTCTCAGGGGATTTTCTCCTTGTGGCAGTGATGGGCTACCCCTAGAGGTACATGTGCAACACCTTTGGAGTCCATGGCCTAATGCTTTTGATGGAAGAGTTTATTTTTTGGGTGCAAGACTTTCACATTATGATCAATTGAATAGCTGTAGTAATTCAGTATTCAGTATGTTTTTAAAAATACTTTTTTCATTTATCGAACATAAAGGACTTGCAGGCGTAAAGTGCCTTAAGGTTTATCATGATCTTAAGCTTTGCTGAAAAACCTGTTAGAAAAGCTTAGAGCTATCTTTTTAGTATGAATTTTATGAATGTTAGGGAATAGTTAGCATAGTTAAAGAATTGTCCTCTAATGCCAGAGAAGTACATCAGTACTTTTGCAACTAATGCGTGTGACTTGTGTTAGGAATTATTTATTTAGACATTTTTCTTTAATATGTATGCTCACAATTTAATTTTACTAGGTTGCAGAAAACATTATAAATTGTCCCTTTCCAGGAAAAATAAAAGTCTAATTGCTGTAGAGTTCTCTCTTTTAATGCTCATTAAAATACATAGGCAGGATCCCAATGTGTTGACTAAGCAGTTACGGCAGTCTTCCCATATCCGTGCTGGGCCTCCCTTTTTCCCTTTATTTATTTATTTGTTCTTCCCTGGCTTGGCCTGGCCATTTTGATAATCTGCAGCCCCAGTCTGCTGGGTGATTCCATTCCCTTCTGGCTCACTGTTTTTTTTTTTTTTCCTCTTTTGTGTAGTAATGACTTTCCCAGCAGAGGCAATTAGTGACCCCTCCCTATTTTCAGCCTGCAGGCTTTCACTGACCTGTACCTTTTCTTTGAAATAAAGGACTAGACACATAAAGAAACAGCCAACTGTGAGGCTGGTATGGTATGACTAGCTAACTTCATACCATCCAGTGGGAGCTGTGGCAGTAAGAGGTATCCTAAAAGCAAGAGGCTGAGAATTTGCATCATTTAAACATTGAGAATATGTTGATTTTATCTATGCTCATTTGTTTGTTGATGCTGGATCAGTCTCCTGGAATATGCTAAAAAAGTTTTATTTGAAGCAGTCCAGGGCTTTTGTTACCTCGTTGCATCTTGCATTTGAAAAATGTTGATGTCTTGAAATGATTCTGAATTTAGTAAGTCCTAAAATGTCCAGCAGAGAATACTCTTCTAATGCTGTAACTTATTAGAGCCTTCTGGAATTAAGTTTAATGGCATGCTACAAAGCCCTGGAGGGTATGCTTAGTTACTGCTGTCACGGCAGACTTCTAAAAATATGGTGCTCTGGAGGCTTCTGTTAGAATTAAGCAACCTCATAATTTGGTGTTCATTAGCTGAATTTCATGCTTTTCCTTTTACTAGCTGTTAATATGTAACTAGATTGATGGCAACTGTGAAGTGTAGGTTTTCCTTTCCTGCCCTCTTGATGAGCATAAGCTAAAATTGGCATGATTTAAGAGCAGGTTTGTTGTTTTTTTTTAAAAATCTGGCTCTGTAGTAACTGTAAAGGTTATAAAGTAGGTTTGAAGGAAGAATCCTACTATATTAAAAAGGATATATTGTTACTGTGCCCCAGTAGCGTATATTATATATTCATTCTGATACTATGCAGGAATAAATACTGGCTTTTTCTAACAGTGTTTTCTGTGAAACTGTGAATTTTTTAGGTAATACCATCATATGGTTTACCTTTCCTTTTTGAAGAGGCTTGCATACTGGCTGCTGGCTCCATTCCTGACATTGCAATTAAATTGCCAATCTGAAATGCAAAGAAATTGGGAATAAACATGGGGCGCTCACTCCAGAAGCCCAATCAAATCTGGCACAGATGCAGCCCTATGCCCTGCACATCTCCCCATGCCCCCATGGCAGGTGTGAGTGACAGTTCAGCATGAGCAGAAACCCAGCACCCTGAGAAAGTTTAAAGGCTTAGATGTTCTGCACTGTCTGGCAAACCCATAAGTTTCCTCTGCTGTAGGGCCAGGACCTTCTAGCCTCGGTATAGCGCAGAGGCAGTACTACTTTCAAAGCTGGATTTGATGGAGACAGTGAGTTGTAATCTGATTTAATTTGAACTTTGACTTTCACCTTAAAATCTTGTTGTTCAATTAATATAGCATATTTTGTTTTAGAAAATTAGCATGCATGCAGAAATAAAATACTAGCATGCAATTATATGTGTCTCACTTCATAACATTTTCCTCTTCTGAAAGGAATGAAATAAAAAAAAAAATTAAAAAAACAGAGTATAAAACCAAAATGTGTAAAGTTAGTTTGAAGCAGGGAGACTTTAGAGGAAAGGTCTTTGTCGTCACAGTCAAACAGCTCATTATTGTTGAATACATGGTAGTTCTGTCAAGGACTATTCTTTGTATCAGGAATTTGAGATGACTTGGTTATCTGTCTGAGCATTACTTAAAAATGATGAAATTGGCATAAAAAGTGAATATGTAAGAGTGCTGTCAAAACTGTGAAATTTGATAAATGTATTTCACTGAGGTTTATTATTTTACTGATAATATCTCAGTGTAGAATTTGGGCTTTTTTAAAAATCTGTGGAATAAAGTTTTGCTTTGTTTATTGTAGTCTTTAGGCAGGACTTGAGCTCAGGGAATATCAGATGAATGTTGTATTTTAACTTGGGACTGTCTGTGCTTAGTCTCTGAAGGCATTGTCAGTGTATGGCCCAACTGGTTAGGATAGCAATCTTTAAAAGCCCTTTAGGGAAAAATTAGAACTTTTTTTCTTTCTCTCCCTTTCTTTCCAAGGGAAAATATTTTTCAATGTTCTTTCTGTCTTGAACAGACCTGTTAACTATTGCCTTGGACTTTGTAGGTTTAGCAAATACAGTAATATGCAGTAACAAGCATCCTTCATGTCCAGGTATTAGAATTTTCTATAGTTTTGTCAGTCATGCATATGCCTTTTGGCTCTTTCAGCTTTCCCTATTAGACTGCTTGCATTTGTCAAGCAGGGTTGAAGAATGAGGGGTTTCAGCTTTTTTTTTTTTTTTTTTTTTAGGCTGATTGGGCATACTTGGTATTTGTATCTGAGTAGACAGCCATCTGTCCCTCAGGTCATGCCAATTATGCCAACTCTGAAAGGAGCCAGAGAAATTCAGGTCTTTCATTCAGCCTGCACAACTGTTTCTTTCACCTTTTGTCTATTAAGGAGATTGGCCTGGAGTGATTATTTTCAGTTGCATAACTAGTACTTACCAAATGGTGTTGCAAATGAATGAAGCAAAAACAAAAGCTCACAGCAAGACATCTTCTCTAAGTAACTTTAACTTAACTATTATGGCAAATCTAAAAAGATGGAAAATAATTGAATTAAAAGCTACTTTTAATGTAGAGGTGTTTACTGTATAGTAATAATCTTCAAAATAATTGCAGCTAGCAATATAAGGTTTGTACATGGATGGTTGAAGGTTCCAATGGAGGGGGAATTCCTCATTTGTTTCTTCTGGATACCCTGCCTTCTGCAGGAAGAAGGACTCATCTCATACTCAACATGACCTGAGAATAGAGCCATGCCTGATTTACCATGTGATGTTTCAGTCTCACTCTCATGCGTTAGCATGCTAAATAAGTCAGAATTATAGGCCTAAATTTAATCTTGAAACACAAAATGGATTGTGTTTGTGGGAGGGGCAAGTAAATCAGTATTACCCACATGAATACTCTAGCAAAACATATAAATACTGCTTATGAGTGCAGAAATCTAACTTCAGAATTCTTATTTTTTGAGAATCTTTGTAGTGCTTTGTCAGACAATTGTATGGAGAGTCAGATATTTGTTCAGTTAGTTCCCTGAAAAAACCTTCACTTACTTAGCTTGAGTGTCTGAAACTTTTTTTATCACTGACATAAGTTACAATCCAAAACTGAAAAATATCCACTTGTTACCTCTTCAGTACTTCTTTAAAAAGACAGAACTTTCACACTGGCAGAATTAATAGCATGATATTTTGGAACAAGTATTATTCACTTAAAAGAATCAGTGTACCAGCCCTTCATTTTTAATAGCAAATATAACTTGGTTTGGGTCTCCTTTTTCTCCAGAAAATTATATTTATTCGCTACCTTCTCCCAAGTTTTTCAGCTGACTCTTTCAAAGAATGCATTAAAAATGAAGTAGTCTTTTTATGGTAGAATTTGTAGCGTGCATAAAGAGAAGAAAGTTCTTGTATTGAACATTTTGCCGGTATACCTATAATGCAGTATTTAAGAAAAAAAATTCTTGTGTGTACAGAAATATGGTGGGCCTAACTCTGTCTCTTCTCTTTTTCTACAGTCTGTTTCCCGTCCATCTTATGGTGTTCTCTTGTTGAAAAAAATCTTGTTGTCTATTCTTCAATTTCTGAGTTAGAAATTCTTATTCTACATTGCTTTAATCTCTACTCTTGTTCTTACTGGTATTTTTTGAACCATTGCCGTCTCCCAGTTGCTTCTCTCATGCTCCTTCTAAGTCCCAGCAAACACGATTCCATACTTCATATTGCTGAAGTGATTTATAGTGACTTGGGGTAAGACACTGCATGATTCTTTTCTCTTCCTTTTACAAACTTTAAAAGAAAAAAAAAAATCTTTTAATTGTGTTTACATAACAAGTGTATGTTTGCTGTCTGTGCTTCAATAAGAGTACATCACATCCCTGACTGAAGTCCCAGTGAACTTGGAACCTGCTCCTACTGTAGTTCAGTTCACTGGCTGGGTTATATGCAAAACTGGCATTTCATGAGTGGTACGTGGGGATCCTAAGAGCAGAGCAGAAGTAAGAATACTGCAGTTCATGGTAGTATTCTCTACTCCGCTGTGAGCATAATTAGCTAACTTAGAAGTTTGCTTCTGTGTACTTCAAGGCCCTGGCAAGTATGTATGTGTGACTGTATATGTAAAAGAAGTAGTTGTATGTTTAGCTTGCTTTGTGTAGTACTTTAGAAAGCAATTCTGCACACTGATGTGCTGCCTTCCCCCCCCCCCACCCCTTTTAAGTTTTATTGTTTTAGTCAACAGTGATTGCCGAGCGGTCTCTTTTAGTAATGTTCCATGCCTTTCTTTTAACACAACAGGTCTGTTTTCAATATTTTCAGTTTGTTCTTTGGCTGTTAATCTTTGCATTTTTACTCTCTCTATATTATTAGTCTGCTTTCTGGCTTCAAATTTTTTTTATCTTTCTTTAAAATCTAGAGGAATGCTTTGAAGTACTTTCTCTCCATGCCTTCTGTCAATTCCATTTAAGTTTTTCAGTGGTGGGTTAGGTTTAATGTAGGAAAGAAATATACTCATCTACTGCAAATGTCACCCTAAAACTCTTGAACTGGTTTTGTTTAAGCTAAAAGCAAACAAGCCCTGTCCTCTGGCCTGAAACAAAGCATAGTGAGCTTCAAACCCAAAGTAAATAAATTTACAAAGTTATAAACAATTAAAAAATTGATGTCTTGAGTTCTTTTGTAGTGCCACAGTGAGTGGTGCTCGCAATAGCAGTAGTTTTTAATACCATTTTTGGTTGAGTGTTTTGGCAGAAAGAAAACTGAGCATATGATATTTCTCTTTAAGACCATAATGACAGTGGGCTAACAGCTGTGAATGCTCTTGGTGGTTAGTGTATGAGACCTTGGTTTGATTCTTGTCCAGTGTACATACTCTAGGGTCTGTGTTTGCATGGCTTACACCAGGTTTGTAGATATTTTAATGTGCTAGGGACACAAGCTACATGTTTGGTGGGATATTGGTGGTTAAAGTGGTTAAGAACGAGGAACCAGAAGGGATACGACCAACAAAAACTTTTGCTGGAGAATAAAAATCCAGTCGTGTAGAGCTAGGACAGTATCAGGCAGGTTTTGAGAAGGAAGAGAACTGAAACCTGCTGCTGTTGCGTGTCAGGGTTAAATGTTCCTCTTCCAAATGTACATCACCAACTTGTCAAAGTGGAACCCTAGTAATAATGCGTGCATAGTATATTATAAATTACCTGTGTACATCTAATCTGTATCCTTTGATACAAAACAGACCCCAAGGCCTGTGATGGAACTGATGGTTATCATCAGCACATAGCACTATGCACATGCGAACTGCTGCACAAATGTATAGCTAAACATTGTGAGACCTTTGCAAAGTAAGAAAGAACATCCCTTTGGGGGACTTTGGATTGAATTAGTGTCCAAGCTAGGCCAGCGGTCAGTTAATTGACCACAGTGGTCTGTAAAATTAAAGGAACTGTTTCCCAGCTCTCCTGTTCTGTAGACACTAGTTACTTATTTCATTAATCTGTCTTCTTGCAGGCTCCCACCATGTTTTGCAAACACTGAAAGCGCTCTTGTGGAGATTTTTTTTTTTTTTACTTTTAGCTTTTAATTATTTATTCTCTCCTCTTCCTTTGAACAGCTTTCCCCAAGGTGACATTTTTCCAGCTTTCTTGCATCTTGCTTAATCATGTGCTGATTTGGAGCAGGCAGACAGACTGGAGACACAAAACTTTCTAGTACAGTAGAACATCTCTTTCTGTACTTGTTTTCCATACCTGGTCACCTACACTTGTGGCAGAAGGTTGTTCATGTGTCAGACCAGACATCTCTTAAGAAATGTAGAGGGGAGACAATAAGTAGCTTTTTCTCCAGATCAATCTCACTGCTATTGGCAGGAGTTGGATTTCTCTCAGGGTGGTTATTGTTCGTTGAGAAATTATTTGCCAGTTCCCTTGAAAAATGTCCCGAGATTGCTCCAAGGATTGAAATCTTCCATCTGCTACTGTGGTCCTTTGCAGTCAGGCTTTTCTACAGCTGGTGAGTGGGAAAGTAAGTCACTGTATTTGGCCAGATGTGATCCTCTGCTGTCATACATACACAACACTTGCAAATTCTGCTTTTCTTTTTTCTTCTAATGCCCTATAACCTGTCAGCTGCCATTTGCTCTTACCTCTCAGTCAAGTATTTTATTGTCTGTGTTCATCCTTCCTCTGACTCCTTTATCCTTGCTGACTGTCTTTCCTTCTTTCATGTACGGTTATTTTCAGCTGTGTTCCCACCTCTGTATCCAAGCCTTCCTGCTTCTCCCATCATCATAGATTTCTTGCACAGATCCTGGCCATCTGTTTCTCGCCCTTTGCAGCCTTGTCCGATGTTTGGTTTTTTTCAGTATCTTGCCTCCTTCTGCTATTCCTTTCCTTATCCTCATCTTTTATTTGTTGTCATGGGAATACCCACTGTGATTTCTAAATAATACACAAGGAGCTGTGGTTTCATTTTATTTTGTAAATTCTTGATTGTGAAGACAGAATTTAAAAAAAAAAAAACTAAGAAATTGAAATCTGTGAGAGAAGAAAGCAAAATCTTGAATAAAATTGTTTAAAAATCATCACTGCTTTTAGGCAGAGGAAGATCTTTTAATCTTCTGACCTTGTGGCATGGCAGCCTTGCATGTTATGTAGGTCAGAATCTAAGAAATTTCTGTAGTCCTCAGTGTTTGTCATTACTGTCTCTTTCATGATTAAATGCTGTGGAATATAGAGAACCAAGAAAATAATAAGATGCCATACTGGGAAACATGCTTCCAAGCTGGAAACCAGCTTTTACGATTCTATTGCAATTTCCTGAGAGCTCCTTCTGTGCTTCCATTTTAGAGAATGCAGAAACATTCCTAAAGAACTTCATGAATATGAAAAAACAGAAAAGGCGACACCTTTATGACCTGTCTTGCAGAAAGCATTGGCTGCTGCTTTGCACTTGTGGCATATGGGCCTAGATAAGCTCCTTGGCTTCTCTGCTTCCTCTGCGAGTTCTGTTCCAGAAAAATTCTTTGTTCAGAGATACTGAAAGATGCGTGTCCTGGTGTTTGTCTTCCCCAGGCTTCATGAACTGCAAACTGCACCTACGTACTTGTCCTCTTCTGAACTGTATACTTCTGTTTAGTATGGCATAATGTGGGGACTAACGCACTTAATATTTTAAGAATTTTGTGGAAAGCCCAGAAAGAGTACTGTTTAAGTATCCACTAAAATTAAGATGTTGGTGTACTTCAAGCCACATACTGAAACCCACACTGCCTCTGTGGTTACTTGCACTGAGAGCCATGAGTAAACAGCTGGACATATTTTTCCCCAAATTATATATGCCTTACCATTAGTGTAATTTCTGTATAAATTGAAGAAAAATGAAAACATTCTTTTTGAAGAGAGACCTTCTTGTCTGTGTGTGTGCTCACACATGTATGAAAACATACTTATCCAGAAAGAGTAATTAATTTTTAAAAATTGAGCTATAAAAGGAGCCCCTAAACCCAGGGAGCTGCAGTTGGGCTGGGTCCTAATCTATACAGACCACCAGTACAGAGTTTCTTTTTACCGTTATGGCTGATCTCTGAGACCTGGCAGTAAGCTCTGCCTGATATTTATCATGCATTTACATTTAATACATATTTCTGAAAATATGGACTGAACATGAGTTTAAATAGAAATTGAGAAGTGATTATAGCTCCAGAACAGTTCTGTTTGTATTGTATGAATGTGGTCTTGGTGTTTCAGCTGCACAAGAATGTAAATGATACAGTTAAATTATGTAGGCTAGGGATTGCAAGAAATGTCTAAGAATGCTTTTCTACTCAGTGGGATCTTCAGTGAGAAAGGGAATGTAGAAGTGGAGGCTTCATGTGGGGGTTTTTGGGGGAGGGCAGAATGAAACTTGGGCTCTGACAGCGACCTTCATCATCTTCACAATTAGTCTGATATGCTAGTTTTCTACCTGACTGGTGCTCAGAACGTCTTGAAGCTAAACCAAAGAGTGAGTACTTACAAAGCATACTACTGTTTGTTTTGTTTTTTTTTCTTTTGTGTTGGTTTCAAATGCAATAACTAGTTTCCAAACTGTATTTTATTAGATTTTTTGCATTCTCATTCATCTCATTTAATATTTCAAGTTGCTTTGGCTAATTCTCAGTATTGTGTCCCTGAGGGGCAAGTCATACATTCTGCTGAGCTTAAGAGTTTCCCAAGTGTCTCTGGAAAACTTCCAACTAAACTGGAAGGGCCTGGTTCAAGATGTGTGGCAGGTTAATGAAGAGAGATCTCTCTTCACGAATGATTCCTCCTAGAGTAACAGGAACATGGAGGGAGTATTCACACCAGCCCTGTGAGATGCGACTTCTGCGAGATTCCTCTGCCTCAGGCCTCGAGGAAGGGAACTCTGAAGTCTAGCAGTGTGAGTGCAGCACAGAAAAAGGGGGCCATGGCTTTACATGCCTTTGACCTATAGAGCCTTCTCTTCACCAGTATGCAAAAGGGATTGGGGACGTGCCAATGGCATACCAGACTTTGGGAAGACTGGTATCAGCAGCTGAGCAGATGGATCTGCCACAGCTTTTGTCACTGCTTCCATTGAATGAGGAGAGCTGGAACAGAACCAAAGGAAATCGTCTAATCCAAAGCCTCCGTGTCATGGAGTCCTTTGCATAGAGATGCCAGATTATGGTATAAAATAGGATTTTGGTCCCATGCTGAACATGCATTACATAACAAGATTGCCACAGGAGTGAAAATTTCTTAGACTTTAAGTTACTTCCTGTAATTCTTTTCTGTGGTTCAGAGCCTCAGACTTACATTTGGGTGCTTTTGTATTTATTTTGTGGGTTTTTTTATTACACAAGTTATAAATATATATACTTAAAAGTGTACATCCACCTGTTTATTTAAATATATTTCTATGTATACAGATTGTATAGGTATGTTTAATATATGTTACTGAAATAGGTTGATTTTGTGCTTTGTTTCCTTTATCAGTTTGCTGAAAGCAGTCAGAAAAAAGAGGCTTTACAAAAAAGCATTGAGAAATCAAAAATTGGACGTGAAGATACTGTAAGTTGCTTTGCAGGGGGAGGCATTCCTACCAGGAAATAGGGCTACAAGTATGCATAGTTTGTAAATCCTGATGTAGCTGTTGGAAATCCATTAAGAATTCTAAATACTGGAGATGAGAAAAGGACAAAAAAAAAAAAAATCAGATATTAGATTATTCCTTAGTTGGTCATACACTAATGAGTAAAATATTGACAACTGGCTGCTCCAAGGCTGAGAAAATGTGTGACTGCCTGAAGTCTGGTAATCTTCCAGGCTTTTTCAGATTTAGAGATATCTTAAAACTCGAACTACCCAGAGGTACGTACCAAAGTTGCCAATGGCTGCTGAACTGCCAAATCTGGTAACTGTAAACTTAGGTGCTGGGGGTCTTTTTTTTTTTTTAATCTTATTTATAAGATTTCTAAATTACTGTAATTCTAAATTACTGTTCTGAGCAGCCATGTAAGCTTGGTGGTCTTTGCATGCTGAAGCTGTTAACACTGCAAAATAATATTTAGGTATCATATTTATCATACATATGAAGTAGCATATTAGTTAGAAATACTTCATATGGTATTTTAAGTTGCTGATTTGTTTTGAGATGCTCAGTCTAAAGTGGTTTATATGTCCAATAAATAAACGTATAAACAGGGACGGCAGAAGTTTTCAGGTGGAATTGAATTTTGTAGGAAAGTGCCAAATCTTAGAATCCAAAATGTTTTATAGAAATGCTCTGGGTTTGACTGTAATCAGGGAATCCCAGGCAGGTTTCTCATGCAGCTGTGCTTCTCAGGTTTCCAAATGGACTGTTCAAGACTTGGGCTTCTCCACCATGTGGCCTGCCCTAGTTACAAGGAGCTATTGGTCCTGGAAATCCTGTTCTGGCTGATGCATGCTTCCAACATTTTGATTCTGGATTATACATCAGGAAGAAGTCCCAAGAAATCTACATCATGATATTGGTCTCTGAGCAGCTGGGCTCCATACCCCAGCATCTGGAAGCTTTTGATTTCCAATCTGCATTTTCAGAACGTGCTGACTCCAGACTCTTGGCAAAAGCACTGGGATTATGGAAGTTTGAAATAAAAAAACCCAACAACAACCCCCCTCCCGCAAAATCAAAACACCTCAGACTGCTGGGCTGCCATGGAGATTGCCATTGGCTAAAAACCTGATGGGATGGCTTACAAACTCATGCTATCTGGCTTTTTTAGGCTACCCAGTGCCCTAGCATGAGTTCTTTGAATACCAGCCAGTTACAGTGTTTGGCTGTAACTACAGACTGAATTAGAAGTATGTGCTGAGTTGGCTATGGGAGAGCTCATGTTGAGTCAGTGTCTGCAGACCCTTATTGATCAACATAATGTTTGAGGTTGATATTGTATCCTCTCCCAGCAAAGACTATCACGTCATAAATATCTGTATTTATTTTTGAGACCACTGCTCTTAAATGACTTGGAAAAAAGAAGAAAAATAGATTCAGAGCCTGTTCATACACAGCATCCCGATTTGTGGAAGTGTGAATGGTAGGTTTTTCTGCAATGCTGTCTTTAATTACAAGACTGGCACTCCTAAATATCATTTAACCTTTAAGCCCAACAATTAAGAGATCTGTTTGGAGTTTGTCAAACCGCGTTGAGTTCAAAGGTTGTAGAAAATTGTTCTTTTGTTTATCCATTTTCGCCTTATTTTTTTTTACTTCCCGTTTGTAGTCGATATCATTTAGTGTCACTGGGATTTTTGTGTGTGCATAAAATGCTCAACTGGTTCATTGACAGAAAGCAGTACTGAGAGCAGCTTTTTAAATTTACATCTTTTTTTTTTTTTTTTTAAAAAGTTCTTTGCAATAATTACTGATTTTTATTTTTGTATTTTTTCATATTTACCAAAATACTTTGAATCCTCAGGCGGAACGTGCAGCTCTAATAGAGGAACTTGCTGTCCTTCGGCAGAAAAAAGAGCAGCTAAAGGCAGAAATAGACAAATACAGAGAATGTGATCCAGACGTCATTGAAGAAATGCGTAAGTTGTATATTGTTCAAAGCGAACTTTTGCACGAAAAGGTCTGCACTTCTTTAGCTTAAAATCTGGTATGTGGAGATAAGCCAAAGAATAGCTGATTTTCTTTTTAAAGCTGTAAGCAATACAATACAGGTACACTGACCATTTCTTTTCATGTTCTGTTGTATTATATAAGGGGGGTTTTATTGATATTTACTCTGCCAGCAACTGAGCAGTTAACAAACAATCCTAAAATTGAAATACTCTGATGCATTAGAATTAATATCAGGACCATTCTTTCTAGAACCATATTAATTCTGTAACTTCTAAGTGTGCTGAACCCTAGAATGTGTGTAGGAAGAGTAGTCTTTGGCTATCATTTACCTTCAATTCCATGCTGGCAAAACAGGTATCTTTCTACTTACTTTGTCTTGTCTATTTAGGACATAAGCATTTCATTAGAGACACTTAATTGTCGCTTATACGTAAGTATGGTATTACATTGTTGACTTACTGTTTGTACTGTCTCTGACATGCTGGGTTTTGGTTGGAGTTTCTAATTCTAATGGAATATGAGGAATGATGAGTGATTTTAATACTTAATTACAGAATTGGGTACTGAAATGTACTTAATATTCTGATCCTTAGCATGAAAAATGAAAAGCATGCATGAAATTTTATTGAATTTTCTCTACTTCAACTTTCTTGTTTTATTTATTAGGCTCTTACATTGCTACCCAAACACCACTGCATATTCAGTTGCTGTAATGCCAAAATGCCATTACAGAGTGATGAGGAACAGGCACAGACCTTTTCGTGAGAAGATATCTAACTGAATCTTTCTCTTTCCTTATTCTTCTAACAAAGTACACAGCTTTAGAAATGTGCTCAGAGAAAGCCAGGAACATAAACAGAGTTGGCCACACACCCCTAAATTGGACAGATATTATTTATTTTGAGGGGCTGTGACATTTTTTGTCAGCTGCGTTATCTTTCCCCAAGGATGTAATGATATGCCAGGGAATAAACAAACTCAAGACCTGAGGTTAGTTACTGTGCTGTAAATCCCTTGCTGTGTGCTCTCCTGAGGGCAAATAACAGACACTTTCCAGCTGATTCCAGCTGTAAAAATGAATGAGGTTAGGCAGATTCCAACAGCAGAAGGATTTGTAGTGCCAGGTATTTTAACTGCTGAGGTACCCTTATCATAAGCATTGCACTGAATGATTTGAGGACCCTCTCGCTTGAAGCAGTTGCAGTGAGCACATTCCTAAATACTAGGCACAAGGGGGCAAATCACACCTTGAATGCTAGAGCAAACTGCATTAGCTGGCAACACGGAGACTAATACCCTGAAAAGAGGGAAAGGGAAAGAAATGTCATTGTTAGTTACTTTGGTTATGCCCCCCCCCCCTTTTTTTTTGGTTGTTTTTGTTTGTTTGTTTGTTTGTTGTTTTTTGTTAGAGGGTGTGGAAGCTCCACATGAGCTTCTGCAATCGAGGGATGAGCATTTAAGGGAGTTGGTGAGGTTAGCCTTGTTGGGCTACCTGTAGGATTACCAGGGGAATATGCAGTAGTGTTTTGAAAACAATTTGTCCCTGACTGTTGGTTAAAAAGTTTCTGCTTCGTTATATGTTTTGTCAGTCATTGTCGCACTGGCAGCGCACATTGTTGCTGGCAATGTATAAATGAATAAATGGTTATGTCAATTTTGGGGACTTAATGTCTTTGTCAAAGCTGAATGGAATTTTATAGGCATTAAGGGAAAGAGAGGGGCAGGGAGGGGGGGAAAGGTTGGGAGGCATTTCTCTCATTCCAGAGTCAAAACAAGATGCAGGAAGTTATGGGGTTTAGTGTAAGAAGGCAAAAAAGATTCTCAAGTAATGGAAGGTGTTCAGCTAGACATGAAAGTTACTGCTGCTGTTTCAAAGAATAGCCTTATAATCAGAGCTACTGGTTCACAGATTTTAAAGCATTTTCAAACTGCACGTGGGCGATATGATTTTCTACTAGCTGTACAATTTAGATAACATAATCCTTGTGATTATTTTCAGTTAGATCACCTGAGCAGATTACTAACTCTAAATTACCTTATTTTAATTTTGAGTCAGGAATCAGAGATGGCTGTTATGTTATATAACTGCACTCTTTTTAAGAGTTGGATTATTCAATATCATATGTTTTGTAATGGCCAGTTGTCACTTTCTACATTTGGGTTTTCCCTCTTCTTCCTTAATGACTTCAACCTGTAAGGAAATCTTTCTGATGCTCAGTATAACATTTCTCTCTATTAATTTCCCATCTCATATCATAGTGTTGCCTTGATTTTTGTTGTAGTATTTTAGGGGTATATCAAATTGTCATCCGATTTCAGTGGCCTCCAAATTTGGTGAATGCTTCGCTATGCCTTTTTTAATTGCTCTTTCCCTCAAATGAGTATTGCAGAAACAAACCTACTGTGCAGCGATAAGCCTCATTAAAACACACACACACTAATTCCAGGGTCAAAACAAAGTTTGGATGATTCATAGCAAATATCTGAAGACTCAGCTGAAAGCTTAACATCTGTCTTGCTTCCTGAGTCTTGTCGTGGGAAAGTCATGTTTGACCATGTAACTAAATATACTATAATGTATATTCACAAGGGGGCAAATCAGAATACTAAAATACTAATTCTGTTTTTTGCTGAATTCACTGCTTGTCCTTTTAATATCAGTAACAAATGTTTTGCCATATGTTTTGGCTTAATTTCTTTGACTTTTGTATTAGAGAGCTGAAGTATAGACTCTCAATAACAATTAACTACAGTAAATAGCAGAAGAAACAAGATTTAGGGACTGACCGCTAGAGGAAGCTACATAATAGTCTGGTCTTGTGGCTATATTTGGATAATTACATTTTGCAGGTAGGGTATTGTAAAAATATATCTAGAATTGCAACATATATGGATTTCTTCTAACGACCACTGCAGTTCAGTGGTTGAAGCTTGTCTTCGCCACTTGGAAATTTTGTTTAAGCTGTTTTGTGTGAGTTAGGATTGAGTAATAAATTCTTCCTCAACGTTAAGGGCAGTAAAACTGACAACAGTCATCAGAAGTAACAAAAATAATAAATACTGGGATTTTATACTTCTCTGTTAAACTTGTAATCCTGCTTCAGCTGTTGCAGGACAGAGCCCTTGTTTCTCAGCTTTGAGGCAGGTTTTTGTAGGCTGGAGGATATTCTCACGGGAAGCAGTCATTGTAGAGAAGTGATTCTCTATTCCTTCATGACATAACATGTAGGTATGCAAAGTTGGATACATGTGATGCTGCTAGGTTCCCTAAAGATTACAGTAGAGGACAAAGGCATGGAAAATGCAAGCTTTCAATTGTTTGTAATTTTTCCAGATTTTCATAAGGCCAACAAAAAAAAGGTCCATATAACATCAAGATTAACCTGCTGCATAAGTTTAATTCTTTCTGCCCACCAGAGAGAGATGTTAGGGAGCTAATAAAATTTTTCTGACAATTAATTTTATAGAAGGGTTTGCCTGGCAGCCTAAGCGTATAAATGGTATGGATTTTGCTCTGAGTTGTTGGCCAGCTTATAACTGGAAACAGGTAAACATTTTCACTGTAAAGTTCACTGTAAAATAAACGTTTCTAGAATTTCAAACTTCTTGCTCTTCCACTGTAATTAGAGGAATGTTGATTTATACTATATTAAAACATTGTTGGGTCTTAGCTATTTTTTTTTTCACAGTAGCCATGCTTTGGTTACTTTGTACCTTTGCATAGCACAGTAATCTCAGAAATAGCAACATGCTGACTGAAGTAAGTGACTTCCATGTGGTATGAGTGCTAATATTTATGGAGCTGGTCTTAGATGTTGCCTGTCAGCATTCCTGTTTTATTTAGCATGTTTTTAGAATGTCCAGCTACTGATAATTTTTATGTCTTAGGCTTTTACCTTTAAAACAGTGATGTGAATGTGTCTAGACAAACTGTATTCCCCAAAATTAGCAAACTGCCAAATACAACACATGTAATGTAGCAATTTTGGTTTCAACCTTTTTAATTCTGCTCTCTTTGTTTATTTTTATCCTGTAGCAAGAGGCTTAAGTGGTTCAAATGGACAGGATTTCAAGCCACAAATATCCAGAGAGTTATCCTTTTGAATCTCCAAAAGTGTGATCTCAGAGGCATCACTACCAGTCCAGTTCAGAGTTAGACTGTTTTCTAAAACTAATACTTACATGGCTGTGTGAAAACAAATTTGGGGAAAACATCCAGACTTTACTGAATACCATGAAAATATCATGTTCTATGTAGTATGTACTTGAAAGTGTCTTTTTGCATTGTAGATGCTTCAAAATTTTTTAATTCTGTTGTGTCTAAACACTGAAAATTTCAGCTTGACAAACTGTTGTGAAGAATTACATTGGGATATACAGAGAGTATGAGAAAGTAGTTCTGGGTTTACCAGTTTCTTCATTCATCTTAATATCTTGAGGCTGAATGCTGAAAAGGTAATGTTGCTTTAGCTGCTGGATTTTATGGGGTGCATAGTTGGGGTCTTGTTTTGGTTTGGGTTCTTTTTTTGTTGGGGATTTTTTTTGTTGATACACCCAGCTACTATGTTCTAACTGTTATATTCAAATCAATTTGAAAATGTGTTATGCATACAAATGTATTTAATGTTACAAAAACTTAGTACCAAGTGCTAGATTCTTTTGGGGGTTTCTTACTAATACTGAGAATAGTCCCTGTTCCCAGAGATGAAACAGTAGTGAAGAAATGAAATGAAGATTAGACTATACTGGCTAATGGAGCAGCTTTAAAATGAGTTGCGTCAGTTTTATTCAAAATTCATCAGACCACTGTGATTTACAAAATGGTTTAATGGGTTTTATTTATATTTTGTGGCAAAGGCTATTGTTGAGAAAACATATCAGAAAGGTTATTCAAACTCAGACCCTCGTCAGTACTTTCGGTTAATGAACTATTAAGTAGCTATTTTTAGAAATATAATGATTCACTTGGAAAAGTGAATGTCTACAAATAACTTTAAGCCTGGTCTAGATGCCACCAAGATCAATAAGATACAGATCAAGCCTATAGAGTGAGTGGTTTTTTTAATCACCTCTAGATCCAATATGTTCAGTTTGCGATTAAGAAGATGTTTTCTAGCTACTGACCGTGAATATGCACCTGGCATCTGAGAGACAAGCTGTGCTTTTTATGGTTTATGCATCAATGCCACTAACAGAGATCTGCAATTTGAAATTAGTCATTCTGCTGAAGTTAAACTAGTGTGTCCACCCACACTTATGTTAGCCTTAGAGGGTTAAACTAAGCTTTCTTTGGAGTGAACCAGACACTTGCTAAAAAAGTACATAGAAAAATAATAGATTTGAAAGCAAGCACTCCTTTTTTTTTTTTTTTTTTTTTTTTTTTTTTACTTAGTCTCATCTTTCAAAGAATTGTATATTTAATGTATTCATGTCCTGAAGATCTGGATGAGGATATGACAGGAAATAGACAATGTATGTTCACGTACACAATTTGTGGGCTATCTGCTACTAATAAAAACAAAACCACAAAGCCCAGCCCCCCCCCCTTTTTTTTTCCTTTTTCCCTCCTTCATCATGGAGTACCAGAATGTATATAGATGTGCACCAGTAATGAAAGAACACATTTACTCGACTGATTGCATCAAGCTAAGATACTTTTTTTTCTGCTTCCCCCGCTCCCTATACTGTTCTTTGAATGGCTTGTCATTCAGTTGGAAGGTAGGCAAATTAAATTACCTGTTCAAAAGCTACATTAAAAGACAAAGCAAAATGCTTTACCAAAACTAAATATAACTTTATTCCTAATTCTTTCTAAAAGTTATAAATGTACTTGTATGTAATCGTAGTTACACATAGTAACAGTAAACATAAATTTTAACTGTGAAGTTGAAAAAGGAACAGGGTACTAATGAGTGGAATTACAAATGTGTACTTGATCCCTAATGCTCCAAGCTCCTTCAGTAATCATAGCAAGTGAGAAGGAATTGCCAGTTTAAGCAGTATTTCTGCTCCTTTCTTTTCATCCCTTCCAATTTTCTTTTTATCTTGAAAATCAAGGGAGGCTTGTTTGCAGTTTAGTTATTGAAAATGCTGGTCCTTCGATGGAGCAAACACCTGCAGAGCAGAATCTGGCTGTGATTACCGGAGGCCATAATGTGGTGGTTTACAGATCTTCCCTGACAAAAGTAGGTTAAAGAGTTCTCACCTTGGCCTTTCATTCCTGTGCTGCAGTTCACCAGTGATAACAGCAAGTTGTCAGCTCTAGTTAGGAACTGCTGGTGTATATATCCTTGTCTTGTGGTGGACTCTCGCAAGGTCTTTGAAATCTCTCTTTCCACCAAACAGTCTGTCTGATGAAGTCTTTCGCCACCTTCTTCAGAAGGCTTTCATACATGTGGTAGTTTGTCGTGCATCTCTCAGAATTGTCTGTCTTGTGGTAGTTGCCCTGAAGAGCAAGCAAAGATCCTCTGACCAACTAGGAGCACATCAGGTGACAAATTTCCAAAGGGCATCTTCCTGACCTCTGCAACGAGTTGAACTGTATAGAAAATGGATTTGAATGAGAGAGGAACAGGGGTAGGTAAATGGGTGAGCAGCTTCTGGCACTTGGAAAGGAAGGAGAAGATAACAGCCACGAAGAATGATGAGTGAAGGACCACCAGGACGGACTGGTGCAGCTTAAGATGCATCTGCACATATATTCCTAAGGTGCAAATCTTAAAGTGAAATGTGGGGCTTTTGACTGAAGCTGGGAAGCTGAACTTCAGAAGGATCATTTGGTTTTCAGCGAAAGGCCCTAATTCTCTGCGTTTCAGAGATTTTCTCTGTCTTTGTGCTTGGCCTAAGGTTTGGACTCCAGCTAAGAGGTTACTCTGCAATGAAAACCTAAATGTTTAGACATATGCATACTTGTGTTTTTATACCTCAGACACATTCTAGCAAGACTATTCTTCTTGGAGAGCATCAACTTAGGCCAACTTGCTTTAAAATGGAGCTGCATTTTAGTTCGTTAAGCAAAAAAAAAAAAAAAAGAACAAATTTTAAAATAGCTTGTCTTTTGTCAGTGGGATTTTACTTGCACACTCAGAAAAGAGGCAGTTGGAAGATCAAATCTTTAGCTAACATGTTAACACCCTCCTTAAATAAACTGGCTACTCTGGCAAGTTACACTTTCTTGCAATTAAATGAGACCGCTCACAAGGCTTATTTTTCTTCTTTCTGTTTATTTTGTTTCTTATTTGTTTATATTGGAATGGCAGAAAAAATATGTAGGGTGAGAGGCAAATGGATGAAATATATGGAATAATTTTATTTTCTGAGCCAGTAAATCTTTATGGCAAAAGCTGTTGAGCTGCTTAAGAATGGTAGACACTTGATAAAATTTGTGATGTGGAAAATGGCTGCTTGTGACTACATTTATGATACTCCTTGATTTAGAAATGAATCAGTAGCAATCCATTTGGCCATGTTTTAAAGCCCTGAAGAGAGCATCAAATGGAAGTAGTCTATAGATCATTTATATATGAAACAAAAAGGCTTCTGTGGAGTGATTACTTTGCTTCTCTCTCCCAGTGTTAGACCTGCTAAGTTAGTTGTGTATGGTACCCTTCATTCAGACAGTTTTGATAAAGTTATGGTGATATTCAAAGGAATTTTTTTTTTTTAAATACTGGTTTGTATCTTTTTATAACTTCCATATGCAAAACGAGGTCAGGAAAGGTATTGTGGATGTTTCATTTGTTGTCTTCAGTGCTAAGTTGCAGGACTGTCAAGTGTAGTCTTCCCTGGCCTTGTTTATAAAAACGTGTTGCCAGTCTC
This sequence comes from Aquila chrysaetos chrysaetos, assembly GCF_900496995.4. Classification (NCBI taxonomy): domain Eukaryota; kingdom Metazoa; phylum Chordata; class Aves; order Accipitriformes; family Accipitridae; genus Aquila; species Aquila chrysaetos. Next base: position 49,349,294 of record NC_044004.1, on the reverse strand, counting down.
ATATGTTAGGAAATCTCCCATATGTTGTGGGATGGTAAGTTATGTTTTCACTATGGATTTATCTAGATTAGAACCATATATTATTGGTGTATATTCCTAATATAGATACCTTGTTCTGTGCTATTTAACTGCAGACATTTTGCAGGGCAGGTTGTATGAGTGCAAGACTAATCGTGGCACTGGTGGTGTATTTGAGAGTATTTCCAATGTTTTTTCTCCCCTTTTCACTTTAACGTCTTATCAGCTAGTTTCACTGAAAAGAGCAGGATATCAGAAAAAAATCTGGAACAAAGAACCAATTTGGAAACACCTGGAAGGACACAGAGACCTTTGTGGATTGGGAGAAGTTTGTCTTTGGTGTTTTGACTCAGTTTTGCATGATACTGTGGTAAGGAAAGTAGGGAAATATCTTGATGAAACTGCAGTATTGTGAATCTCAAACTACTTTATAGTTGTACTCAAGGTGTATTCATTAGTAATTCAGTATCAGAAAAGGAGGTAGAATCCATGACGCTCTGCAATAGGGTCTGTCATGTCTGTGCATCTGCTCAGTATATTAATGAGCTGGATAATAGAACAGAAGATACACTTTTGTTACATTTGCAGATGATGAAGCTAGGAGAGAATGCATGGACAAAGGACAAGGTGAGATTTCAAAATGAACACGACAATTGCAAAGATAGTCAAAAACACCAAACAAAATTCAGTAGTGGCAAGTGCAAGGTTGTATATGCATTCAAGGATATTGTGCTACGCAAATGATCTGGAGCAGTTGGTTAAGGGAGGAGGGTTTGAAAAAGATGTCGAGGTTATAGTAGTTTACAGGTTGAATATGAGACATTCTTGTTGTGAAAAGCAAAATCGTCATACTAGGATACAGAAACAGAAGTATAACCAGCAATGAGATGTTGGAAATAATCTTTCTACTCAAGTTGGCATTAGTGAGGCTTCAGCTGTAACACTGTGTCAGTGTTGGATTTCCTACTCGAGAGGTATATAGCTAACTAGGGAGAATTCAGAGCAGAGCAAAAAGACCAGACATTGAGCAACCACATTCTAGGAGTAAAAATTTTACAAAAATAGGGCTTGAAAGAAGGTTGCTTCTGGGTTTCACATATCTGTATCTCCTTTAAAAAAGGAAAGGAATAGCTTGTTGCTTAGGTTCATGGAGAACTCGGCAGTAAGTAATAGCCTTGAATTGCAGGGGAAAAAAAAGTTAGATGAAAATCTATTCTAATGGTAGCAATAATCAAACACAGAGCTAGGTTGCCTGGGAAGGTTGTAAAAGCTCTAACACTGGAAACCTTAAAAACAGGCTACAAATACCTCAGAAATGGCATAGGTAAGGTTGGACATGCATTGAGTCATGGGTACAGAGAGCGGAGGACCTATTCCGATGCCTTCCAGGCTCTTCTCTGCAACTTCTGTGACATGTGAGGCATGCAGCAGAGTGACATCCTGAACTAGACAAAAACCATAGTGCTCTGGGATGGACCTCCTTGCAAAATGCAGTTCAGCAGCACAGATGTTTGCAAGTTCCTTTAGCTGTGCTGTGGATATGGAGTTTATTAGTAAGCGAAGTGGGGAGGGAGGAGTTGTCCACTGAAAGAAAAACGAAGTGTTGTTAGGGAGCCCTGAATCAGAAAGTTGGTGTGCTTGTTTCCCCTTTGTAAGCACATTGCTTCCCTCTGTTCTTTGGATAAGGATAGATGTATTTTAGTTATGCAACTAAGATTTCAGCATGGGCTTTCAGGTAGAATACTTGAAAGGTAAGTGGTCTTTTTCTGTGGGTACATGAATATAGTAAACTTAAGTGCAAGAGCATGTATTTTGCATAGAGGAATCTTTTGGTAGCAATTCTGACAAATTCTGTTGGACATTTTTCAAAGGGACACTGTGTATATCCTGATGAAATTTGACAGTATGACCTTTTCATATGGGACAGAGGGAGCTTTTGCTGATGAGACTTGACACTTTTTTTCAAACACACTAACAAAGATTGCAGACCCTTTAAAAGCATATTCCCAGAGATGCGGATCAGCTTATTGGTAGCTTTACTATGCACTGCCGTGTTTTACCATATAGATAAGACTGGCACCATGTTATGTATTTGCTCAGGTTTATTTTCAAGCATACACACACGCACACAGAGCTATTGCAGCAGAAATGCTAATTCATATATCAAAATTTTTTATTTTTTCTATCACAAATGGCTTATGTTCTATGCTTTTCAAAATAGTTGTAGATCAGTAGGTAGGGTTCATAATTGTCAACACTTTTTCTTGTAGTTCTGAAACTTTATCCAGAGTCTAAATGTAAAAAAAAGATACTCCTTTTTATTATTTAGTAATATGTCAGTATAAATAGTTCTTTTGAATTTTATCTCATTTTTAATCTCATTTAGATGAGAAATCATATTTATGCATTGACTTGAATTTAGTCATGAATTCTGAAGCATTGTCACCTGTTGATTAATATCATGGGGATAAGTGTTATGTGGGATACTGGAGTATGGGGGAAGAATGATGTGTTATTTTGTATTCAAAGGAGTTGACAGAATTCTGGTGTACTATCACTCTTCTACACAAGAGCTCTTTATTCTGTTTGTAAGAGGAAACACCTCTTTGGGAAGCATGGGGGAAGGTAAAGATTGCATGTAGTGTGGAGGTATCTGCCTAATACTTGGTTACAAAACATTCTTCTAAAGCTGTTCTTGCTATGTTGTGGGTTAGGCTGTTGACAGTGTTGTAGACTACTTAGTCTCAAGGATACTCAAACACGGACTTTAAAGAAGCCACTTGATCACATCATTGCCATGAATAGTCTCCAATGGCAAGCTACAGTCTCTTGATCAGAGTCTCTGGTGTCAGTTTGTGGATGGACATGCCAGTAGGAGTTACTAGGCAATTACATTTTGTACTCCCTGTGGATGATAGGTGTGTAATTTCTATGTTCACCTTCTACCCTGGCCTTTAGAGGCAGGCCCTTTATTTGCATGAGATGTTTTCATTAATGGGAAAGATTTTGGAAACTGCATCACAGGATATTATAATGATGCTTCTCCAAGAGAAACACAAATCTGTCACAGTGTGATGATAGCAAGGTAAACAATGTTTCTGGAAATTGAGGGCAGCCTGCGAGCAGGAGAACGGATAACTCTGCGGAAAGCAATGGATAATCAGAGTCATTGCAGATTCAAGTTCACATACTGTTCTTAGGTAGTTGCCATTTTTCATATTTAAATTCAGTCTAAGTGGATGCAGAATCACTACTGGAATTCAAATGCAATTAATTTACCCTGACCAGTTTAATGAGAGAGACTGAGAATCTTTGGGCTAATAATCCTCACTGGCCTCTGAGAACAGTTGCAGCCATTCGCTGCATTTCATGCAGAAGAATTGCAATTCACACTAAAATTACTCCCTCGCCCCCATGCTGAAGACTGCAGTTGTATTTTGCAGGTATCTGCTAACAATCCCACAGGTTGATGTGTGACTGTATGCTTAAAGTTATCCTGAAAATGCCAGAGTAGAAGCTAGGAGAGGAAAGAAAGCTACAGCTCTTTCTTTGTTTCCAAGTCTATAGGTGGTTTGTGAGCTGGTTCTGGCTGTTGAGATTTTTTTAGTATAGCTATTGGAGCTGGAGTATGTTACCTTTACAGTCTGATTTTGAATACTATTCAGTGACTGCTTCCTTAGTACTCCTTTGATGATACGTGCAGGACGTGCTTTTAGAAAGAACCTGAAAGTAGGTTTGGAAAATGTTTGTGAGGAGATGGTGATGGCTGTTGCTATTGCAATTGTTTTTCACCTGTGGAAGTGTCCGAAGTCTGATAGAAAGACTAACTTAGTCTCCTGGAGTATGTATATTGTGTTGTTGAGGCATGTAGTCATCTTCCCCTCCTGTGGAAATATTTGAGGCTTCCACAGTTTTTTAGCTATTCCAGTTTGGAATGCAAATAAGACCTTTAATTCCTACCACCTCCCCTTCCAGGACAAAAGTGAGCGAATCTGGGGGAAGGAGGAAAGAAGAGAGAAAAGAGGAGGCTGTAGTTCTGCAGTCTGCTGAGAATGACTGCAGGGCTTCCTGAGTCACATCAGAAACAATGTGGCCTTACCGTGCCAAGATTTGAGCCAATATATATTGCCAATTCAGATTTGTTCAGAAATATTGCTGTGCTAATGTTTTGTGCTGCTGGCCTTCACTCCTGACCAGGTGCTGTCCATTTGCTTTAGAAGGCTTCTTGCTGCATGTCCTACAGCTGTCCACATGCCCTTTTGTCAGCTCTGTCTCCTGGTCTGCTCCTGAATCCCTGCGGATTACTGTAGAATGTCACTTGCCTGCATTAAAAAGCATGTTTTCAACCCTCCCTCACATTCTTTTTAGACATTCACTGCTGCTGGACCTTCCTTTCCCTACTTTTGCTTTCCTCTAAGGGGATACAGGGGATTGTCCCAGTGATAAGGACAATCACAGATGCATAGCACCATGGTTCAATTGCCAGAATCTGGGCTTTTTTAGTTCCCTGCAGTTCTCCAGAGGTACCTGGAGTTGAGGGAAGAAGAGACTTCCATGAAGACTAGTCAAAACTAACTCTTTGACTATTAGCCTTTCACGTTTAGGGCATATTTCCAGGTGTGTTTTGCTAACGTAACAGACTGGTGTTGCAAGCCATGCTGCTCCTGGGCCTTGCATTGCTGTACACACAGTGGTTGCTTTTGTTCAGTTCAGGAGAGAAAATGCGAACTTCCATTTTCCTGTGTAGAAAATGCCAAGTGTGCCTGAAATTGGTCAGCGGATGTGCCTCAGCCAAGTGAATGACTTGTATCCTGCAGTCATGGGAGCAGGAAGGTCTACTGATGCACTGTCACACAAATTGGTGAAATAAATGTGATGTCCAGAACAAATGGATTATTCTGTTGCTTCCAGACAGCAATTGTATGTATTGTCAGCCTATGTGCAGATGTATAGATGTCAAGTAGAGTGTAACTAGGGCCTAATAGTGGTAATTAGAACATCTGGAAGCATCTGGAACATATGTGGCCTCCTGTATTACTCACCTCTTCTGCACGTTTGGCCCTTTCATTGTCTTGCACAGCTTCTGTACTGGAGCACTATTTAGTAGCTGCCAAAAATCAAGTTCTGATAGAGCAGCTCTGGTCAGCAGGAGGATCAGCAGGACTCCAGCTGAGCTTGGGACCCCATCGTTGTAGTGGTTTTGGCAATTAGCCAGTTGCCCTCAGCGCTGTCTCTGAGTTTCTCTTTTTTTTATAGTTCATGCAGTTTGTGTCCTGATTCTTTTTGGGTGTTGTATTGGTTTTGCTGGCAAGGTTTTGGTAGCGGGGGGGGTTACAGGGGTGGCTTCTGTAAGAAGTTGCTGGAAGTTTCCCCTGTGTTCGAGAGAGAGCCAATACCAGCCGGCTCTAAGATGGACCTGCCGCCGGCCAAGGCCGAGCCAATCAGCGATAGCGGTAACGCCTCTGTGATAACATTTTTAAGAAGGAAAAAAGTTGGGACAGGCAGATTCGGCAGCCGGAGAGAGGAGTGAGAACATGTAAGAGAAACAACTCTGCGGACACCAAGGTCAGTGAAGAAGGAGGGGGAGGAGATGCTCCAGGCGCCGGAGCAGAGATTCCCCTGCGGCCCGTGGTGAAGACCATGGTGAGGCAGGCTGTCCCCCTGCAGTCCATGGAGGTCCACGGTGGAGCAGATCTCCACCTGTAGCCCGTGGAGGACCCCACGCCGGAGCAGGTGGGTTTCCCGAAGGAGGCTGTGACACCGTGGGAACCCTACGCTGGAGCAGGTTCCTGGCAGGACCTGCGGATCTGTGGAGAGAGGAGCCCACGGAGCAGGTTTTCTGGCAGGACTTGTGACCCTGTGGGGGACCCACGCTGGAGCAGTCTGTGCCTGAAGGACTGCACACCGTGGAAAGGACCCATGCTGGAGCAGTTCGTGAAGAACTGCAGCCCGTGGGAAGGGCCCACGTTGGAGAAGTTCGTGGAGGACTGTCTCCCGTGGGTGGGACCCCACGTTGGAGCAGGGAAGAGTGTGATGAGTCCTCCCCCTGAGGAGGATGAAGCGGCAGAAAACAACGTGTGATGAACTGACCGTAAACCCCATTCCCCATCCCCCTGTGCCGCTGGGGGGGTTGGTAGAGAAGCCGGGAGTGAAGTTGTGCCCGGGAAGAAGGGAGGGGTGGAGGGGAAGGTGTTCTGAGATTCGGTTTTATTTCTCATTACCCTACTCTGGTTGATTTGTAATAAAGTGAGTTAATTTCCCTAAGTTGAGTCTGTTTTGCCCGTGACGGTAAGTGATGAGTGATATCTCTCCTGTCCTTATCTCGACCCACAAGCTCTTTGTTATATTTTCTCTCCCCTGTCCAGCTGAGGAGGGGGAGTGATAGAACGGCTTTGGTGGGCACCTGGCAATCAGCCAGGGTCAACCCATCACAGGTGTATATATTATTAAGTTCCCATGCTATTGTCTTCTTCAGATCTTAAACTTTCAGTGCAGTCTAAAACCCAGGAGGCCAATAGCCTGTGGAGTTAGAGAATAGGCAATCAGAAGTAGCATGACTTTGAGCTACATCAGTACGTAAAGTAGGTGAGTCTGGGGGATGTCTGTTTTACTATTCCTCCTTTCCCTCATCCTCCATGCACGTACACATACAGATAATGCAACCCATGGAAGTCCCAACAAGCAATTATAAAAGGTTTCTAGAAAGTAGTCAAGGTGCAGATTCCTTCATTTCTGTCAGTTCTTGTGTTGGAGTCAGGGGCCTCTGGAAGATGATGGCGATGATGCAGATGTAGCTGGTGTCTTCAGGTGATGCAGGTCCGTAACTACCAATACCTGTGTCTCCTTCCTCTTTCAGGCATGGTGTTGGATAGAGCAGGCAGACAAGATCCTGCAGTGGAATCATAGGCAAGAGTTGAGCCTGGTCTCAAGGGACTTAAGTCTTGCCTTCGGATAGCTAAGTGCTCAGCCCATAGCCATGAGGCAACAGCTGAGGCGATGACATAGTAGTTTCTGGAGATGGATGAGGTGTGTTTCCCCCACCCCAAAATTGAAAAAGAAACGTGAGGGGAAAACCTAACTGAAGGAATTTAGGGTTAAGCAGACTGCAGTGCCATCCTGCAGCAGTGGCAGTGACAATCTCACGTGATGACAAGAGACAGTGCAAGCTGTCTTGTTTGCATGAGCTTGCTCAGGCTGGACATGAGGAACACGCGGGTGTCTTGCAACTTGCCAAGCTAGCTGGCATTGCTGTTGATACAGTATGCCTGATGGTCTAAGCAACTTTCAGCACTGCAGAATAAATCCATACCTGCATCCCTACGGTGCTATCATGTACATGGGCATGTGGGCCAGCTAGTGTAAATGGGTAATCTCAAGCAGCAAACACTTGCCCCAGCCTCTTGTGAATGCATTTCCTGGAGATGCCTTGTGCCTGAGACTTTACAAGTGGCTCCTGTTTCCCCAGCTCTAAGCCCCCTGGCAGCAGAGTGATGTGGGGGATGTGTGTTCCCAGTCTCTGAAGGACTGAGGCAGCCTCTTCTTTGATATTTAGCCAGATGGTTTGAATGTCACCTTCCCCATCCTTAAGTTCTGCCTCCACTTGTGATCCTTCCGCATTTCTACCATGACACTTTGCTGCCAGTCTGTGATAAGTCCCAGGTGGTGCATGGAAAGAATGACATGGTTAAAATATTTCTGACTTCTACTCTCAGGAGTTTCTTTTGTTTGTTTGTTTGTTTTTGTTATTTCTCTGCTATTTAAGTCATTGAAGGTGCTGCCCACTGTGGGATTTCCCCATTACAGCTTCCTGCTCTTGGTCCCATGATTTCACTTCTAGCCACAACTTGGTTGTAGGCAGCCACTGCCATTCTAACCACCCTGTTGCCCAGCCTGTATCTGTTGGTCACCTCAGCCTTTTCTTTGGCAGAGGTAAAAAGTCACATTTTAAAAACACATGATCACATATATATATTTAAACATGCATAAGCAATATTTGAAGGGTGACAATGCACCATGCCGCCACTGTTGGGTTTTTTTTAATGCACTGTACCATGTGGTCACTGGGCTTTAAGCACAGGGCTGCGTGCTGAAAGCTGCAGGAACTTAGAGCTGCTGTGCGATGCAGAAGCTCAGGGCTCAGCTGGTTAGCTGCTCCCAGCAAAGCAGAGCTTTCTGTGGACACCTAGCAGGTGCTGTGGACTGTGTTGGCTCACCTGCCATCAGGATGCTGTCACCTTGCAGCTCTGGATCCATGGAGTTTAATACTACCCTACTTTCCCCCCACTTCATTTCAAACTTCATTACTTGGAGTCAAACAAAGCTTTCCAGTTTTACTCCAGAGTTTCAGAAAAATGCTGAGGGAAGTATCATAGCTAACACATTTAAAATCTTGACCTGTGAAAGCCCTTACACTGCAGACTCGCTTTAATTAGCATTGGGTAAAGTACTGTTCAAAATGCCATTGGCTGCCAGTATGTTGTCAGTGCTGCCAGTCATGGAACGGAACAAGTGGGGGGTGGCAACAAGCAGTCAGCAAAGGAAATAAGGAGTATCTCTCTCAGGCTAGGAATAACTTGAATTTCTGATGCATGCAAGCAAGTAAAAATGCCATCTTCTCACCCACTCCCTTTTTTGCCCATCTTTCTCTTTTGCTTTTCTTCATGCTGTGCCCAAACTTTCTAATTGTAGGCCGTTTTTAGAAACTACACTGGTTTTGAAATGGTATTTTACTCTGATTTAAATATTTTTCACATCACTTACTGAAATATTAAGGGTAGAATAACGAGTGCTTTCCTTCCTGTGTGCTAGCAGATGATTTTTCAATGTAATTTAATTTTGCCTGAAGTATAATCTTTATAACAATGGATACCTGATCGTATCTGGAGACAAATTTCATGATGACCATTCAAATGAGTATTATCATGCAAGTACTAACAAGACTAACTGGGAATAACTAAGTTATGTGTAGGTGTGAGAACCATAATGATTCTGATAAATTCCCACATTACAAACCAACCTGCTTGATTTGATTCAGTACTTATTTTAATGGAAGCAAGGTGATTTAAGAGGAACTTTTCTTGATACTGTTTTGCCTCATGGAAACGATATAAAAGCTATTTGTAGTATGGTAATTTACTATTATGTATTTAGATATGGAGCAGTGGTAAGGGAGGGAAGCCAAGTTTAATAACCAGGAACATTATTTTGTCTTCATTTCATTGAGGGGGTTCTCAAACCTCAGGAGACCTTCCAGAGCTATATGCTAAACTTTTGGATTAATATGATAGACTGCTACCCTTGTCATTTTCCTTATCTATATAGAGTCATGCATACCTATGTGATGGATGACTTATACAGAGAGGATTATAATTTATTTTCCATCTCCATTGCCTCTAGTATCTTCAGGCCATGTATCTAGTTCCAGTCTTGGTGCAGACAATTAAGGCCCCAGGCAAACCAAACTAGGATTATTTTATTTTAAAATGCTCTTCAGAAACTCACAGTTGTTCATATGTTATTTTTCATGTTCCTTTGCTCCTGTTTTTCCTTAACTTAGCTTTGTGCTTGTTGGAACCTTTAAAAGCATAAAACAGAAGAAGGGTTTGGAAGCAGTAGAATAACTTGTTTATATTGTGTGGTTCCCTAAAAATGACATCAATAAAAATTTAATCTCTGTGCCTTGAAACTATGGTATGATTTTACTGTGATGTATGCTTTGTTGTTGTTTTCTTCTCTATTTCAGGCCAAACAAACAAAGTAGCCAAGGAGGCAGCCAATAGATGGACTGGTGTGTACGCATTTGTATTGCTTAACACAGCTTCAGACTACACCAATTTCAGTAAAAGACCTACTCATTGTTAAGAATTTTAAATTTGATTAGGACTTGATGTAGGATAGCCCTCACTTAAAGCACGCAGAAATACATTTTACTTATAAATTATCATGAATCAAAAAAGAATACATTTTCTCAGTTTAGTTACTGAACGTACTTCACATCACATAACAGATTTTTCTTCTGGTGCTATCTTGCACACTGTGTTAAAACCTGCAACTCATTTTCTTGGTTGAGTTAAAATCTCTTAAGATCAGGAAAACTTTAATAGAAAGAGACTGGAAATGGTGGTGTCCAGGTATTCAGAAAATTTAATTCTTCTTTTCTGAATTTTTGTCTGTTTCTAAAGAGTAGAATGCTTTGTGGAACCTTATTGCTGCTACCATATGATGGATGCTAATATAAAGTAGGTATTTCTCAAAGTAATTCATCAGCTTTGACATGCAGGAAAAATGCTGCACATTTTTGAGGAAGGTTACTGTGATAACATTTGTATGGCAGTTTAACTCAATTTTCTGTTATTGCTTAGCTTTGCTATATTGCTACATATTTCCATTTTGCAGAGCAAGCAATATATATGTCCTTTTTAAAATTTAGAATATAATTTGTAATTTTTTGTTTAGAATTAATCTACTACTGATGGAGTGCTCACTATCATTGGTTCTGCCAAGTGCAGCAGGATATCATTGTCATAGTCTTTTGACTATTATTATTAATCTTCATTTGCACTGGGTTGTTTACCGCATATGGAGAAATAAAGTTATGTATTCGAAAATAACTTCTGGGAGTACTGCTGTCAGGGGTTTCTACTGTTGATGACAGGCTGTTCTCAAGGTCTTGAGAGGTGTAAAGGAACTATGCCTCAGCCTGTAGAAAGTACTTTGCTATTTAATTAGACAATTAGGTTATATGCTGTAGCATATTTTTCTTTTGAAGAAACAGTTTTAAAACCAAATGTCTGATGGTTAAAGAAAAGAAAATATTTCTAAGGTGTGCAGACACAGACAACACTTCCTGTCTTAAGGAATGCTGCAATTTATGGGTCTTAGGAATGACATAGTGAGTTTTGAACAATACTGCAGTAAAAATTATGTTAAATTGAAGAGAATGTATATGCTAAAATAATAGTAATGTGTTGCTAAAAGAGAAGTGCTGACTAAAATAAAGCTACTTGAATGTCTTCTTTTTTTTTTAATTTTCAAACAGAATGTACATTATCTTAACAAATATATTCAGGACTAGAAAGGACCTTGTAGGTAACTGATTTTCACAGCTGTATACAGTCACACAGCAGGTGTCTAGCTCAAAAAGGACCTATAAAATACTTATGCATATTCACACTTACCTCATCACTCTATAGCAGGCTTACACTGTAATTGTAGCTTTCAGTCTTCTCATAGAAGAGGAACAAGAAAAGATAAAGGTAACCTCCAAAAAAGAAGACATATTTTACTTAGTACTGGGTAAAAGTATGTCATTAACAAAAGCCTCCCGTTTCTGTTCTAAATCTATTTAATAATGATGTTCCCCACTAGGTAGGGAAGTAAATGGAAGTATTTTGTTGTAGCCAAGGCTATAATTCATATTTTCCTAAATATTCAAAACTGAATGTTTTTCATTCTGTTTACAGATAACATCTTTTCAATAAAGTCCTGGGCCAAACGTAAATTTGGATTTGAAGAGAGCAGAATTGACAAAAGTTTTGGAATCCCAGAAGATTTGGATTACATTGATTAGCATTCAGCAGTTGATGGATGACACAGTTGTACATAGTTTGTTAAATATTCTCAGTTGGCATTTAAGTGTGTATCTGAATCCTCTCCAAACAACTGACCACCCTTTAATTCGCAGGTTTTGTTAAAGTTAATAAAATTCTAAAAATATTTTTTGTGTTTCCTTTTTTGCCTTGTACTCTCTGGACAGTAAATCTCTCGGTTACTTCTGTAAGACAGACTAAGAATGGACAGGGGTTATAGGGAATAACTATCACAAAGTCCTGAGACTGGTTTTTACTCTTCTTTTGCTTAACTGGGAGTAGTAGTAAGAGCTAGAAGCTCCAGGGATTTATGTTTAAACATGTTAAAGACTTTGGAGTGGAAATAGCAGGGGACAATATGGAATAGAATGAATTCTTCCCTCATCTCACCACTGAAATAGAAAAGAGGCATAATGCATTAATGGAAAACAGTGAGACAGTAAGGATGTGAGTAGAAAGGGTGAGGTCTGATTTCAAGTTGTTCTTTATTGTGTTGCTAGAACTGCTTGTAAGTTTAGTGACAAAATTTTGTTGTTGGAAAATACTAGTTCTTCAGAGCTAAATCTGTTCCAGCAAATGTACTGGATTTGACACTGAGAAAGCTTCTCTGGTTAAGATTGTTACTGCATAGGAGAGGAAGCAAAGAGTACCCATCTATCCATTCACACCACAGTGCACCAAGATTTAGGATGCTAATCTGGGATGTGACAGACAGCATTCAATTTGCTGTTCAAAATCGAGCATCTTTGGGTTTATGCACGCTTTTTAATTTTTAGGCTAAAAGAGTAGCCAACCAAAATAAGAACAAATTTCAGAATGTCTCATTTTTATTTGGTGACATTTCACAAGCACCTCACTTTGTATCAGCTTCTACTTTCTAGCTCTGATCAGTGCGTGGCTACAGAAAGAGAGGTGGAGAGTACAGAGTGGTATTGTACCTCCCATAGCTATGGATTGCAAGACGGCATTTCTGCTGTACAGCTCTGGAGGATGTAATCTTTACCTTTAGGAGGCGGGCAGGCCTGCTGCAAGGTAGATGCGTGTGGCACCAGAAAGTGTCTGTCTGCCTTTTATGTAACCTCTGATGAGAGCATCGCTGAAAAGGTGACATTTAGCTGGAGATATGCTCAGAAGTCTGCCTCCTGTGACCTTTCCAACTAAAAAGTTTCCTACCAGTTCAGTGCGTGTTAAAATCCAAGGATTTCAGGTGTGCCCCTGGCTATTGTCATCTCGCGTCTATGAAGACAGCAAAGTTCTTGGGAGGATACCAAGTGGAAGATTTTCCTCTCAGAGGTAGCGTAGCAAGCTATCTGCTGCCTAAGGAAAATATAAGCGTTGCCTGGCACACAGCAAAATGTCACTGTGCTTATGGTTGCAATGGAGACATCTCCTTTTATGTGTTTGGAAAGATTTTATTCCTACTATATCCAATATTTAACATATAATGTGTTACGAACTGAGTAACAGCTTACCAGCTGCTAACTGGCAAAAGCTTAATGCAGGTAGGTAGTATTGTGCTGAATGGAGTGTTTCTCACCAGGCCAGGCCTGGTGTTTGCCCCATGAATGGAGTGCTATGCACCAAAGCTAAGTGATGGTGCCAAACCAATGTATTGATGCATGTGTAGCTTGGGTGGTTGTTCTTACTCTTGGATTTTGTGCTGTGAAACACTAAAGAGTGAGCTTTTTCTGTTCTTTGTAGAATATCTCTCTTAAGTGATTTTTTTTTTTTTTTTGGCTAAATGTCTGTTTTTTTCTGTGAATACCTTCTGTACCATCTGACAGGTGTCAGAAGCTACTTGGCACATCTGCATTTGAGAGCACGTATCTGCCACACACAAGAGATGACGATGACTCAAAAGGCTTGTTCGTATGAAGGAGCGTTGAGCACGTGAACTTACTGATAGTTCTTACGTCTTAGAATCGCTTTCACATGGCTGAGCTTCTACTCGTCAAGGAGTCTCAGGTGATTTATGGCCTCTGGCAGTTAGCGCACCAAGACTTCCTTTCTCTGGTACCTGTGGGGATGAGGGTTTCTTACTGATTTCTACTGCTTTGGTTACTTTCCAAATTCAAGAAGGAAATGAAGATGACCAGCTATGTAAGTTTAGCTGCAATACTGTGGCTTCCTGTCTGTAGGGTGAAAGCACTGTGGACTGGAGCAAAACCATTAAATATAATAAATAGCAACTAAATAACTGTACTTGAAGTAGACTTGCTTAGCAATGCTACAGTCAGCCAACATGAGCAGTACCTTTAAAATGTCAAACACAGCCCTTATACTTTGGACACAAAACTTTAGTTCATGTCCAAGAAATTTCCAGCAATATAATTTTCTGTCAAGTTTTGGTTTTGTTATACAGGTACAGAATAGATCACAGATATATGATCATACTCTATTTTCTACTCCTGTCTTCTACTTCTGGTGTTGGTTAGCAAGCCTGGCGGAAGAATGCGTCTCCTGTA